>NW_028082759.1:33400143-34600143 GCF_014824575.4 Sturnira hondurensis
GCTGCTGGCTCCGCCCCTCTTACCGTCCCCGTTGAACGGTTAGATGTAGTCGGACTTCCGTATAATTCAATTTTCTGTCCTTTGGTTGTGTCTTTGTTTCTCCAAACCTTTGTTGTATTCAAACTTGGTTGTGGGAGAAGGCACAGTGTTTCCACCTATGCCTCCATCTTGGCGGAAGTCCTCCTATGTGCCTGTTTTTATGCCAGTACCAGGCTGTTTTGATTACAGTGGCCTTGTAATACAGTTTGATATCAGCTTGGGAAAACATATTTTCCAATGATACCTCAGACAAAGGTTTAATCTCCAAAATATCACAAAGAACTCACTCGACTCCACTCAAAGAAGATGAGCAACCCAATTAAAAAATGGGCAAAGAACTTGAACAGACATTTCTCCAAGGAGGACATACAGAGGATCCAGAGACACATGAAGAGATGCTCAATATCGCTTGCTATCAGAGAGATGCAAATTAAAACCACAATGAGATACCACTTTACACCAGTCAGAATGGCTATCATAAACAAAGAAACAAACAACAAGTGCTGGAGAGGTTGTGGGGAAAAGGGGACCCTAGTTCACTGTTGGTGAGATTGCAGACTGGTACAACCACTATGGAAAACACTATGGAACTTTCTAAGAAAACTAAAAATGAACGTGTCTTTTGACCCAGCAATTCCACTGTTAGGAGCATATCCTAAGAACCCTGAAACACCAATCCAAAAGAACCTATGCACCCTGATGTTCATAGCAGCACAATTCACGATAGCCAAGAGTTGGAAGCAACCTAGATGCCCATTGGTAAATGACTGGATCAAAAAGCTATGGTACATTTACACAATGGAATTCTATGCTGCAGAAAGGAAGAAGGAACTCCTACCCTTTGCCACATCATCAATGGAACTAGAAAGCATTATGCTGAGTGAAATAAGCCAAGCGGTGAAAGACAAATCCCATATGATATCACCATTAACAGGAATCTAAACAACAAAACAAACAAGCAAGCAAAATATGACCAATGACACTCAAATACGGAACAGGCTGACAGGGTCCAGAGGGGAGAGGGGAGAGAATCATAGGGGAAAAGGGAATGGACTCACATGAACAAGTATAAAGGACACATGGACAATAACTAAGGTGGGGGACGGAAATGGGAGGGAGGTGGGAGCACTGGGGGGGCAGGGCTGGGAATATAAGACAGAAAACTGTACTTGAACAAGAATTAAATAAAAATAAAAATTTAAAAAGAAATAAATAAATACTCTTATTATTTGAACAACTTTAAGAGTTACTAGCAGCTAACAGCACCCTAATTGATGGACTCACTTCACGGTGAGAGGCTTTCTTGAGGAGTGGAGAAAGGGGTATATTTACAGCTCTCAGAAAGTACATCCACGTGGGTATGTGCTCTGTGCATAAACTTTAGTGGGGCCTGTGCCACTGCAGGGTAGGGGAAGGACTGAGAAAACACCTGTGAAAGCATACCTGATTCCAGCCTGAACTTCTAGGAGTCAGCTTCAGCATTAAAGATAGGTTGGAAATCATTTAACTATGATATTTGGCAAATGGAAATTTTCATTAACCTTTATTTCTCATTCTTTAGATTTATATTTTCTTTAAAAATATTCAAAATTCAAAAAAAACTAGTTTATACAGTTCAGAATACAATTGTTACTAGATCAGTAATTAAAATACAAGATGTAGTACATGACCGTCTTTTTCTTATCTACATATATTTAATGACTCTTGTGAACGCGTTATCGTAAGTGTAAACTAACATACTATCTGAACTTAGTAATCTCATCTACCGTCTGCTCAAATGACTATAAGCAGTACCTAATTCCCTTTTAAAAGTCAAATTACAATTGCTACCTTCATTTCTCTTCAAAAGGATTACTTTTTAAAGCCTTAGTAGCTTTTAAAAATATGTTAAGTGCTCACCACTAGTCAGTTCATATCATGGCTTTCCCATTCTTAATTTTTAAAAATTGTGTATCATTTAATTGTCCATATATTATTACCAATTTATTTTTTAAGCAGGGCACATTAATACCCTAAGATAATGCATATTAAAAATGTCTTTCTGTTATACCTACTTCTGAAAATAACTTGGCTGGGTAGAATACTCTCACCTTTGAACTCTGGCTAAGGGAGACTTTTCTTGACCTTGAAATTTAATAACTTCACCAGGATATTATTGGTGTTAACCATTACATATTCATTTTTTCTGCATTTCTGACATTTTCTTAATTTCAGGAAATTTTTCTGTTATTGTAACTTAATTTTTTTTCTCTCTCCATTTGTTCTACTTATTTATTCAAATAAATTATGTTATGCTTCTGTTGGGTCACTGTTTCTGTCTTCCATAGCTATTATCTTCTCTCTATGATATTTCTTTGGGTTTCTTTTTCTTTTTTCTTTTTTGTAAAATTTTTTCTAAGACCATTCTATATGTTCTTCACCTTTTTCCCTCAACAGTATCTTATTTCTTGTCCAACAGTTCTGTTTGTTTCATTCAGTAAGGAGAAGATTTCAGGCAAATACCTTCTCTAGGCTTTCAGAGAAATTAGTGGGAAAATAAACTTTCTGTAAAGAGAAGGTTAAGGAAGAGAAAATTTCTCAAAAACATAACAAGCAAGCAGGCAAAGCTTGTTATTCATGGATTCCATATTTGAAAGTTAGCTTACTCACTAAAATGACTTGTAACCCCAAAATAAATACTCAATAACATGTTCATCGTCTTTTGTGGACATGTACAGAATGGTAAAGTTTTGAGTACCCTGATGCACATACATTGCCAGCTGAGGTGGCACTCTTCCTTCTGTTCCAGCTTGCACACTGTAAACAAGTGTCCTTTTAGAGTCTATTTAGTACCACATGTCTTTGCATTTTTTATGCTCTTTGTTGGTGATTTCACTGTTTAAAATGATCTCCAAATGTAGTGCTGAGTAGTGTTGCTAAGCACATGAAGGCTATGATATGCCTTAGGGAGAAAATATGTGTGTTAGATAAGCTTCAGTACAGAATGAGTTACAGGGCTGTTGGCAGTAAGTTCAATGTAAATGAATCAACAATATACATTTAAAAGGGTATCAATAAATAGAAATATATATATAAAACAAGATTATGTATTGATTGCTCAAAGGAACCTAACTGTGTTTCCCTAAAGAATAATAGTTCAATATTTGCTTATTCAGTATTACAGCAGCTTTATAGAACATAACTACCAAAAACAACAAGAATTAACCATTTTATCCAGTCCCATGACTTTTAAAACCATATATACACTGAAAACTCCCAAATTCATATCTTGACCCTAATAAACTCCCTGTGGAGCAGGTTCATTTACATAACTGTCTTTTAATATCTCTACTTAGATGTGTAATAAGCACCTAAAACTTAACAGGTTCAAAACGGAATATTGATTTTTCCTTCCCACAAACTTGTTTTCTCCCACATATGATTCTTCTCAAATCTTTACATGTCAACCACTTCCACCAAGTTGCCCAGTCATTCTCAATTCTTGTCTTCTCTCCCAAATCCACACACTTATCTCTGCCTCCATTGCTACCACCTCAGTTCAGGCCCCCATCATCCCTCTGGCAGGTTTCTGTAAGAATCACCTACTTGTCTGACTGGTTCCACTCTGGCTCCCCACAATTGGTTCATACAGGAGCAAAAGTAGTGCTATAAAAATGTAGACCAAACCGTATTTACTCCCCTGCTTAAAATTCTCCAGTGGTTCCTCATTCCACTAAGAATAAACCCAAAACTCTTTACTTTAGCTGATAAGACCCTAAACAATGCATCCCTTACCAATCAATACCTCCAAACTTATCACCCACCATCCTCCACTCATTTATTGTTTTCCATCAAAATTGGTCTCCTTTCTGCTGCTTGAACACTTCAGGCTAGTGTTGTCAGATTTAGCAAATACAAATACAGGATGCCTAGTTAAATATTAATTTCAAGATGAAAATGAATAATTTTTATATAAGTACAACCCATAAAATATTGAGGACATAGTTATACTAAAAAAATTCATTGTTTAACTGAAATTCAAATTTAGCTAGGCATCCCACATTTTATCTCTCAAGGCTCATCCCTGTCCTAGTACCTTTGTGCATGCTGTTGTTCCTTTCCCGAAGCCTTCTATTCCCAAATCATTGTCATATGATGGACTTTTCTTTGTCATTCAAATCACAGACCAAATATCACCCCCTCAAGTTCCCAACATACACATCTCCCTCCAACCCAGCCACTCTCTATCTCATCATCTTCTTTTTCTCTTTCTTGACACATAAGCTCTGTTAAGGCAGGTACCTTGTCCATGTTGCTTGTATTTGTATCCCATTACCTACAGTGTCTAGTACATAGCAGATGGTTCAATAAACTACTTCCTGAATGAATGAGTGAATGAATGAATGAATGTTTTCCCAATACCCTAGTCTGGGTAACACCTGCACATTTGAAAAGACAACAAATAGCATAAATGAGTGGAGGATGGTGGGTGATAAGTTTGGAGGTATCGATTGGTAAGGGATGCATTGTTTAGGGTCTTATCAGCTAAAGTAAAGAGTTTTGGATTTATTCTTAGTGGAATGAGGAACCACTGGAGAATTTTAAGCAGGGGAGTAATACGGTTTGGTCTACATTTTTATAGCACTACTTTTGCTCCTGTGTGAACAAATTGTGGGGAGCCAGAGTGGAACCACTCAGATAGGTAGGTGATTATTACAGCATTAAGTGAATATACTACTTGAACTATAGCCCTAATCAAATTATCAACTTTCTTATCATAAATATATTTTTAAAAAGGAAACAGCAATTTTAATACTTTGAAATGACTTGCCTCATTCAAATCACCCCTTTTTTAAAGAAAAGCAAGCTTAGAATTTTTAGAAAACTAAGAAAAATTGTCACTAAATAGATATTTAATATTGTTTATTCTAAGTACCATATTAACAGTAGGTCAAATGTTTATTATAATACAGCTCCATTTTGTGTAGTCTTTATGAAACAACCTCTTGAATGTTAATATACCCTATTTCCATGTTTAATAACAATAGCTTGAATTTATGTAATAGTTTATATTTTATAAAGTATTTTAAAGTATATAATCCCACTTGATCACTCCAGGTGCTCTATCTGAACCACAATTTCTCCATATGTAATTAATATAGAGGATTCAAATTCATTATTTCATAAAAGCAATGTACAACATTGTTCCCTTTATAAAACATTATATGATTTATAACAATCTATCTAAAGAGTCATTTTTAAGAATGATGCAAGAAATAATAACTGCCTTCAAATGCTTAGCTTTTTAAATTCTAAAGTCCTATTGATTTTTACTCATGTGGTCAAAATAGTGTGAATGCATTGTAGTCTGAATTTCCTCAATTTGCCACTTTTTGCCTTCATTGCAATAAGGGAACTAAGTATTAGTTCTTCAGGAGACTGCCATAATGGGTATTGGACAACACACATAAGGATTCCTTAAAAATATGTCACTACATTCACAGAATTTAAACCCACTTTACTTGGTTCCAAGCTTTAGAGCCGAATAGTCTTTAATTCTACTTCAAAGCAGTTGTAGAAGAGGCTATGGTTGAGTTGCTCCCATTGATGGTTGAGAGTGATTAATATCTTTTTGGCACAGGGATAATTTCACCCAGGGATGTGGCAGCAGTTCCTTTTGCTTCCTCATCCTTTATCTTCAGTTCTTTCTCACTGCTATGCCTAACTTCTTCAGTACAGTGTGCTGGAAGTGAGCCACAGAGCCACTGAATTAATTGCCTTTGCTCCAAGCACACCGGCAGCCTAGCAGCAGACAGGATCACAGGACTCCGAAATGGATAATTCTGACATCAGCCTATCATGGTACATGCCCCAAGTAAAATAACTGGAAAAGGCCATGGTCTCAATTTATTCTTGATCTTTTTGACTCCCCTATAAGATATTTCACATAATACCTTTTTGTTCTCTTTGTGTCAAATAACACAACTACACAGCTCAGAGTGCTAGTTATTCCAATTTATATTAGCTAAAGGATTGGAAATTTTTCCTAAGACCTTTAGGCAATCATTGTACAGACTGCATCTCAATTCTAAGCCTAACCGTTCACTACTTCTACATCACTATATTTTTATCTGTGAAAAGTGAAACAAACCTGCCCTCTTTTTTCCATCTGGTTATTCTTCTCCATAGCACCCAAATTGTATCAGTCCTTCCCTGAATTAGAGAGGCAAGGAGATACCTACCAGTTATTCAGCTGGTTCAGATCAGCAGACCTGAAGACTCATTTACTCATTCACTTATTTATTCATATATATTTATCAAATGCCTACAAGGCGTTGTGTTAAGTACTGTGAGAAAATGAAGATGATTCAACTCCAGGGCTTATCCTGAAGAGGTATGTTGTCTATCAGTAGAAATAAATCATGCACATAAATAACTATTGTAATGCCAAGAGAGAGTGTAACGCAACCCATAAAGGAAAAGAGCCACGGTAAGAGAAGTAAAGACAAATAACTGTTGAATATTAGCTGATAGGATCTGAGAAAGTTGCACAGAGAAGGTAGCATGTGAGGATGAGTAGGTTTTGAACCTTGGAGTGGGATGGAAGAACATTTAAGCTCAGTTGCAAGCCTAAAGGTATAAAAGTGGGACAGAGCACTAGACCCTACAGCGTCTCCTGATAGTTCAATGCAGTGCAAAGAATCCTAGATTTGGAATCAAAGCCCTGGGTCAAGCCCCAGATTTGCTAGCTTTTAGTCCTATAACCTCAGTCACTTAATTTCTCTGAGCTTTGGTTTTCTTCTATAAGGTGGAAAAGGTAATTATTTTTCACACTTACCTACAATTGTGCAAATAACATATAACAAGAAGTTAACATGCATGATTATAATTAAACTCACACCCCCTTTTCTCAACACTCTTCTCCCCATTTGGCCTGCATTTTTGCCTTCTCATTTCTCCCCACAGTTTTCTCCCCCTTTCACGCAATACCCACCCTCTTCCAACAGAAAAATAATGACAAGAATCTCATTAAATAGTCATCCCTGCTTCTTCCAAGGCTGAGTGTGGGTAGTACTGTTTCACTTTTGAAGATGGCTCCAGATTGACACCACTGCTAAAAGCTATGCACAGAATTTACACCCAGTGAGAAGCAACCTTCAAAATTCATTGAAGCGCATTGGAGTTGATATTTTTGGCTCTTCTTCCAGTGCCATTTTACTATGATAGGTATGTCGATAAGATGACTTAATCATGGGTTAATGCCAAAGACATATAGTTGCTCCAACTTTCTTCTGAGAATCACATCAGAATTTTCTTGAACCCTAGGTTATAAATTATAAGCAATTATGTTGTATGATAAAACTCCTTCTAATACAAGCTTATACTCATAGCAGAGCTGGAAAATTCATGCATGTTATAATAGTTATATCATTGATCTCAATCATTTAAAATTATATATCAGTAAAGGAATGTCTTTCTCTTGATCCCAGACTAAAAACTACATATTGCAAAAAGAAAATCCCAGGGGTGTGGTTTATGCCTTTCATCTTTGTATTCCCAATGATTGATACAAAGCCTGGCATATGCTAGATGCTCAATAAATATTTGAACAAATGAATAAGTGAAAGCATCTCTAATCCTGCCAGTACGTCCAAATTCCATCACACACTGCATGTTCTATCAGTACCTTAAACTCAAAAGGTTACAAACCTAAGTCATTATCTTCTCCCTCAGAAAAAAATCGTTTTGAATGATTTCCTCTCTATCAATGATGCTATCATTCTCTGAATCACCCAAACTCAGATCTGCATTGGTTCCTCACCTCATATTCATTCCCTTTTTTATCAGTGATTAATTCCTGTTGATGGTTTCTTTTTTTTTAAGATTTCATTTATTTATCTTTAGAGGGGAAGGGAAGGAGAGAAGAAGAGAAGTATCAATGTATGGTTGCCTCTCATGAGTCCCCCGCTGGGAACTGGCCTGCAACCCAGGCATGTGCCCTGACTGGGAATTGAACCATGATCGTGTGGTTTGCAGGCCCGTGCTCAATCCACTGAGCTATGCCAGCCAGGGTGATGGTTTCTTTAGGATGATCCACACATCTCTTCTATTTTCTTTCAACTCTTCTGTCAACCACCTAAGACCATGGACCAATTTATCTTCCTATGGCCAGGATCATTTTGCTCCCTAGAAGGTAGAGTGAATGTTTGCTTTGTCAGATGAGCTGTCTGAACACCTGGCACTACAAGACCCTTCATAATCACATCAAGAATTCCCTCTCCAGCCCTAAGTTGTACAGGCCCATTACATATCCTTTATGTCTTGATTCACCAGGATCACTAATTGTTACCCTCTTTGCCCCTACTCCTTTTATGTAGCCTGGAAGATCTCATGCATCCTTGATGCCAGCTCAAACATAAGTCCTCAGTGACCTCCTCAGCCAGAATAAGTAGCCTTTCCATGGTCTTTCAGATCACTTAGTTCAAACCAACCTCATTTGGCTTGATATTTTAGAAGCTTATGTATTTGTTTTTATCATCTCCACTAGCTCATAAATTTATCTACTTGTTCCAAAATATATATGGAGGACCTATTATGAAGCTGGAATGGAAGCTAAGGAGTTATCAATAAAGAGACATTCATGGTCTCCTCCCTGGTAAAACTTCCTTTGTGGCAAAAAAAAAAATAGGAGTCTACAAAGAATAGGAAAAAGCCAGAGTGGCTAAAGGGGCAAAGTAGATGAGGCAAGGTCAGGGAAGTGGACAGGGCTATCCTACATGAGTCCTTCGAGGACATCATAAGAAATAGAGTATTCTTCTAAATATGAAGAAATCATTCATGGACTTTATGCAGAAAAAAAAGATACTGGATTTATATTTGTCAGAGGTCTCACTGGCTGCTGTGTAGAAAATGGGTCTGATCTCGGAAGCTAAGCAAGGTCGGGCCTGGTTAGTACTTGGATGGGAGACAAAATATAACCAGAAACATTGAAATTAAGAACAAACTGACAATAACCAGAGGGGAGGTGGGAGGGAATAGTGGGGGTAGGAAAAGGGGAGGGTTTTCAGGAATGACTATAAATGATACATGGACAAAATCAAGGTGGGTGGGATTGGGGAAGGGAGGTAGGGATGGCTGGTATGGGGAGGAATGGTTGGGGAGAAATGCAGACAACTAAAACAATAATTTTTAAAAATATTTACATAATAATAGTGGTTTGCTCTAGAGTGGTAACAGTGAAAATAGAGAAAAGTAGGTGAATCAGAGGTATAATTTGAAGATAAAGTCCATAGGACTTATTAATGGGTTGAATGTGGAAAAAGGGGAATTGCTCTTTGACATAGCAGTTGTGTAGATGCCATTTCTGAAATGGAAAATGTCGAAGTTAGAGTAGGCTTAGGAGGGTGATAGGTAGACTAGAGAGGCTTGAACATGTTTTAATGCTAATTGAAATGATCCAGTAGAGAGAAAGTGATCAAAGATACAGGACAAAGAAGAAACTGATCCTAAGGGATCCCAGGGTCACAAAGTCTATTGCCCTGCCAATCTAGTTGTTGGGGGCTCAGTGTCATTAAGTAAATAAGACTTTAGACCATGAACACTGGCTAGTCAGGATGAATACTGGGTTATACATACATAAATAAATGAATGAATTTGTTTAGTGACCACAATTCTCTATCCTAATTTATATATTTTTCAGAAGCAACACTGAAAGAAGAAACTTTGGAACATTGTTTTGTGGTTATTCCCTATCCAATCCTCAGTGAATCATTTCCATCAGCATTCAAACATGTTCAAGGCAGGTTAAAAAGCCATATGCATTGTATAACCCATCATATGCATACACACACATGCATTTTATACATAGTTGAGGACTGCCATTAAAAATGTAAATAGTGAGTATTTTAATAATTGGATTATAAATTTTTTATTGTCTTCACTTTCTTTTTTATAACGAACATGTACTTTCTTAATCTTTAAAAATAATAATTAATTAGAATAATTCAATCAAATTACACAAAAATAATAATTGATTAGATAAATATATTTGGATCTCAGAGATACCCAATATATTGGATATCCAGTTCTAATGATGCTTCAGGGAGAGGGAAGAGACTAGCACAGTCAGCAACATAGTTTTACTCAAAGAATTTGCTGTGCTCGCCTGGTCTCTCTTCCTACAAGGAGCACGAATGGTGTCCCCAAGTATGCTGCTGAGGCCCCAGCCACCATCTCCCAACTGCAGGAACTGCCACTTATCTGAGAAAGCTCATCTACCTACGTCAAGAGTCAAGTCAAGGTGCCCACTGCCATCTCTCAGACTATCAACTATAAATTTTAAAAAACTGTTTTCCAATAGACACTATATTCTTATATTTTAAAATTCAAAAGTACAGACAGTGTATGGTGAAAGCTCCTCCTTACAGCCCTGTTTCCCAGACAAGGGGTGTCAAACTCATTTTCACCAGGGGCTACATCAGCCTCAAGATTGCCTTCAAAGGGCCAAATGTAATTTTAGGGCTGTATAAATGTAACTACTCCTTAACTAGGGGCAAGGAGCTCAGCACTGCTACTGGGTTGAAATAAGGTACGAGGCCAGATAAAACAAGGTAGAGGGCCAGATTCGGCCTTCGGGCCTTGTGTTTGCCACCTGTGCCCTAGACACCCAGGTCCCCTCCCTTGGTGAAACAAATATTACCAGTTTTTTGTATAACCTCCTAGAGATAAATAATAAAAAATAGTATTTAAAATTTATTACATAATGAAAAAAGATATTACATAATGAAGAAAATTTTAGTTTAGAAAAATGAGAAAACACAAATAACCACTAAAGAGACAATAAAACCATCCCTCTAATGCTGTTAACATTTGGGTGTATGTGCTAAATTAATATCCATGTGTATCTAAACATTATAATAAAACAAAATCATTACAATTAAAAATTTCAAAAAATCTGTGTGTATTGATTATTACTATAATAACCTTTCAGAATTTAGATACTATAAACTTTTAAAAATAACTATATTGTTAATATATTTTCATAATCAATAAAGATACTTCCACATATTATCTTCAATGGCCAAATAGTTCCATTATTTGAACCCATTTAAATAAGCCCTCCCTGCAGGACTTTTAGATTGGTTTAAATTTAATGTTGTGATGAATATTCATGAGTGGGTATGTGGGTGTATATCTTTGTATGTATCACTACTAATATCTAGGTCACTTTAAGCCTTCCAGAAAGGGCACCGCCAACAGCTGCCCCTGAGAACTGGCACTTCAGTTCTGAAAAGCTGCTGATTCCTGATTGGCCATGAAAGAAATCCATTCTCATCTTTTTCATTACCTCCATTCTTAGCATAGGGTCAAGAACATAACCAAGAACTCATAAATAGTTTTGGATGCAAGAACTGAAATTACTTTAAAATAGGTACCATTTCCTAATATCCACTGGCTGTTCAAGACTCTCTCTGTATCCCTTTTTCTTACCTAGGGATGAAGTAAAACTTTTAAAAATCAATGAGCAGAAAAAACAGAGTTGAAGAAAACTTTGTACTCTATTTACAAAATATTTTAGCTAGAATAGCTGACAATTACTCATACATAATCCAGTTACCATTTACTGAGTACCTACTGACTGCTGTGTACAGTATATGATCTCTTATTGTATGAGATATATGTTTTATTATCCCCAATTTATAGGTAGTAACTAATGATTTTTAAAGGGATTCACGTTGTCCTGACTGGTGTGGTTCCCTTGGTTGGAGTGTTGCCCCATGCACCAAAAGGTTATGGGTTTGATTCCCAGTCAGAGCACATGCCTGGGTTATGGGTTCAATTTCTGTCAGACACATTTGAGAGACAACTACCTGATGTTTCTCTCTCACATCAATCAATCTTTCTCTCTCTCTCCCCTACTACTTCCCCCCTCTCCAAAATCGATAAGCAAGTCCTCAGGTGAGAATAAAAAGGCAAGGGGATTCACATTTATGGACTTCTTACTATGTTTCAAGCATTGTTCTGAGCATATCCATACTTGCTCATTCAAAAAAATATTTACTTAGTATCTGCTATGTGCCATGTGCTGTGCTATGTGATAGAGCAGTGAGTAAAACAGACAAAACCTCTGGCTTCATAGACCTTACATTGGGAAAGGTGAACACTTATAAAGATAAACAAGGAAACTAAAATCAGGGAGATCATTAAAAGAATGGAAAAAATAAAGCAGGCAATGGTGATACACGAAGTTCTCATTAACGCTCACAACAATTATGCACAGTAGAAACTGTTATTTTCTTTTTGCAACTAAAATAACTTGAGACAAGGAGAGGGTTTATTAAGCTGACCAAGTTTTATGGAACTAAATAAAGTCGGTGAGCAATGGATATACCAAATGGGTAGAGGCTTTAGAGCCCCATAAATCTCTCTGAGTACCCCACCCCAAGTTTTGAAATGAGTAATTGCTCATATCTCCATCTTATTTAAAGAGCTCTGGAGAGCAGCCTCAAAGCCCCAACACCTACCAAAGATGTACAGTGTGACCCTATGATTATCTCAGTTTCCATGCTCTGCAAGTTCTGCAGTTGCTACAATAGATGAAAGATAGAGCTGGTGCAGATTTGCCAATGACAAAAAGGGAGAGAATTAACCTTCATCCTAAAAACAGCCCTGGGAAACAGGTATTATCCCAATAGGGACACCAATGCTTTACAGATGAGCAAACTGAAAAATGTCTCTTACCAAATGTCAGACAGATAACATTGGCTGAGGCAGAATTTCAAACCATCTCATTCCAGTTTCTAAAGGGAGATGATGAACCCAGTGGGGGCTACCACTCCAAACTTTAAGATGCCTTCCCAGAATCCCATCTTCCGAGGGCAGATGCATCAGATAGGGTCCAGGGCACAGCTGCCTGTCTCTATCAATATCTCTTGAGAAAAAGCAATAGTTATGTATTGAAAGAAGGTACTTATGAAATCAATTCTGAGAAAAAGTAATAAAAGAACTCTTCACATACACACAAAAACACAGCTTCAAAGCTGTGGTATGAAAACGTTGGATAAAAGGAGAGATGGCCTTGAGCCTTGAGTACTTTTCCACTTCCTGAACAAGTTATTGGGCTCCCCACCCCACCCCTCCTCTGTTGTGATACATAGAGCTTCAAGAGCTGTACAGTCTTCAGGTCATTTTGCTTTAGGAAGCTTTGATTTGAAAAATGAGACAAGTTGCTTCAGTGCTGTCATCATTAAGGGATAAAAAGAAACCTATTTAAATGGTTTTTAAATATTCACAAGAGAGACATAGGGTCTCAGCCATGTTCCATGTCCTCCCCTCTGTCCCCCTCACCCAGATAACCTACTGCATCAGAATAATGAAAACACAAACTGTGCCACTGTCAGCAGATGCTGAAGACAGTCATAGGGAGCGTGGCCAACACTGGTCTGAGCTCTTGTCCCTCAGGAACATGGGTCTTTAGGGACACAGTTCAATGAAGGGTCTTTGACATGGCTTCCCTCAAGCAGGATGCAAGACAAGGTGACTGGAGAGCTACAGGCAGAGAAAAATATCAATCTGATTTTTTAAAGCCTTTAAAATTAATTCTATATAATTGTTTCCCTTTCTTTTTAGCATCCAAGAAGATCAAAAACAACCCCTGCAGCATTATTTACTATCACCAAGATATGGAAGCAACCCAAGTGTCCATCAATAGATGAGTGGATAAAACAACTATGGGACATGGCACAATGGAATGCTACTCTGCTATAAAAAAGAGAAAATCTTACCCTTTGCAACAGTGTGGATGGACCTGGATAACACTATGCTAAGTGAAATAAGCCAGTAAGAGAAAGACAAATACCATACGATTTCCGTCATTATGTGGAAGCTAATGAACAAACTGAACTAACAAGCAAAACAAAGGGAGACTCATAGATGGAGAGCAGGTGACAGCTAGTTGGGGGGCAGTTAGGGGGTGAAGGGACTGAATAAAAAGGAAAAAGGGCTCATGGACATGGACAACAGTGTGATTGCTGGGGTCAGGAAGGTATAAGGGGACTAAATGATAATGTAAAAAAAATACAACAAAGATTAATTTTTTTAGAAGGAAAGGTGACCAAAACCAAATCTGTGGTGCTAGCACAGCATTTTAGAGGCTACTGTAGTCTGCAGATTTATGGCCTTTTGTTCCTTAGAGAAGCAAGACAGTGGTTAATGGCATGAATTCCAATATTAAACCAGTTCAAATACTGGCTCTACTGCTCTCTACCTACCTGACTTTGGGAATCATATTTAATCTCTCTGAGCCTCAGTTCCCTATACTTCAAAATGAAAATAATAGCACCTACCTCAAAGGACTCCTTCAAGGATTAAGTCAAATAATGTATACAAATTTTCTTTGCAGGCAGGAAGAAAATAAAAATCAGCTATAAATAGTGAAAAAAAAGAAGCCTTTAAAAGGGTGTATAAATTGATAGAACCTCTTTGGATACATTTTGTCAAATGCATCAAAATTTAAAATGTGGATTCCCTATAGTGATTCCAGTTCTAGGACACTTACAACAAGTGTACAGATGTACATGCAGAATGTTTGCAGATACACTTTGTAATTTGAAAAATTACAGCAACATAAACGGGTATCAATAGAAGAATGGTTAAATGAATTATAATTTTTCTATACTAAGATATGTTATGCAGTGAATTAAAAGAATAAGACATATGTGTTTCAACAAAGAAAAGGGTCCACAATGTATTATTCTGTGCAATGAAGAAAGTACTACCTGGAGAGGGGTGATTCCTAAACAACTGTTTATAGACTTGAGCTCCTTAATAAGTTTTGTTTCCATGTTTTTCATATTTTTAACTATCTCTTAGACATTTTTATCTCATATCCTCAGGATGACTCACATAAAGCATTATCTTCCCCCAACATCCTTGCTCCAGCTTCTGCACACGGTCCAGCAGAAGTAAGGCCTGCTTGAGTGTGGTTGGTAGGGTAATAATATGGGTGTGATAACTTATCATTTTAATTTGAACATTTCACCTAAAATGTTATATGGTATGCTTGAGTGTGATATTGTTGTTACAGAACTACATGCTTATAATTTTGTAACAAAGGATTTTAGAATAAAAGGGGGGTGTTGTTTGTGCTAAAACCTGTATTTCTTCTTTATAAGGTCATTGCAGTTTCTCAAAAATGAAGAAAAAGCCAGAAACCTTAAAGTTGGTTTAGAATGCTTGTTTGCCTTCACACCTCTACACCATCAAATGTATTTATCACAAAGACTGCTGGTTTTTGCTTTTTATATTTTCAAAAAGCTTAATGCCTCATTTTATCTTGTATTTCATTATTGGTTCAGGCTTCCAATCAACTTTTGCCTCTGCTATTTATAGTAATAACATCTTAATTGGTTTCCTTCATCAAATACTGCTTTGCCATCAGAATTATCCTTTTATAACACAGAATTGTTCATTTGAGCCTCTAACTAAAAATCTTATTAGTTTTTAAACTTTGACCACTGTGAATTGTTAAAGTATTATTTTGTGGTTTTTCCCACCCTTAAAGCACACTGTACTATAAAGGTTTTGTTACAGTTCACAACACTTAGCAAGGCTTCCTATCCATTAATTCACTAATTCACAAATATGAATTGAGCAACTACTACATTTGTTGTAGAGAACTTAGCTTCTAGCAATAGAGCAATAACTAATACAAAGTCCCTTAACTCAAAGGCTTACATTCTGATGGAGAGAGACAGTAAGTAAATTTTAAAATAATTATGTGTCAGAAGATATATACACATATGTGTGCATGTGTATATATAACCTCAGATATAATAAATGTTAGGGAGAAAATAAAGGGATAAGTTTAGGGGGCTATGCTCTTGTGCAGGAGTGTCAAACTCATTTTCACCAGGGGCCACCTCAGCCTTGTGGTTGCCTTCAAAGGGCCAAATGTAATTTCAACTCCTCAAAGTCAAGGAGTAGTTACATTTATACAGTCCTAAAATTACATTTGGTCCTTTGAAGGCAACTGCAAGGCTGATGTGGCCCCTGGTGAAAATGAGTTTGACACCCCTGCTCTAGTGCTAAAATAACATTTGAGACAAGAAGTGGAGGAAATGAGTAATCACGTGGGCCAGTAGAGAAAGACATTCTGGGCATAGGGAAGCACAAGTGCAGAAGCCCAAGTTCACCAATCACTTTTTCTGCTGTGTCAAGCCTGCTGATAAGCTCATGGAATTATTAATCCATGATGGCATATTTCTCATTTCTATATCATGCTTTTTATAATATTCTTTTCTCTTCTAAAATTCTGCACTTATTTATGCCCAGTGGTCATCTTTTCCATTATATCTTCTAACATATTCATTCTGGGACTAGTTTAGGTCTGTGTCTGTTGATTGTTTCCTGTCTTGGCCCTGGATCATATTATATTGCTTCTTCACATGTTTCATACCTTTTAAATTGTGTGCTTCATATCTTATGTAAAGTAGAGAATAAAATAAATGTTACCATGATAAAAAAAGAAAAAGAAAAAAGTAGGATGCAAAGAAGTACATATGGTATAAACTTATTTATATGAAATATACAGATAAAGTATAAAATACACACTCTCATGGCACAACACAGCTGTGCTCAGCAAGAAGCTCCCTGATCATAGAGTTCCCTCCCTCCTTTCATGCCTTCCCCCAGAGTTGGACTCTTACCCTTCCTGCACTATAGACAGGTGGGTCCTGGAAGGACCAGCTAAGGAAGCTAAGAAATCTGGACTCCTGTAACCAAGGCCTGGCTACCACAGAAGGAAGGGACACCCATGCTTGAGAAAGACTGTCTAAATCTACCATCTCACTCCAGCCCTGTTCAGAGACACATTTGTATGTAAACATGGTCACAGCGCAATCGAACCTGGGTAACTGGATTTGTTGGAAGGTGATTGCTAGGCTACAGAGCACCCTGCTTTTTCCATCATAAATGCCTTCGGCATTAAAAAATTTTTTTAAATACCAGAATGAACCACACCAAATGCTAGCAGTTATTAGCTCTAGGGAGCAGGATGGGTTGGGGCTTGGGGAGAGCAGCATGTCACTCTTTACTGTATGTAAGTCTCAATTAGTTGAATTTTGACAGGCAAATAATATTTTATATTTTAAAAAATGATCAGTAGGCCTCATGCTTTTGAGCTTAGTCACTCTTAGAGAAAAATTAAGCAAATCAAATACACACTAGCAAGTGGAGCTTTAAGCATATAATTATGTTGTTTGTTTCAGCCACTTTAATGGAATAAAATTTAATGCAATAGATAATAGAATTATGAAAGTGTTACTCTGGGTTTCCTAATACACATTTGATCTCAAACTGTTTAACTCAATAAATTGTATATTTTCAACTTTATCAATGAAACCTTAGTTTTATTTAATTTCTGATCCACAAATTTACTCACAAACCTGCCTCGATGTTCCAATGTAGATAAAACTAATGTGTCTATTACTAAATCTATCATCTTCCCAAAATATCCTACTTTTCCTAAGGATAGTCTCTTCCTCCCATTTTTCAAAAATATTTTAGTGTTCAGAGAGAGGGGAAAGGAGGCAGAAAGAAAGAGAAACACCCATCAGTTGCCTCTTGCAGACCTCCAACTGAGGACCCACCCCACAACCCAGGCAGGTTCCCTAACCAGGAATCAACCGTTGACCCCTTGGTTTGCAAGTTGGCATACAATCTACTGAGCCGTATCAGCCAGGGGTCTCTAACACTTGTTTAGTAGTCCTCTGTCTCGCCACAACAAATTGATGGTCAAGCACTTCTTATCTTCATTTGCAGTATCTCTGACATCACTTCCTTCTTTGCCTTCCAAGATCAGTCTCTCAATGTAGGCCTCCCACATCAATGTTACCTTGTATCTTTATTACAATATCTATAATATTCTGTGCATCTCCCCACCCCACCCCCTCAACTACACTCCCTAATAGACTATATGCTCCTTAAAAGAAGGATGCATGTTCTAGTCATCCCAGCACCCAGCATTATGCCTACACCATAGTGGGTGCTAGATTAATATTTCTTTGGTGAACAAATATGTGGGAATAAGTAATTAGTCTTTATTTCTAGAAGATGCTCTTTTTCCTATTTCAATATCCCCCACCCATTTTCTTCAATAGTTAAGTACTCCCTAGTTGATAATTCAAAGCATCGTCATCACTGGCAATTTGCCCCTTCTCAGATGAGAGCACAATCCTTTCAAATTCAGTCATGAATTGAATTTAAAGGGCTTTATTTGATATCTTCAGTGCTTTTCAAAGCAATCTGAAAAATTCAAAGCTATGGAAACTAGAAAACTCTAATAGGTCTTAAACTTCTATTGAGACACTTACAAAACAATAGAAATGCACATTTATGAATCATTAAAGGGTTAAGGACAAATTCCCTTGATGAGTAATCCTTAAATATTATTTTATAAGGGAAATGCATACACATTAAGAATGGAATCATGTAATTTACAAATCACTTTTGAATAGCTCTCTGACTATGATGTTCAGCTCATTAGAAGTTGTTAATATTCTATTACTCAGAAGTCATTAGCACATTCTGCTAGCAGTATAGATCACACAATATCAAGTGACAAGAACATGAAGTATCCCAATTATGATTTCTTTCAAAAAGAGCTGTTGTGACCTTCTTCCCAGAGTGTGAACCATATCTTACAAAGTATGAAAATGCTACAAACCTTCTCCATTACATGGGCTGGCTATCATCAGGAGAGAGGAAGATTACCTAAATAAAATAATGGCAAACATTTTTAATCTATACTCATTATGTGCCTAGCACAGTTCTAAGGGCTTTATAATAATTCACTAAATCTTCACAAAAACTTTATGAGGTAGGTACTGTTATAACCCCCATTTTACAGATAGAGACTGAGTGCCCACTGGGGTTTTAACTAACATGTGCAAGGTTACACAGCTTCTAAAAAAGGGAGCCAGCTGTGACACTCACTGAGATGTGCCACCCAGACCCCCTTCACAGAAAGGCTTGTCCTTCCTTGCTGCTTGGAGTGCTATCAGCAACAGTTGCATGCTGTCAGCTCCTTCAGAGCCTTCCACAGTTGGAGAGAGTACCTTGACCAAGAATACACCCTTCCCAGGGCAGCCCAAACCCAATGGCTGACTATCACTGAGGTTTAAGGTCTAACCTTTTGGGATCCCTGAAGGACCATTGTAATGGGTCTTACACATTCCAGGGCACCCAATGGGGTGAGCTGAGGTTTTGCTGAACCTGCATTGCAATTCCACTCTTCCCTCTGCCCAAGCTTTCTTCCTCTGTCTCTTGTCCAGAGGAATCAATTCCTAAATACCCTGCACGCAAAACTCAAAAGATCCCAGCCCATGGCACCAGGATTGGAATCAAGTCATCTGACTCCACAGTCCTCAGTCTTAACTCTCTACTGTCTTCTTAGGTAGAAAACAGACAAAAAGAAACTTACAAATTGTTCTATAGCTTCACGCTAGCCTTTATTTCTGCCTCTGCTTATACTAAATATTTATTGGAACTGGTAAGCATAAGCAACATTGTGCAAATTGGTTCAAATTCTGGAAGGAGAAACAAACTGAGCTCTTGGCTATCTACACCAATGTCAGGCCTCAAAATACAGTATTATGCACTTTTAATATGCTGAATATACCTACTTATACCCTTAACTCTTCATATCCTTAATTCTATAACCAACTCATCAATTCATATGATTTTCTCTCCTTTGTTCATCTCCACTATTCAATTCTTAAAGTGTGGGCTAAATGTAGGCATGCTGACAAATTTTAAGATTTCCATTCACTTTTCTGTGGGAAAATACTTGCTCACAAAGGCAACAAAAGGGAATCTCTCCCTCTGTCTTCTCTCTCTCTCCTTCCCTCTATTTCTTCCCCATCCCACCGCTTCTTTGCAATATATTAATAGCACAACCTGGAAATGAAGGCTAAAACAAGTGGAGACCCAGATGTTCCTAGAGAGTTTTCCCAGTTTCACAAACTCCTAGGTGAAGCACCAACATGGCCTCCCAAATTCTAATGAAACATGCTTAAGGTGCAGCACATTGGTGAGATTCTTAATATTCATCCTTTAATATGTATCAATTTTTGATTCCACATTTATAATATTTATACTAACAACTCCAAAAGGAAAATAACTACTAGTAGTGCTTCTATCTATTCTTGATGGTTCACTAGATGAGTTTAAACAAGACACTTCTTATTTCTATCCCTTCATTCACAAGAAGCCCACTGGTGGCTTTGTTCACCATCAGGGAAGAATTAGTCCATGTGCACAGATTTCAACATATATTTGTTTCTTTGATGAGAAACAGGCCAATGCTTCATATCTTGATCTCAAGGGCCAAGAATCAAATATTAGCACTACAGAGAACATGTGAAGATATAGGACATGGGTAACACACAGGTTCTGATTCGCTAGAATTTTATCATCGATTTTAGGAAGTGTATATGTGCTCTCTACTCCATTACAATGTGTAATCTTGAGGAAGTCCGTCAACCTTTCAGACTTTTCTTTTCTCCCCTGAAAATTGAGGTACTGGTAGACTTCCAATTAAACATGAAGGATTGCTATTTATTTGTTTCCTCTTAAAATCCACAAAAATAATTTTTTTATCTATTTTTATGTACTTTTTATCCTCATTTGATGATATATTGATTGATTTTAGAGACAGGGACATGTATGTGAGAGAAATATCAATCATTTGCCTCCCCCATGTGCCCTGACCAGGGATGGAACATGCAACCTAGGTATGTGTTTTGACTAGGTATTGAACCCTCAACTTTTTTTGGTCTACAGGATGATGCTCTAACCAACTGAGCCACCTGGCTAGAGCTAAAAATAACTTTTAAAAGATCTAGAATGATATCCAACCAGAGAAAAAGAGAGAATGGGAGAGAAGACAACAGCAGATAAGAGATTTCAACATATATTTTAAAGACAGATATCAGTAAAAAGTAACACTTTTTTATCAAAACATTTTTTATTATTCTATTACAATTATCCCAATTTTTCCCCCTTTGCTCTCCTATACCCATCCCACCCCCTGCACCCATAGTCAATTCCCATACTGTTGTCCATGTCCATGGGTCATTCATACATGTTCTTTGTCTAGTCCCTTCCCCTTCTTTCCACCATTATCCCCCTTGCCCCTCCCCTCTGGTCACTTTCAGTCTGTTCCATGTGTCCATGCCTGTGGTTCTATTTTGTTCATTAGTTTATTTTGTTCATTAGATTCGTCTTATAGGTGAGATCATACGGTATTTGTCTTTCACCAACTGGCTTATTTCACCAGTTGAAATAATATTAGCATAGTATTTTCCAGTTCCATCCATGCTGTTGCAAAAGGTAGGAGTCCCTTCTTTCTTTCTGCTGTGTAGTATCCCATTGTGTAAATGTACCACAGTTTTTTGATCCACTCATTTACTGATCAGCACTTAGGCTGTTTCCAGCACTTGGCTATTGTAAATAGCACCTTTATTAACAAAGGGGTGCTGTTGGTTGGAATGTAGACTGGTGCAGCCACTGTGGAAAACAGTATAGAACTTTCTTAAAAAACTAAAAATGGAACTGCCTTTTGACAAAATGAGTCCACTGTTGGTAATATACCCCAAGATTCCCGAATCACCAACTCAAAAGTAACTCTTAAAAGAGTGAATGATATTCCAAGTTTAGAGCCTTCAGAAAGGAAATATGGCTAGATGAGAGCCATGTGCCTTGAATCGCCCCTAAGAAACTCAGCACTTGAAAGAAAAATGGGGGAGGGAGTTAGGCTGAAAACAGGCAGAATCTTTAAAACTTATATTGATTGGTTGATCACCAGTCCTCTTTACTGCACAGCCACTGCATAGCCAAATCAGTGATTAACCTTCCTCCACAGAAAATAGGAGAAATTAAGCCAAAGAAGCTCTTATTTTGAATACACCAGACACAATAATATGACAGAAAAAAACAGGGTGGGAATGAAGGCAGATAATAAAAGTCCCTTTCCCAACCCATGCCCAGAGTACCTACAGACAAGTATATAAAAACACACACTCTCTCAAGAGGAAGAGATTGCAGTATTCTTCCATAGAGAACTAAAGGTCCCCTTCCAAAATACTTTTACACATTGGTATGTTAAACAATTTAACACACTGGTATTTGGAGGTCACTTTCCAAATGAAACCTACCAACTGACAAGTCCTTCACAAACACCCAGAGCTTCTGATCAATATTTCATTGCCTCCTTTTTAAGCAACAATGAACAGCCAAAGATTAAAAGCACCTAAGGAAAGTTTGCAACATGAAAGAAAACCCAAAGCAAAAAAAGGAAAAAGGATGCTGGAGAAAACACAGCAATACAGGAAAATGAAACAAATGCTTTAAAAATATATAATCATTTTCAAAACAATAAAAGAATTCATCATACTCATAAAGCAAAACTGAAATGCTCTAAAAAAAGGAAGCATGAGAGAATAATAATGTTCTCCTAGAAGTCAGTATTATAACCAAATGGAAATTTTAATTGAAGTGTCAAAAGAAGAAAATCTCCAAAAATAATTAAAAATGGACTAAAAGAGAATGAGTTGGAAACAAAGACAAGAAAAAGAAGGAGAAGGAGAAGAAGAAAAGAAATTCCAGAAAGTCCACAACCAATAGATGCTCCCAAAAAGAAAATGACAGGAAGGAAATTATCAAAGAAAAAATACAAAAAAAGTCCATTATTGGATATAAATTTACCAGAGAGTATGTAGCACAACAAATTTTTAAAGTCTATATTACAGTTCATTATCATGAAATTTTCAGAACATCAAGGATAGATAAAAGTTCTACACAAAGTCATATTCAGGGTAATAGAATCATCAATATTTCATTAGAATCTCAATATTAACACTGGATTTTAAAAGAAAGTGGGGGGAAGGTACCTTCAGAGTTCTGAGAGACAATCATTTCTAATCTAGAACTATATATCCAGGCCAACTATGATATAAATGTAAGAATAAAGATATTTTAAAGTAAGTACTCAAAAACATTACCTCTCATGCATCCTTTCTTGGGAAGCAACAGAAGTAGGGGATTCTGCAGCTTAAGGGAGACTCCCCCCAAAATGAGGATATGGAATCTAATGCAAGAAAATTGCAATGGAATTCCCAGGCTGACTGGTAGACCAGATCTAGAGAACATCAGTCCTAATAAGAGCAAGAGGCCAGAGGACTGAACCACCTGGCTAGGGCCAAAAATAACTTTTTAAAGAACTAGAATGGTATCCAACCAGAGGAAAAGAATGAAGGGGAGAGAACAACAGCAGATGAGAGGTTTCAACATATTTTTGGAAGATGGAAATCAGGTGAAAAGTAACTCTTAAAAGAGTGGATAATGAGGCCTTGAGGGAGAGATGGAACTAATATATTATCTTATATGTTGAAGATTTTAGAAAATCTATTGCTCAGCCAGATACATGTAATACTTGGAGAAGAAGAAGGCAGAAAGAGCCATAAGAAAACTAAGCAAATGAAAGACTTTAAAAAATATGTTAGAGAAACAAAACCATCATTGTTTAAGAAAAGTAAAACAATTGGAGAACTTTTCTTGGCTTAACAGTAAATAATTCTAAATAATAATAATAATCATGTAAAACTGAATCTTTAATCCAAAAACATGATATTGGGAAGTTAGAGGCAGGGAAATTAGGGGATCATGGTATAAGAGAGCTAAGTACTCAGCTGCCAAGTCAAGAAATAAATCAATAAATCAATAAATAACATGATAAATATATTATTTTAAAATATAATGGAAAAAATAGATATAACAAAGTAAAAGATTGAAAATGGCTGACTCTGGAAAGTAGAATAGGGAATTGAGAAAGAGAGAATAAAAGATTTTATAAAGAAGTATGTCTTTTAGTTTTATTTGATCCTTTAATTATTCATGGACTACTTTAATAAAATAAAATTTAACATTATACCAATAAATATTATGATCCTTCAATTTAAATAGGCTTATTTTATGCTTTGTGGCTAAAAGTTACAAAAATACATTTCTTGCCCATTCTGTATGTCCTCTGTCAATTTAGGACTTTGTCTGATGAAAATCAACCATTGTCTTGAATGTTTCTGATCCCCATACCGCAAGCAAAGAGAGAGGAGGGTCTAGTATTGCCAATGAAATGTTCCTGTTTTAAAGTGGCACAGATCATTTTTGCTCACAGCTTACCGGCCAGAGCCATTAAAAGGCCAGCAATAGCAATTCTACCACGTGATCAGAAAGGAAAAAAAACTCAAAAGATTTGATGAATTGTACTAATATCAGTCAAACAGAGTGATGGAAATGGTCTAAGTCAGTGTTTCCCAAACTTGCTTATGCATCTGGATCACTTGGGGAGTTTTGGTTCTAGTACAAATTCCCAGATCCCACTCCATATCTACAAAATTGAAATATCCAGAGCAAAGGCTGGGAATAGGTAAACCTGTTGCAGCCAGCCTGAAATCAACCAACCTAAAGTTGTGAACCTGCAAATTACAACATTAGAATACCTCAAGACTCCTTCAAAAAATGTACACTATAAAACAGGGCACAGATTGTGGTGGACCAAATTATTTTGCATATGTGAATTTTATTTTATTAATAAAACTTTGAGTGTTTAGGTCTCTTTTATTAAATCTTTCTAAAACACATTTGGTCTTTATATAAAATAAACCTTTCCTGTTGATCCTAAATAATCATTCCATTAGCCAAAAATTCCTATCTTCACTCTAGCATTTTACTAAGAGTATTGGGATGCCAGAATTTAGATCTTAAGTGATGAGCCAAGAATAACAAGAGAAGAAAGTTTATAAATATAACTATAAATTTCTATACTCATATCCAAAAAGAACCATACAAGTATAATTGGGAAGGCATATCCTAATAAGAGCACATATTTTAAGAACCAAGAGTTTGTTTGTCATCAGCATAATGTTCTTGCCAAAGGACTAATGAGATCTTAGCTACATTCTCAGAAGCAAATTCTCCAAAATAAAGGGACAATTTGCTCTGCTCCACGCACATGGGATCATACCTACAGTCATATATTTGGCTCCATATATGATCCTCTAATAGGTTCATTAATAAATTAGAACCAATCTATTATGGTGAATTTAGAATTCAAAAGATGGGAACTAAAATATCAGCTCCAACAATGGCTTTAGTTACCATTGAGCAAATGCTGATATTAATAGTGCCTATAAAACTGGATTGTTGTGAAAATTAACTGAAAAAATACCTAGTAATATTCATGGTACTCTAAAGGTAAAATGTTAAGTACAATGCCTAGCAAAGATAATATTCTCAAAAATGGTTTAAACATTTTTAAGTAGTTTGAAGTACATAGGGCAATTAATTTTTTTGCATTAACTTCATATGAAAATTATTAACAGAACTGGGAAGATAGCTTGGAGAAAAGTCATCTTGAAAACAAAATAGGGTTGTTATGTTCAAATATTTGAAGGTTGTTACACAGATAATAGAAATAGGACCTCAGGAACAAGGTCCTATAAAGGACATGTGGACAAAACCACGGGGGCGTGGAATCAGGGAAGGGAAGTGGGGATGGCTTGGGTTGGGGGGAGGGGGGAAAAGGCAGACAACTGTACTTGAACA
Source organism: Sturnira hondurensis (assembly GCF_014824575.4). Classification (NCBI taxonomy): domain Eukaryota; kingdom Metazoa; phylum Chordata; class Mammalia; order Chiroptera; family Phyllostomidae; genus Sturnira; species Sturnira hondurensis. The sequence continues at coordinate 33,425,824 of NW_028082759.1, forward strand.
ACAATGAATTGTAAAAAATAAAAATAAAAAGAATAGAATCCCTAGAAAAAGAAGAACTAGGACCAGTAAGTCCAAGTTACAGGTAGACAAACAGTTTTTAACTCAACACAGGAAGAACTGTTCAATGAACAGTTGAAAAGCTGCTACTGCATGAAGCGGTGAGCTTCACAGCAGTGAAAAGTTCTACGACAACCTTGAGAATCTATGACTCTGTAAAAATCCCCTACTGCCCCTCTACTGTGTGGAACCTCTCTCTGGATGTCTCATCAACTTACCAGCCACTGCAATGTTGCAAAAGTCTAAAGACCAAGATCCTATATGTATTTCCAAGTCTTGGATCAACTCAACTTTGATCCCTTGCCCTATGTTCCCTGTGCCAATTGCCCTTTTCTCCTCTCAACTGAAACTAACCCAAACTGAAATAATCAAAGATGCTCATCATTTGAGCAAAGACTGAGGAGGCCATAAGCACAAAATAAGGTGATCACCTCCTCCAATATCTAGCCCAAACAAAGCCCAATTTCCTTCCAAATGAATTTTATTCCATTCTGCACAAACCTTTAACCTCAAGTTAAAGTGCCCAGTGGCACTTAAATAATTCATAGGAAGCCTATCATTTTTCCTGTTGTCAGCATATTATACTTTCATTTATCCAGAGTGAAGCAGGAATCAGAAAATAGAAGTTTTATGGTATCAATTTTTAATTTAACAAAATAAAGAATTTTTTAACCATTACTGCTGTATAGTAATGAGGTGGCTGTCTCTAGGGACAGTGATGGTCTAGTCAGTGAAGTTGTTAGAACTGAGGTTACATAAATTAGGGGTGAGGAGTGAGGAGGGGTCAAACTAGACTATCTTTAAAGTCCATTCCAAACATAAGAATCTTGACTTCTAAACACATAATGTTGTGATAATTTCAAGTGGAATCAAGGAAGAAAAATCACCTGAGTGTACAAATAAATGAATCCAGGTTGAAATGGCACACTGACACACCTGCACCTGTTATAAACACTTTAATTTTAAAAATAAAACAAAAACTTCCATTTCAAATATATTTGTTGCTATTTTTCACCAAAGGTATGTTTTAGTGATTAATGCTTGTAGTACATTGCAATGAAATAAGGAGTTTACTAAGAATATACACATAAATGACAAACAAAAAACTTAGTTTATAAAACTTGAAGTGATATCCCACCGTGGCAATTATATAAGGTCCTCTGAAAGTGTGTAACAAGGTTTTTGACCTTGGTTCCTGATTCCCACTTCAGATCATGAAAAGAAATCACTCGGTAGGACATGAAATTAATGCATAGAACCTAGGTGAACACAAAAACATAGGTAGAAAAGAACCTACCACCAGATCATCCCAAAACTGTTCCTATAGTTAAAACTCTGCCTTTTTGACTCTTGCAAGGTCATTCAATAATTTCATTCTTTCAATGTCCTCAGGCACTTATGTGAAGATGAATGTAGAGGCTTTTGATACACTTCTTTCCTATTGTTAACAGTATACACTTCTTCCATAGAATACTTATTCTCTTTCTGAGCAAAAAGCATGAGTTTCAACCCCTGGCATTTCCTCTTAAATAAACAGGGGACTTGTAAATGGGCTGAAAAGCATCATTAAACATGCTACCTTTACTCATGCAGTAATTTAGTTGCCATGGTAATCTTTGCTAACTTGAAAAGAGTACTTTGGAGTGGTCATTTCTAAGGCTTGTTTTTAAAATTTCTAGAACTTCTAAGAGTCCTGGAGGATAGAGGTCGAAAATGCTTTTTTCTTCAATTTCTAGCCATGGACTCATTAAATGGAGCACAGCTATTCACAATATGACATCCATTACACCTCTGACAATGATCACTTCATCATTTCCCACCTCAAGATGTTCTTAGAGACTTCCCATATCTTCCCAACTGAATCAAAAGCATTAATCCAGGTCTCTGTGGCAGGGAAGAGAATTAATTCATGAAATAAGCACTTTCCCATAATAGCCCTCAAAGCTCACAATTGAGCACTGTCATGTTGGCCTTCTATCAATAATAGGATGGCAAAGTACATTTTGTAGCAGTTTAACAAAGAACCATCAAATAACTTGGGACTTGAACACATCCAGGCTGCTACCCAAGGAAACATTATCGGACAGGAGGCTCTGATGATTCACATCTCTAACCCACTCTGTTCATCAACTATGTCAGGGCTCAAAAGGTTTCAGGAAACACTGTCTGGAAGACTTTTTTTGGCTAATAGCTACATTTGACAACTGACCTTTAATCTTTATTTCACATTATCATCCTCTCATTAACCAAGGATAATACACGAACATTTTTCAAATATGACTTCATGGACTGAAGATGTTTTAAATACTTTTCATCCAAAGAAAGACACTATTAATAGTTTTACCTGACTCTGACTACATCTGAATTTTTCCAAAGAACTTAAAAAAGTAAAAATAATGGTTTCATGAAAGTTAAATAAGCAGTCACACACAACTTCTTTCATTCTTTTCTGCAGGGCTCTCTTGGACATGTTAGAATAGGATAATGCTCATGAACTAAAGCCGTGTAGGCTGTTATGGTAAAATGAGTAGTGACCTGGAAGATAAGAACCTGCTTTGATCTTAAGCAAACCTACATACTATCCCTGAGTCTGTTACCTCATCTGTAATCTATGAGGATTGAGCTAAATAGGAGAGCATGTGGTTCCATCCAGCGCATAGGTGGAACACAGAGAAAAGTAATGCATATATAAGGAAAATGAGGTTTGGCCAGGGTAGGCATGGGCCAGGAGAGGCCTTGTAGGTCTTCTCAAAGAGTCTGGCATTTACCCTAAGAGCAGTAGGATATAATCCTCTGAAGGATTTAAATGAGGGGGTGAAGTGATCAGAAATGTATTTTGGATATCTCACTGAGAGTTTGGATTGGAGATCAGATCAGAAACGTGGAAATCAGTAAGTAAACTATTTCAGTAGCCCAGGTGATTGGTAGTGAGTGCTTAGATTAGAGTGATGGCAATAAACATGAAAATAAGAGGATAAATTTGAGAGATGCTTGGGAGGTAAAATCAACAGGATTTTGTAGTGGATGGTAGGGAAAAGCGCTTGTCAAGAATGGCTTGGGGGGACTTCCGCCAAGATGGAGGCATAGGTGGAAACACTGTGCCTTCTCCCACAACCCAGTTTGAATACAACAAAGGTTTGGAGAACAAAGACACAGCCAAAGAACAGAAAATTGAATTATATGGAAGTCCCACAACAATGAACCATTCAACCGGGACTGGTAAGAGGGGCGGAGCTAGCAGCGGAGCAGGGTTGGGCAGGAAAGATCCCCCAACCCAGACACACAGGCAGCCAGGGTGCGGGACAGACTGACCGCGGTTGCACATTTGTGCATGGTGAGACGCACCACGGAGGCCCCAGCGGCGAACCCAGTGGTGGAGGGCTGACAGCACATTTGAGTGCAGTGGGACAAAATGCGAGGGCCCCGGTGATAGTGGCAGCTGCGGCAGCAGCAGTGGGAGGCGGCAGACGGGACACCATTGCTCCTCCTTGACCCCGCCCCCACATACAGCATCACAACCCAGCGACTGAGTTGCCCTGCTCTGGTGAACACCTAGGGCTCTGATCCTGATACTTAACAGGCACAAACAGCCCAAAAGATGGCTCAAGAAGAACTCAAAGCCCCAGAGCCAATAACTCTAAGCGACCAGGAAATAGCCAGCCTCTCAGATGCACAGTTCAAAACACTGGTCATCAGGATGCTCACAGTACTGGTTGATTATAGTCACAAATTAGAGGAACATATGAAGGCTAAACTAATTGAAATGAAAGGAAATGCACAGGAAACCAATAGTGATGGTAAGGAAACTGGGACTCAAATCAATGGAATGGACCAGAAGGAAGAACAAAACATCCAACCAGAAAGGAATGAAGAAATGAGAATTCAAAAAATGAGGAGAGGCTTAGGAACCTCCAGGACATCTTTAAACGTTCCAACATCCGGATTATAGGGGTATCAGAAGGGGGAAAGAAATAGCCACAAGTGGAACACTTATTTGAACAAATAATAAAGGAGAACTTCCCCAGTCTGGCAAAGGAAATAGACTTCCAGGAAGTCCAGGAAGCTCAGAGAGTCCCAAAGAAGTTGGACCCGAGAAGGAACACACCAAGGCACATCATAATTACATTAGCCGAGACTAAAATGAAGGAGAGAATCCTAGAAGCAGCAAGGGATAAGGGGACAGTCACCTACAAAGGAGTACCCATCAGACTGTCAGCGGATTTCTCAAAAGAGACCTTACAGGCAAGAAGGGGCTGGAAAGAAGTATTCCAAGTCATGAAATCCAAAGACCTACAGCCAAGATTGCTTTATCCAGCAAAACTTTCATTTAGAATGGAAGGACAGATAAAGTGCTTCTCAGATAAGGTCAAGTTCAAGGAGTTCATCATCACCAAGCCCTTATTATATGAAATGCTAAAGGGACTTATATAAGAAAAAGAAGATGAAAAATATGAACAGTGAAAGGACAGCAAACACACAGTTATTAACAACCACACCTAAAACAAAAGCAAACCAAGAGGACAGCTAGATCAGGAGTGGAACCATAGAAATGAAGAACACATGGAAGGTTAGCAACAGGGAAGTGGGAGGAGGAGAAGGGGGGAGAAGGTACAGAAAATAGCATAGAGGGTAGGTAGAAAATAGATAGGGGGGAGGGCAAGAATAGTAGGGGAAATATAGAATCTAAAGAACTTGAGACATGTGGTTATAAACTAAGGGGGGGAGAATGGTGGGGGAGGGGGTGTGCAGGGTGGAAGGGAATGAAGGGAGGGAATAGAACAACTGTAATGGTGTAATCAATAAAAATATATATATTAAAAAAAAGAATGGTTTGGGGGAGGCCCCCCAGCATCAAAAGGTCAGGGATTTGATTCCAGTTTAGGCCACATAACTAGGTTGTAATTCAGTCCCCATCAGGGTGCATATAAGAGGAAAACTATTGATGTTTTCTCTCTTATACTGATGTCTGTCTCTCTTTCTCTCACACATAAATCAATAGATGTAAAAAAAATTATTCAAGCAGGAACACTGCATTCAGTATATGATTGGCTAACCATTATGCTGTATGACTGAAACTAATAAAAATAACATTGAATACAAGCTGTAATTTTAAAAAATTTTAATTAAAAAAATTGTATTGAAACTTACTGAATTTACAAATTTCCAGTCCTGCCCACAACACTCAACTAATTCTTCTACACAAAGATCATAATCACACCTTCACTGGTTTGTTAAAACTGCCCAGAACAGTGCTTTGTCAAACTGCCTGCTGTCTTGTTCCCCATTCTCCCTGCCCTGGAACCAGGGTGTTCTAGTTATGGGATCTTGGGATGTTTGTTTGCTACCAGGGGTCCTTCTAAAGACTCAAACCTATCACTAAATCCTAGTTTCATAGCTGGACCTCTGCTTCCTGCCAAAAGAGCTCCTCCCTCGCACCCCACCCCCCAAAGCAGGGCAATGCTCCGCATCCCTGCTAGAATGTGCACCTGTTTGCTCTTAGAGTCAGGAGTCCTAAACCCCAAGTCCCCATTTTGATACTTCCTGGCGATGTGAGCTCCAACAGGTTGCCTACTGTTTTGTCCTCATCTATAAAAAGTGAGGTAATAACACCTATCTCATGCTGGGGTCAGGATGTCCAAATGAGATCATTTATTGAAAATACTTTGGAAATCATGAAGCATTCTCCATTCCTGAGCTGATCATACTGCAGGTTCTGGACCTTCCAGCCTATTCTCCTGTGGATGGACCCTGGTATGGTACAGATTCTGTTCTACCCTTAGAAGCACACTGAATGAATTGTCCTCTTCTACTACATGACATGGTCATATCTTCATGAGATGATGGCCCCACTTGAAGGCCCTTCTTTGCTTCTCTGAAATACTCTTCCCCCGCCCCCCGCCCAGTAATGTCACTTTCTTTCACTACAAACTTCAGTTTTCATCAGATTGCTCCCTTTAATCCTCCTCTACAACTTTCCAATTTACTATACTAGTCTGGACTTCTAAGAAATGTGAAAGTAGAAGGAAGGCAGGAGTCCCATAACAGTTCCCTGAACCCATGTGCTAGGGGGAATGTAGCTGCTACTTAAACAAATCCGTTTTCCAGATGCTTCTGTGTGTGCACCTTTCTATTGATAGTGATCATGCAAGTGTGAGATTTGTTTTAATGAGCATGTCAGGTGTGCTTTGCTGTAATATAATATATAAAAGACTGGGATTAAGGTAACAACTTGGTAACAACTGTTTAAGAATATGTGGAACTGTAAAAACAGAGTTCCGTTAAACTTCTAACAGTGGCACAATCTCTACAGGACAAGAGGAGCTTAAATTTTCTGTAAATCTATTTCCACTATGTGACAAAATTTCAAATATTCAGGTCCCTTAACTAGTGATCTTTCCTGCCAAACTCCTTTGGGGGCATAAAAATGGCCTGGGACTACAGCCGGACAGTCAGTAATCTTAGTCAGTGTTCAGACCATATGTGGAAGATGAAGAGCACACTCTATTACGGAGATGCACAATGGCGGGGTGTTTTAGGGTCAGATCGCACCTGAGTCTGAGTTCAGGTTTCTGCCTTTTTTGCCACATAATCTTAGCCAAGTAACTCTCTGTGGATCTTGGTTTTCTTATTTGTAGAGCTACAGGATAAGGCCTACTTCATGGGGTATTTTAAGAATTTAATGAGGTGCTAGCTGCAAAGCACTTAACATAGTATATAAGCCTTTGATGATATTTTTAGAGGCTAAGACTGCCAAGGCATTAGCCTTCTATTCACTGTCTTAGATGTTGGTGAAAATACTTGACCCTGGATTTGTCCTTACATATTTTCCTCCCACTTCTAGTCCCAATCCCCTGACTGCCTCTCTCCGCCTTCTTTAGAGGGATATGTGTAAATGACCAGGACAATGGGAACTGCTGATTTCTCCTCTCACTGGGCTCTGACAGTTGTCTGGCAGGATCAGGAAAGCAGTAGCTCACTGACAAGAAGGCTCTCCTACTTCAGCTTCTGCTCTTTCATTACACATGGTTAGATAGGGAGAAAAGGTGGCTCACTTGCTGGAGGAAGAGCCCCCATCATTCACTGGGACACCAACGGGGAAATCAGCATGTCAAAACTGAGTCAGTCGCCAAGACAACTTTGACCAAAATCTGTTGTCAGGTCTTTGATTTCACCAAATTACCTATAATTATTGCTCTGGTCCTTACTATCACAACAAACACTTGAACATATTTCACCCAAATCAATAATGTTGGCAGTGAAGGGCCAAACATCATGTACCACAACTTGGTTATTTTATCTTCATACTCCTGACTCTAGAAAAGTGTATGATGGGAAATAACCAAACAACAACAAAAAGATTGATGAAATATTTGCATAATTGTAACAAATTGTAGTAACTATGAAGGCTTCTGAGCATTTGCTATTATCATAAAGGCAAAAACATGTTTCATTATCTAGAAAATCTGCACAACAAAAAGGGCAACAAGCACTTATCTGATATGTGGTTTGCAAATATTTCCTCCCATTCCATAGGTTTTCCTTTCATTTTGTTGATGGTTTCCTTTGCTGTGCAAAACCTTTTTAATTTGATGTAGTTCCACTTATTTATTTTTGCTTTTGTTGCTTGGGCTTTTGATATTATATCCAAAACAATCATTGCAAAAACCAATGCCAAAGAGCTTCTTCACAACATTTTTTTCTAGGAGTTAGGAAAATAGGATATTGAAGAAATATGTGCACTGTCATGTTCATTGCAGCATTATTCACAGTAGCCAAGACATGGAAACAACATAAGTGTCCACCAGCAGATGAATGGATAAAGATCTGATGTATATAGTGAAATATGCAACCAGGAGACGGAATAAAATCCTGCCATTTGCAACAATATAGATGAACCTTAAGAGCATTATGCTAAAAGAAATAAGTCAAATAGAGACAGATGAATACTATATAATACCACATATATAAAAAGGCTATATGATATAAAAATACTATATGATACCACATATATAAAAAGGAATCTAAAAAGGCTAAACTTGTAAAAACAGAGAGTAGAACAGTGTAACTAGGGGCTGAGAGATGGGGGAATTAGGGTGATGTTTAAGCGTACAAACTTAAAACTAATAAATAAATAAATAAACCCTTGAGATTTAGTGCATGACATAGTGATTATAGTCCGCAATACTGTTTTATAAACTTCAAAGTTGCTAATACACTAGATCTGAATTGTCATCACCATAAAAAAGAAATAATAATTAATTTTAAAACAAGGGTGACAAGTCTGACCTTTAGACTTATTCTCTTTCCAACAGTATCCAAGTCCTTTTCAATTTGGGGACAACATTGGTAGCACTCTGTTGTCTTCAACTTCTTCTAAATAATTTCTGCTCAATTCGCTCTTCTTAAAATGTCAAATTCTTCATTCACACACACACACACACACACACACACACACACACACACACACAATGGTTTTGCCTTATGAACTAAGGTCCTCTATCTCCTGTGCCATCAGTGGACCTATGACAGTTTTGGGACTTAATTAGCTATAGCTGGGTATGAATTTAATCTGTACTCCCCTTCAGTTTCCAAACTGTATTCTTAAGTTTTATTATAAAACAAATTTACTCATTTCAAATATTGGAGGCATTTGGAAAATTGAAATATCTGAAATTTTTAGAATAACTTGGCTTTTAGATTCACAAATAATCCAAAAACCTTTTAATAATTAAAGACCTCAACTTTCTCCTTCATAAAAAATTTACCCAGAATTCCTAGTGAAATAAAGTGATTTGAACTTTAACTCATATAATTTAGGATTAAATATTTCCAAACTAGGTTGCTCAAAAAGCCCCAGAAGGCCTAAATAATTCACTGATAGTCCAGAATTGGGTATCATTTCCAAACTCCAAGAATGGGGTCAAGCTGAATGAACAGAGAAATGGCGTATAAAATTAGGCAGCTTTGTAAGGCCTCCCCAAAGAGGCAACACAGTGATACCTCACACCTCACAGCACAAATAGCAATTCATCATCATATTCTACTATCTTTTTAATTTAAGAATAGCACTTAACAAGCTCAAATAGGATCTGATTCATTATCATTTTTAGGAAATGTAAAGGCCTTAAATCTTCTCTATACTGTGTGTGATTACACTTAATTAAAGTTCACATCTTTCGCAGAAAGGTGGAACATCAGTTCTAATTTTATACACTAGTGTGATCAAGAGCATAAAGCATCAGATTGCAAGTCAGGAGACCCAGGTGCTATTTCTGACTTAGTCACTGCTTTTCTTAAATGCCTCAGCTTTTCCATTCATAATACAGGGGTGGAGTTCATCAGAACTTGTCAGAGTTCATTAGTACGAATTGTCATCAACATTCAGTTTTGAACTATTGAGTGCATACTGTGGGCAGGATACCATGCTATTTGCTAGTATACAAGTGAACAAGAAAGTCATGATTCCTAATTTCGTAGAGCTTCCATTTATTCCAAATATATTTACTACTATTGAATCACTAATATGACACTCTTAGTATCCACTGAGGACACAGGAAGTCAGGAAGCCATAATTCAACAAATATTTGTAGAATATTTACAATGTGCAAGGCATTGTTCTAGATGAGTGAAAAAAAATGTGTCCCTCATTAGACCTACACTCATAGCAAGAGGATAGAGGTCATGTTCATCATTGTACTCTGTGTCCCCAAAGTCAATCATAGAGTCTGTTTGGTACTCAGTAGGTGCTCAATATATAACTATTGTGTGACCAAATGAGTGAATTTTTGAGTGAAAAACATATAATTCCTATCAAGGAATTAGAATCTAACACAGAATTTAAAGTATCTGTGCATCTATGTATCAACTACAATAAATCGCTGCTTGTTATAAAAAAACATAGAGGATACAAATGAATTAATACCAGGAACTCAAACAGATACTTATACTATATCAAAGGTCATAGCAACATTATTCACAATAGCAGAAAGGTGAAAACAACCCAAATGTTCAACAAATGAATGAATAAACCAAATGTGGTATATCCATACAATGGATATTTTTAAGCCTTAAAAAGAAAGAAAATTTTGACACGTCATGATGTCGATTGATCTTGAAGAATTTATGCTAAATGAAATAAGCAAGACACAAAAGGACAAATATTGTATGATTCCACTGACATGAGGTACTTAGAATAGGCAAATGTATAGATAGAGAAAGTAGGGTGGTGGTTACCAGAGACTAGGGGAGGAAGAAATGAGGAGTTAGTATTTAACGGGTACAGAGTTTCTGTTTGGGATGAGGGAAAATGTTCTGGAAATGGCTATGATGGTTGCAGAACAATGTAAATGTACCTAATGCCACTGAACAGTGTACCCTTAAAAATAATTAAAATTGCAAATATTATGTGTGTTTTGTCACAATAAAAATGGTAGTTATAAAAATACATGAAAGAGGTTGAGAGGCAGTAACATGTTCTTGGCTTAATCTAGGTGGGGGATCCTAGAAGTGGTATCATTTGAGCTTGCACTTCTATAAATGCCTAAAATTCAAAGTTTTCACTGCTAACAATGAGAAGCACACCTTTGTAGTGTGGTTCACCAGTTTCACATGACTCCTTCTACAAGAAACTGGTAAGTGTTTGCTTCTGGGGAAGGCACTGAAATTTTACAGGTTTGGGGATCTAATGGTCTAGGATAGAAAATTACTTACTTTTCACTGTACATTTATTCCTTTTTATTTAAAATACCAATATTAAAATAAGTTTAGAAACAAATGACTGATCCTCTTTATAAAGATTCTCTAAGTGTGATCTGAAAGACAGATCAGTTGTCTTGGTTTCCTACACTCCTTTTATTCAAAGGACATAAAAATAGTCAATATTCCATGTCACAAGCATTAATCAGACAACTACCAAAGCACCTTTTCAATTTGAAATGCTAACCATCTCTTCTGAGGACATTGGTTTTGTAATTTTGGAATATCCCTCCCTGCTAATCACCCCTGAACACACGAATATAAAGAACTAATGGTATCAAAGTACCATTTTAACCACTGACCCTTGCTCCCAGGCCTGATTTGACTCTTTAATGCTCTGTGTTTTCATCTTAGGCCCTTTCTTCTAATAAATTCCAATCTGTCCATTTATTCCTATGGCAGAGTCATTTCAGTAGCAACTTGCCCTGGGTTAAAAGACCAAGTTACCTTAGACTTCTTTGCAGCTAGGTATGGCCAAGCAAGTAAGTTCCAGCCCATGAGAAGTATTGTGTCCTTTTCTGAGAGATTCCTCAGCCAGGAGATGCACTCCTTTTGCCCTGTGTGTTCTTCCTGGAAGTGATTTTTTGAGGATGGAAGGCATATGCTGAAGATGGTAGAACAGAGATGGGATTCTGGGTCTCTGATGGGATCCCAAAGCCGCCATCCAACACGTGGCTCCCTCCTGTGGATTTCCTTCAGTTGGGAGAATAAACCACTGTGTGGTTAAGTCATCGTTATTTGGAGCTTCTGTTATGTGCTGTTTACATAACTTTCTTTCTCTTCCCCACCCCGCATTCTTTCTTCTTCACACTCACTTCCCTGTAATCCCTGTACTTTTGTACATTGTAATACACTCTCTATTTTTTGGAAGTTTTAGCTTCCCTGCACACCACTCTGTCTTTTGCTTAGAGCCACTTCCAGGTGTTCCCCTTTGTCAGCCCCCCTGTGCTGTCCTCCCCATGAAATGCACACTCTGCATTTCTGCTATTTTGCAGTTAGTTCCCACGTCAGCTTCAAGGAGGGGCTGTCCTGTCTATTCAAAACTGTATTTCTAGAACTTAAAATAACATTTGACTTGTAGTAACCACTCCAGACATATTTCATTGAGTTTATTGAGCACCCTTCTAAGCACGGAGGATAACTCAGTTAACAAAATAGATTAAAAAAATCCCTTTTCTGTGACACTCAAGCTCTAGTGTAGAAGAAAGAAAAATAAACAATAAACATTAAATCAATGAATTATTCAACAAAAAGATGATAAGCTAATTCAGTATGTTACCAGGGCAGAGGTGCTGTGGAAAACCAGAGCAGGGCAAAGTGGGTTGGGGGATCATGGTAGAGAAAATGTGCAGAAGGGGGAAATGGTCACAGTGTTAAATAAATAAATGAAGAAGAGTTGGCCATTGGTAAAGGCAACCTTCGAGTGAAGATTTAAAGGTAGGGAGGAAGGGAGCCATTCAGGCACATCGGGGAAGAGCACTCTAAGCAACTAGTACACTGAGGGAACACCTGGTACACAGGTCCTGTGGCTTCATGGACGAGTGCTGAAGGTACTGAGCCTAGAGAAAAGAGAGCAGGTGGGAGAGAGGTGTAAGAAGAGGTCAGAGATCTTGTACCTTAAAGGTCAATCTTAGTTATTTGGTTATTACTCTGAGTAGCATGGAGAGCCATGTCAGAAGAGGGACAGAACATAGTTTTCATTTTAGAAGAATGCTCTGGCTGCTGTGTTGAGAACAGATTATAAAGGAAGAAGAATGGAAGCAGAGAGACCAGTAAAGAGACCTGAAATAATGCAGGCAAGAGATGGTTAAAACCTTAGATGAGGATGTAGCAAGAAGTAGGGGAAAATGATCAGACTCTAAATATACTCTGAATGCCTCTAAAGGCTAGGGGATTCATCAGGCAATTAGATATGGGGAATGACAGAAATAAGAAAAGAATTCCTCGAATGACTCCAAGATTTTTGGCGAAGGCAACTGGAAGAATAATGTTGTATTAACTGAAATAGAACCATATGCAGAGCAGGCTCAGGGGAGATCAGAATGTGGCTGTGTGAGGTGGGAGAAGTCTATCAAACATTCAAGTAGAAATGTCTACCAGACAGTTGGAGACAGACGTCTACCACACTCACTTGGAGTTCAAAGAAAAGTTCTGGGTTAAGGATGTACACTTTGGAGTCATCATGAATACATGAAAAAAGGCCCCGAACAATGATGAAACATATTTTTATTCAAGGAATCTTAATGTTATGTAGCAGAAGGAATGGCTTCCAGAGAGTGAACAAGACCATTTATCAGGCAAACAAGTCAAAACCTCTATGATGCTTCCAAAACTTTCTCAAAACATGGCCTGCTGATCTCCTAAGTCAGACTAAAACCATCTTTTTCCATTAAGTACTGTCAGTGATTCTTGCACATATTCAAATCTGAAAATCATCCAGTCTTTGTATGTAACTCTCTGGCATAGAGTGTCATTTGGAAGTTTCTACTTTCATACTTACGATGGCATCTGAGTGTGGGTTACACATCATGGGCACAGCCTGAGGGCAGAGTCACTGGAAATCACTGACATCCCGTTTGTTTTATAATTGCCACAGACTGACACATATTGCATGGGATTTATCAATATTCAAGGAAATATATTTCTGAGCAATCTTCTGAATGATTGCCTGCATCATATCCATAGAAACCCTGGTAATTCGTCTTTAAGATGGATCTCTCTTGCTATGTAATAACAACTTGGGTTGGAATGGGCATGACATTTCAGGAAAGAGGCTACTCTTTCTCACCATATCTGATTCTCTGGGGTCAACATTTAAAAACCTAGATACCCATGACAGTTTTTCAGTTCTTTGTAATCTTAACTTTTTTCCTTTACTATTTTTTTGCTTACTGATGGAAGTTTAATAGCACATGACATTATACTATAGTCTGATGAACTGGAAAGTCCTTACAAAGTAATTGATTACTTGGAGAAATACAGCAGACATGTGAAAGGATTACCCAGGTACCCTTTCAGGGAAATGCTAGTTTCAGAAGACTATGCAAACATACTTAACAGGTTTTTTGAGTAATCATTTTTACTCAAAGAAGACAGGACCCAGATTAACCTATAGTAACCAAGTAATATTTTCAAGTTTTCTAGACCAAGGAAGCCATAAATCCAAATATCTCTTCAAATAGTTTGTCAGAATGTTTGGTAGTTGTGGGCTTCATTTATACATTTCCTTCCTGGTCCTTTTGCATCCTGGCATTACCATTCTTAACATAGATATTGTTCTCATGGGTTCAAGATCCTGAAGCTACCTTTTTAATCTACTATATCAAAAAGAAACAGATAGCCCTGGCTGGTGTAGCTCAGTGGATTGAGCACGGGCCTGCAAACCACACGATCGCGGTTCGATTCCCAGTCAGGGCACATGCCTGGGTTGCAGGCCAGTTCCCAGCAGGGGACTCACGAGAGGCAACCATACATTGATATTTCTCTCCTTCTCTCCTTCCCTTCCCCTCTAAAGATAAATAAAGAAAAATCTTTTAAAAAAAGAAAGAAACAGATAAAGCCACTTGGTTCAGAATGCTATGGAGAATCTGGTATTAAAGAACATTTGGAAAGCACTTGGGCCATTTTTAAATCATAAAACACAAGCTTGTTATATCTCAAAGTTTTGTTTTCTAAAATTCTAGGTATTTCTGACTTCAGGTCTGCTGGACAAAAGGTTTACATTTTAAATAATAGTTGTCACTTTCATTTATCTCAATTTAAAAATAATATATTTTTACAATTTTGTTCCATAAAACAGTAATAAATTTGATTGATTGGACCTAAATTCGGCAACAATGCCCAAGGACTGAGAGTCTGGAACATAAATTAGAGACCATAAGGAATCACATGCATGTGGTCCTGAGATAGCCTACGTTGGAGGTCACTGGCCCACAGCATCTCAGAGCTGACATTGGAAACCCAAAGAAGACAGGACCGAGGAGGAGGGAGGGCAAACGGTGCAGTTGGAAAGTGGTCTCTGGCACCATCCTCAGCACCAGTGCTGGCCTGGACTCTGGAAGTGGTGGGAGAACACAGTGGAGGCCCCAATCCAGAGACAGTAGTGGGAGTCCAGGGTTCCCTGGGGAAGTCACCCTGCCTCTCTGACCGTAAACCAGAAGGAACAGCAGCATCCAATAAAGAAACACTGACTTCCTCATTAAACTCGTGAGCTATGACTCTTGGCAGATAGCAAGTTTGTAAGATATGTTTAAATTACTTTTTCATTTACCAATGGTTACTAGTAAACAACTCAGAAGGGAGATCATAAATATTGAGATATCCCTTCAAACTTTATTCAGATGACACTTCATTCAAATCTTCTTGCTTCCTCCTGCAAGCACTGGATCTTATTCCAAAATATTAAGTGATATGATTTACCTTCTCTTTCTACACATGGTAAGTAGGAGGCACATCGTTATGAAAAACACTGGGACTGGTACCAAGGTATGATGGGAAGGGGGCAAATACCTGTGCCAGGGTACACTACAATGTCTGGGAAGTTCTGCCACACTTTGTATATGCCTTCCCATGATGGCATTTTTGCTTCAGTTATACCAACAGTCCCTTCAGTACAGGCATCCTGTTGTCTTTCTATAGCATTTTGAGTCTGTTGCATTAGGCATTCATCAAGTGTTTGTTCACTCATGATCTATGCAGACTTAAAAGAAAAAAATTAAAATATCCTATGATGCATCCATTTTCAAGATTGCAAATAGTATGACATGTTGTCACAAAGGCTTAGTAGCAAAGCTGTAGTGTACTTACGTGTTTGGCTAACCTGGGAGCTGTAAACAAGAAGAAAATTACAATGTAACAAAATGTTCTCAACATGTACTTGCTTAGAAGAAATTACCATTTGGAAGGTATCAATAGTGCCTGCTAAATCATCTGTTATTAAATGTACTGTCAAGAGAATAAATCCTTTTGTTGTATATTATAAGAATACAGCTTTATACAAGATTCCAATAGAAAATAAAAGGGAAAGAACATTTGGTAAAATATTCTTTGTCTAAGAAGCAGTTCCCATTTCCCCTTTATTTTTATAGCTGTTAGAGATGATGACAACAAAAACTAATAGTCTCTAAATATTTCAAATTATATACATATACTATACATAAAATTATACATTGTCTATACAATAATACAACAATAATCTAGCAATTATTTTTACAATAGCTATATGAGATAATTCTCAGAACTGTCTCAAAGGGATCTCTAAATGCTATAGTAAAAACTTAGAAAATAATTGAATTCCTTCACAGGAGTGTTTCCAATAAGTCAATTATGATGAACTAAGATATTAATGAGACTTAGTGTGGTCATTTCTTAATATACACAAATATCACATTATGTTGCATGCCTGAAATTAATATGTTATAAATCAATTATATCTCAATTTAAAGAGAGAAAGAAAACTCAATCAAGCTAATACAATGCAGGAGCAGAGAAAATTAGGTATCGAAAAGACTAGGTAAATGGAAAGCATACAATAAGATAGAAATAAATATATCAGTAACAAAAATAACTATAGTCCAGTCCTGGCTGGTATAGCTCAGTGGATTGAGTGCGAGCCTGTGAATCACACGATCGCGGTTCGATTCCCAGTCAGGGCACGACTGGGTTGCAGGCCAGGTCCCAGCAGGGGACTCACAAGAAGCAACCATACATTGATATTTCTCTCCTTCCCTTCCCCTCTAAAGATAAATAAATAAAATCTTTAAAAAAAAATAACTATAGTCCAAATGTACTAGTTAAAAGTCATAGATTGTCAGATTTGACTTAAAAAAACCAACCACCAATAAATCTAGCTGTACACTTTAATAAGAGACATATCTAAACCAAAAGGACAGATGCAGTTTGAAAATTAAAAATGGAAAAATATAAATCAGACAACTACTAATCAAAAATGGCAATATAGCTATAGTACTATAAAAGAATGATTAAGGATATAATCACTATGATATGATAAAAAGATTTAAAAAATTCACCAGCAGGATTTACTAAATCATTCATTTTCTTTAGTAACATAATATCAAAATATGGAATGAAAATTTGGTATAATTACATATTGATAAATCTATTATCAAAGGAGAAGACCTCAACATACCTCTCAGTAATTGATAGATTAAAAAGACAAAATTTTAGTAAGAACGTGGAAGATGTAAATAATATAATTAAGAAAATACCATTTTGGTTACATCTTCAACAGTCTAAAATCTTCCTCTGGCATCAAATCCTAAAAGTACTCCACATTTGGCACTGCCCTACCAGTCTAGCCAAGCTTATGTCATAACTCTCAATACAAATCACCTATCCTAAGCAAACCAAACCACTAATGGACCAGAGAGAGGAAGCTCTGTGGTATACCACTCATGTGCCTGTGTTGGTAGACTACAAAGGTTCAAATCCCTGTTCTACCACTTACTAACTTCACGACCCTAAGGTCATGAGTTACTTAACCCTCATGATCTTCAGTCTTCTCATTTACAAAATGAAGATTCTGGTAACATGGACTTGCTAGGCCTATTTTGAGGATTCACAAAAAAAATCAGTGCCTGATACATTGTATTTGTTCCATAAATACTGGCTACATGTCTTTATTCATATTGTTGCTATCCTGGAACACCTCTCTTCCTCCTCCCATCTACACAAACTCTATCCAAGCCCATTTTTCAGATGACATAATGATCTCTTGGGGAATTTCCCCTCGGGTAATCAGGCCAGAAATCACCAACACTCATTCTCAGAATGTTAATTACTAAACATACCAGAAACGTAACTATATTTCATCCTATTTTACCCTCTGTGTTTTGAAATTCTCTCATTAGTTTCCTCTGAAGGAACACCAAACTAGGGAAACACAAAACTTCCCCAATTTTATTATTTGAAGAAGTTAACTTTGAAGCTTTCTTTAATACTTTACTATAAATGTAATAATCGAAAAATCTCATCAGTTCTACATCTTGGGCCAAGAAAGACACAGATAAAGCCCATCCACAATTTTTCTTTCTCAGACCTAACCTTGTAAAATATAACTATTTTATAAATATTTCATAAATATCTTCTATCTTTTCCCCTGTAAAACATTTTTCCAGAACCACTAACAAATAGTAAAATGAACGATACCTTGCTCATTCTCTACCCTACCTTCCAATTCTCAAAGTGATTTAATGGTTCAGCAAAGAAAAAAGAAAAGCATCATGAACAACCCATAAAACACGATAATCAGCCTCCGTGTTTTGAAAACCGAATAGTACTGTGACTACACTGTGTACAGGGAGCTGTTTCACTATGCGGAGTCATACAGCCAGCCTCAGAAAGAGATAAATGACTCAGAAAGAGGGAGAGGTTTGTAAAATGAGATATAGCAGCCAAAAACTTTAATCAACAACCAGGAGTTCTGGCCAGGTAGTTAGCTCAGTTGGTTAGAAAGTCATCCCAATACACCAAGATTGTGGGTTTGATCCGCAGTCAGGGCACATACAAGAATAAACCAGTGAGTGTATCCATAAGTGGAACAACAAATCAATGTTTCTCTCTTTTCCCCTCTCTCTCAAATAAATAAATTTTTTTAAAAAACACAAAAGAAAGCACTTCACAAGAGAATAATATTGGAACACCTGAACAGCATAGATTTTTAACAAAAGGATCACAGGGACGAATCAAAAAGGCCACCTAGCTAAAACCTTTTATTTTCCAGATAATAAACTGAAGCCTGAGACCCAAACTATATCTCCTTTAAAATCCTCCTTTGAGTTCCCTTCTCTGGCTTTCCAGAGAAGGGAACTCAAGACCTACCGTAATTAAGTCAGCTTCCCCAACTGAAATTCAATACTATCTTAGATAATGAGGCAAGTGAAATAAATACTGGAAAATACCAGTATTTTAAAATACCAGCAACATTATTTATACATTCTAAATAGCAAGTTCTATTTAGGCCTTGCAGGAAAGTACACACTCCTCAAGCAACTGGATCTTGTTCATTACCAAGTGGCTCAGAGAGCTAGATGAGACTGTAGTGCACTCCTGGATGCTAACAAAGACACAATGACACACCTCCTTGCCACAAAGAGGCGCTTTTTTCTGCTGTCTTCCTTTGGCAAGTAAAATACCTAGAAAAAGAAAAGTGTTTCTGCTACAGAATTTACCAGATATGTAGTCATATTTTAGTATTTCTATTCATATTTTTCATAAATGTGTTCTAAACAATAATGGGTCAATAATGTTTAGACACAATTTTTGGTTAAGAGAGGCCAAGAATTAATGTTTATTTCGCATAGCAGTAACTTACTGTATATTATTAATATTGCTTATTTGAGAAATTTAGAAGAAAAACTTGATTAACATATATATTTATACATGGTCTATGATTGCAAAAACAAATTAGACAAATTAAAGGCTGTGTGACAGCAAAGTTGCTTTCCTGAGGGGAAAGGAATTTATTATGCTTCAGTTGCCTAATCTAGAGTAAATCAGTGAGTATTTGCCAAAATTGTTCATATTTTATTGACTAAGAATACACAAAATGATTTCTTATTCATTAGAGTTTTACTTTCAGAAACTAAAATATAATAGAAAAGGATAATTTTAAAAAGAGATCTACATTTTGTTACTGATTCTTTGAATGCAAATATCCCTTAAACTCTGAAACTTCAGTTTTCCTTTTTATATCAAGCCTTCATTCTCATATTGAATTCCTTATAGAAGTAAGATCTGAAGCCTAACATCAATCTCATTCCCTTAAGATCTGGTGATCAACTCTTATGAATGAAAACAATCAGCCAGAAGTGCTTACCACAAGTAGTGACAAAATTTTGGCACATAGAGAAAACTACCTTTGCCCTGGCCTCTGTGTCTCCGTAGGTTGAAGCCTTGTCCTGTAGACCAAAAGATTAGGGGTTTGATTCCCAGTCAGGGCATATGCCTGGGTTATAGGTTCAATCCCCAGTCGAGAGGCATACAAGAGGGCAACCAATCAATGTTTCTCTCTCACATAAATGTTTCTCTTTCTCTTCCCTCCTTCCCTCTGCCCCTTCCTCTTTTACTCTCTCCCTGAAAGCAATGGGGAAAAAAATGTCCTGAGGTAATGTTAAAAAAATAAAAACTAAAGAAAACTGCATTTGCCAGTTTTCAAAAAACAGAAATCATTGTGTATTTTACAGAGAGGAAAACAAATTAAGTATACTCCAAAATGTTACCATTATTTTTACTATGCTAAAATCTAAAGTACTTTGTAGGCAAATATAGGCTGTTTGGTAGGCTTTTTAAGTCTGCTTCTATACTAACTGCACAACAGAATTTTAATACTATAACCTTTTTGTTCTTTTTTATATTAAGGATGTTTTTGTACAGGTTTCTGACTAAAACTGAGACACATTAATACACAGATTTTGGTCTATAAGAAATGTTCCCTTCAAGTACTTCCAAATTAAAATTATAAATCAGCAAAAAATGAACTATGAGTAATGTAAGCATTTTAAGGACCTTTTCTACTATTTTATTAAATTACTGGCACATTGAATTTCCTACAAAAAAAAACCCCTTGAAATAACTATGTTCAAAGAATGGTTCAATGATCCTTAAAAATGTCCACTAACAAAAAGGAGCAGCTCAAAAAACGTTTAGACAGTAAATCTACATTAATACTGTATCAAAAGAGTGAAGACATTGCCTACAAAAATGTTTTACTGGCCAATGTAGCTATGTTTGAGGAAAGGTGAAAGGCATTACTTTTATGTCTTTAACCTTCTTGTCCCTGGTTGAAGGTAAGGGGGGGTAAAATCTCCCTATAGTTTACCTTAGTGAAAACCTTCTTAATAGTTGATACAAAAATGTAATTGTTGCTTCTTCTTTCCTGTATCTCATTACTTTTTGAGAACTGTTCTTAAGGTTGTAGAAAGATAGCTAAGATGACAGGGTCCAGAGGGGAGAGGGGAGAGAATCATAGGGGAAAAGGGGAAAGACTCACATGAACAAGTATAAAGGACACATAGACAATAACTAAGGGTGGGGGGTGGAAAGGGGAGGGAGGTGGGGAGCACTGGGGGAGCAGGGCTGGGAATATAAGACAGAAAACTGTACTTGAACAAGAATTAAATAAAAATAAAAAAAGAATGGGGAAGAAATATTTGGAAAATAATCATAAGGAGCACTATCATCCATCCATGTGAATAAAGAGTTGGTTGGGGCCTAATAATGAATTCTCAACACCAAAACAATCATATTTTATTGGGAAGAGAAAGGAAATTTTTAATACAGTGATTTCGCAAAATCTGTGGTACATGAATCTTCAGGACTGACCTGTACAGAGACCAGAGGCAGAAAACTGTAAGGATGCCTCTGGGATAGCTCTCTGGGTATCAGTCAAGGTCCTGGCAGGAAAGACATAATGGTCAAGCTGGATAATTCACAGAAAATTCACTAAGGGAATATTACAAAGATGTGGGCATAGTTTAAGGAAATTCAAAATAGAAGAGTCCTACAATGGCAAAAGCCATAACCATTCCCAAGGATACAGGGGCAGGGGGACAGTCACAGGAGCCAGGAGAGGGTGGCTGCATGGAGACAGATGCCTGATTGGAGCTATGGCCATTGAGAAGACCTGCCAAAACTTCTGGCCTAGATGATAGCATAGGTAAATGTGCTGCTTGCATCCTCCCACAACTACATCAAAATTACAACTAAACCACCATCATTCAGAACCATATGAAATCTGGCTGAATGGGAGCCCTACAATTATGCAACTAAAGAAGACACATTGAGATTAGTAGGAGGGGCAGAGATGTGGATAGTGCTGGTCCCATACCCACATGCGGTGGATAAAAATCCAGAGACATATATATCTCAATTGCAGAGGTCCAAGCCCCACACCAGGACCCCCAGCCCAGGGTTCCAGTGCCAGGAAGATAAGTCCACATAACTTCTGGCTGTAAAGACCAGCAGGGATTGAGGCTGCAGGGGATGAAATGTTTCTGGAATCCCAGGCAGCTCTTCTTAAAGTGCTGGCACAGGGACTTACTCAGACTTACTCCCTCTGAATTCCAGTGCAGAGACAGCAGCTTGAAAGGCACCAGAGGTATATGGGGAGGAAATGAATTGTCTGGCGGCAGGGTGAGGGCTGGGAGGTCAGCTTTCTCCCAGACAGAAGTACTGACAGGGGCCATTGCTCCTTTTCTGAGCCTTCCCCCCTCAGAACCTGCAGGCAGGTGCCATATCTGAGTCTCCATCAACCCGCCTCACACTGTTTGCCCCATGCTGTTGATTCCCTGAGGCCAACCCCACCCAAATTTGAGGCCCATGCAAGCTGTCTCCAGTGGCTTTTCTATACAAATGGCCTATTTTGGCTAATGTTTCAGACTCTCCTAAAATCTCTCAAACAAGCAGCATCTGGCTTCAGCAGGCCCCCCTCACCAAGTGGCCCCAGGCTGGGCATTAGTGGTAGCCAACTGTGATTCACAGCCTTGTCTCACCTGGGCACCTCTAAGCCCAGCACAAGTAGCAGCCATCTTCAGATTGCTTTGTAGCTCATGCTGGTGGTCTCACACAGGACACAGGTGGCAGCTGACCTAGGCCTGTACCTCCCCAGTGCACCCAGTGGACAGCTTCAGAATACATCTAGGCACTATCTCCACAAGCAGCACACTCAAGGGGTAGAATCAGCAGGCACCAGAACCCTGCCAAAGTAAGTCCTGATCTGTGGGGTTGGCCTCTGCACAGCTGATCTGCCACAGTGGTCAGAGGTCAGTGATTAGTGGTCACATCCAGTCCTTGCAGCTGATCCGCCTGGTGGTAAATCCCTCCCATGGATGTGCCAACAGCTATCAAGGCTCAACAAGAGGAGGGTATACACAGCCCACACAGGAGGCTCACCTCAAGCGCCCAGCTTGGGTGATTGGAGAGGCTGTGCCACTGGAACCTGCATACTAATGACTACATTAGGCCACTCATTCATGCCAGGGAGATGTAGCAGTTCTCCCTAATATACAGAAAAAAACACAGTGAGACTACCAAAATGAGAAGACAAAGAAACATGTACCAAATGAAAGAACAGACCAAAACTCCAGAAAAAGAATGAAACTTAACAGAGACAAGCAATCTGCTAGATGCAGAGCTCAAAACAATGGTTATAAGGATGCTCAATGAATGTAGGGAGAGAGTAGGTGAACTTAGTGAGAACTTCAACAAAGAGATATGAAATAAAAATGGAGATAGAAAATCATAAGTCAGAAGTGAAGAATACATTAATGGTAATGATGAATATATTATAAGGAATCAACAGTGCCATAGAGGAAGCTGAGGATCAAATCAGAGATTTGGAAGATAAGGAAGCGAAAACACCCAATCACAATGACAAAAAGAAAAAAAAATTTAAATGGGGATAGTGTTAGAAGCCTCAGGAACAACTTCAAGAATGCCAACATTTGCATCATGGGAGTATCAGGAGGAAGAGAGAGAGCAAGAAATTGAAAATCTATTTGCAAAAATAATGACATAAAACTCCCCTAACTTGGTGAAAGAAATACACATACAAGTCCAGGAAGCACAGAGAGCCCCAAACAAGATGAACCAAGACACATCATAATTAAAATGCCAAAGGTTAAAGACAACCTTAAAACAGCAAGAGAAAAGCAGTTAATTACCTACAAGGGAGCTCCCATAAGACTGTCAGCTGATATCTCAACAGAAACCTTGCAGGCCAGAAGGAGGGAGCAAGAAATATTCAAAGTAATGAAAAGCAAGGACCTACATCCAAGATTACTCTAGCCTGCAATGCTATGATTAAATATGGAAGGACAGATGAAGAGCTTCCCAGACAAGAAAAAGCTAAAGGAGTTCATCACCACCAAACCAGTATTACATGAAATGTTAAAGGGAAGAAGAAGGAGGAGGAGGAGGAGGAGGGAGATGAAAAGGGAAGGGGAGGGGAGGAGGTGGGGAGGAAGAGAAGAAGAACAAAAAGAAGAAGATCCCTGACTGGTGTGGTTAAGTGGGTTGGGCATGGTCCCACAAACTGAAAGGTCATTGGTTCAATTCCCAGTCAGGGCACATGCCTAGGGAGTGGCCATATCCTTGGTTGGGGCATGTGAGGAGCAACAGGTTGATGTTTCTCCAGCACATCAGTGTTTCTCTCCCTCTCTTCCTTCCTCCCTTCCCCTCCATCTAAAAATAAACAAATAAAATCTTTTTTTAAAAAAGATCAAAAATGGGTATAATAAAATGGCAATAAATACATTTCCATTAACAATTAAACCTAAAAAACAAATAAGCAAACAGAACAGAAACAGACTCATAGTTGCAGAGAACATTGATGTTTGCCAGATGGGAGGGGGTCTGAGAAGATGGTGAAGAAAGGTAAAGGGATTAAGAAGTACAAATTGGTTGTTACAGAATAGTCATGGGGATGTAAAGTATAGCATAGAGAATAAATAATACTTTAATAACTATGTATGGTATCACATGGGTATGAAGTTTATCAGTATGATCTCTTAGTAAGTAATGTAATGTCTAGTCTGGGGTGTACACCTGAGACTAATATAATAATGTATGTCAACTGTAATTGAAAAAAATTTTTTAATATTAAAAGTTTAAAAAAAAGAAGAGCCAGCCAACCCATAGCAATCTGCAGAGGACTAGAGGCACACATGCCTCCACCTTACTCCCTTCACACCCTCTGATCTTCTGTCACCACCACCTGCTGACTACACCCAGATGGATGCCAGGGACAGAGAGCAGAGTGGAGGCAGGATCTAGAGAAGCAAATAGAAGAGACCCTGTCTAGGAGAAAGGTCATGGCAGTGGGAATGGAAATGGTAAAACACAGACAAATTTAACAGGACTTTCTGCCTGAGTGCATTTAGAGATGGAAAGAGAAAAATCAAGGATGACATCATAGTTTCACGCCTAAGTTACCAGAAGAAAATGATAATAACATCAACCAAGCCTATTTTTACCAACCATTATATTCCCAATGCATAGTATTGTACCTTGGGCATAAAAAACCTTCTACAAACATTTGTTGGAGGAAAAAAAGTGGATGAATGGATAGATGATGGAAAAAGCAAATTTGAAAGAAAATTATGTGTTATGTAACCTTACACATACTAAGTTTAGAGTATGGTGAAAGAGCCCAGCAGGAGATTTGAGCCTAAAGCTCTGAAAAGGAAAGAAATAAAGATATACTCTAAGAACTATCTGCACAGTACATTAACACAATGAAATACTATGCAGCTGTAAAAAGAAAGGAACTCTTATCCTTTGTGACAGCATGGATAGACCTGGAGATAATTATGCTAAGAGAAATAAGCCAGTCAGAGAAACAGAAATACCATATGATCTCACTCATATGTGTAATCTAAAAACATAATAAAATGACAAACAAAATAAAACAAGAGGCATGGATACGTGGAACAGAATGACAGATCTCAGAGGGAAGGAGGTTGGGGGGACTGGAAGAGATTAGCCAAAGAATATATATGCATATATGCATAACCCATGGACACAGACAACAATGTGGTGAAGGCTGAAGGAGGGGATCTGGGTGGAAGTAGGCAAAGGTGAGGAAAATGGGGGATATCTATAATAGTTGTCAACAATTAAAAAAAGAACCATCTGCACAAATATCAGCTGACACCACGAGAGTGGATGAAATTCATAAAAAGCAGTTATAAAGAGAAAAGGAGGAAGGCCCAATGACTAAACTTGAGAGCTGTCTTATGAGACAGAGAGAGGAAGGGAAAACAACATAGAGAAAAGACAAAGGGAAAAACCAACAAAGGAAAAATATAATATATGCGATCATTTGTTGTACTGTTAAAATAATTTCACATACATCTGCACATCACTGGCAGGTTTTCTTTTTCTTGACACTGCAGCCTTGCCTAACATATGTCCAACACAAATGCAAGCTGGAGACCACCACTTACCTCCTTGCCTCAATCAGATGCTCTAATTCCCCATCTTCTCAGTTTTGCTCACTTAGAATCTAACTCAGCCAACATTAATCCTTTTATAATTAAGAAAAGTCTCAGGGCTTCCAGTAAAGATGGCAGCCTAGGTAAAAACAGCTTGCCTCCTCACAACAACATCAAATTACAACTAAAATACAGAATAACCATCACTCAGAACTGTCAGAAACCAAGTTGAATGGAAGTCTGACAACTACGGAATTAAAGAGATCACATCCATCCAGACTGGTAGGAGGGGCACAGACATGGAATGGTTTGGTCAATCATCCGTGTGTGGTGGATAAACATTTGGGAAGGACATCTCAGGAGCAAGGAGTCCCAGCCTCACACCAGGCACCCCAGCCCAGGGTTCCAGTGCCAGGAAGATAAGTCCCCAAAACTTCTGGCTGCAAAAACCAGTGGGGATTGAATTGGTGGAAGAAACTTCTGGAGTCTCAAGAAGTTCCTCTTAAAGAACCCATGACTCACTCCCTCTGAGTTCCAGCACTGGGTCTCTTCAAATCCATCTACACAGACTCTGGCTTGGGGTAGTAGCTTAAAAGGCACCAGGGGTGTACAGGGAGAAACTAAAGTGTCTGGCATTAAAGCAATTGCTGAGGGACAGAGGGGCAGGTAGAGGCCACTCTCCCTTTGCTGAGCCTTCCCCCTACAGAGCCACAGAGCTGGCAGGCTAGTGCTATACCTGAGTTTCCATCAACTTGGCTAACACTGTTTGCCCCACCCTGGAAATTCCCAAAGATCTCATCCTACCCACCTTATGGGCTTTTCCACATGAATGACTGCTCTTGTCTCATGCTTTACAACTTTGTAAATTCTCTCAAACAAGCAACTGCCAGCCTCAGTGAGCCCCTAGCCTCAATACCAAGCACTAGCAGCAACCAGCCTACATTCACAGCTTAGCTTCTCTTGGGAATGTCCAAGCCCACTACAAGTAGCAGCCATCTCAGAGTGCTTTATAGCTCAGGCAGAGTAGCCCTGGGGCAAAACACAGGTTGGGGCTGATCTTGGCCTGCACCACCTGGGAAACTCCAGAGTCTGTGTACCCAGTGGACAGCTACAGACCACATCAGTGCACCACCCTGCCCCTGCACAGGTGATCACCCACAACGGGCAGAGATTTGTGGTCAGTGGTCACAGCCAGTCCTTGTAGCTGACTGGCCTGGATAAATCCCTCCCATTAACCTGCCAACAGCAATCAAGTCTCAACTACAAGAGAAGAGTGTACTCAGCCTACATGAAGGGCACACCTCAACTACCAAGCTTGGGTGAGAGGGGAGGCTGTGCCACTGGACCCTACAGGACACCTACAGGACACCTACTACATTAGGCCACACTACCAAGCCAGAGAGATACAGCAGCTCTACCTAATACATAGAAAAAAAACCCACAGCAAGACTGTCAGAATGAGCACACAAAGAAACATGGCCCAAATGAAAGAACAAATCAAAATTCCTGAAAAAGGACTAAACAAAATGGAGACAAGCAATCTATCAGATGCAGAGTTCAAAACACTGGTTATAAGGATGCTCAAGGAACTTACTGAGGACCTCAACAGCATAAAAAAGATACAGACAGAAATAAAAAATACATTAATTAAAATAAAGAACAATTTATAAGGAAACAACAGTAGAGTGGATGAAGCTGATTTGAAACTTATATAAGGAAGCGAAAAGCAACCAATCAGAACAACAAAAAAGAAAAAAGAATCCAAAAAATTAGGATAGTGTAAACAGCCTCTGGGACAACTTCAAGAATTCCAACATTCTCATCATAGGGGTGCCAGAAGAAGAGAAAGAGCAATAAATTGGAAATCTATTTGAAAAAAATAACAAAATAAAACTTCTCTAATTTGATGAAGGAAATAGACATGTAAGTCCAGAAAACACAGAATTCCAAACAAGATGGATTTGAAGAGACCCATTCCAAGACATATCATAACTAAAATGCTAAATGTTAAAGATAATTGAGGGAATCTTAAAAGCAGCAAGAGAAAAGCAGTCAGTGACCTACAGGGGAATTCCCATAAGACTGTCAGCTGATTTCTCAAAACAAACTTTGCAGGATAGAAAAGCAGTCAGTGACCTACAGGGGAATTCCCATAAGACTGTCAGCTGATTTCTCAAAACAAACTTTGCAGGATAGAAGGGACTGGCAAGAAATATTCAAAGTCATGAAAAGCCAGAACCTACAGCCAAGATTGCTCTACCCAGCAAAGCTATCATTTAGAATCAAAGGGCAGATAAATAGCTTTTCAGACAAGAAAAAACTAATGGAGTTCATCATCACCAAATCATTATAATATGAAATGTTAAAGGGACTTATTTAAGAAAAAGAACATCAAAACTATGAACAATAAAATAGCATTAAATACATATCTATCAACAATTGAATCTAAAACATAAAGTAAGCAAACAGGAATAGAGACAACCATGGATATGAAGAGCATTTTAATGCTTGCCAGATGGGGGTGGGAAAAGGTGGTGAGGTAAGGGGATTAAGAAGTACAAATAGGTAGTTAGAAAATAGCCATGGGGATAGAAAGTACGGTATAGGAAATGGAGTAGCCAAAGAACTTATAACATGACCCATGGACATGAACAAAGGTGTAGGGATTCCCTGAGGGACTGGGGGGTGCTGGGTAGAGGGGCACCAAGGGGGAAAAACTGGGACAACTGTAATAGCATAATCAATAAAATATAATTAAAAAATAAAAACCTGTTTACTAGGCTTATTCTTTCAAACATCATGTATTTAATACCTATTTTGCATTCATCACTATGCTCAACAAAGTGGAAGTAAAAATAAGTCTCCAGTCATCATGGAAATTAAAATCCACCTGACCTAAAACACCATTGAGCACAAAATAACTAGAATTCAATTAAGAGTTGACTTGTATGATTCAAACCAAATACCATTTTCAACTAGTGAGAATGCATAATACTCAGCACCTGTTGACAACTGTTTCCCCACCCCACCCCAACTCAGGCTGATAGAGGAGATGAATCCTACATAGTTCTACTTCCTATTAAATGCCCAATCATGCCATATGGTAAATTTCTCTTTACCTTTCTTTCTTTGCTGTTCCATAAGGCCTCAATTATCTTTGCATCTATTGTCTAGCACACGGAAGGCATTCAAATGTTTGTTAAACGTATGTATGAATCAGAAGCTAAGCCAAGTCCGGAGCAGCTGCCAATGTCCTTAACTCTCTCCTACAGCAAATCCCCAAAGCTTTAAGGTTAAAAGCTATTACCAAATGTGGCCATTGACCAAGACTTGGTCCAGAGGATGACTGATTTTAAAGATCTGATGATGAGTGTTCAGGTGAGAAGGCACAGAAAAACCCTAGCAAATCCTAAAATGCTTTTAGAAAAGAGGTAGAAAGAAGATTCTAATACAATGCCTGAAGTATAAAATGTGTTCAGTAAATATTTTATGACTGAATGAACAAAAGATAGCTGAGGAAAGATAGTGAGCTCAGAAAGAGACCAAACTCAGGGGACGGGTGTGACAGATAGGGCTACATCTAAAGCTTTCTGTAGCAGAAACTTAACTGAGTCTATTTTCTAATGGCTATTATGTCCATTTCCATGTCAATTTTCCAGCGTAACCCTCTCTTATTACTCCCAAACTCCTTTTAAAGGAAAACAAAACTTCTTCACCCCACACGCAGCGGTGCATTCCCAACTTGACGGGACATACGCATCACCTAGAGATCTTGTTAAAACGAAGGTTCTGAATTATTACCTCTGGGGTGAGGCCAGAAATTTTGCATTTCTAACAAACTTCCAGCTGGGGCTATTGATTCTGGTCCAGAGGCCATACTTGTAAGGTATCAAGAACCTAGAAGACATTTTACAGAGAATACATAAGGAGTGGTAAAGCTGTAAGCTTCCTCCTGCTCCGGGATTTCCTAGTTCTGTAAAGTTCGACAAGTCACTTTACCTCTCTGAGCCTTCCTTTGGCATCAGAGTAATATGGTGAGTTACAACAGCTAAGACTTATTCAGCGCTTACCATGTACCATAAACCGTATCCTATTTATCACCTTATAAATAGGACTTACGTTAAACAAACTGTGCAGGGTAGGTACAGTACACCTGGATCTGTTTCTCACTCAAGAACCTGGTGTTTAATCATCGTTGAAGACTGCATCTTCAGCCTAGCTCCTGGAGCTTTTAACGAAGATTAACTAATACCTTGTATGTAACACAAGTTCCAGACTCTAGTCTAAACTCCCTTGGGGGCATTTTAGCTCATCTATCTTTATATCTTTAAACCTGGAAGGCTACAGGTTTTTAAACAGGCCCAAATAAGTTAAAGCTGAAGGTCAAACAGTGGCACAGTCAGGACTGGAATCCAGGCAGTCTAACTGCAGGACCCAGAGCTCTTTTGCAACAAGTCGAGAGAGGAGGCAGCCGGGACTTCGGGCTACGAGCGCTCGGCAAGCTGCGGTGGGCGCACGCCACTCAGGGCGGTTTGTAAGCCCTGCTGACGCCCAAAGCAAACCAAGTCTCTTAACACTTAGCTTCACCTTATCTGTGGAAAGAGTCTTTCTTGGCCCACACGCAGGAACCACCGCCACCGCCACCACGCACGGGTCAGTGTTCTGGTGAACTATAACTTGTCCAATCCCCAAAAGGGCTGACTGTCTAAACATCTTGCGAACACATTTTCACTTTGTGACAGAGTCTTTCCGGAACCCCGCAACACGTAGCCCCCAAAACTTGTGCCGCCCACCTGCGCCACCGCCTCCTGAGAGACGCAGTCCCATTCAGGCTCTGCAATTTGGACAAAGATCTCCCCGTGCTAGCTCTACCTCCAGCCCGGCTGGAGCCAAAGTGCCATTTCAAATACCATCTGCTCTCCAACACCGCCCTCTGCCGGCCTCTTTTCCAGTTGCCGGTTATGGGCCAGTTCCGGTTGCTCCGGAAGTGAAGCTTTCTTTTCCGGGGCGCGCCTGTGAACGTTCGCACGTGGTTGTGTTTCCACGGCTTGAATCGGTACTGGCGGAGAGGTAATTTAAACTGTCTTTCCGGAGCTAGTGAGCCGAGCCGGAGCCATGGAGGGCCAGAGCGTGGAGGAGCTGCTGGCAAAAGCGGAGCAGGACGAAGCCGAGAAGCTGCAGCGCATCACGGTCCACAAGGAGCTGGAACTGGAGTTCGACCTGGGTAACCTACTGGCTTCGGACCGGAACCCCCCCACGGGCCTGCGACGCGGTGGACCCCCTCCGGAGGCCGAGCTGAGGGCTTTGGCGCGGGACAACACGCAGCTGCTCATCAACCAGCTGTGGCAGCTGCCGACGGAGCGCGTGGAGGAGGCGGTGGTAGCGCAGCTGCCGGAACCCACCACTCGCCTGCCGCGCGAGAAGCCAGTTCCCCGGCCGCGGCCCCTGACCCGATGGCAGCAATTCGCGCGACTTAAGGGCATCCGTCCCAAGAAGAAAACCAATTTGGTATGGGACGAGGTGAGTGGCCAGTGGCGGCGCCGCTGGGGATACCAGCGCGCCCGCGACGACACCAAGGAGTGGTTGATCGAAGTGCCCGGCAATGCCGACCCCTTGGAAGACCAGTTCGCCAAGCGGATTCAGGCTAAAAAGGAACGGGTGGCCAAGAACGAGCTGAACCGGCTGCGCAACTTAGCCCGCGCGCACAAGATGCAGCTGCCCAGCTCGGCCGGTATGCACCCTACCGGACACCAGAGTAAGGAGGAGCTGGGCCGCGCCTTGCAAGTGGCCAAGGTCTCCACTGCTTCTGTGGGGCGCTTCCAGGAGCGCCTGCCGAAGGAGAAGGCACCCCGGGGCTCCGGCAAGAAAAGAAAGTTTCAGCCCCTTTTTGGGGACTTTGCAGCGGAGAAAAAGAGCCAGTTGGAGATGCTACGAGTCATGAACAGTAAAAAACCTCAGCTGGACGTGACAAGGGCCACCAATAAGCAGATGAGAGAGGAGGACCAGGAAGAGGCTGCCAAGAGGAGGAAAATGAGCCAAAAGGGCAAGAGAAAGGGGGGCCGGCAGGGGCCTGGAGGCAAGAGGAAAGGGGGTCCACCCAGCCAGAGGGGGAAGAGTAAAGGAGGCTTGGGAGGCAAGATGAATTCCGGGCCACCTGGCTTGGGTAGCAAGAGGAAAGGAGGGCAACGCCAAGGAGGAAAGAAAAGGAAGTAAAGTTCAAATTCACCCTCCGACCCCCCTGCCTGTAAACTGAGAACTATTCTAAATGTTGAGATCCAAGACCTGTGGGGGGATAAAGAAGGCCACTGACTTCATTGAACTTGAGGTTGTAGGGGTGGGAATGCTCTCCCCTCAAGAAATGTAAATGTTGGACTTTACAGTCCAACAACTAGGCCTTTGGCTGGAAATTTAAAGGATGTATTGGAGGACAGAAGAATTTGGTCGAAACAGCCTTTTTTTTTTACACTTTGGATGTGGTGTGAGGGAGAATTTTTAGGCGTTATTTTTATTACAAGCTTGTGTATTTATCAAAAGTGGGGCACAAAGATCACATTTTCAGAACTGGCCTTAAAAGTAATGGTGAAGTTATTTAATAAAAGTGTGTCTGTAGCTAATACGGCTTTTAACTCTTTGGCTATTGGTAGAAATTTTAAGTAAAGCCAGTGACCTGGATGTCTTGTATAGATAATTTTCTTTTACTCTGTAAAAAACACAAAGCAAATTGTGATTATTACAGTGATCCCACTGTAAAAAAATTATATCTCAGTATCAGATAAAATATAGAAGGTGTGGTATAACTGGTGTTTCTGAAAAAAAATTTCCTGCTTTTGAACACTGAAAACATTGATTTGTTACAAAGGATAAATTTGAGCCTAACTAAATAATGGTAATCGTCCTTAATCCAGAGAATACTCACATCTTTCAACATTTATGTTCTCAGTTTATTTAGTTCCAAGTAGGGTCTGTTTTGGGAAGACAGAAAACCTACAGATTTCTTAATGGGAAAATTTTCTTACTATCTTTTGATTATTTTGGTAAATTGACCTGAGCTGGTTTGTTTAGGTGGTAAAATGTTTATAGCTATTCTGGGTCTCTCTTTTAATTTGATCTCAGTAACTTATCCTTGTAAAACTAAGTATCTCCTTAAAAAGATTCATAGTGGATCTAGAATCCAGGGCAGGGTTTGCTGCTATTACAGAACTGAGAGTCACTCTACTGTGCATTTTGTTCTGACAATGATAGGAAATTAAAATGGGAAATTCATTTTTTTTTCACTGTCTCATTTTTGTAAGGTTACTTTTGGAAATTGCTATGAAAGAAAATACTAATTTCTTACACGATACTTAAGATACATGCTCAGTCATTTCATAGGTTACTTTCTAAGTGAAAGTTGAACTTTGCCAAGTTGATCACATGGATGGCACTTGGGGCGTGTGCCCTCTCAGAGAGTATAGCCTAATCATGGAAAGTGTTAAGTGCTCATGAAACCATTGAGTGGAATCCTGAACAACTTCATCAAAAACCAAGCCATTCACAGAGCGTTTAACATTTAACTTAAAATCTCAAGCTTGGCGGTGGCAGCTGCTGCAGTGGTCGCTAGGCAGCCGTGAGGAGTGGTCATGTTGCTGTGTTCTTTGAGCATGTTTGCGTTTACACTTGCATGATTTAGCAATTGAACACAACACAGATCCTGTAAAAAGTGACCCTCGGGCTTTTTGCAGGGTTCTTGTTTGCTGAAACTGTTTAAATAGTGTCTTGGTTTTTTTCGGAAAGTACTTTAAGAAGTCATAGCATTTTAAAGAAATTAGTGGGAAAAGAAGGATCATGCTTTTCTCGTTCCCTTCGTGTGAATTAGAGGGTTTCAGGTAGAGAGACTTAAGTATCCAAGACCGCACCGAGCAATTTCAAAGCTGGATGGGGAGACAGCCCCTGCGACAGTTGAGGTTTTGACTAGTGGGAAAGTGGTCCTGAGCCCCGGGGCTGACGCGGGGGGCTGAGCTAGGGAGGCTGGTGGGCAGTCCCGGGAAGAGGCAGGCGCTGTAGCAATTGGCCAGCCTGGGGGTTGGGGGTGGGGCCACGGGGAAGACAAACACGCAGTCATGGCCGCTGCCTCCCGCTCTCGGGTCGCGCACTTGCTGAGGCAACTGCAGCGTGCAGCGTGAGTGCGGGGCCCGGTGGGCGGGTGGGGGACCCGAGGGTGCCATCGTTTCCACGCAGCCCCTCTGGGCGTGATGCGCCTGGGCCCCGAGCACTGTCTTTTGGGTTACTTTGATTAACCTGGGGAAGGGACTACTGCATGCGCGGCCGCTTTGCCGCTTTGCGCTGGGCGAGACATCGTTGCCACAGTGCTGAGCAATCACGCAAAGCGCAGTGAGGCAGGTTTTTACCCCTTTCTATACACAGTTAAGGAAACAGGCCCAGAGAGGATAGTGCCTGGTCCCACGTCATGTCAGCTCATGGCTTGGCACAATGACCGAGACAAATTCGTGTATCCAATCAGTGCATTTATACTGGGTGCATGTTATGTGCCAAAAAACTATTCTAGGAGCTGGGGATACAACGATGAAGGGCACTGGAGCACTATAAAGTCTAGTAGGATATAGGGTTGAGAGGTTAGGGTTTGTAAAATGGGTCTGGGCGGAATGCATCGGACAGAGGGTGTAGAAGAGAAAGATGAAGCTGAGAAGTCACCAGAAGCTTCCCTCCCTCTCATGTGCAGCGCTGTTACAGCAGGACTTTTAAAATGTTATGACGTGTGTGACTTTCCTCTGTAAAGAAAAAATGCAAGGTACATAAGCAGCCGTCTGGTAAAATACGTTGGGTGGCTGGTGCAATATTGGGCCTGGAAAAAATTCAAACAAACAGGTGGAGAAAAATAAGGTGCTAGGGGGCACTAGAGAGAAATTTCAGGCCAAGGGAAGAGAAGCACCAGAGGCAAGAGAAGTAGAAAGTCTGCACCCTCTAGCCCCTTCATAGGAAAAGACAGATGGTGAAAGACCATGAAAAGAAAATAGAACTTACTGGGCACTTACCATGTGCCAGGCACTGTCCTACACACTTTACACATACTATTAATAGTAACTAATCCTTACAACAACCCACTGCAATACTGTATAATAGCCTCATATTATAGGTGAAGAAATAAAGGCATGGAGAAAAAGAATTTGGTGTCACACAGCTAAGCAAATGGCACAGCCATAATATGAACTCATATATTCTGGTTTTACAGTTCTTGTTCTCATCTAAGGAGTTTGAATTGTGCCGTGTGGCTAATGGAAAATTGTGGAAGCAATAATTCTTTTAAAAAAATTTTCTACTGATTATGCCACTACAGTTGTCCTATTCCCCCCTTCATTCCCCTCCACCCTGCACACCCCTCCCCCACCATTCCCCCCTTTCATTTTTGTCCATGTGTCACAAGTTCTTTAAATTCTCTATTTCCCATACTATTCTTGCCCTCCCCCTATTTTCTACCTACCGTCTATGCTACTTATTCTCTGTACCTTCTCCCTCGTTCTCCTCCTCCACTCCCCTGTTGCTAACCCTCCATGTGATCTCCATTTCTGTGGTTCTGCTCCTGATCTAGCTGTCCTCTTAGAAGCAATAATTCTTACTGTGAAAACACTAATATGTTGAAATGCCCCATGAAAAAAGAATTCAATGACCAAATAGGTTTGGGAAACTGCTCACTGCCGCATAGCTGTCTTGGACAGTCGGGATGTATGTGAGTGCATGAAGGGCTCTGGGAAGTCATGCAAGGGGAGCAAATGGTCAATTGTATTTAAACTCTTCATTCTGAACTTGTGTCATCAGAGACCTTTTCACCAAGCAACACCATTTCTAGCCCCCAGAAGTGTCGTGCAGATATGTTTTTAGAATTGTTGCATGAGAAAGGTGTGTGGCATAATTAGAATTAAGTTAGAGCTTCCTGGTGGCAGTGGAGAGTGGAAAAGAAATACTAGAGGTGGTTGCAGAGCGCTCCAGCTGAAAGGTGATGGCTTCGGACACCAAGGAGAGGCAGCCAGTACAAGAGGTAGATATGAGAAATATTGAGGAATTGGTTAGAATCAGCAAGATTTTGTATAGTTTTGTGAGATAAAGAGAAATTGAGGTTTCTGCCTGGGGCATCAGGTAAATACTGGGGACATTTACCGAAGTCAGTACTATGAGAGAGTTCACTTTAGGAGGAAGGTGATGACTTAGAAGCCCTGGGCATTTTGAGTTGGACATGACTCAGGCATATCCAGATGAAGACCCCCAGGTGGGAATGGAATATGTTATTCTGGAATGCAGGAGCAAGTTGAGAACGCACCGTAAGTGTGGCAGCAAAGGCCCTGGCAAACTGTAAGCGTAGAAGAAAAGGGCTGAGAATGCAGTCCCGGGGAGCAGCACTGTTATAGCCTAAGTAGTAAAGCGGTGCTTTGTTGGTCCTACACATTTTTTAAATAAGGTAAGCATTTAAAAGAGATTTTTCAAATAAAAATCTTGGCAAATTAGGAAATGGCATGATGGGACCCACATCTGGAGGAAGTCTGCAGGGGCCGAGGCAGCGGCCACCTCCTTTGGACAGGGGTGCACGCCAGCTTCCTGAGAGACCCAGCACAGCCCACCACTCACTCCACACAGCAGCTGCTCTGACGTGCTCTGGCCTCTTGTTTTCATTACCTGCTGGCCTCCTTAGGCATCTGGATTTGCAAACAATCTGCACTTCAAATGGAGAAAAAGAAGCCAGCATTAAAGGACTGGAGTCCTGGCCAAAGAGATGGGAGCAAACCCAGAAGGGAAAGACATCACAGTAACTGCAGATTTACAGAGTTCTCATCCCCTGGGGTACACCGGGAACAAAATAGCCCAACATCCCTGGCACTTAATTGTGTGCATGGAACAGGTGGAGCAGATGATAAACTAGTAAGTTTAGAGTAAATTAGATGTTGATGAACAAGATAAAGTAAAGGAAGATTGGATGTTGGAGGAGGAGATGCAAGTTTAGAAAAGATGGTCAGAGAAGACCTCATCATTTCTTATTACTGCTGTCACAGATTATTGTGAACACGGTGGGTGAAAACAACACACATTTATTCTCTTACAGTTCTGAAGTTTGGGAAGTCTAAAATCAGTTTTACTGGGCCAAAATGAAGGCCACACTCCCTTCAGAGACTCTAGGGGAGAACTCATCTGTCTTGCTCTATCCAGCTTCTAGAGTTGTGCTCCTTAAATTCCTCTGCTTGTGGCCCCTTTCTCCAGCGTCACCGCCTGCAATGTAGAATCCTGCTTCAGTAGTCACATTGCCTGCTGTGCCAAATCTCCCTCTGGCTCCCTTATGAGGATGCTTGTGATTACATTTAGGGCCCAGCCAGATAATCCAGGATAATCTCTCCTTCTCATAATCCTTAATTTAACCACACCAGCAGATGTGCTTTATAAAGTAATATTCACAGATTCCAGGGATTGGGACCCCAGATACCTTCAGGGACTCAGCTGATCACACTCACTGAGAATTAAATGTTGCAGAAAGACCAGTGGGGGGAGGGAGTGAACCAGGTGGCTCTTTGGGAAGGTGCCTAGAGGTGAAGCAATACCCAGTGTGGTTTCAGAACATGGTGCCTGGAGCAGAGTGCGTGAGGGGGAGACAAGGTCAGAGACATTGGGGGCCAGGTGGGTGGCCAAGGGTGACCCCAATATTTTTTACCTGACCCCAACAATTTTTTTACCTGGAAAGATGAAGTTGCCATTAAACTGGGGTGGGGAGGAGGCTTCGAGGGAAGCTGAGTCTTAAGCAGGGAAACTGAGATGCCTAACAGATATTCAAGTGCAGTTGAACCCGGAATTCAGGTGAGAGGTCTAAACTAGAAGATAAATGTGGAAGTCATCAGCATAGAAGGTATTCATGGCCATGAGACCAGGTAAGGTTACTCAGGGAGTGAGTGTGGAAAGAGCTGCATTCTAGGCTGCATTCTAGGACCCAT
Source organism: Sturnira hondurensis (assembly GCF_014824575.4). NCBI lineage: Eukaryota > Metazoa > Chordata > Mammalia > Chiroptera > Phyllostomidae > Sturnira > Sturnira hondurensis. The sequence continues at coordinate 33,463,553 of NW_028082759.1, forward strand.
GGGCTGCATTCTAGGACCCTCCAGCATTCAGACTCAAGAGCATGAAGAGCAATTGGTCAAGGAGCAAGCAGCCAGTGTGGGAGAGAGAAAACCAGAGAGTGGTGTCCTGGAAGCCAAGGGAAGAAAGTGTTTCCAGGGAGGAGGTAATGGACAAGAGGATGCTGTTGACAGGTCGGGTAAGGTAAGAACTGAACTTAGAAGGGAGTCAGGTATTAGCAAAGTGAGGGTTTTAGTGACCTTGTCAGTGGAATCATGGGCAAAGACCAATTGGAAGAGGTTCCAGAGCTGATAGGAGAAGAGAAATTGGAGAGAGCAGGTATAGTCAGCTAAAGGGAGGGAGAGAGGTGGGGGCAGCATCAGGAGAGGAAAGAGGAACAAGAGAAGGTTATCGTTTGCTTTGCAGGGTGGGTGGATAAAACCATTTTATGTAATGGTTTTAATACAATAAAACCATTAGGTTGTATTGCTATTGCTTTCTAATACAATATGGGAAAAGGTCTATTGGGAGGGAAATTTTGATAAGGAAGAGAAAGAAGGAGGAACAACTAGTAATGCCCTTAAGTGGGACTGAGACATAGTACACAGGTGAGGGGCAGGCGTTTGCTAAAAGCATGGCCAGTTTTATCAGTGATGCAAGGAAGGAAGCCAGAGGGTTAGGCCAGAGCCAGGAGGTGGGTGGGAGAGGTGTTTGCTCTAACGGGGGTTTCCTCTACTTCCCCTAGGAGCCAGGAAGCTCATCAGTGGCTTTGGGCCATTCTAAGAAGGTGGGGGAGACCAGTCCATTCTCCCTTCCCCAGGTCAGGTTCTGTGTCTTTGCACACCAGGAAAACAGAGAAGGTCAGGGAATTTAAAATGTCTTCATTCACTACTCATCTATTCAGTATAAAGGGCTTACTTTGTGCCCAGCACTATGCTAGCCACTACAGATAAAGTTGTGGAAAAGGTTAGCTCTTGCCTTATCACAAAATTTACATTCTCGAGGCAAATGGAAACAGGAAAGAGGCACAGTGTGGTAACAGTTTTAATGGGAAGGGAAGTGCAGGGATCATAGAGAGAGGGTGCCTTCCGTGGCCCCCAAGGCCTTAGGGGAAAATGCCCAGGGGAACTGACATCAGAACTGGCAACAGAAAAGAACACTAGTTATCCAGAAGAGTGGCGAAAGTAAGTTCCAGGCAGAGAAAATACAGACAAAGTTCTGGAGGCAAGAGCATGTGTGGTTGATTAAAAGAACCAAGTTTCTTTTTCAAGAGCTCAGCCCCGGAGATGGAAGGTGATGAGGAGCCAGGCTGGAGAGGTTAGCAGGGCCTCATCTGAACTTTATCTAAGAGCCATCAAAAGTACTTTGATGAACCATCAAAGTACTTTTAAACAAGGGAGTGACATCATTGTAAATATACCCCTAGCCACAGTGTGGCAAAGGGGGAGTGAAGAGAAGCATGTTAGGAACTTGATAGTAAACCAGACGAGAGAGAACACCGGAACAAGAGAGTGGCAGAGGACCCCAGAGTAGTGGGCAGATTTGGGTAGAGAAATACTGGGGGCCTTGATGCATGGTTGGTTACAAAGGGTGAGGGGTGAGCCCAAGACAGAAGCCAACACTTTAAGCAATGGGCAGAGTGGAAAAGAAGCCACAAGGAGAATAATTGCAGGTCAGCAGGGAGTCCTAGAAGCCAAGAGCGTTTCAGGCCCACAGTGTCCAGTGCTTTGAGAGCACGGTGTTGGGAGGAGGTCTGAAGGGTGAGGATACAGTAGGAGAGCTGGGACTTGTGAAGACAGCAGCCTATCTTAGGGGGCCAAAGAATGTAGGGGAGGCAAGGAAATAGGGCCAGCAGATGCAGGTCAGGAGTGCAGCACCACAGAAAGAGCAAGCCCGAAGGGAAATGAGGTTGAGAGTTCTAAGCATGAAAATCTTAAACATGATACAAGATCAAGTCAAGGGGAGAACTAGTAAATACAGGACAGACAGAGGTCCTGATAAGGCAAGAGGGGATGGGATGAAAGCTTTGCGTGTGATTTTTTCCTTCCCTTTGCACCTCTTTTCTTGTCCTTGGAGGGAAATAAGCCCGCCTGTGAAGGAGAGAACACCTTGGCCTTGCCTACTTTCATTTTTCCCGGGGGAGCCTGCCGCTGGATCAGACCGGCTGGGATGCTCCTGGGGAACCCGTAGCACCTGGCGTGCTCAACTTCGCCCACGAGATGGCAGCTGTGATTCACGGTGGCGCTCACGCTGGCTTCCCCTGTAGTTTTGACTTTCGGTTTTTGAGATCTTGACCACCACTGAATTCAACCTTTTTCTTTCTCCTTCCCATTCAGATGTTTTCATTACAAATCTGAATGGCGGAGGTTAGACACTCAGGTATCTATGATACCCACTCTGAAAAAGTGCTCTGGGCAATAAATACAAACAAAACCCTTTCTCAACAAACATAACGAGTAAGACAAAAGGAAGCTAGAGTAGGGGACTGTCCACGAAGGAGGATGCTACCAAGACAGGGAAGGGATAGGAAGGCAAGGGTAGAGGAGCAGGTGCGAGTGCAATTCAGGCGGAAGTGGACGAGCCGGGGAGTCTGGGAGGTGGTCGCTGGTCCCTGAATCTTGGCAGAGGAAGGGCGGAGGCTAGAGGTGGCCTCAGGAAGGCCAGCAGATGAGGCCCAGAACCTGTATGAAGAAAAATGAAACAGCTGACGACAGTGGGAAAACACAGGTGGGGAAGAGGAGGTGTGCGAGTAGTTAACATTGGGTCAGTTTCGTCGAAGCTTCTAACTGGTAAGAACTGAGACCAGGGACTCCATCTTAAACTTGCCTGTGTCCCCAGAATGCTCCCGGGCGTTTATTAAGTACTGTTTGAATAATTAATGAAAAAAAGAGCTTACAACACTGGAAGACTCAGGCCACATTTGTGTCCATGGTGATTTCTGATTTTTTTCTATGTTCAATCTTTGTCAATAGCTACTATTTTACTAGTAAGACTGCAGAGCAAGTTACTTTGTCTGCTCATCTTTGGATTTTCTAGTTTTGCTTCAGTTTTTCCTTTGTTTTGTTTTTCTCCTTCTCTCTAGATGCCAGTGCCCAACTCATTCTCATACTTACTCCCAAGGTAATAATACATTTTGTGTTTTTAAACTGGCCTCAATTTCCGTTTCCACAGTTGGCACTCCAATACACTTGGGCAAAGGGTAAAGCAAGCAAATCAAGGGATAGGAGAAGGAGGTTGATGAAAATGGTTGCCAAAATTGGTAATATGTGGTTCTAATTGCACACAGTTAGCTGAATATATGCTGCTGATTGTGTGTTTGGCTCTAATATATATTTAATTTGTTTTATAATGTTTTTCTGTTTTAAATAATTATTTGCAAAGCTAAAAATGATGCCATGGAGACACTCTTAGGATTGTCTGAGCCATCAAACAATTAATAAAGATGAAATCTTTTGAACGTTCTAATACATCTCAAAAAAGAAAGAAGCTAAAGAGCAAAGGCAGTTTCTAGAATTAAAAATTTGTGTATTAATTTTTAAAATAATATTTTATTAAAATAGCATTCTCTTTCTTGATAATTAAAAATAACGACAAGTTTTCATTTCCCACAAATGTCTTAATCCTTACCCACTCCATTGTGCACAGACCAGCAGGAAGCTCATTGTAGCTTCAGCAATGAATTACTGACACAAATGAATTACTGACACAAACACTGATTTCACCTCTTGGAAGAAAAGGTCAAATATAAACAGTGAGGTGAGGAGAGGGATGAAAAGTAAAGGGGCTGGCCAAAAGGACCCGAAGCAGAAACCCCCAGAGAGGCCCGTTGGGAGTGGAACAGAGACAGAAAAACTGAGTGCTTTGCAGCTGGTGGAGTGACTCACACTGCAGGACAAGCCAAGGGACCGCCCATCCGCTAACGGCCACCCACCAAACAGAAGGCTTTCCGGCCCTCGTGAGTGAGCCTGTGCAGAACTTTGTCTTCAGCTGATTTTCTCCAACTCTTACTGGATTTCAACAAAGAATGGGGAATTTCCTATTTGGGTGAATAAAATTAGTGGTTTAGAGAAAGTTAACTTCACAGTTTAATAGGATCCAATTTATGTCATTTCCTAAACCTGAGTCACAAGAGTAATAGATTAGATTAACCAGGGCTGATTTAAAAGTAAGTAGATAAAAACAAGTACATTTAGTGGGGCCCTCTTGTTGTTCCAATACTGCAGAAAATCATTTTGCTCTACCTACAGCTGTTGCAAAGAAGTATCAATTTATAAAAATTTTTAGTTACATTTCACACAGAAAGCGAAAATGTTTATATTTATAAACTTGAGAAATAGAAATACCTTAGTTTGATAAGTAATCTCCAAGGAAAAATTATTAATTAAAACAAATGATCGCAGGTACTGTAAGAAGTGTGAGCAAGATTCTAATTGATGAATCTGCTAACAATTGTTCTCTAATAATAACCCAACACTAGAGCCTAGAAGATATCTTTTTCTAAAAGATTTTTACACATTTTTATGTTTTTGAAAACATAAAAGATTATGTTTTCAAAACTATATGTTAATTTTAATGGGGAAAATATTTTAAGCAACTTTATTTTCACACAATCAGATCAAGTTAGCATTGCATTCTCTTAAAATATAGGTTTTAATTTTAATTTGATATGCAACAATGAAACCTGAAAAATATATTTCAGGCAAGGCTGCAAGAGAGATGCTTATATTCACTGCTAGAATACTAATTTACTATCAAATAATGATATTTTTCTGTTTTTGAGGCCTGCTCTGATACTAAGTTTTACATTTCTAGCTCCTGGGCTTCCACCTTCTGGAAAAACGACAGATTATGCCTTTGAGGTAAATTTATCATCCCTTCTTTCTTTCATGGATGATCTAAAAATACAACTAGAGTATGCATTATTATCTCATTTGAAGTCTGCTATTAATCGGTGTCCTTTAATCTCAATATTTGATCAGGCCCTATTTAGCAAAATACCTTGTTAGGATAATGGAATATAAGTCTTCTGATAACATGAGTAACCACTAGAATACCATCTTCTGTACGGCCATTAAAATAAGACAAATTCTCAGTTCTACAAACTTTCCAGTTTATATATGTTGTATGTTAAATCTTCTTTAGTTTTGTAAGTATAACACCCCCTAAAGATTGTATCAAGTAACCTTCTGACACAAAGATAAAGAAACAACTCATTCTGATGAATCTTTATCACACTGTAATTACATAATTATTTGTTTAAATCTGTGTCTTCTCCCAGTTCAGGACTTGTAAATTAAATGTCACCAGGGCAGACAGCCAGCCAGGCCAGGAACAGGCTGGATGAGGACGGTGCTGAGTGCACTGAATGTGCAGGCCGTCTGAAGACTGCGTCCTCCCCTCAGCCCCACTGGGTCACTGCCACATGGGAATGCAGGCCCATGCGCCCAGTTATTCCAGAGAGATCGCACAGTCACATTGGATATTTTTATGCCGATTTTTAAGGGTTACGAGCCAATTCAATAAAGAAATCTAAACATACTGTGGATCAAACAAAACACATCTTTAGGCTGATAGTGACTATTCATCCATCGGTATAAAAGCTGTTCTCTCAGCTGTAAACTTTATAAGACTGTTTCTCTTGTTCATAGTTGTACAGCCAGAGCCTAGCACAGAATCTGGAGCATAGTAGGCACTCGGTAGCATTGGGTGGGTGGAAAAACAGGTGGACAATTGGATGGATGGATGCATGCATGCAAGGATAGTTGGATAGAAGAATGGTTGGGTGATGAATGGTTGGATGAATGAATGAAGAGGTGAAAATATAAGAGGAAGTAACAACATTTAAATTGAAAAATAAGAAATTTGAGAGGTAACTTAGTTGTGGAGACAAGGAAAGGCAGGCATTTCAAGCTGAGGAAAGAATGGAGAGTTTATGATGTGTCTGGAAAAAGATAAGTAATTTCAGTGTGGCTAGAGCCAGGGTTTGCTTAAAGAAGTAGGGTGAGTCTGGGGCCAGATAGAGTGAACAGGAAGGCCATGGTACAGGACATATACTTTATTCTCTGGGCAATGAGGAAATATTTCAGGCTTTAGAAATGAAGTGGTTATTCTCTTATACAGCCATCACCCAAATCTTTTTTTTTTTCAGATGGCTGTTTCAAACATTAGATATGGAGCAGGAGTTACAAAGGAAGTGGGAATGGCAAGTATTTAACATTTCTGCAGTCTATTGGAGAGGTTACATATCTTTTAAAACAAATGCAAATGGACAAAAATTGAGTCCTTTGTTTAAAAAAAGTTTAATGTTAAGTTGGTCAGATGTGTCTATTACATTTCTAGTGTAATCAGACCTAACGTATAAATTATTGTTGTTATTGCAGGACCTACAAAACATGGGCGCTAAAAACGTTTGTATGATGACAGACAAGAACCTCTCCCGGCTCCCTCCTGCACAAATAGTTATGGATTCCCTGGTGAGGCACGGNCCAGAGAGATCGCACAGTCACATTGGATATTTTTATGCCGATTTTTAAGGGTTATGAGCCAATTCAATAAAGAAATCTAAACATACTGCGGATCAAACAAAACACATCTTTAGGCTGATAGTGACTATTCATCCATCGGTATAAAAGCTGTTCTCTCAGCTGTAAACTTTATGAGACTGTTTCTCTTGTTCATAGTTGTACAGCCAGAGCCTAGCACAGAATCTGGAGCATAGTAGGCACTCGGTAGCATTGGGTGGGTGGAAAAACAGGTGGACGATTGGATGGATGGATGCATGCATGCAAGGATAGTTGGGTAGAAAAATGGTTGGGTGATGAATGGTTGGATGAATGAATGAAGAGGTGAAAATATAAGAGGAAGTAACAACATTTAAATTGAAAAATAAGAAATTTGAGAGGTAACTTAGTTGTGGAGACAAGGAAAGGCAGGCATTTCAAGCTGAGGAAAGAATGGAGAGTTTATGATGTGTCTGGAAAAAGATAAGTAATTTCAGTGTGGCTAGAGCCAGGGTTTGCTTAAAGAAGTAGGGTGAGTCTGGGGCCAGATAGAGTGAACAGGAAGGCCATGGTACAGGACATATACTTTATTCTCTGGGCAATGAGGAAATATTTCAGGCTTTAGAAATGAAGTGGTTATTCTCTTATACAGCCATCACCCAAATCTTTTTTTTTTTCAGATGGCTGTTTCAAACATTAGATATGGAGCAGGAGTTACAAAGGAAGTGGGAATGGCAAGTATTTAACATTTCTGCAGTCTATTGGAGAGGTTACATATCTTTTAAAACAAATGCAAATGGACAAAAATTGAGTCCTTTGTTTAAAAAAAGTTTAATGTTAAGTTGGTCAGATGTGTCTATTACATTTCTAGTGTAATCAGACCTAACGTATAAATTATTGTTGTTATTGCAGGACCTACAAAACATGGGCGCTAAAAACGTTTGTATGATGACAGACAAGAACCTCTCCCGGCTCCCTCCTGCACAAATAGTTATGGATTCCCTGGTGAGGCACGGTGTACACTTTAAGGTTTATGATAATGTGAGGGTGGAACCAACTGATAGAAGGTAATTTTTTATTGTTGTTGTTGTTATTTACTTTCAATGGAAGCCCACACATATCACTGTTGCTTGAAACTTGCTGCAAAAGTTGCTTAGTGGCATGTAAGTTTATTTCTGAAAAGTGTTACATAATGGCTTTTCTTTTCCTTTCTCACAGCTTCATGGAAGCTATTGAGTTTGCCAAAAAGGGAGCTTTTGATGCCTATGTTGCTGTGGGTGGTGGCTCCACCATGGACACCTGTAAAGCCGCCAACCTGTATGCGTCCAACCCTCACGCTGATTTCCTAGACTACGTTAGTGCCCCCATTGGGAAGGGAAAGCCTGTTTCTGTGCCTCTTAAGCCTCTGATTGCAGGTAAAGATTGCTCATTTGCTTGTTTCTTCCTTTGTTTTGTTTTGCAATTGGCAAAAGGCCTTAGGAAAGATGCAAGCCAGGAATTCTAAGGTATGTGTTTCTAAAGCTTTCTGATTTCTTCATTTCAGTGTAGTACCTTGTTTAGAGATCAAAACAGAGCAAATTTATTTGTTTATAATGTTCATCTTCATTATTGCACAGATTGAAACAGTTTGGGCCAGTGGTAGGAAAGTTTGCAGATTTAAGCTATGAAGTCACTATGTGAAGGAGGGAAGGCCATCATTTACGTATCGTTAGCTCTCCCTGTAGGTAGGTTTGTCTTCTAAGCCCTTCTCGGTTTTGTCCCACTTTGCCAGCCACTATGGAGATTAAGTGGAACATTCACTATTATTTTTCTGGTGTCGACTCAACCCTTTCCTTTACATAATGGCTCTTCGGCTGACCTGAGGCTTTGTCTCTGCCCTGGGACATGTGGCCAGCCTGGCCACATAGCTCTGGGAGACATCTGCTCTGTGCCTGCAAGGGACACAGACATGCAAATGCAAATCAGAATAGCTTGTCTGTTTCACACAGACCTTAGCAGCTTTCTGTTTTTTTCGTCCCTCTCATTTTATACCTTTCAGCATATTCCTGTTTAAAGTTTTACGGCTAAAATGCCCTAACTGGCCACTGGAAAATACCAGTTTAAAGTCTCATCTTCTTTCTTCTGCCCCCATTGTTTAAAGGCCTGTGAGGGGATAGGAGTGAGGTGGGGGGCAGATGAGCTGCTTTGATGGGAATGAGCAATCAGCAGGGAGCGGCATAATTGACGTCTGGCAAATGGAACCCTCTGGTGAAACTGTGTCGGCATCACACAGAGGGGTGATTAGTAAAGTTTAGAAACTTGACAGAACTACAGAGCCGAGCCCAGCAAAGGCAGAGCATTACTGTGCTCGCTGCCAAGAGAGAATAAAGACATCTTTTAGAGAGGCAAATCCAAGTTTTCTTCCTGGGGTTGCCCAGCAGCCTGCATTTGAATATCCAACTGCAGCTGCGTCAGCTCTGGCGCTAGAGAAGCCTGAGGTTCCTAGAGTTCCTCACTGTTGATACAGAAAAAGACATCATACATACATGTCGAACCTGCATGTGGTTAATACAGACACGAACATCATCCATATGTGTTAACAGGCACAAGCATCATATACATACCAACATGCACATTACATGCATGCATGTTAATACAGATGCAAACGTTATGTATGTTAATGCTGGCCTAGGCACTGTACTGCTGTACATACGTGTTAATGCGGGCACACATGCATGCAAGTGAATAGAAATATAACATCAGACAAGCAACAGGGGCAGCAAAGCTTCCTTCTCTTTGTTTCTTACTTCCTAAGGCTGAATTAAATATCTCCACAGACCTTTATTTAGATGCTCTATTAATATCAATATTATTTTGTTCAAGTCCCAACTACTTCGGGAACTGGGAGTGAAACTACTGGAGTTGCCATTTTTGACTATGAGCCCTTGAAAGTAAAAACCGGTAAGAACTTTGCCCGGTAACTTTTTTAAAAATTCTCTCTTTTACCTTTCAAACCTAGCCCCTTTTATTTAATCCTAATATTTAGCAATCAAGGAGTTAAGGGAAGGGTATGTACATACACACATTTTTTTCTTTTTCTAAGTAGATGTAAAAATAGGGAAGAAGTCTAATAAACTTCTTTTTGAGAATTGCCTACAAAAGTGTATTGAAAAGACTTGAGTCTTTTTTAAATATAGTTTATTGATTATGCTATTATAGTTGTCCCATTTCCCCCTTCACTCCACTCCACCCTGCACACCCCCTCCCACCCACATTCCCCACCTTTAGTTCATGTCCATGTGTCATACTTACAAGTTCTTTAGCTTCTACATTCCCCATACTATTCTTGTCCTTTCCCTATTTTCTACTTACCATCTATACTACTTATTCTCTGTACCTTTCCCCCCCTTCCTCCTCCCACTCCCTTGTTGCTAACTCTCCATGTGATCTCCATTTCTGTGGTTCCACTCCTGATCTAGCTGTCCTCTTGGTTTGCTTTTGTTTTAGGTGTGGTTGTTAATAACTGTGAGTTTGCTGTCCTTTCACGGTTCATATTTTTCATCTTCTTTTTCTTAGATAAGTCCCTTTAACATTTCATATGATAAGGGCTTAGTGATGATGAACTCCTTGAACTTGACCTTATCTGAGAAGCACTTTATCTGCCCTTCCATTCTAAATGAAAGCTTTGCTGGATAGAGCAATCTTGGATGAAGTCCTTGCCTTTCATGACTTAGAAGGTCTTGAGTCTTGACTGGCCATTTTTCTGCCAAAGTTAGTGATGGTACGTCAGTAATAAAGGGTTATTCCTTTCCTTAGATATCTTTTTTTTACATTTTAAATCAATTTCATTGAGATATAATTTTTATATAATAAGATTCATGCATTTTAAGAGCCTGGTTTGATGGGCTTTGACAAATATAGATAGACACCCATTTAACTACCACTGCAATCAAGATGCAAAGCATCACCATCACTCCAGGGCAATCCCTCCCGTCCCATTCCCAGTAACCACCGTTCTGCTTTCCATCTTCTCTGTCATTTGTATTCTATCTTCTTCTCTGACTCTCAGCTAAGCGAGTGGAAATGTCCCTCTCTTTGAGTCTGGCTCAATATCCTTCTTTCAGGCCTTCGCAGCAGAATACATTGACATTCAACCACACATTTATAGTAACTTCTCTTTTTAAAATTAAATTACATTATCCTTTGACATCAAGGAATAATAATAATTACCAACACTTAAATTTTATCGTGATTTTTTAAAGAGTTTCCCATAATTTTGTCTCAAGTGATCCTTACAACAGCTCTGTGAGGGACAGGGGCCCTATGACCGTGTAGTCGAACCTCACAGAGAACTCAGGGAGGCTAAGCGACTTGCCCGAAGACTCGTGATCAGTTGCAGAGCAAAGACCCAAACTGGGGGTGAGCTAGTGAACCAGCTCTCTAACATTTACTAAGCAAATAAACCCTGATTTGTACAGCATTTGCCAATTCCTATGACATAAATACTCCCACCATAGCCAATGACATACTCAGCCTGCCTTTGGGAAGAGATGCACGTACTTGGCTCCTGCAAACTGAAAAGAGCTGCTCCACTGAAACACTCAGGTGTCTGACTCCAGACCTCTTTCCATGCTCCTTGCTGCCTCCCTATGTGAGAATAACTCATATCTCATATTTTTTATTTTTAGAATAATTGATTATCCTAAAGTTACTCAATGTTTGTAAATGAAGTCCATCGATACCTATAGCCTCTATTGAAAATCCCTGTCCTAGGCATTGGTTCCCGAGCCATCAAACCCACGCTGGGACTGATTGACCCTCTGCACACCCTGCATATGCCTGACCGGGTGGTCGCCAACAGTGGCTTCGATGTGCTTTGGTAGGTACCTGGAGGGGCATTTTCAGTACCTGGATCTAGGGACAGTATTTTCTTTCCTTTTTCTTTCTTTCTTTTTTCCCCCCCAAACAATGAAAACCTTTATTACATGAGCTGAGATAGGAGGGCAGAGGATTTATTTGCCTTTCCGGGCCTTGACTTACCTCAGATGGAACTCCAGCTCCTTGCCCTGGAGCACAAACCACCTGCTTGTCCACACTGGCCTGGCCTTGCGGCGGTGCGTGCAAGAAGCTTGCCCTGTTGGGACTGCTCCTCTAGAAAATGGCTGATTGTGGCATTCTTTTTCCTTTCTTCATCTTTCTCCTGAATTTTTTTCCTGATTGCTTTTTGTTTAAAATCTCTTCTTCCCTCAGGAGTAAGCTTGGCCCTTGTCTTGTGGCCCAGGGACAGTGCATGGTGGGACTCATACCACTGTCGATACTGTGTGCTGTCAGTGAGCATGATGCAGTTCTTAGCTAGGACCTTGGTACAGACCGGTTCATTGTTGAGCACATTGTTGACGACATCAATAATCCTTGTTTTGTGCTTACAACACTCTGAACCCCAGGAGAAGTTGCCCACGTCCAACCTCAAGGCTTGGTACTTCGTATTGCTTCCCTGCACGCAGACTGTTTGTGGGAGGCATGAGCCAATCAGTATTGGCAGCAGGGAGTCCCAGTTCATATCTTTACTTCTTGTGGCAAAGCTTTCTCTTGCCCTCAGTCTTGCAGCACTTGTGACAATTGTCCTGAGAGATGTCCATAGCTGGGCATCAGCTGGAAGAGCACAGTATTTTCTCAGTGAAAGTCCTTGCTAAACATTCACTGATTAGCTCTCCACAGCAACCTCAGCTTAGACTGTCATTATCCCCTTTCCTAAATGAAAAGAAGGATGCTGCTAGTGAGCAGAATAGTGAATAGGTGAGGCTCTGGGAGAGCCACAAACCTGCTGTTCAGGATGGACCACCCTAGCTGTAGCTGTGGCCACAGGGACAGGCAAAAGGAGCAGTTGAAGCTGGCCTGCCCCTGTGGCTACACTAACCAGAGAACGCCCAGAGCTGCCACAATGCGGAAGAGGGTAAGGGAGGGAGTTGACATTCCCTGAGCTGGGCCGTGCACACCATGTCAGCACTTCATACTCATTATCACTTCACCACAGCTCTGTGCCAGATGAAAAGAAGCACTGTCTTTGAGATGTTTAGTAACTTGCCCAGAGTTATACGGCGAGCTCCCTGGGCTTCAGCCGCTTTGCGCAATGGCTCCCTCGTCAGTGGCTTCTACCACAGACCTCACTGCTGAGCTCCAGGCCATTCATTCCAGTGGCTTCACAGAGGTCCCTTGGGCACTTCACACCAGCATGTGCCAAGCTACCCTATTTCATCCATTTGCACATGCACCTTTTTTCATATTTTAACATCTCAAATCAGAACATATCTTAAAATCTGTGGCATGGTATAGGGTTTTCTTCCCTAGTGGTGCAGTTTTTTAATGGTATGTTTTATAATGCACAATACCTTCATTTTGATGAAATCTGATAATTTTCTTAATTTCCACCTCCTTCCCCACCCCCTGCCCCAGCCAACATACCTCACAACTTCTCCTCTGAGTCCCTTACCTCAGTGAGCAACAGGACTCAGTAGGGACACCTCCTTTCTCTCATGCCCACACTAGCTATCGGATCCTATACTTTGTCATGCTGAATCTCTCTCAGATCTGCTCCCACCTCAGTGCTCCTGCCTTGGTTTAGGTCTACCCCAGCTCTTGCCTGGATGGTTGCAGTAGTCTCCTCATCAATCTGCTTGTTTCCATCCCATAGTCCTTCTGTCTGACCTCCAAACAGGCCTCACCAAACTTGCAGAATTCAAAATGACCATCAATACACACATACACATAGACAACTCTACCTTACAAGTCTTTCAGTGGCTTTCCATGCCTAATGTCCAAAGGTCAAATTTCTTTGGCCCTGGAATATTGACAATGCTCTACTCTTTATCTGCTTTTGTAACTGATTTTTCAGTTCCACTGGAGCATTCTTTCCTTGGTGGAGCCTTTACGGACCCTGCCCTCCCCTCTCCTCAAGTACAGCCGGCCATTCCATCCTTTGCACTTCCCTACTGGGGGGCCTGTACATTGCTTTTGAGACACCTCTCTTCACATGCCTGTCTCCTCAATGGACTGTGACCTTGGTGAGGATAAGACCGTCTTATTCACTTACCTATCCCTTCCCCTTGGCACATCATAGCTGTTGAATGAAGTTTGCACAAGCAGGTGGCAGCAGTTAGGATTCATTTCCAGGTCTATCCAAGTCTGTGACCTGCTTTTCTCCCTACATGATGCTGCCTGCCAAAAAATTGGACAGAATTGTTTTCGACTCTGTCCTGGCCAAAGTTGTCAATACTTTGAAGAGTTGTCCCCTAACAACTTGAAAATAAGGGAAATAAGATTATCCTCTCTAACTGGAGACTACCTAATAAATATATAATAGACCAAAGAAGTCACCTTTAAGTGAATGACTCCCAAGCCTGAAGACTTCACTGTCCATCAAAAAGGGGTGGGGATGGGCTCAGAAGAAAAAACTATGGTACTCACTCTTCCAAGTACTTTCTGAGGAAGAACCACTGGCCTGAAGTCTCTACCCCTGGTCCCCAGTGGCCAGTTCTGGAGATAGACACACCCATGTATTTAACCTTAGAGGCAATTCTCTTTGTTAGGACTTCAAGGTCCTTCTGATCTTGGACTAGCATCCATAGGACTTGCCAAGAGGGAGAAAAGATGCTCTCTAGAAGACTCAGGTGCCTACACCCCTCAGCAGTTATATTTCTCTTTATATATTTAATGGGACTTTCATATTTTATACATAGTTTCTATGAGCTCAGTTTGGTGAGACAGAGCTGCTCTTGGGCCCAGAATCAAGATGCACTCAGGGTACCTCAGTGAACCTTGCCACCCTGTCCCCTTCTCGTGGACACCTTATTCTTGCATAGCCCACGGAGTCCCTGTTTAGAACCACAAAGCCATAGCACCTGTTTACCAACTAATTTTTAAAAGTTCTAATGCTTTGTCCAAAAGATGTTATCTTCTTCTCAAGTACAGAAGAAAGGAAATTCTCCATTCTAAGACTGAAAACTGTAATTCATGCAAAAATCATTCATGTTATATTGTGTTCCCAATTCATCATTGATCTAGATAGTTATATTTATTACTGTCTTCAGCAGTGGATTAGCCAGAATTGATGGCCAACAAGCAGTTGGTGGAAATTCTGAAGCTTGGGTGTTGAAGTAGCCAACCCTACATTTAGGGCACTTCAGGAAGAAGAATTGGATTTTTTTTCAGGACAAGAATTAATAATAACGGTGAATAATAAATTTGACAATGTGCTGGTACCATGTGCTAAGAACTTTACATACGTCAACTCAACTCAACAGTAGCTCAGGAAAATGTTGCATTGTTTATCCATGTTGAAATCACAGGGAGGTGGTGACAACCCCCCAACCCCAGCCCACAGTGGGAGGATCCAGTGGGAGGATTTACACCCTGGCAGGGGCCCCCAGGGTCAGTGTTCTCACTCCCTCCGTGTACTCGTAATGGGAGGCTAGTGTAATTATGACCCTACTTGTGTAGTATAGCATTTGATTAATGCAAAGTATAAAATAGTAAATATGCTTTAGGAGGAAATAATTTTTTTAGATTCAGTGCTTTCCTTCATGACTTAAATGTTTAAAAATTCAACATGGTAAATATTTGTTTGCACTAGAAGGGATCGAAAAACTGCAGTGCTGTTAATGTAAGCTTCACTATATTAATTTCTATAACAAACAATGACTATTGTGGGCAAGAGTTGACCAGTGGAATGTATTGTGGTTATCAGTGCCACATAGCACACCCACAGGGGAGTGAATGCATTTGTAATCCTAATGTTGGGAAGGAGGAAGACCGCACTTTCAATCTGTGTATCTTAAATACTTCTTGTTAGCCATGCCCTGGAGTCCTACACGGCCCTTCCCTACCACATGCGGAGCCCCTGCCCTTCAAATCCCATCGTTCGGCCAGCCTACCAGGGCAGCAACCCAATCAGTGACATCTGGGCAGTCCACGCCTTGCGGATCGTCGCTAAGTATCTAAAGAGGTATGCCACCCAGAGGGATAAAAATAGAAGAGAAAAACCACATTCCACCCTTACATAAAAGTAGCATGCCCGATCCTGATGTGTCTAGAGTAAGTCTCTTCACCAAAAGGTCAGTCCGTGGATTTAGAGAAACATCAGCAAACTTCTGGGAGCGTGAAGGGGGACAGTGGGGGGACATGTGATGACAGGTGAAAACTAGGTCCTTCAGTTTAAAAAGGCAAAGACTAAAAGGGAGCAAAATAGAAGCC
Source organism: Sturnira hondurensis (assembly GCF_014824575.4). NCBI lineage: Eukaryota > Metazoa > Chordata > Mammalia > Chiroptera > Phyllostomidae > Sturnira > Sturnira hondurensis. The sequence continues at coordinate 33,479,258 of NW_028082759.1, forward strand.
TCTAATTTATGAAAGAGGCAGACACAAGGTTTATTCCCTGAAACCCCCAAACCAAAGCTAGGATGAGGGGAGATGTCCTTTCAGATTTGCCTACCAAGAGAACCACAGAGGCAGATGTTGGCTATGCCCATCTGAACCCTGGGCAAAGGCATACTCAGATGAGGCGTATTTAAGAATTAGATGTGTGGAGTTGTCTGTCCCAGGAGATATAAAAGGCTTCCTAAAAGGTTATGCAAGATTTATGAATGACATAGCCATAATAGGCCCCGGGGTGAGCAAATATATACTTAGAGGTGAAAGCTGATCCCCGAGACATGAAGACATCCACAAAGTCGGACTCACTTCTGTATTTACTTATAAAGGAGGGAAAGAACGTGGCAAGTTAGGCCTTGATGTGAGCATGGTGCCTCCTCTGGCCCAGAGCTGGAAGCTACCCTGAAGAGGAGACTAGACTGCATTTGTGGCAGAGCCAGGGGAAGGGACACCAAACTATTTCAGGCTTGTGGGGACCACTGGGGAGCACGGAAGCATTTGATTTGGTAGAAGCGGATACAGATAACTGTCAGCCAGTGTGTTCTGGCAGGAGCAGAAGGTTTGGCAGAGTAGCAGTGGACAGAGGAAAGGCTGAAACTCCATCATCGACTCTTTCATCTTGTTATTTGGGGAACACAGAGCAAACTCCGGGGTTTGGAAAGGAGACTCAAACACTCAGCCATTTCAAATGAAAGGGGGAAAAGGCCAGGGCACTCTTATTTCATAGCAGGAACCCTTAACTCCAGGCAAATCTCAAGCAAGTGAGAAGTGGTGTGCTTGCCAGTCTCAGGCTTCCTCCCTAGGGCAGGGTTTCCACACAGTGTGTGCAGGAAGGCTGAGCCGCTTCTGAAAGGGGCCTTTGAGGATTTGCTTTTCCAAAGTGGCACTGGGGACAAATAGAGCAAGCAAAAGCTGGTCCTACAATAACATCCCACTTCCACAATAATAAAGATTAAAATAACATGTGCAGTTTCCACAGATAACATAAGAAACCTCCAGTGGGTCCGACTGGGGCAGTGTCACAGAAAGAAAGATGGCTGGGCGGGCTGCGTGTAGTCTGCAGGTAGCCGGAGGCGACAGGGAGTCATTCCAGTAAACCCGTCTGGGCCCTGTGCATTCTGAGTGTATGTTTACTCTAAGGCCATTCACAGCTGCAGTCAAGGTCATTGACAAATGAAGAAGAAGAATGAGTCTCAGGGCACTTTGCTAGAGCAGCTCTCACAATCCAAGGGTCAGTGCTCTGCTTCCCCTGGCACTTTTATCACATGAGCAGCCTGACAACGTATTTATTATGCCTCTGCTGGAACCATTGATGAGAAAATGTTTACCCTCAGTTTTCCTTTAGAAGACAAGATGTCGTTTGAATAAGTTGCCTAATTTTTCTTCCTACCAAATAGCCTTTCTTTTTTTCCAGATTTTTCCCTAAGGCGGCTCTTTATTCAGTAGGAAATGCCAATGTTGATGTGTTATTGTTAGATATTTATATCATCCACAGAGCTGTCAGAAATCCTGATGATTTAGAAGCAAGGTCCAATATGCACTTGGCAAGTGCTTTTGCTGGCATTGGCTTTGGAAATGCTGGTGTTCATCTGTGGTGAGCAAATTTAAGGTTTTATTTCTTCACCTAAGCTATGGCTTTTTAATTTTTTTAATGTTTGTAACTTATGACAGGTGTTAAGATTTCAGCATGTTATAGAAAGAAGATAATTTAACTTAGCATCCGGGCATATATTTTTTAATATATATTTTATTGATTATACCATTACAGTTTTTCTATTCCCCCCCTTCATTCCCCTCCACCCTGCACACCCCCTCCCCCACCATTCTCTCCCCCTTAGTTTATAACCACGTGTCTCAAGTTCTTTAGATTCTATATTTCCCCTACAATTCTTGCCCTCCCCCCTATCTATTTTCTACCTACCCTCTATGCTATTTTCTGTACCTTCTCCCCCCTTCTCCTCCTCCCACTCCCCTGTTGCTAACCCTCCATGTGTTCTTCATTTCTATGGTTCCACTCCTGATCTAGCTGTCCTCTTGGTTTGCTTTTGTTTTAGGTGTGGTTGTTAATAACTGTGAGTTTGCTGTCCTTTCACTGTTCATATTTTTCATCTTCTTTTTCTTATATAAGTCCCTTTAGCATTTCATATAATAAGGGCTTGGTGATGATGAACTCCTTGAACTTGACCTTATCTGAGAAGCACTTTATCTGTCCTTCCATTCTAAATGAAAGTTTTGCTGGATAAAGCAATCTTGGCTGTAGGTCTTTGGATTTCATGACTTGGAATACTTCTTTCCAGCCCCTTCTTGCCTGTAAGGTCTCTTTTGAGAAATCTGCTGACAGTCTGATGGGTACTCCTTTGTAGGTGACTGTCCCCTTATCTCTTGCTGCTTCTAGGATTCTCTCCTTCATTTTAATCTTGGCTAATGTAATTATGATGTGCCTTGGTGTGTTCCTTCTTGGGTCCAACTTCTTTGGGACTCTCTGAGCTTCCTGGATTTCCTGGAAGTCTATTTCCTTTGCCAGACTGGGGAAGTTCTCCTTTATTATTTGTTCAAATAAGTGTTCCACTCGTGGCTGTTTCTTTCCCCCTTCTGGTACCCCTATAATCCAGATGTTGGAACGTTTAAAGATGTCCTGGAGGTTCCTAAGCCTCTCCTCATTTTTTTGAATTCTCATTTCTTCATTCCTTTCTGGTTCGATGTTTTGTTCTTCCTTTTGGTCCATTCCATTGACTTGAGAACCACACATTGATATTTCTCTCCTCTCCTTCCCTTCCCCTCTAAAGATAAATAAATAAAATTTTTTTAAAAATCCACAAAATATAGATATTTTGTTCTAATCTCTCACAAAAAGAGAGATCAGAATCTTTGCCATTAGCCCAGAATTAACCTGCTTAATCAGAACTGTATTGATATATTGCCTTAAAATTGATACCAGTGAACACTGAGGATTGAGAATAGGCCTTTGCTAAGGAGGGAACAATAAAATAAATGGCCACCCCAAATCTTCTGCTTAGAAGCACACCGATTATCACTCTTCCCAAAAAGCAGGTAAACAAAATCTACCAAAGTCTGAAAAATGTATTTACCCTTCGTCCCACTAATATTACTTCTAGAAATGTATCCTAAAAAAATAATCATATGACCAAAGTGTTTTTTTAATAAGGATAATCACCTAAGTGTTATTTATAACTGAAAAATTTGGAAATACCCTAAATTTCCTACAGTTTGGGAATGGTTCACTAAAGAGCAGTACTTAAAGAATAAAATAAGGCTATTAAAAATAATGTTTTAGGCCACAGCTGGTGTGATTTGGTTAGGTATTGTCCTGCAACCCAAAAGGGCACTGGTTATTTCTGGTTGGGGCACATGCCTGGGGTGCAGGTTCAGTCCCATGTCAGGACACATACAGAAAGCAACTGATGGACGTTTCTCTGTCACATCGATGTTTCTCCCCCTCTCTCTAACCCTCCCTTCCCCTCTCTCTAAATCAAAATGATAATAAAATTTAAAAATAATGTTTTAGAAGAATATAAAATGATATGGGAAAATGTTTACAAAGAATATTAAGTAACAAAAGCATTGTTTAAAACTGAGTGCACAGTAGGATCATATATTAAAGATATGCAAAAGAAGAGGAGGAGGAAATAATTCTATAATAGTTATTTTGAGGAAAGAGGATTATGGATTATATTAATGTCTTTACAAAGAACATATATAACTATTAAAATAAGAGAAACAAACTAAAATATTGGCTGTCATTGGAAAGGTACCTTTGAAATCTGCATGAACTCTTTCATATCGTGAAAACACACTCAATGATAATTTTCTGAATACTCTTGAGCCTGGAAAAGTAAAACACACTGAAAAATATCCAACAAAGCAGGGGAACCAAAGCTTTCTGCCTCATGAAAGATGATAGGCAAAGGTAACCTTTTTTGAGGGGAATAGATAATTATATAGTTCACCAAAAATTTCATTTTCTGTGAAATGTAAATCTCTTGGTGAATAAGTGCAAAGCTATCCAATAACCCATATTAACTGACCTACAGACCATTTTACTATTATAAAACATTTTATTTTTAATATATTAATTGTAACTTTATTAACTTCTCACAATCTGTATTTTGAGTCATCTGTTAAACTATAATATTATCCTATTTATTCATTAAGAATTCAAGAGGCTATAAAAAGGTTTTCCAGTAAAGCAAACTTCACCCTCTCCCCAGACTCCCACAAATGAAAAGCCATTTCTTGAAAGTCTTTCAGGTTAGAATAGTCATTTATGATTCGACTCCATTAGTACGTGACGTTCAGAAGGCTGTATCAGTTATTGGTGGTACAGAGGGCTGGCAGGTGAAGCCTGCATGTCCAATGCAGCCCATCCTGCTTCATAAAACCCCCACCAGCACTGTCAGCTTGCACGGGAGCGCACCGCCCAAGTATTGCAGAGCACGATGGAAAACGCATGCCCCGAAACTTATTAAAGAAACTTCAAAGTGAATTCTCAAATTCTTCAAGATTATAAGATTAACCAATGTATTTGGAGGGAATCTTCTGCATCGATACATTTTAATGGCATACAGTTTTATGAGCATTTGAATTTAAACATTTCAGAGCTTTTGTTATGAATAACACCAAATATCAAGTGCATAATAATATATCCTTATAGCAAAGAAAACAGAATGTGTAACTTGTGAGGCTGTGAAGGGCTCTCCCATAAGAGATCTTTGCATTGACTTGAATTTCTGATACCTGCATGTCAACATAAAGACTTTCTTTCTTTTCTAGCCATGGAATGTCTTACCCAATTTCAGGCTTAGTGAAGACATATAAAGCAAAGGATTATAATGTGGATCACCCATTGGTGGTAAAATCATCATAATTTCTTTGATTAAACCTTACATTCCTTGTAATTGCTATAATTTTTTTTTGCCAATTCTTGATTGCTTGGAGCACAGGGCAAAGTAATTTAATATCTAACATGCAGGTGGAAGACCAGCTTGCCCAATCCGTCCCCTGTTCTCTTTCTCTGCAGCCCCATGGCCTGTCTGTGGTGCTGACCTCCCCAGCCGTGTTCACTTTCACAGCGCAGATGTTTCCTGAGCGGCACCTGGAGACTGCAGAAATACTGGGTATGAACCATTACTCATAATTCTCTGACCCACATAGGGGGAGCATTTCCTGGGGTTGCTTCTGAAAATAAACCATAAAAAGTAATACTAAAAAAATGTTGCTTTGAGATAGTTTAATAATAACTTGTCAGTGACCTGCTCCAGGTCCCAACTAGCATTAAAATTCTTTAAGTTTGCATATCTAAGAGCTTGTTACCAATGAAATGGAACCAAATATCACTTAAGTTTAGAATAACCATATTTCCACTTTTTATCTCCAAGGAAATGAAACTGTAAATACTGCAAAATGTTATAAATGGCTGTTAGTGTGTTTAATAGATAATGAAATGAATTTAATTCCCAATTGTAGAGAGTCTAAACAATTGGGAACCTTCTAAAAAGATCACCAGAGAAGAATATCTTGCTGCTCTGTAGAATAAGTAATGTCTATGATAAGATGCTAACGAGAAAAAATATACCCAGGAAAGCTTAGTTAAGTAAAATTTTGGTATTTTTCTAAAATGAGAACTCTTTTAAGTAGATGAGTATTTTTTCATAACTTTCCAGACATTTTATTCCTCTACTTGTATTTAGGGTAGGAAGGGAAAGGCTAAGAAGAAAACTTCATCATGCTCCCCTAGCACCAGCTGTTGGAGAGGGATTTCCAAGAAAGTGGGAATGACCACAGACATCCTTCCGCGGGGCCGCTTCACTCTAGCTTCTCTCTGACGTGCTGACCTTTGTGCTTTTTGCTGAGTTCCAGTGCTGGGCTGGGAATGTCACAAAAGAAGTTCGGGGGCAGAGGAACGATGCTGAGAGCCTGCTTTTCGAGCAAGTGCTGTCGGAAATGTGGGCCCACTTTACCAAGGATCATCTGTTCCTTTTCCCTTTGATACTAGGGACAGTGTTCACCCATTTGTTGGGACTCAGATGCCTTTGCTAATATGCAAACAGTGTATGTAAATAGGCAGGAGCCCACATAGTAGGCTAAATGGATGATAAATAGGAAAAGCTGAGAGAACTTGCAGCTAACATTCTAGACAACCAACAGAATTACTGAAAAAAGCAATTTCTCTGTTAGACAAAAACAAGGCAGGAAGAACCCACCAATTCTTCTTGTATCAGAAATTTTGTTTAATATTAATTCTACACTTAGCCATTAATATTGCGATTCCCTAAGTAATCTTAGATTTTCATAGCTTTGTACCAATGTATTCTCTTTCTTTACCCTACCCTTTTCTCTAAAACACTTCATAGGAAACCCCAGACGTTTGATGGTGTGTTATGGCAGCAATCCAAGAAAATAGAAATCTCGTAACTCATATCGCATGTTGCGTCTCTACCTACTCCATGTTTTAGCTGCGCTACATAACTTAGACTGGTCTTGTCAGGCAAGGTTTATGCTCCCTCCAGCTGCTCCACCAGCTAGCCCTGTATCTGGTTCTATCTATCCTTTCCTGGATTACTAAAACAGTTCCCACTGTCCTAGAAGACCAAGAGGTTAAAACTGATTTAATAATGTGCTTCAGTGTGGAGGTGAACTGCATTCTAGTCTCCTTTTGAACAATACAGAAAAAGTGGACTTGGATGGCAGCAGAGGAAGTGGGGTAGTAACTAACGCTACATTCCACCTGTAAATTGCTCCACTTTCGGGCAGTGAATGCATTCAACTAGAATAGATGGGGTGAGGGGTGCCAAGGCTTTGGGATCTGTTCCCTTCATCTGGGAACTTTTGCTGCCACCTTTCCTGAGGGTGGAACCCCTTGGCTCTTCCAGGTTGATGTCTCTATAATTTTGTGTATTAATCATTAATCATGTCTAAAATTCTGTCCTTCAAATCTCCAACCCTTAGCAACCTTCTCTCCTTTCACCAATGTCATCATCTACATATTAAACACTGTTTTCTGAGAGTCTCCACGTTCTTGGTTCTGCCTGACTAGTTCTGTAGTATTTATTTAGAGAAACCTGCTTTGCCCCTTGGTAACAAAGTCCAAAATAAAAACTTTTATAGGGAGGAAATGCTTCCTTGCCTACTTATACATAATCCATTTGTGTCATTTTCTTCCTTTTTTGGCAGTTAGTGTTGGAGTTTTTGTGCTTATATATATCCTTGTCTCACAAAGTGTTTTTGCAAAGGGTTTGTCTTTTCCTTAGATGTTGCTTATGAGAAAAGACATTGAACGTGTAAAACCTCTAGATGTCAGCAAATTGCAAGCCTTGAAAGTTACATAAGCTGTGTTTTCTTCCACAAATGCTCCTTCTTCCTCATCCAAACACCAGCGTTCTTTCTTGGTCTCCTTCCGGTGCCTCTTTTCTTGGCTCTGTTCCTTGTCCTCCCACCCCACAAAGGGTGAGCAGCCCTTTGGAAAGGTGAGAGCCAGGTTAGCCGCCCCAGCAACTTCTCTGTGCTGGCCGGGCCCATCTGTCTTCCGTGGCACTGCCCGCTGGGCCAACCTCCAGGTGGAGACACATTGGTGCCCTTGTGCTCCGTGTGAGGGAGCCAGCAGTAGGTTATATATCAGCTATCGTGGGACTGAATTACACCTAGGGCCAGCTTCCTCCTCGGTCTACAGTCAGCGCTTTGTGTCTCCTAGGAGCTGACACCCGCACTGCCAGGATCGCAGATGCTGGGCTTGTTTTAGCCGACACACTCCGGAAACTCTTATTCGATCTGAATGTGGATGATGGCCTAGCTGCCATTGGTTACTCCAAGGTTGATATCCCTGCGTTAGTGAAAGGAACGCTGCCCCAGGTAAGAGACGCAGTGCATCCTCACTTCCTTCTAGAAGCTGCAGGAAAGATGTTGTCCACTCGGCGCTTGATGCGGGAACTGCAAACCGAGGGTCCTCCCGTGGCTCTCAGGTCTCCTCCCCACCAGCGGGCAGATCCCCCCCTTCCCCAGGGGGATGGGGCCTCGGCTCCCTCACCTTTATATTCCTCCATAAAACTGTGGCATGTGTGAAACTTTTATGATATAACTCAAAGGAGCCTTTATAAAAATTCAAGGCAAAACCAACCATAGTTATATTGAGGTATGGCGAAATTTCCCTTTTCTCCATTTCTCCTCTTTTTGGAGTTCCCTATAAAACTATATGAAGCTGCTACAAAAGAGCCACTAAAACTGTTTTCCCTCATAAAGAATTACAGATTCCTACAGTTTTGTGAAGAATAGACATGGTGTTTATGACTACCACAAAATCACTTTTTAACATATTTGGGAGATTATATATTTTATACATATACACATGAAAAATATAGCATACGTATCTGTGTCACTTTGGGTCTTATTTCACTTATTTAAATGTTGCTAAAGAATTCATTTTTTATTTTTTTAAATATTTGTTTACTTTTAGAGAAAGGGGAGAGGAGGGAGGAAAAGAGGGAGAGAAATATCACTGTATGGTATCCTCTTGCACACCCTCCAAATAGATATCTGGCCTGCAACCCAAGCATGTCCCCTGACTGGGAACTGAACTGGTGACCCTTTGGTCCGCATGCTGGCACTCAGTCCACTGAGCCATACCAGCCAGGGCTACATGTTGCTAAAGAACTTAAACTGAGCTGCCACCCTGTATTTGGTAGAGGAACCATAATAGATGCCGAGTTTCCCCTCTGGAGGTTCTCAGGAAGAGAGTTTGTTCTTCATCGGACGTCTCTTCCGTGTAGGATCAGGTACCCTGGTGCTATAGCATCAGATCCTAACAGGTCAAAACCTTAAAATAGAGAGCCAGAGCCATGAGTACTCAGTGTGTGGAACACACTAGGCTCACCATGCTGAGTGCTCACTTAGTCCTCCTGTCCAGAATGGGAAAGGCAAGAGCACTTAAACATTATGAGGACATGAAGATAAGGCATGTCTGCCCAAAGATATTCACACATCTACCCCTGAATTTTGAACAGAGTTAACAGCTGGAATATCCACTCACACAGCGTCCTGCTCAATTAAGCAAGGGCTTGACACTAGCTTCATCCTCACTTAACAAATACTTAGAGTGTTGAAGACCTCAGCTCAGATAAGATATTTGTTTGGGTTTACTCCTGTCCACAGGAGCCAAGACGGTAACAGCAATGAACAAAGTAATTTAAGGCAGTAGTGAGTGGTGGGGACTTTGGTGAACTGGAAAGCACATGGCTCATTTCATTGGGTAAGCCTCTTTTCAGCTAAAATTTATTATCTTCAAGTAGAAATTCAGATCCTAGTGTTGGTAGAACTTTCAGTTTTCAAGCAAAATCCACACTCTGAGTATTTGTGTTGATTTCCCTGGTATCCCAATGTACAAACCAAACATGGCCCATGGGTCATAAGTTTCCCTGATTTAGACTGAAGATCAGTCTAAGTGGACTCTATTGCATCTAAAAATATAAATGAATGTGAAAAAGAGGAGTCTGAAAGTGTAGCAAAGCTCCTAGGCTAACTTACAAACTCTAGGTCCTAACCCACAAGTCCCAGGGACTAAATGACCAAAAAATATGACCATCCCAGTTTTTCCATCCAAATCTACTAGACTGTAAATTTGGCTGTAATAAGGCTGAAACCTGTCTCTTCTGGTCATCCATCCTCTATTGTATCTAGCATGGGCTAGTAAACATGTTAAATGAACACATACCTGCAGCCCTCCCCTCCTAAACCTGCTGTCTAGGTGAGCTTAATGGGTGAATGGTGGTAACTTTTTGAGAAGTTTTCTTAGATTTAATAGGATCAACCCATGACAAGGAGTGATAAAAGCCTGTCCAGGGACACCAGAGACCAAACGGCATCACAATTTTGATGTAGCTCTGGCTCTTATAGTATGCTCCTAATTATAATGTCATTCTGCAAAGGGTCCTCCAAAAAGTTCTGCTTCTATAGCCCAGGAAAGTGTTCAGGAATATGTGTTCGTCAACCTCTATGAATGGTATCCATGATTTTCAGGTGAAACTGTATGATTTTTTTTGCCATATAATTGCTGGTGGCAATGCATCTTCCAGCCATCAGGACACATTGACAAGTGTTTACTGTTTTAATTCTGCTGTACCCAGACTTCCGCTTTCAGAAGCTATTCCAGATTAACATTTGAGACCATCCACTAAAATAGCAAGTTGAATAGGTTTCATTCTGAATACCACAGCATACATGTCATACTGGGAAATACAGATAGCAAAACCTTAATTAGACAAAACTAATTTCTTTGTTTCACAAAAGATGCAAGATAGATTGAATCTTTAGAATACTGGTCCTGTTTATAGAATAGAACTCCCTCAGGCTGTCCCAACAGGTATGCTGCCTATTTTCTCTTGATTATGTTAGAAACACAGTTAATTTGAATTAACTGTCACATTTGGAGTCAATGTCATATATGTGATATATACAGAGAGAGAGAGATATATAAATAGACATACAGATATATAGATATACATGTAGAAAAAAGAGAGAGGTATATTCATAGGACTTTAGAAGGAATCTTAGAAATAAGCTTGTCTTGCCAATGAAGGACTATGGGTTTTTTGTTGGGCAGCAGTAAACATTTCCCAGGAGTGCTCTAGCAACTTTAGAACTTACGTATGCAGCGCACTAATCTTCACTTATTAGTATCTGCAGGATTTAAGGTAGTGAAGGGGATCTACTTACTCCTGCAAAAAAGGTTGTTTCATATAGTCAACATCTGATAAAGCTTCTTTTATGTTCAGAGAGGAGGGATTGGTTTTCTCTGGAGGGAACAACCAGGCCAGTATTCTTGACCAAACACCCGGCTCATGCTGTCAGTGGCAAATAGCAGTCCTGTGTGCAGAGGCCTCCAACGGCCGTAGCCAGGCTGCGAGGGGAGTGGGCGAGAATAAATTAATCTTCCCGGCTGGATTTCTGAAACCTCTGGAAAGAAACATTTACATTTCAAATCAAAACATTTCATTACTGAGGAGAGCTGTCTACCAAAATGAGTGCTTCCAATCCCTGGCAGGCAGACCAGCTGAGATGTTATTTTATGAATGTGCTAAAAGTAGTAGTCTGGGTTTATTTCAGTGCCCGTGTTAATCAGTTGTCTTTTGGTCTTACACATTTATAAATAACAGCACACTACAGAGCACATCTTAATTTTAAGAGTGTAGCTTTTATTGGCATCGATGACATGCATGAGGATATATCACAAACTTTACGTCCTTGCCCCTGTTGAACCAGTCATTGGGGGTTAGAAATCTAAAAGAGAAACTCAGTTCAGCCTGGCCTGAAGTACTTCTGAGGGTCTTGAACTACTTCACCAAAGATGAACTGTATCATTTTAAGGGCCCTTTGCTCATCCAGTAAGAGTCCTTTATCAACAGTATAATGGAGCCCTGGCTGGTGTAGCTCAGTGGATTGAGCGTGGGCCTGCGAACCACACAATCGCGGTTCGATTCCCAGTCAGGGCACATGCCTGGGTTGCAGGCCAGTTCCCAGCAGGGGACTCACAAAAGGCAACCATACATTGATACTTCTCTCCTTCTCTCCTTCCCTTCCCCTCTAAAGATAAAAACAAACAAACAGAATAATGGGACAGAAATCTTTGGCCATAGCAAATCCTGAACTTCAGTTCTTGACCCTGCCACAAAGGTGTGCATAGGGTGTGCATAGGTCACCGTGAACAAGTGTCTGTCTTGCTATGGCTTTTCAACATTCCTTAGTCTCTAAGAGATCAGCTGGGATGTATGATTGTACATTGGTTCTACTCATACTTGTCAACATTGTTCCCTTTCCTTCTGCCATCTGTCCATCCATTCTTCTTTTCTTAAAACTTATTTTCTTTATTTTTTGAAAGATTTTATTTATTTATTTTTAGAGAGAGGGAAAGGGAGGGAGAAAGTGAGGGAGAGAAACATCAATGATGTACAAGAGAAACATGGATTGGTTGCCTCTTGCACATCCCCAACTGGGGCCCCAGCCTGTGACCCAGGCATGTGCCCTGACCAGGAATCGAACCTGCAAACTGAGCCACACCAGCCAGTGCAAGGTTTATGTTTTCAATTGTGGTAAAATATACCTAAAAAAATCAACTGTTTTAACCAAAATTAATGGCATTTAACTAATTTAATGCCATTAAGTATATTTATAATTTTATGGAACCATCACCACTGTCCATTTCCAGAACTGTTTAATCAGCCCAAATTGAAGCTCCGTTCTATTGTTTAATGGCAAGTAACATTACCATTGTCCCCTTTCTCCCCTTTCCCCAGCCTCTATTTTACTTTCCTGGTAACCTCTATTTTACTTTCTGTCTTTATGAATTTGCCTGTGTTGGGTACTTCATGTAAGTGGACTTATACAATATCTGTCTTATTGTTTTTGCCCTACTTCACTTAGTATAATGTCTTCAGTATTTTAGAATTCCATTCCTTTTTATGGCTGACTAATATTCCTTTTGTAGCTATACCATATTTTGCCTATTTATTTATTTGCAGATAGCCTCTTGGGTTGATTCCACCTATTGGCTATTGCATATAATGCTGCTAAGAACATTGGTTTAAAAGAACCATTGGTTTAAAAGCACCTGTTTTACTCCCTAATTGCAATTTATTTTGGTCTGCTAGGAATAGAATTGTTGGACCACATGGTAATTCTATGTTAGCTTTTGAGGAACTGCCAAACTATTTTCCACAGAAGCTGTACCATTTTACTTTCCCACCAACAGTGCACTAGGGCTCCGGTTTTCCACATCTAACACTTGTTAAACACTTTTTCTTTGAAGTATATTTTATTGATTATGCTATTACCGTTGTCCCCTTCTACCCGGAATTCCTCCAGCATTCCCTGCCACTTAGTTCATGTCCATGGGTTGTACATATAAGTTCTTTGGCTTCTCCATTTCCCATACTATTCTTAACGTCTCCTGTCTATTTTGTACCTACCATTTATGCTTCTTGTTCTCTGTACCTTTTTCTCCATTCTGCCCCCATCCCCTCCCCACTGATAACCTTCCATGTGATCTCCATTTCTGTGATTCTGTTCCTGTTCTAGTTGTTTGCTTCATTTGTTTTTAGATTCAGTTGTCGATAGTTATGAATTTAAGAGTCCTTTCAAGGAGAACAAAGGGCTGAAGGGGACTTAGATTTGGATTCTGGTGGAATGGGAAGTGGAAGCAGTCAGATCTGGGATTCATTTTTGTGGTTGGTCTGACAGACTTCGATGGATTTGACATGTAGGGAAAGATAAAGAGGAATCAGAGGTGACTGCTAGGTATTTGCCTTAGTGATTGGGTGTCATTTCTGAGATAATGAAAATGTGTGAATTTTGACATGCCAATATCCCCCCTCCCACCATCTTCATTAATTCAACAAATAACTGTTGTGGACCCATTTGTGTGCTGAGAACTCTGGGAGGTGCTGAGCATGGAATGAACGTAGCCCTGCCCTCATGGACCTTCCCTATTCCACAAGTTGTGCTCCCAAACAAGCGCTAATCACAAGAAAACAGACTGAGAGACCCATGAAAATGGAACCCCCCAAACTGCTACATTTCTTAATTTAATTTAGGCCCAGAAATTTGGACATAGTCATTATAGTATCTTTTAATCCCTTGTCCCAGACAGGGATTATACAGGAGTTGAAATAGCAAAAGCATGCGCTGGCTAGCTTTGCTATCTTGATTTAGCAATCATTGGAAAATTAAGCAAGGCACCGAATGTGTTTGGGAAGGCAAAGATAAAACCTTAGTTAATATTTTAAAAGGAGCCACTTGTTGCCTGTAGCCTGAAAGTTATGTCTCAATGAAATTCTTTTGAATCTACCTGAAGTCCAAGTTGCAAAATATACAGTCTTTGAAGTCAGGGACAGCTGGTTCTATGTCCTTTGGCTGCACATGCTGTGCCTGGGACAGGGCTCTCTGCACACACAAAACTGGCTGAGGTTGCTGACCAATGCTGTTTGGTCATTATAGGAGCTGTTTTTCCTAAGGTTGCTTTGGTTCTGTACATTTGGGAAGAAGGCTATTGCCAGGGCATAAGGCAAGGACAAGAAGGCAAGGCATAGGCTTTTGAAAGTTGTACAGCATAGGGAATTTAGTCAATAATAGTGTTATAACTGTGTATGGTGTCAGGTGAATACTTGAAATATTGGGAGGACCACTTTGTAAAGTACATGCTTGTCTAACCACTATGCTGTACACTTGAAACTAATACAAAATACTATTGAATGTAAACTACAACTTAAAAATGAAATTTAAAAAAAGAAAGCTTTTTGTGAAAGAGGCATCACTTTGATAAACTTCTGAGTTGCAAATCAGCTAGTATGAAGCAAACAAGAAATATGATTTTTAAAGATACAACTATTATCAAGTCATTGTTTCTTATGCCCAAGTTCATTTGTATAACGTAGTACCTTTTACAAACTGCCCTTTCAAAGCCCTGAGTAACTCCTTTTTTTAATGTTTCAGGAAAGGGTTACCAAGCTTGCACCACGCCCTCAGTCAGAAGAGGATCTGTCTGCCCTGTTTGAAGCTTCCATGAAACTGTATTAATTTTTATTTTCACCTAAAGAATTAGCATCAGCTCTCATAGTTCTGAGCTGAGAAGTTGGTCTAGCCAGAGCTTTGTCTTCTCATCTCCATACATAACCTATCTGTTACCAGTTTGAACATGATAATGAATTTATCCTGCAGAAGACTCCAAGATGCACAAGGTTGAGCTACTTCCATAATAAAATACAGGCTAGAAAAATGCCCCCAGTGTTGGGCCCTGGTTTGTGTTCCTGCCCTGAACTCTGCAGACTGGCCCTGCTTCATATATCAAGTGGGTGAAAACTCAGTGTGTATCAAAAGTGTGAATGCACATTTTTGCCCAGTAATCCATGTCTAAAAATTTATACTATAAAAGTTCTCACATGAAGGTGTGAAGAAATACAGCAAGGATGTTTCTGGCAGCACTTTTTCTAATAAAATTTGAAAGAACCTAAATATTCATTAATAATGTATTGATAAATAAATTATAGTATATTAAATAATAGAATGCCATCATGCTATTAATAAGAATGAGTGAAACTACTGGAAATATGTTTGTGATATACCGCTAAGTTGGAAAAAAGTAAGTTGCAGAAAAATTATTAGTATGGTCTGATTTTTGTGTTTTTAATTGTAAATAAATATATGTCTATATATACATAGAAAAGAAGGATACAACCAAAATATTAAAAGTTATCACTGCAGAAATAGAATTTAGGACAGAGAGAATTAAAATATTCAGTTTATATTTTATACTTTCACTTTTTATTTTAAGAACATTTATGTTGTTTGGATTTGTTACAACAGCATAGATCTTCTCATCTGAAAGTGGGGAGAAAATAAAAATATCACTTTACAGTTTTAGGTCAGATTTATCATATTTTATAAAAATACTAGTAACATATCTAAAAGTTAAAAACAAATAGGAAGGGGTTTAATATTAGAGCCCTATCCTCTGGCAAATAAATTGTTCTTCTGCAAAAAACACTAACTTTTTCTTTGAATTGGGGTAACATTGGTTAGCATATAAATTCCAGGTGTACAACCTTACAACTAGATATTTGTGTACAGCGTGGCATGCTCAGCACCTGAGGTCTAGTCTCTGTCCCGTACATTTGACCTCCTTTAAGTATTTTGCCCTTTGCCCATCCCTTTCCCCCTCTGGTAACCACCAATCTATAGTCTGTATCTCTGAGTTTTGTTTTGTTTGCTCATTTGTTTCATTTTGTTTGTTCATTTGTTTCTTTTTTGTTTTGCATTCCACATATGAGTGAAATCATATGGTTTTTGTCCTTTTCCATCGGACTTGTTTCACTTACTTTAGCATAATACCTTCAAGATCCATCCGTGTTGTCTCCAATGGCAATATTTCATCTTTTCTTATGACTCAGTATTCCATCATACTCATATATCATTATTTATACAATATATATAGATGCGAACAAAATTACTGAGAGGACATATACCAAATTTTTAACAGTGGCTCTCTTTTGGGTGGTACAATATGAACAAATATTTTCTTTTGTGTTTATCTTTGCATTACCAGTTTTTGGTACTGAACATATTTTATGTTTGCAATTAGAGAAAACCCCCAAAATACATTATTTAAATGTTATTTTCAGAATTTCAAGGAAATAAAGATCTTCATAAGGGTGAAATGGGCCTGAGAAGCTTGAATGGCACAGCAATGCCCTACTCATCCGTTTTTTAAAATCCTGATGTAATTAAATATATATTACTTATTTGATTAAAACTTTAATTCAACTTAAAACATAAATAATTCCACAAGCACACTAAGATCTAGCCTCCAAAGCCTGAGCAGACAGACCTCACTGTAGAAACCTTTGTGAGGAAAATGAGCCGTAGAAGTGTCTGCAGGTCGGGACTAACAAGGAGGCAGACCATCGTGCGCCTTGGTTTCACTGGCAAGGCTGAGTAGCATAAACTACAAAACTGCTTGCTTTTGAATTAATTTATTCTGAGCACCAGAAACATTTTTCCAAAGAGGGAATTCTCATGTAAAATGTTAGTGTTTTCTAATTTAAAGAGATCTGTGCACCCCTATGTTCATTACAGGATTATTTACAATAGTCAAGATGTGAAAACTCCTCAGTGTTCATTGATAGGTGAATGGATAAAGATGTGGTACATACGCATATATTTTTACTTAGAAATGGTATAGTTATAATTCCTACTGTACATA
This sequence comes from Sturnira hondurensis, assembly GCF_014824575.4. Classification (NCBI taxonomy): domain Eukaryota; kingdom Metazoa; phylum Chordata; class Mammalia; order Chiroptera; family Phyllostomidae; genus Sturnira; species Sturnira hondurensis. Next base: position 33,496,050 of record NW_028082759.1, read on the forward strand.
CAAATTTATTATACCAAGTGCCCTAAAGGAAAGTCTAAAATAGCACCAACGGAATTCCAGCTGTACCTTGCGGACCTAAATATCTAGTTAAAGTTCCCTCCGGTTTTTTTATTGTGGATTCCGAGGGCAGACGCTTCATGAAGGACACAGAGAACAATTAAATTCTCTGTCATTCTGAGATCCTTCAGAGGACTTTAGTAAAAATTGTTAATGAATGTCTCAAAATATATTTGGCGTAGGAGAAACATAAAGGTGTTGCCCCCCCCAAAAAAAAATCCAGGGAAGCATCATAACTTTTGTAATATATGCTGCAGGGTGACTGCACCCTGAGAACAACATTGGATGAGGAGCCAAGGGCCCTCAGTTCTCCTCTAGTCCCTTGGTCTGTCTGAGTCACTGTATTCAACCCAGGCCTCTTCCAGCTTGACAATGCTGTGACTAGCTGTTTACATATTACCTCGTCCTTAATGCAAGATTTTGAGTATGGGAACTTTGATGTAAAATAATTTGAGCTATAAAAATGCGTTCTCTATCTCTCTTAAATGTTTGGTGCCTTTATATCAGGAGCCAGATGTCTAAATGTGACTCGCCAGGAGCAGTGTTTGCTGTTTATACCGATGATGACGCTGGAGGAAGGATTTAAAGGTCATCATGGAGAAACAGATTTAGGAAGCCTTCAAATTTTTAATCTTAATACCCATCATTTTTGGTCCTCAGAATTTAAGTATATAGAAAAATGTTTCTTGATGTACCAGCTATTAAAAGAGTGTGAAATAGGAGATTAGGCCCATTTCCATAAACCAAACACTTTGATGTTTCTGAGACAATTGAGTGCATTTTTCTAAATCAAATCTTTTTTTTTGTATTTATTTAAAAATCAAAAAGGCCTTAGGACTCACAGCTCCATTTATATGGATTAATTTACTTGCTAAGTAAGGCGAGGAACATTAAAGAACAGTATTCAAAAGTTTGTGAAATGCTACTTTCTTAAAACTATCCTCTTTGGTGACATTTTCACTTAAAATATGCACACCCCTAGTTTATTCCATGATACAATAAATACATAATATTAATTTATTTCAAGTAAGTCATGCTTGCACAGTTATTGTCAAGTGCTACAGTAAATAGTTAATGTAAATGGTTCTGCACTCCTGCCCCTTCTCCGTTAATGCGGACTGCTATGTTGGGCTCGTCATTGTCTGTGTATCTGTGGACACAGCTGTGGGGTGTTTGCCCCATTGACAGTGGTTAATGAGGTAAGTCTGCTCTTGTAAAATACGGACAAGTACAGTATCTAAATATATATAGAAAGAGAAAGAGAGTAAAAATTGCTTTTCTGGCCTTTTAACCTGGAGAAAGATTAATGGTTGTTTGGATTAGAAACTGTATGCTAGTGAGGGGCTGTTGCCTCCGGGGAGTGGGTAAGAGAAAGGGGACTGGTCACCCTGGGTCAACACCACACAGGCTGCTGTGTCTCTGATGACCAGCGACCCCAAGCCGAGCTGGCTGAGGGCTCCTCCGTTAAAAGCCTGATCCCCCGGGGAGCTGTGAGGCAGCCAGGCCACATCCCAGCCATCACCATCACAATGGCCTGTGGGAGGCAGTCACCAGGAAAGGCCACACTCTGGGCAGAAATTGGTTCTTGAAGCCCTAGGTTGAATAACTGGCAGCTGGGGGAGGGAGGAACAGTTTCTCAGGCTATTATTCCACTGTCTTTCCAACCACCCCAACAACTCCGAATAAATGCATAGGCCCCACAAATTGCAGTAACTGTGATTTTGTCTCATGTGAAATCCCTCCTGAAGCTATGAGGACAGCTAGCTTTAAAATAACCTCATCTTACTGTTTCTGGCCTTAAATACTATTAGATTTTTCATCTGGTTGCTTTTACTTGGTTTTCCAATTTATAAAATTGGAAACTAATTAAAATAATCATGAGCAAAAATGAGAAAAAAAAGTACCATCATGCCATTACCCAAACACAGCTGTTAACATTGGATGTATTTCCTTTCCATCTTTTTCATTTGGGTGATGTAATCTTTAGCTCTTAAGGCATGATATTTTAAGTATTTTCTATGTTGCCACATAATCTTAATAACTATTCATTTAAAAGGTACACAATAGTTTATTGAACAGGAATTTAATCATTTATTCTTATAGGGCATCAAGATTGCTTCCAAATTTTATCCCTACTAATGTCACAGCAATGAATATTGTACATATGGATTTTTCATGCTCTAAATTAATTTCTTAGGTTGATTAACCCCTGACTAAATTTTTACATTAGAATATAGACATTTGTAAGGCTCCCAGTTCATATTGTCCAATTTTATATACCTCGCTATCTTTTAAACACTGCTTACCCTCCAATCTTCTCTTCAAAATCAGTAGTAGTGTACAGAAAGGGAGATATATCAATAATATTATAATAACTCTGAATGGTACCAGGTGGGTATGAAACTAATACAAAATAATATTGATTATAAACTGATTAAGCAATAAAATTTTACTGAAATATGGAACAGGCTGACAGGGACCAGAGGGAAGAGGGGAGAGAATCACAGGGGAAAAGGGGAAGGACTCACATGAACAAGTATAAAGGACACATGGACAATAACTAAGGTGGGGGGCAGAAATGGGAGGGAGGTGGGGAGCACTGGGGGGGCAGGGCTGGGAATATAAGACAGAAAACTGTACTTGAACAAGAACTAAATTTTAAAAAATAAAATAAAGCCCTGGCTGGTGTAGCTCAGTAGACTGAGTGCGGGCCTGAGAACCAGAGGATTGCGGTTCGATTCCCAGTCAGGGCACATGCCTGGGTTGCAGGCCAGTTCCCTGCAGGCCAACTCCCAGCAGGAGACGCACGAAAGGCAACCATACATTGATGTTTCTCTCCCTCTCTCCTTCCCCTCTAAAGATAAATAAATAAATAAAATCTTTTTTAAAATAAATAAAATTTTAAATGAAAACAATTGTTAGTAGTGCAGAACAACAATGAACAAGAACGACAATGAAATAAAATTGACGCCATTGGACCAGCCAGACTGTATGTGCAGATCTGTAACATTCAGCGGTGGTTTTTCTTTTATGTCAGTGTATCTTAACAGTTCACATGAACAGATTAAAATTTCCAAATAAAACTATGAAGTTTACTTTAGTATTATATTACTGCCTCGTAAGTGAAACTGTAGATGACCAAGTCTGTTTTTCTTGGTCATTTACTTTCCTTTTCCTTCTAGGACCCTCTATTGGCCCCTAAGTCTCTGGGCCTGTGTTTTTACATTCATGGTCCTCACTTATGCTGATAAAGAACAAGGACCCAAGGTAGCAACAAGAAAACACAAATATTTTTTTCTCTAAGAAGAATCTAGAATCATTTGTGCCTGTGAGTGAAAGCATTGCTACACTGGGGGGAAGGTGAGCATCATCAAACAACCACCCCACCAAGCTCCCTTCTGAGGGGCTGAGTTGCTCCTCTAATCCTAAACCTCTCCAAGCTTTGCAGGTGTGCTCACTGGTCCCACGATGGCAACATTACTGCAGCCCAATATGGACTTTATGCCAAGCGTTGTGTGTGAGAACTGAATGTTTGTAAGGCAGCATTCAAAGAAGAAATGTCCAAATGGTAACAATAGGCTGGAGTGACAACCTGAGTTAGGACAGGCTAGTTTTCTTTCATGTTTTATATCTCATGTAACAGCTACTATAAATGCAGTACATAATTCAATACCTTGGAGAGTAGTTTCCCAAGGAAGGAAGGGGACCACTGATTTGGAAGGAGGAAGGGAATCGGGGGTCTGCAGGCAGGAGTGTTTTGGAGAGGGCTAGGGAATAGTTATAGGAACAGGACATTTAGTGGTATTTTTAACCAAACTGTTGACATTTTAAAATATCAACTCTTGTGAAACACAGTGGCCTATTTAGTAGGACACCTATTATAGCTGGTAATAATAATAAATTAGGCAATAATACTATGGGCATTGCACTTGACTGCACCTCAGGTTTGTAAACTGAAGGTTGGTGGCACCCCTGTGTGAACCGAATCTATCAGCACCATATTCCAAACCAGCGATTTCTCACTCTGTGTCTCCCTGTCACATTTTGGTAATTCTCTCTATATTTCAAATGTTTTCATTATTATATTTGTTTCAATCTGGGATCCATGATCTTTGATGTCATTGCTATCATTGGGGTGCCATGAGCCATTCCCATATAAGATGGAGAACTTAATTGATAAATGCTATGTTTGTTCTGGCTTCTCCACTGACTGGTCATTCTCCCTGTCTTTCCCCACTTCCCTCAGGCCTCCCTGTTCCCTGAGACACAACTATATTGAAATTAGGCCAATTAAAGCCTACAGTGGCCTCTCAGTGTTCAAGTGAAAAGAGGAGTTGTATGTCTCTCACTTTAAATCAAAATCTAGAAAAGACTGAGCCTACTGAGGAAAGCATGAGATAGGCCAAAAGCTAGGTAGGATTCTTGCACCAAACATTTAGCCAAGTTGTGAATACAAAGGAAAAGTTCGTGGAGGTTATTAAAAGTGCTACTCCAGTGAACATAGGAATAATAAGAAAGTGAAACAGCCTTATTGTCGAAATGGAGAAAGTTATAGTGGTCTAGAGAGAAGATCAAACCAGCCACAACATTCATTTAAGCTAAAGCCTAATTTAGAGAAAGCCCCCCTGTTCAGTTCTGTGAAGCCTAAAAGAGGTGAGGAAGTTGCAGAAGAAAAGTGTGAAACTAGCAAAAGGTGATTCATGAGCTTTAAGGAAAGAAACTGTCTCCATAACATAAAAGTGCCATGTGAAGTAGCAAGTGCTGATGTAGAAGCTGTAGCAAGTTATCCAGAAGGTCTAGCTAAGACAATGAAGGTGGCTACACTAAACAACAGGTTTTCAACGCAGATGAAAGGTTTATATTAGAAGAAGATGCTATTTAGGATTTTCATAAATAAACAGGAGAAGTCAGTACCTGCTTTCAAAGCTTCAAAGGACAGGCCAACTCTCTGGTTAGGGGCAAATGTACCGGGTGACTTTAAGTTGAAGCCAATGTTCCTCATTCCAAAAATCCTATGTCCCTTTAAAATTATGGTGAATCTGCTCTGTCTATGCTCAATAAGTGGACAACAAAGTCTCAATGGCAGCCCATTTATTTACAACATGGTTTACTGAATATTTTAAGCCCACTGTTGAGACCTGTTCAGGAAAAGAAAAGATTCCTTTCAAAATATCAGTGCTAGGTTTTGTTTCTCTCTAGTGCTTGTGCTTGGAAAATTTACTACAGTTAGGTTATTTTTTGTAAGCAAAGTATGTAACAACCTTTCCCCATGTGAGTCTCCACTGCAAGGTTCCACTGCAGTCTCACCCCTCTCCCTAGGGAGTCAAGCAACCCTCATTTGAGGGTCCTCTGAATTCTCATAACACCTCTTGCATGCATCTGTTTTTACTCTGTGTTGTAAATACATCTTATTCTGTCGGCAATCATTTATTTTCTTGTCTGTCTACCCCTGTAATCAGCAGAGGGTAGAAGTTTGCCTTAATCATTTCCAAATCCTCATCACCTAGCAAATAGCTGGCATTTACAGCAATAAATTATTGGTAAGTATGGGCAGAATAGAATGGAAAAGAGAGAATGAAACAGCCACTCTGATTTTTTTTCCTACTCAGACAGTCTGAGTTTTCATTGGCCAAAGTCTCAAACTTTACAAGTGAATAAATGCAGAGCCTACATGCCCCAGATCCTCAGGTATAACGAATGAGTGACAGAACTAACATCCCTTGCCTGTTATATTCTGATATAAAAACAGTCTGGCAAAAAGTAAAAGGTATTCTAGGATCCACTTTTTAAAGTTCTGGACCATTGAGAATGTTGGGAGAGCAGCCTGGTGGGTCCACAGAACTTAGGAGCTTCCTCTTACCGATTCGTGAAGACAGAACGCCCTAGCTGAGCCAATGAGGGACAACTTTATAAAAAGAAGAGAACTGTTTATCTACACAAAAGAAAAATCTTTCTGCCAGTATAACACCATTAACATCTAACCAGCTCTTCTATTATGAATCTGACATTTCCTTCTTCAAAGCCCAGTTTCAGCAATTTTCACTTTTAAAATGAAATAATAAAGCCATCAACACACAATAAAAGCTATGCAACATTTATAATCATAGGTCTTGAGAGTGTATTTTATGTATAAAAATTGAGTTAGTAGGCCTTTCTTTTTAAATCCCATAAAGCCTTCAGCTTTAGAATGAGAGACTCAAACTCTTCTCTCGGGTTTTAATTTTTATGTGGCTTCTTATTTCTTTTTTTAATCTCCTCTAAAACTTAAAACCCCTCAACACAGTTTCCACTGCTTCCACTGAATTGGCAGCAGGTTGGTCTTTTTATTGGTGGATAATGGATTTAGTTTGATTGCTGACACAGGAACAATGCGAGGATAAACAATTCCTTTTGTTGCCCTGAAATTCCCCATCTGCTGAGCGCGGTCACAACTGAAGAGCACTGGGCAGAGACAGATGAATGAGCCCGCCACGCCTGATGTTAAGGACATCCGTCACACAAGCTGAACATGTGGCTTCATGAATCAGGAACTAATAGCAACTCTGGTTGCCCATGTCATTAATGTACCAGCCATTGAAATGTCTAAAAATTTACCATAATGTTGAGGGTAGGGACCCAATTTACAATTCTGATCTTACCAAGAAATGAGAGGTAGCAAGGGAAACCAAAAATCTTCTAAGCTTAAAAAAAATGCTTTTTCAGATGCATGCTCAAATATTTACAGATGAAATATATGCTGTCTGCAGTTGTTTTCAAAATAAGACGGAATGAGGAAGTCAAGTTATAAATGAAAAAAATTTGGCCATGAGTTTCTCATTATTTAAAATGAATGATGGGAAGCTAGGTGTTCATTATACTCTACTCTTTACTTTTGTGTATATTTAGAATTATTTGTAAAGTTTTAAAAAATTAAATAAGATGGAAAATGATGGCTTGCATTTGTAGTAACAGCATTTTTGCCTAATTCCATAGTTTCTTTAACAAGAAAAAGAAAAAGTACTCACACAGCTTCAATGTAGAACAACAGTTCAAGCATTTCACAAGGCAAATAAGTCCTCATCACTAATCAGGAAGGCAACCCATTTCGGAGGAAGAAGATCAGGTAACACCTACTGTGGTTGCTCAGAAACCCCCCTCACTCCACTAGGGAGAACTGCCATGCCCAAGATCAAACCCATTCCCAAGGTGGTTGATATCCAGCGACTCAAGAAGGAGGTCAATTAGGAGGCCTGACTTAGCCTAAAATACAGATACCCAATTAGATTTGGATTTCAGTAAACAACAAATAATTTTAGTATAAGTACGCCCCATGTGATAGTTGAGAAAAACGTATACAAGGAAAACTTTGTTATTCTCCTTAAATTAAAAGGTAACTAGGTAACTTGCAGTTTACCTGACTATCTATGCTCCCAGTACCTGCCCTCTGATAAGGAGAGTCCTCTTCACCCACAAAGAACATCACTTTGCATGAGTTAAAGATTGAAACCATCTTTCTCTCTCTCAGAGGAACTGAAAGTTGAATGTTAGTCCTGCTCAAATTACAAGTGTATCTCCAATTTCACAGAATGAGATACTGAACACTAAATATGGATGCTTCTCAGAGGCCCAGAGCCTGGTGCCCCCAAGTCTTCAGGCTGGCATTGTGGCTTGCTGGGGAGACCGGATTTTGGAGTCATGACTGACCTGGGTTAAGGACTCCCTTCCGTAAAACAGTAGTAGACCCACCTTGCAGGGTTATTGTGGGGCTAGTGTATAAAGTGCCCGGTACACAATAGGTATCCTGTTGAGGGGTACTCAACAGGGGCTACTGCCTCTCTGCTCAGCCACTAAATCCACATCCCCCAGGCGGTTTTAAAGCCATGTACAAGTATATACTCCTGAGAACCACTCCAGATCTTCAGAATCAGAAAGAATGAGTTTAGGACCCAGGCACTCCAGCTTTTATCAAGCTCCTTCAGTGACCTGATTTGCAGCCAGGGTTCTTGAAGGAGGACTTACTTTGTCAAGAACCCTCTTCTGTTCATCAGTGGTTCTCAATCTCTAGCAAAGATCAGAAGCTCTGGAGAGCTTGTTCAAACACAGATTGCTAGGCACTCTACCCCAGAGTTTCTGAAGGGCGGGGTGCGGCAGGGAGAACCTGAGAATTTGCATGTCTCACAAGTTCCCGGATGCTGCTGACCTGCGGTCTGGGGACAGTTTCAAAACCATTCTGCTCATCCAAACCCTACCTGCATATTGTAACCACAGAGGTTGTTTTTCAATACCTAGGCTTGGGCCCTAGGGGATCATATTTAAATAGTCTGGTGGGGGACCTGAGCACCTCATAATTCTAATGCACCCAGGTCAGGAATATCTGCTCTCCTCACAAGAACTCTCTGCTCTCACTCCTGTGTGCCAGGGGACCAGCAAGGAGGGCTTCACAGGGCCTCTTTAGAAACTCATACCCCACCCCAGAACTGTGAAATCAAAACCTGCACTTTAACAAGACCCTCAGTGATTCCCATGCACGTTAATGTCTGAGAAGTATTGCTTAAGTTTCAGCCTAAATGCAACTCCCTCGGAGAGTCTCCAGAGGGTGTGTCTCCGGGACTCCCAGGTTGGAGAAAGAGTTAGCAATCACTCAGCTCTTCCCACTAGCCAAACTGGTAACCAAACATTTTGCAAAACTTGCAGTAAAGTAATAAAGGCTTCTGTTGACATGAACTGACTGCCTTTGGAGTAAGTGTAGAAGCAATTTTTTAACATTTTTATAAGAGATTTTTTTTAGCCAAACTGATGACATATGCCAGGGAGTGAGATTTCAAAGGCCCCAGAAAATAAATTTTGCAGCTTCTTCTATGCATTTGCAATTAAGGAGGGGACTAAAGAAGATTACTTGGAGGTGAGAAAAAGGCAGAGATTGGATTACAGGTTAGTTAACAAGATTATGTGCTTTCTTGAGGGTGGTTATTTCAAGGGTGTGTTCATTTAGATGCGCAGAAATAATGGGCAGGGCTTGCTCAAGGTAAAGATGAACCTTTTACTAAAAATTTATATTCCTGGAGCATGACTTGCTCAGGAATTTACTGTTCCTTACATAGAATCCTCCCACCACCCTTTTTTCTTTCTTTCTTCTTCTTCTTCTTCTTCTTTTTTTTTTTTTTGGTAAATAGGTCCACAGTCCCTCCTTTTGGTAATAATCAATCTGAAGGATGCATTGATAACCAACCTTTTGTTTGGACAGTGTGCTCTCCCAGCACTAGGAAGGCTCATTCCTAGGAAGTCCCAGTACCGATGTCATCTTGTTGATCACTGGGGATGGGCCAAATGGTAACCATGGGATCTGAGTTGAGGTAGAATTTTCCCCAAACAGGAAAGGCAGGTAAGTGAATGTCAGTCAAGTCTTACGGCCATAGAAACAAAATCTTTAAATGGTCATAAGTGGACATTCATGTGCCAACAGTGTAGAACCCTCTGCAGTGACTTTCCAGGACACTGGAGAAGAAGACCCCAGCCAGGACAGGCCTCTCTTCCTTACCCTTCATCTGGTCCTGGACAGAGGTTGTCACCGGTACCCATAGGTGCAGTGTATACTGACTATTGCGTATGGATTATAGAATTTGTATTCCCAAATGGGGACCCAGCCATTTGCCCCTCCAGACATTGTAAAGTGCCTGAGCTAACAGAGCCCTAATTATACAATGTGATCAAGATTTTGGGCTCAGTGAACAGCAGTCAAACAGGTTCATGTTGGCAAAATTTTAAAGATTGGCGATATCAAGTATTGCCAAGGGTGAAAGTGTCAACTGATGCCATATTTTTGGAAAACAATTTGGGAAATTCCCTCAAAATTTTAAATACGCTTCTGCTGTGACCCGCACTCCCACAACTAGAAATGCATCCTATAAAAATATTAGAAGACATACATAAAGACATATATGTAAGAATGTACTTGGCAGCATTATTTCTACTTTTAAGAAATGGAAGTAAGTTATAGGTCTATTGAGAAAAAATGGATAAATTCTTATAGTGCAGGGTTTTCTGCTCATCTTTGTAAACGATGAAAACTCTGTATGTTCACACATGATGAGGGTGTAAATATGCTGTATGTGTGTGTGTGGTGTGACTCCATTTCTATTTTTTAAATTGCATATATACATATATATACATGAAAATATCTGAAAATATATGCACTAATCTGTAAACAATATTGCTTTTAGGAAGTGAGACTAGAATTGGGGAAGTGTATTTTACTTTTTCTCTATACCCATGTATAATTTTTGAATTTGTTATAATAAGCATGTATAATTTTTTTCTGTGTCATTCCAATTTTAGTATACGTGCTGCTAAAGCAAGCACAAGCATGTATAATTTCTACTATTTAAAATATATTTCAAACAGGTAAAAATGGTTTCTTAAGAACTGTTTTTCTCTGGGTGTGTTTCTTCTCATTAGCCCATTTAGTTGTGTGTTTCAGGCTTACTCATAGACACAGTACAATACACTGTGATTAAATTAGGGCCTTCTTAGAAAAAGCCTAATCCAGCCTGGACTCTTTGAGATTGATCCAAGTAACCCTGATTGACTTCTGGGAGCCCCAAAGGGGTCTTAATGTCAATTTGGTACCACATCAAACCGTATTTTTGTTTTTTAGCCCCTGCCATTTAATACTGCCTCTTATGAAATATGATGAAATATGTGGTTAACCAAACCCCAAATTCTTTTTAAAAAATTGCTGCTAAACCAGGTCACCTTAATTCTGTTCTTAAATTTTTTTAAATGTGCCCTGGCTGGTGTAGCTCAGTGGGTTGAGCGTGGGCCTGTGAAGCAAAGGGTCGCCGGTTCAATTCCCAGTCAGGGCACATGCCTGGGTTGCAGGCCAGGTCCCCAGTAGGGGACATGTGAGAGGCAACCACACAGTGATGTTTCTCTCCCACTCTTTCTCCTTCCTTTCCTCTCTCTAAATAAATAAATAAAATATTTAAAACCTACAAGATGAAATTTAACAGCACTAAACAAAAACATCTACTTGTTTCTCTCCAGAGAGCCCCAGAGAGAAACATCAAACATTGCATGTCCCCACCTGGGAACCTGGCCCACAACCCAGGCATGTGCCCTGACTGGGAATCAAATCAGCAATCTTTCGGTTGATAGGCCAACACTCAATCCACACAGGGCTCATCTTGTAGGTTTTATTACCTACAGTATGTTAAGGTAATTACTGACTATTCACATAAATTTGGATTTTGCTTTCTAGTGCACTGGATATTCCTCTAAATTTTACATTATCTTAAATTGCATATTTAATCACTGTAGAGGCTATAAAGTATATAGACATGTCTCTTGGACAGTACTCTTTTTAGCTGACAATGGCCAAAATCTACTCAAACTTAAGCAAAAATGAAATTTATCTATGGAGATTGAGGTATCTCATTGACCACAAGACAGGAATGACTCTAGGCCTGAGAGAGACAGGAAGGAAATGGGAAACTATTAAGCCAGGACAATACTCTATTCCCTCCCTTTTCTCTACATGTTTATGTTCTTTCTCAGTCCCCTCTACCCAACCCTCCCTGTCCCAACACTATCTTCATCCCCAAGCCCCCATCCCTCCCGCTGCCCACTGGCCTTCATTGTGTGTGCGCACAACCACAGACACACCAAGTGTGGGCCCAGGTGAGAATACCTGCTCCCCTCCCCAGCCAGAATGTTTTACTCTGGATCTGCATGCAGGCCTCAGGCCCCTTTCAGACCAACAGTTCATTTATTTCTACTGGTTTGCCCTCGCTGTCACCCGCATTGGCCCTGACAGCCACCCCAGCTTATTCAGAGTTAATGCCTTCCCTGTGGCCCCAGACCAAGGCCCAATGTCTGTTTTCAGGTGGCAGCTGTTTGTGTTGGGTGTCCACCATGGTTCAATCAAATGTGGCCAAAGGGACAAATTCAAGTAGAACAAACATGGCTTCCCAAAGCCAGACTCTGTGGCTGGGTGCAGTTCTCAGAGGTGTGGGTACAATACTGACAACTACCTCCTGAGTAAATGCCCCAAGTTTACCTACTATAGAAATGTCAATGAACACCAAGTCCGAGTCTAGGAGTTTATGGCTCAAGTTCTCCCAGGTTCAAAGTAGGGAGGATGGCTATGGAGATAAAGAATGGAGTATAATAGTGGTTAAGCATATTGGCTTTGGAACCAAGTTAGGGATTAAATACTATTTCTGCCATGAACTAGATATTTTAATCTTGGACAAGTTACTCAATCTTTTCACATGTTAGTTTTCTTACCTATACGATGGTAAAAAAAAAAAGTCTTATTGAGTAATTATAGACATTAAATGAGATTAACACATCAGGCTTCCTAGCTTTTAGCAAGCATTTCACAAATGCCAACTCTCATTATTAATATTATATTGTCATCATTATCAATATGAAGTAAATGTGTGATGGTATAATGGAAAGCAATGCATTTGACATAATATATCCATGTTTCAATTGTACCTTATTTTTCTGTCTAATAGACACAATATACAGGGTGAAATACAACCATCCTGTGACTGTGCACCTTGGGTGTCGGGCACTGCTCGTTCCCACACCCTGCAGGCACCTGAAGGGCTGTGCAAAGAGACGCTAAGCACACGTCTCTCTAGAAATGTCAGCCTTGTCATGCAGTGGCATAAGGCAAAAACGCTGTGGAGAAACAGTCTTTTTGTTTAAAATAGAAATTGTGAAGGAAGCCAAATTAATACATGACAAGTTATTGAATATCCGGTTCTTCTAGAGGGGGAAAAAGAAATGAAAGGGGGAATTGCTGGTACCAAAAATCATGTTTCCTTTTCGGTGAAATTCTCTATCCAAGCTTGGCGCTAACTGAGTAGGCGATTTCACTTCATCACTTCACAAAAGACTTCCAAATTCACTGCGGCAGACATGGCAAAATAAAAATGTTAAATACATCCTGGCTGGGAGGGGACTGAAGCCTCCACGCTCAATCAAAGGTTTGCAATAATAGGATTCATAAAAAAAAAAAAGACAGATGGGATTAGAAAATGTTGCAGTGAAGGCTCTGGAATGAGATGAGCTCACAGCACCAGCCAGCCTGTCTTTTGTGGACCTGCACAATGATCCCCGAGCCAGACTGGATCAGGAAACCTCGCGACTAGGGGTTCAGAGAGAGGCCTCTGGTTCCCGGGCACTTCAGGAGAGAGAAGGCTGAAACGATGCATCAGATTTACAGCTGCAGCGATGAAAATATAGAAGTTTTCACCACCGTGATTCCTTCCAAGGGTGAGTAAATAGTCCTTGACTGTTCCTTTAACGTGGCACCTTATGCTGGAGGGTAAGGACAGTCACGTGGTGTTTTACTATGGTTTTCCCTCAGGTCTCTGAGCTCTGACCGCTTCTCTGTTTTGATATTTGTTGTGGTTTCTGAAAAGGAGGCACATTGATAAACATTAGTCATTGAGAAGCAATCCACCAAGGGGGAAATAAGGGCAACTAAATATTCCTATTCCATTTAGTTCAATACTGCAACCCAAATGCTGAATGAAAGTGACAGCAAGCCATTGTTGGAGGAAATAGATGAAAACAAAATTCCCCAGCAACTAGATGAAAGCATCCCTTCCAGTGAGCAAGCAGGTTCTGAAATGAGAACCAGCTGTCTCGAAACTCTGATTTCTAACTGTGCAGTGAAATACAAGGAGAAATACTCCCCACTGCGACCCAAAGTCCAATAAAGTGGTCAAGTAATGCTCTAGCCCAGGCTGGCCTCTACCCAGGCCCCAGGGGCACACTCCCAAACTTAACTTGGAACTAATAAGACCAAAAAGTGTGGACTTTGCCCATCCTTGTGTACAAAGCAAATGGTGTCAAGTCTAGGGAAGGGCTTCAGGTGAGAGCTCAGAGGACAGCAGGTCTCTGGCGACTGGACAGTTTCCTTGTCTCCTCCAGAGCTCAGCCTTCTGTCCTACAGCCTCTGTTCTTTCTGTCACTCCACCCCCTGTTGTGCTGGGAGAGTCCAGGACTCTGACTCAACCGGATCTCATTGTCAGACTGGAATGAAGCAGGCTGGGTGTCTGCTAGTGTCGTGAGCCTCTATTCAAACAATTCCTCTCTTCTACCCAGGCCAGCCTCCAAAAGGGTCATTGCTGGAGGGGGTGGGAGTGTGGGGGAGAGACACCCTGGTCACAGTGAGAGGGCCAGCAGAACATCAACTAAGCTTTAGACATCTATGCCTGATAGCCAGAGAGAAAAAAGAGCAAGGAATCTGCCTAGCCCCTACGTGCAATAGTGGGAACTCTGACTGGAGACTCTGAAATGTACCTAGAAAGTCAAGGCAGTCCTGACCCTCTGCCCCAGCTGCTCTGCTTCTTTCTTAGACACAGATGCTCAACAGTGGCATTGAAACTATGACAGTGAAAGTGAAAAGAACCTGTGTCCTTGTGGGTGGCGGGGGGCGGGGGGGCTGCGTAACAAACATGTGGTGTCACCATACTGTGGAATACTCCACTGTAGTCGCCAGCAATGGACTAGATCCGCATGTGTGGACATAGATCTCCAAATATAACACTGAGTGAGAAAAAAAGAAGGCTGAAAAATTACATATGCATGATAACAATGCTTAATTTTGGAAATAGAAAACAATGCTACATATTGTTTATGGATGCATATTTTGAGAAAAGTATGAAAAGATTGGCTGGAAAGATGCAGACATAATTGGTGATCTTAGTAGTCCTGGGGAGGGAAGGAAATAGAATTAGGGAAGACAAAGAGAGGACCTAAACTTGCCCTCCAATTTTTTATTACTTTTATATGAGTAGGAAACAAATTGGAAGCAAATATGAAAATGTTAAAATATGTCTATTTTCAGCCCTGGCTGGTGTAGCTCAGTGGATTGAGCATGGGCCTTTGAAGCAAAGGGTTGCTGGTTCAATTCCCAGTCAGGGCACATGCCTGGGTTGCAGGCCTGGTCCCCAGTAGGGGACATGTGAGAGGAAATCACACAGTGATGTTTCTCTCCCACTCTTTCTCCTTCCCTTCCCCTCTCTCTAAAAATAAATAAGTAAATAAATATTTAAAATATGTCTATTTTCTATCATTTTTCCCATTTAAAAAATTTAAGGGAGAAAGAAATCAAAGTCAAATGGCTTTTTTTAAAAAAATGCAATTCAGCAGCAGTGTCACACTTCACCTGAATAAAATAATTCCAGAGAGGGCTTTTGACTCCATGTGCTTAGCATGGTGGTCAAGAGACTGCTGCTGCTTCCGCACTGAGTGACCTTGGACAGGCTACTTACCCTCCCTGGGCCTGAGATTTCATTTTTGTAAAAGGGAAAACTAGAACTTACCTCCCAGGGTAACATATGTAAAGCATCTAGCATAGTACCTGGCCTGTAATAAGCACCATTAAACGAATCACTTAGTGATTTCTATTTTTATCCCATATTTATAACAATGAATATGTTTGATCCAAGATAGATATTTAATCCATATTCCTTTTTTGCCATTTTTATTTGCGGCCATCTCATGGTGTTAAGCCAAGTAGTCATCGATACTCAGGCACATTTCACTGCTCAGGAAGTTGTTCTCTAGGAAAAGAGTGTTTGCAGTTTATATTAGGCCAGAAATGGGAGGAGTCTGCCTCTTCCTTCTTTTTGTTTTGCCCCATCTTGCTTCTCCAAAGCCATCAGGCTGAGGGCCCTCAATGAGGGAAGCCTGTGCCAGCTTGTCTCAGGTCCCCACTTATGAGAGAGATTGGAAACCATTATGTCCTCACATTTTTTTTAACTGCAGGAATATAGGTTGGTTTGATTTTATATAACAAGGGTTATAGTCCTGCCTACTGTTTAGCCATGTTTATTCGATGGGCAATGACCAGAACATTTTCAGAGCAACAAGCTCAGCCATATGGGCAACGTGGCCTAGTGGCTAAGTAAATAGGCCTTGTTTCACCATCAACTGTATGACCCTAACCCTCGGTATCCCCATCTATAAAATGAGGAGTATTTACCTTGCAGAGTTGCTGTGCGGCATGACTAAGATAAGGCAAATAAGCCATCCACCTAGTAAGCTTAGTGGGAAACATTTATTACTGTTGTATTGCATTCCTCTTCCCAAGATACTTGTATTGGGTTCAAACTAATAGCTATATATTTTTTAGCTGAGCCATCTGAATATCTCACAAAAATGTGGCCATAGTAAATGTTATGGTGTTTCTTAAGTATTTTAAAGGCATAGGACATAGATTAAGTCTGTAACTTAGGACGATTGTGTATTTTTTACTTTCTAGAGAAAGAGAAACCTAAGAGAAAGATTTCATGAACACAATTTATGGTAAATACAAAAGATCAAAACTGTGGTTTTACCAAGAATTTATACCAGCAGCTATTTCCTGAGACACAGGAGAGTGGGTTTGATTCTGGGGTGAATAGTACCACAGTGTTCAAAATCATCTACTTGGGGATAAACAGTGATGGGGAGGGGTTAGTGAGGGGAGAGAAAATAGAGAACCCCAAAAGAGAAATTCTAATGGGATGCTACAGTCTTTAGAAATTACCACCTATTCCTTCCACCATTCCTCATGTTACAGAGAAAGGGAAAAATCATAATGACCACTATTAACTCCTGGGAACTTACTCTTCACCAGGTGATGGGCCAAGGGCTTTATACAAATCAGTTCAGTTAAACCTTACCATGGCCCTCTGAGGTAAGTGCTGTTATTGCCCCTAACTTATAGATGAAGAAGGTGAGACTGAGAGAGGATGAGTAATTTGCTCAAGTTACATAACTGGCAAGTGGTCAAGTTCAGATTCACACCTACGTGAAAGGACTGGGGAGCCAAGCCTGCTAACCTGGACCAGTGGTGTTGTGGTCGCTCTGAGAAGATAACAACTCAGCGCTCACCAGATCACAGATCTGACAGGTGACAAGGAGTCTTTCCTGTGCGTTCTAGGCAGGGCAGTGACAGGTTGGGATTTCAGTTCCAAGAAAATCGTTCTAACAGCAGTGTGGGAAAGAGTGCCAGGGTCTCTCCATTTCAACAAAAGGCACACTTTTTCCAACCAAGTGCTTTTTTATAGTTAATTGATTTTGAAGCTTTGTATGTGTGTGGTAAAATATACAAGATATAGAATTTATCACATAACCACATTAAGTATACAGTTCGGCAGCGTTAAGAAAACTCAGACTGTAGTGCATCCGTCACCACTCTCCATTTCTGGAGCCTTTCCCCCTCATTCCTCACAGAAACCCCGCACCCATTAAACCAGTGATTTTCAGCCTTCTTTCATCTCATAGCACACATAAACTATTAGAATTCTGTGGCCAAAAAGATATATTTTTTGCCAATCTGATAAAGTGCATATAATTTTGATTGATTTATAATAATAATAGTAATTAACTACCCATTTTGCTCCAAAGTGACTTTTTAAAAATCAGGTACCTATACTTTTATATAAGGATTTTTGTTACCAAGAATTAACCAATCAAACACAACCTTATTATGTGACGTCTAAGAAGATGCAACTTTATTATACGACCTATATATTTACGGTTCAAGACAGGACAGTCACAGTGGATGGCTATTGTTGTGTTGGTTGTTGTCAGTGACCCTGACTAGATAGTCAGGTATTGCATGTTTTAAAATTTTGCCCTGGCTAGTGTGGCTCAGTGGATTGAGTGCTGGCCTGCAAATCAAAGAGTCGTTGGTTCAATTCCTGGTCTAGACACATGCCTGGGTTGCAGACCAGGTCCCAAGTAGGTGAGGTGCACCCAATGTGTGGGTGCACAAGAGGCAACCACACATTGATGTTTATCTCCCGCTCTTTCTCCCTTCCTTCCCCTCTGTCTAAATAAATAAAATTGTTTAAAAAAATTCTTGCAGCACCCTGGTTGAAAATCTCTGCATTAAACAACAACTCCCTATTTCTTCTTTCCCAGCCCCTGATAACTTCTACTTTCTGTCTTTATGAATTTGACTACTCTAGGTATTTCATTCAAGTGGTCTCATACAATATTTGTCCTTTTGTGTGTGGCTTACTTCACTTAGCTTAATATCTTTAATTTTTCATGCATCCTGTATCAGATTTCCATTCCTCCTTGAGAATGAATAATATTCCATTGAATGCATAGAATATATGTCATCCATCAACCATTGACGGACATTTGAGTCGTTTCCACCTTCTGGCTATTGTGAATATGCTGCTGTGTACTTTGGTGATCTCAACCAAGTAATATCTAAAACTGCAAGTGCACCCTGCCTCTTTTTCCCTTTTCCCCTCCTCTGTGCCCCAGCCCCACTCTAGGTTCAAAGCCTCTCAGTTTTGTTGCTGTAGCTATGTCAGCCTCATGGGTGTTCTCTAAAACTATTCCTTTGTCTCTCTTTGCAGTGTCCAGTCCAGCCAGAAGAAGGGTCAAAAGCTCTCAACACCTCTTGACTAAGAATGTAAGGAAACTTTAGTTTTGATCTCTTTATTGACTTTCATTTTTAAAAAAGCAATGTCTAGCTTTTTTCTCTTTAAATTTTTATGTATTGATTTGAGAGAGAGGGGGAAGGGAAACATCAATTTGTTTTTCCACTTACCAGTATTTATGTATTCATTGGTTAATTCTTGTATGTGCCCTGACTGGGGGTTGAACCCACAACCTTAATATATTGAGGTGATGCTGTAACCAACTGAGCTACCCAGCCAGGGCACGCACGCGCTCTCTCTCTCTCTCTCTCTCCCTCTCCCTCCCTCCCTCCCTCTCTCCCTCTAGCTCTCCCTCTCTCTCTCTCACTCTCCTGCTTTCAATAGAACCACAAAGGTTTTCTATAACTCATGTTGTTGCTGCACTCTCCCTCCTCTATTTAACCAAAATAACTGACAAAATGGCAGCACCCGACTCTGAATCAGACCCCTCTATATTTATCTATAGAAGATATCTATAATATCTTCTGCCATATTTCCCAGACACATAGAGTAAACCTTGTTTTATGTGTATTTTCTTTCTTATTTAAACAGAGTCCACAATGTGGGCATAGCATCCCTGACCTAAGTATTCTCCTATTGTTGGCCTTTGCAATGTTCTGTTTTTTCATCATTATAAATAGCAGTACAATGAGTTTATCTGTACAAAATACTATTTTTTATTAATTCCTTGATACAGAGGCCTCAAAGCAGAATTAACAAGTAAAAGGATAAGAATAGTTTCATCTACACATGCAGCCATCCATCCATCAAATATTTACATTCCTATTATGTGTAAGAGACACTGAGCTAGATGGGGAGAAACACAGTAGTTTTTAAAACTAGTTTCTGCTTACAGTTTTGGCACATGTGACCAGGAATTCTGAGCAATTGCTGCCACGTGTTTTCACTCACCTCCAACCTACCAACCTACCTGGCTTTCGTCTTTTTGCTACTTTAATAAATCACATGCATTACCATAAAATTAGTCTGCATGTCTTTAGGGCGCTGTCAATGTCTCAGTTTACTTACAGATTTCTTTATATAAAAGCTGTCAATACAATTTTGTACTTGAATTTAAAAGATTTATTTTAACTGCTAATTGTTTCCTCTCAGTTATACTGGAGTTTCTATTTCAATCACAATTTTTTCATAGAGCAGCATTTTGATTTTCCAAGTATCTCAATTTTTAAAAATATATTCTCCATTAAAATGGAGAATATTCACCATTAAAATATATTCTCCATTAAAATATTTCTAAGGACAATATTTAAGTGTCTTCAGAAAGAGGTGGGGTTTTAGTCATTGTTTTTATGCACATTTATTACTTTTTTAATATCCAAAGCACTATGTGCTCATTATGAAATCTGAAACATGATGAAGATATATCATATAGGTATTAATAAACCCTGAGAAGCTGTGGAACACAGTAGGTAGGTGTGTAGACTTAGAGTTGAGACGCCTGGGCTTAAACTCCAGTACCATCCATTTCTAGCTCTCTGACCTCGGGCAAGTTGCCCAGCCATTCTGGGACTCTACTTCCTCAGCATTAAAATGGGGATAAAAAGTACAAGAACCATTGGGCCCTGGCTGGTGTGGCTCAGTGGATTGTGTGCCAGCCGGCAAACCAAAGGATCACGGGTGCAATCCCAGTCAGAGCACATGCCTGGGTGTGGGCCAGCCAGGTCCCCAGTAGGGGGCGCGCGAGAGACAATCACACATTGATGTTTCTCTCCCCCTCTTTTTTCCTCTCTTCCCCTCTTTCTAAAAATAAATGAATAAAATCTTTAAAACAAAAAGAACCATTGGAAGGAGCAAATGATCTGATACCTGTGAAGTACTATATCCTAAACCTGACATATGCTGAGCATTCAATAAACACTGGTATTTTTAAGTGAAAATTCCCTATATACTAATAATTATACTATGTTGCCAAATAACATACTATTTTGCAACTTTGTTTTTTTACTAATCCCATTCTTTATAAAGGCTGCATAGTATGCCATTATATGGATGTACCATAATTTTTACCCAAACCAAATCTGAAGTTTTCTTAATTATTTAACCAAATTGTTGATAAGTGGAGTTCCCCATTTTTCTACTAAAACAATGCCAAGAGAACTATACTTGAATATAATTTTTATACTCTTATGCAAATATTTTAAGGATACATTCATAGATAAGAAATTTCTGTGTTATCAAATCAGCTCCTTAAATTTGCACATTTGTACGTCAATTAACTCTCAGTTGAAAAAACAACAGGCCCTGGCTGGTGTGGCTCAGTGGATTTAGAATCCTTAAGAGGTCACCAGTTCAATTCCCAATCAGGGCACATGCCTGGGTTGCAGGCCAGGTCCCCAGTAGGGGGCACTTGAGAGACAACCACACATTGATGTTTCTCTCCCCCTCTTTTTTCCTCCCTTCCCCTCTCTCTAAAAATAAATAAATAAAATCTTTAAAAAAAAACAGAAAATGCTCAAAGATATGAATATTGGAAAAATAATGTAGCCATTGCCAAATTGTAAACAACTGCATTTTAAAAGTAGCTTTACCAGCACACCTGAGCCAATACTGTATGGGAACAGTGTTGATAATCTTCAACAATCCAACAGGTGAAAGTATCTTAGTGTTTTAATTTGTATTTCTTTAATACCATTCCTCTACTTTTTATAGATTTTATATTTTTTACTCTGGGTTCTTTACTCATGTCTTTTGCCTATTTTTGTCAGTTGTATATCTTTTTAAAATAATTTCTGCAAATATTTTATATATTAAGAATGAAAAGGAATGTCAATGGATGGAAAATTTCCTTGTTGTAGGGCAAGAAAATTACTTCGTTGTCATGGCCCCTGAAAACCTAAGCCTACACTCTAGTAGAAAAGTGCTCCTGACTTTTAAGGAGCAGTGGATATTACAAAAAATGGTAAGGGAAGCAGTTGTTTGCAGGTAAGTTAGAGTTTAAGAAAAGCTTCATAACAGATGTTTCAGTCAAGGCCTTGAGTTTGGCATTACCTTGGATTTGAAAGAGCCACAGATCATTCACGAGTCAGCGACAATCCAAGGGAGTTAGGAATATTTAGTTCTCAACCAAGTTCTTGCCTTGGATTTCTAAACTTAAACACTGTTCCTGTCTGAATTACATCTTATAGCAATATCTCCTGGCTTTATAAGGACAGAACAATGGTCACGAAAACTTTTAAAATGGAAACTAAATCCCTGTACTTTCTAGGGTCCTGGGGAAGAAAATTCTTGGGGGATTTAGAACCTATACAAAGGAGACAATGCTCAGTGGTGGAGGTGAAGCCCCGTGAAATAAGACACGCAGAGCACAGCCTCCTGCGATACCCAGTCGACTTCAGCCAGGCACTGTGGAACCACGCTCTCAGGTTTCCTGGGGGTGGACATTTCTGAGAAAGACTGCTACATTTATGGTTTATGGATTCCCCTCTCTAAAACACTTTTTACTCAGAGACAAAAATAACTCAAGTATATGAATACATATAAAATTGCTTTTGATTTAAAAAAAGAAGCAGCAGCTCTGGCTGGGTTCTCAGTTGGTTGGAGCATCACCCCATACACCAAAACGTTGCTGGTTCGATCCCTCATTGGGCTGCGTATGGGATGCAGCCAATCAATGATGTTTCTCTCTCACATTGATGTTTCTCTCTCATTCTCTCTCTCTCTTACTCTTTCCCTCTTTCTTCCTTCCTCTTTCCCTCTCTCCCTTCCTCCCTCTCTCCCTTTCCCTTCCTCTCTCTCTAAAATCAATAAACATATCCTCAGGTGAGGATTTTTTAAAAATCAGAAGGTAGGATCTTGTCTTCAAATATGCAATCATCTCCCAGGTGAGACAGCTTCATGATGCCCTCTGGCCTTTGAGCTGTCTGAACTTCTGATTTCCCCTCACAGCCTGTCTCATCCTCTGCTTATAAAACTCAGCCCCAACTGTACAGAACATTCAAATTAGAAAAGACAGAAAAGATCTCTCAGTCCACCTCAGCTGGGGAAAGTGAGTCCCAAAGAAGAGAGAGTTGTTGCTAATCTCGTTTCCTCATCCCACTGGCTCTCGACTTCCCTTGAGTTCCCGAGAAAATGATTCATATTTTGCAACTGTTCTAATGGATGAATATTTATGACTTTCTTTGTCCTGAAAGTGTTATTTGTGTCCAGTATCAGTCCTTTGGCTACTATGTGGATGTCAGATTCCTTCCTTTACCAATATTTCTTTCCTTTCTGCCTCAGCCTTAGTGTCACAGTTTCCCCTCTCTCTGGACTCGTCCTAAGTCCCATTTTTTTCTGTCTGAACTCAGGGCACAGCTACATATTGTTCCGTCTCTAGGCAGTCTTTCCTCCCCCACCTTGGATTCTCAGGCAGTTTTATTGCCATGCTGGTCAACCTGATGCCACCTGCATTGTGAGCAGCTGAAAGGAATGAACTGACGTGAAGGTGTGAGTCAGTGGAGGTCCTGCCACTGGCATTCATAAACAGCAGGGCCATGAGCAGGAAAGATGGAGAAATGAGATTGCAACTGTCACATTCTCCTCAGAGTTCAACCTTGCAGGGGAGAGATTTGTCTGGTGATCTGCTGATTTTTCAAAAGACACTGAGCAATCAACTGCCCTGGAAGATTCTTCTCTGGATGTAGGTACTTCTGTAGTTCTGACAAAGAGCACTCAGGAGTCATAAAACCACAGTTCCTGTCCTGGCTCTTCCCCTTCCAGCTCTGTGACCTTGAAAGTGCATGGCTTCTCTTGGCCACAGTTTTCCTGCGTGGACAGTTAGGGAGTTGAGCTAGAACAATTCTCATCAGCCCTAAGTCGTGATGATTCTTCATCACCTACGTCTCACCTGCCTTTCGAACTCCCTGTTAATATACCCAACCCCCCTGCTACCAGCTCCCCACCTTCCCATGTGCTCAGGGTGCTAAAGAGCCTACTCTAAGGCTGGTTTGTTCTAAGACCACCACCAGCAGCAAGACCAGAAGACAAACAAGGCTGTCAGGAGGCCACATCCATCTTGAGTCTTTCCTACTCAACCTGGAGATTCATATTCTGAAGGAGGGCCCTTAGGTCACATAGTCCATGTGTCCAGGGGAGTGGGACTCTGAACTATTATTACTCCAGAAAATTCCAGTGTTCTGGGCAACATCATGGCAGAGCTCAATGCTAAAAGGAAGGGAAGGAGGAGAGCCAAGGAGAGTGTGTGCAGGTTGATGAGTGCCAGATCACCCACTGCTGTGCCCCACAGACCCAATGGGCTGGCGTCCGGTCGGAGTGGAGCCCACCCTGCCCCGCTCCTGCACTGAAGACCCGCTGAAAGCAGGAACAGCACCTTCTGCAGTGCCCGGAGAGGAACAATGGCGGGGACTAATAACGAGGACTAATCCCGAAGGTTCCTAAATCATCAGCTTTCTCCAAAGGCACAGAATGAATAAGTCTGGATCCTAAAATGGGCCTGACAGGAGTTCATTTCCTTCCCCAGATAAGACCAACTTTGGGATGTATTAATTTTCTAAGCAAAGAACTGCTAGTGGCAAACTGAGGCAAAGAGTGACAGCTGCCCTTGTGGTATTTTCCTCTGGGGGATACGTGAACCGCTCTCAGACGCTAGAGATAAACACAAGGGGGGCAAAATAGCTTTGCAGTTGTCAGTATGTGAAACACAGAGTTTATTCTAATGTGCTTATTTATTCACTTGTATTTTTCCACTCAAACAACAATAACCCTACTTTTCCACACCCCTACCTGTGGATGAACTACAAGAGTGAGAGTGAGCTGTGCTACTAAAACCCCTACTAAGAACAGGCACTGGCTGTGCCCCAGGACAGCGATGGCGGGCAAGGGTGTCTGCTTCCCACAGAACCACAACGTGTTCAAACTCTGGCCTGAACTCAGGTCTGCCTGAACCCAAACCAGTCTCTTCATCAATGACAATCTCATAGGAGAGAAAGAAAGTGTTGTTGTTGTTGTTTTAAAGATTTTATTTATTTATTTTTAGAGGGGAAGGGAAGGAGAGAGGGAGAGAAATATCAATGTATGGTTGCCTCTCATGCGTCCCCTGCTGGGAACTGGCCTGCAACCCAGGCATGTGCCCGGACTGGGAATCCAACCACAATACTCTGGTTCGCAGTCCCACGCTCAATCCACTGAGCTACACCAGCCAGGGCAGAAAGTGTTGTTTTAATTTATTTAATTTTTAATGTCATTCATCTTTTCATGCATTGGCCCTTCATATATTTATTATCAATTGCCAGATCATGTTTTTGCTCCATTTTTCTATATTCTTCTTCTTTATTGATTTGTAAGAGCTCTATGTTCATAGGGATAACTGCCCTTTGTAAGTAACAAATGTTATATTAAACCATATTGTAGTGTTTGAAGTTTGGCGGGCGGGGGGGGCATTGTTTTTAAACATGCATCTTTGATCTGTCTGGTATTCATTTTGGTATGAGACATGTGGACAGGGATCCATTTGCCCCAGTGGCTTGACGTTTATTCTAACAATATCTGTTAGAGCTTTGATTTCCCCTACTCAATTGGAATATCACGCTATTGTGATACTTAAAGCTTTAATCTTTTTTGCTTCACATCCTCCACAAGTAACACTATTTGTATGTGTGGACAGTTGAGGGGGTTCCGTTGAAAGCTAGTCTGCAGAGCTGAGACAGGTCCCCCATGTGCCCAGGATCTGGCTCAGAACACGTCCTCACAGGGTGTCTGCGGAAGGAAGGAAAGGAACAAATGCATCAGTGAATGCAAATCTCAGAGTGGCTGCTGTGTCGTATGGGAGGCTCCAACCAGCTTCAAAGGAGTAAGAAGTCTAGAATGAATGACTCCAGTGTCCAGGATAAGAATAAGAATATGCAGGATAGGAGCCCAAAACTGCTAAGTTTCCTTTTGTCCCTCTAGGTAATAAGATATTTGTCTCAAGATTTTACATTTCAACTTTCAATGATTTAAGTATTTTGTTATAATTTTTCAGGTCAGTTTTGGTGGGCCCTGACAAAAGGGGTATTTCCCCATCGTGTACTTGCAAAAACACCTATTCGGCAAGTGGTCGTCACAGTCAGCGACCTAGCATTCGGCACTGTGCTCTGGTTCGCCAGGATTTCCTCCGACAGAACCACGCGTAGGGACATTCACCCCCAGCTCCACCGACACAGGCGCTCCGTGACGCAGAGGAGACTCGAGCGTTCCAGAGCTGTGCCTGCTCCCTCTTGCCAGTAGCTTCTTTTTAAAAAAAAAAAAAAAATCTGTGAATCAAGCTTGGGCCCCAAGTGCTCTCCCTAACTCTTACCTTTGCTTGCTCCTCTTCCCCCAAAAAGCCATTCTCACCAGGAACAAGGATGCCCACCTAGCTGCCAAGACTGTAAGACCCCAAATTCCAGGACTATCCTCATTTCAAATAACCTGTCCTGTTGACAAACCATGTCAGGCCAGGACGCGGACGACCAGCCCTGATGTTTGGACTGATGGGCCAGGCTCCTGACTCCGTGACGGGGCTGCTGGTGAGGGACCCCGGAGCTCTCATTTTCCTGTACCATGGCACCACATATGTTCTGAAGTTCCCAAAACAGCTGTTTCTGGCCAATTTACCCAAGTTTTTTCACCGTTTCTAGCATTCAGTGAAGTAAGGAGGACTCCAAAATATGCTTGTCGGTACACTGTCCGTCAGCAAAAGCTGCAGTCCTGGCCTGGGCCCCGGATCCCTGCATGTGATTTGGGTGAGAGGTTGACTGTCCTTTCTCCTCCTCCCGGCAGGTGGTGATCGAGTCGGACCTGTACTCTTCCCGGCCCCTGGAGCTGCTGCCGCACCGCAGTGACCGCCAGGACAGCGAGGGCCGCAGGTCTGGCCGGCTGCAGAGCCCGTGGCAGCAGGGACTCCACCCTGCCAAGACCCCCGCCAGACCAGGTATGTGTGCCCTGGCCTGACCCCTGTTCCCGGTACCTCTCTGGGAGACAATGACTCACTTAGAGCAGCCACCACAGTGTCTGCATCCTGGCCTGTGTCTTATCCGACTTCATCGCGGTCCTCCCTAGTGTCCTTGGTCACTGTGGCATGGGGACTACTCACTTCCACCGCGCATGCTGTCCCCGCCCTCAGTGCACGGGCTCTCAGACCCTATCTACAGCATCCCCACAACGCCTTCTACCTGTAAAACTGGCTTCTGGTGTGTGTAGTCAGCAAAGATGCTTCCATCTACCATCTTGCCCACAGGAAGCCCTGCTGAATTCAGGAGGAGATGAAAGTCACTATGTTTCAGGGGAAAGAAACCCCGTATAGTCATGACCCATAAAGCAGAAAAAGCCTACGTCATTTATTCTATAGGCAGTGTGTGTGAAATTATACAGACTCTCTACGAACTACCATCTTAAAATCTCCCCATCTTAAATTTAAATGACTTAGGCTAGTTCAACACTCTATAAAAAGAATTTTGTGACAAATTTGTTTCAAAGGCAGCAAACAGTATGGTTTTACCTTTTACACTATGTTTATAAATGGCTCCCACCTCAAGCAATCCAACATGCGTCTCCCTCTAGCTCGCTGAAGTCCGTGATGGTAGTTTGCCTTTAATTGCTGGTTTAGGTTATGTCTGTTATGCCCACAGCCTAAAATTATTCATATTTTCTCTCCAAAAATACACAATGGAATGTCTGGGATATCCTTTGCAAAGCCTTGGCGTGTCAACAATTTTGTATGTTATAAAAACTGAAACAGAACTCCATTGAGTATGTCCCTTCATCCACTGTTCTTCTCTAAAGTTTCTTTGACCACTGACCCCCTGATCCTGTTTTTATGACCCTACTAGAAGAATGCATAAAGCAATCTACATTCTCTAGTTAGGTGATTACACATATACATATGTATGTAGAATGAAAGCATTGGGAAAACCACAATCTGCCTTGCAAATTAAGAGGAGACAAATTTTTCTCTATGTCTATATATAGGTGAGTGGGTGGGTGCATGTGTGTGTGTGAAAGGAGAAAAAGAGAATATCTTCACTACAAAATCATAAAGTAAATTTAGAGCCATGTTTCTCAAAGTTAAATGTACAAAAGCATCACCTGAAATCTTGTTATACAGATTCCAGTTCAGTAAGACCGAGGACGGCCCCCCATTTTGTTTCTAATAAGCTCCCAGATGAAGCTGAGGATGTTGGTCCGAGGACAACAAATTGATTGGCAAGGATTTACAGATGATCTAATGGGTGGTTCTCAAAGTGGGGTCCTCAGAGCAGCAGAATCGCCTGGGCACTTGCTAGAACTGCAAATATTGGACCCCACCTGAGATTTAGTGAATCAGAAATGCTGGGGTGGGACATGCCATCTGTGTTTTAATACCCCCCAACTTATCCCAATGCTCATAGAAGGTAGAGAACCACTGATTTATTGCACCACCCCTGCCAATTTACAGAAGAGGAAACTGAAACCATGGAAACTGTGAATTACCCAAGGTCGCACTGCTCGTTAGCAACAAAACTGAGATTAAACCTCAGATCTCCCAATTTCCTAGTTAACACCTCTTCCCCACAGAGAATAATGTCTCCCCAACTGTGTCATTTTAGGGGACACTTTCCTTCCTTTCTAAGTAGCTAATAGGAGCTTGAACTGACCAAGTCAGTCTTTTATTCTCAACGAGAACAGTAAGTTATGAAATGGAGAGAATCTGCCCAACATGTGACAGTCAGGTCATGCAAGGAATGTGCTAGACAGGTTTAAAAGAAAAAGAAAAAAGAAAAGATTGAGCTGGGCATTGATTCAACCGTCAGCTCCTGGAATCTGATAGATTCTAGAGGAGGTGGGAGAGAGGGTGGGTTTCTGAAGCGGAGCCAGACCCAAGGCTCTCCACAGGAAGGCTTGGCACCAGCCATCGGCAGGCATCGTCTTCCATCCTCCTGTCAGAGGATGTGTGTCTTCGGGGACCTCATATCTGGGGACTTGTTTCTTTTCTGGGCTCCTGGATGTTGTAGCCTCCTCCTGTGGGAGAAAGATTCTCCNAATCTGATAGATTCTAGAGGAGGTGGGAGAGAGGGTGGGTTTCTGAAGCGGAGCCGGACCCAGGGCTCTCCACAGGAAGGCTTGGCACCAGCCATCGGCAGGCATCGTCTTCCATCCTCCTGTCAGAGGATGTGTGTCTTCGGGGACCTCATATCTGGGGACTTGTTTCTTTTCTGGGTTCCTGGATGTTGTAGCCTCCTCCTGTGGGAGAAAGATTCTCCAAAGAATCTTGGAAATTGTGGAGACTCTGAAGGCAGAGGCCCAGCTGAGAAATGCTCTCAACAGAGCAGGTGAACCTCAGGTACCTGGAAGGGAGAAACCCCACCTCCTGGGCCTGGGAGAACTGGTCACTAGTGGAACCTCTTCATCAAGATGTCCTCAGGCACCTCAGAATCAACTTTTTCAAATGGAGCTCATCGTCCTCATTCAGACCTCTCTCCCTTTCTCAGTTGGGGCTGCTACCCAACTTCCCTGCAAGCCACAGGTGTTTCCCTCTATATGCCTTCCCTCCCCACCCCCCACCCTGCCCACCACTTCACACACTGAACACTGCAGTATCCACTCCTGGACACGTCTCACTCCTCCCTCTTGGAACCTCTCTCAGGGCTGCCTGGACTGGGTGACCCTTCACCATCCCTCGTGTGTAGCAGCCAACCCTGGCCCTCAGCCACCAGTCCCGCTCCCTCCATGAGGCTACCAGAAGGGTCCTTCTAAGGCCAAAATCTGCCTCTGCCATTCTTCTTCTTTAAACACTGTCATCGCCACCTGTGAATCACTTGTGCCATGACCAAGGTCCCCCAGGACCTGTCCTCTGCTGATGTCTCCAGGACCACCTCCTATGACACTCCTGTCCCTGCTAGTCCATGCACAGAGTGACCCTGAGCTGCTGTGCAATCCTGTGACGTCTCCCTTACACAACATTTCCCTGGACCTTCGCCGACACTCCTCTCTCTGCAGACTGCCCTCTCCGGGTCTGTCCACCTGGCAAACTCCCCCCAGACTGGGCTAGGGTCCCCAGGTCTAGCCTCTCCAGCCCTGCAAGACCAGAGTGGACTGTCCGCTGTCTTCACTGAAATTGTTATGTCTTATTAAAGCCTCAGGACTCTCATCTAGAACTTGGGGACTATGATGACAACTACCTGTTGGGTAGTTGTGGTGAGGATCACGTCAGATAATGCGTGTGTTTCACACTCAGCACAGTGCCTAACACAGTAAATACTCTAAAATACGAGCTGCTATATTATTTTTGCCAGGGCACTGAACATCACTGTTTGATGTTGGCAGTCTTGCGACTTTGTCTAATTGCCGTGGAGATGTTTTCCTGAGGGCGAGGGTGCTTTACTTCTATATGCTCAAGTGTGATAGGACGGGGCTGGTCCTGGAATGTCTGTCCCAGGGGAGGATGACATTGAAAGCCACCTCCCCCTACCCTCACCCTTCCACCTGGTGCCAGCTGCCTCAGCTCAGCACCTGGATTCTCAGAAGCTGCAGGCTTCAGAGTAGAAATGACTCAGAAGTAGGTCAGGCCCTGGGAGTAAAGCCATAGCAAGAAGGTTCTCAGGAACCTCTCGGGTAGCCAATGTTCAATGTTCAGGACTCTGCAATTACTCCACATTAGGATCCAGTGCTTCCTACCACAGGCAGAACTTCTCTGCTCATTTTCACAGAGGGGTGTCCAGGAGCACAAAGGTAAATAATTGATCTGAGCCCTAAAGATTTCATTCCTGATAACCTCTGTGATGTGGCACCTTAGGGAGAAAGGCAATGCTGAGGCCACATTCTCTGAGCACCTACTTATTAGGCCTTAGGTCTTGCCCCCTGGACGAGTGCCAGGGGTGGCAGGTGACCCCCTCAGCAGTCACCCTGCTGCCCGATCCTACTGCTTGATTCTGCTGCTTGGTATAAGGCCATTAGAAATTCCCAACTTGCCGTGGAAAGAATGAAATCTTACCTTTTATGACAGCATGGATGAACCTAGCGGGTATAATGCTAAGTGAAATAAGTCAGACAGAGACAAACACCATATGATTTCACTTATATGTCGAATTTAAAGAACAAAATAAACAAATGAATTAGAAACAGAACAGACTGACAGTTGTCAGAGGGGAGGGGCTTTGGAGGACTGGGTGAAAAAGATGGCGGAATTAAGAAATACAAATTGGTGGTTACGGAAAATCACAGGATGTAAAGCGCAGCAAGAAGGATATAGCTGATAGTATTGTGATAACTTCGTATGGGGCCAGGTGGGGACTTGAAACACTGGGGGGACCACTCGATAAAGTATATGGTGTTTTAACCACTATGTTGTACACCTGAAACTAACACAGAATAACATTGAATATACGCTGTCATTTAAAGATAAAAAGATACATCAAAGGTAGTTTTTTAAAAAGTCAGAAATAAATCCCTGGCTTTGAAAATCGATGCAGACCCGAGGGAGGCAGAACAGGGGCACTGAGCAGTGTGTCCTCCACTCGCCTCTGCAGGGGGGATTGCGGAGCCCAAGCCGTCACACCTGTGTGGGAGCCGAGCCTATGGAAAGTCTCTGGTGAGTACATAAGCCTGGGGTGCTGTGTCTGCTGCGCCCAGTCTGTGCCACGACAAGAGCCTGAGTGTCCTTCAGGCCACTTCTGAGGCTTCTTGCTCTTATCGCCCGTTACCTTGCGGCACACCACGGATGGCTGCTGTCTTTCTTGCCAGATTCAGCTCTTAGGCAAACAGAAGAAGGTGTTACTTAGCAGACATCTCAAACATGGGGGCAAAGAAGTGTTTTATGCCTGGCCCCTGTCCAGTGGAAATTCCCCGACCAATTCCCAAAGGCAGTTGCAGGAGGAAAGAGATGGAAAGGGTCAAGAGCATTGTGAAAACATGAAGAGCCATTCATCTCAGGGTGGGACATGTCTGGAAGGCATCTGCTCCAGCTCAGGTTCTCTGGGAGCCGACTTGAGATTTGGGGTGTGGGATTAGAGATGGGCAGTAGGAATTGGTACCTGAGACATTGCCACACAGGCCTGACCCCTCCTGGTGAGAGCTCTGGGGCGAGTGTTGCCCACCTGGGTTGTCCCCAGTTGGAGCCAAATGGCCAGGTCTTTGTTCCCTCCTCACCCTGTCATGGCGTGTGGAGTGCCCCAGGAGGAATATTGTTACCTCGGGCAATGTGGCCCTTCTGCAGCTGAGACAGACCTGCAGAAGCTGCGAGCCGTCTGTTGCCTGTCCTTCCCTGAAGGGGGATCATTGGGTGGCGTATGTCCAGGTCTAGCTCAGTGTCTCTTTGAGAAATATCATCTCCTGCATCTGCTTCTGAGCATGAACTTGGACACCCCCTAATTAGCACAGCAGGGGTGGGGTCGCAGCTGGAGGTGAGGTTGGCTTGGGCTCCCTGTGTTCAGTGAGCCTCAGCCCTCATGGTGCATGGATTGTGCCTGTGAGAACACAGAGAGATCCTACAGATTGTCTGGCTCAGCCCCTTGTCCTTACAGAACAAACTGTACAGAGTTGTGAGCACTTTGTGCCTGGTCTGAGCAGGAAATCCAACCTAACTATCTTATCTAAGTCATCCCTACCCTAGGAAATCCACACAGTGGGAAAGGATGGGACAAGTGACCCTTTCCCCTGGGCCTGAGACAGTGGGGCTGGGGTGTTGCAGCTCATCAGAGGCTGGAGAACAATTCAGAGCTCGCACAGCTAGGTCTGATTCAACACTGAGATACATGGAAGGACGTCAGACTCCAGTGGTGGGGAAGAAGGTGGGTGGTGTAGGTTTCTCCTACTGTTGGCATGATGGGAAGGGAGAGCTCCCAAGAGACCACAAGGTGGCACAGTAACTCTGTGCATGACCTCTGGCCAGTTCAGGAGAGAGGGCAGAGGTGAACCATGCTGTCCACCTGGAATTTCTCAGTAATTCCAGAAACATGGTGACCTTAAATCTTCAGTGGGCCTTGGGGTGGAGGAACAAAGCAAAGCATATCCATTGTCAGGGCAGCCTCTGGACCCGGCCCAGGTTAGACCATCAGTTAATTTTCACTTCAGAACATGTTTCTTGCATGCTTACCACCTTCATTAGCAAAGCTGAGGGGGACCACCAAAGGGTAAGTCCTGGGCCCTGCCACGTACTGAGCAACCTTTCTGGGGACTAGAAAAATGGACAAACATACAAAACAAGTAGAGAACCATAAAAAGACAGAATTGATGGGTGCTAAAACATGTCACAGGCAGGCAGTGTTGTGGGGATGTAAGGACAGAAAGAAATCAATTTGGGTCACCAGCCTGAGGGGAGGCTTCCCGGAGGAAGTGGGCTTGAAGGGCAGGCAGCAACAAGGCGCAATCCAGAGAGGGAAAGAAAAGCCTAGAGAAGATGTGGAACTGGGCATGAGCATTGAGAAAGGCAGGCGTGGCCCTGCTGGGACTGTGACTGCTGGTACCCATGGGGGTGACAGAAGGCAGAGCTACATAGATAGCTGGAGTTGGCTTGGGGGGTGGGGCTTGAAGAGCAGGATGCAGAGGTGACCTCCGTCTGCCCCTCAGTGGGGAGGCCCCCCAAATCCAGGAGAAGCCTGTGGTAGGGCACGTGGCAAGGAGGCCCCAGGTGACCTGCTGAAGGCTGCAGCAAAGGCAGGAGAGAGGATGACAGAAATTGAGGCAGGGTTTCAAAATAAGAACCTGCACGATTTGACAACAAAGGAGGCACAGGCAATGGGGGTGTGAGGGGGACAAAATTGCTCAGGTGAGACTGAGCTGCTCTCTGTCAAGTTTCTTCTCTAAGAACAATGCCAGTACTAGCAGCACCTAGGAACTTGTGAGGAATGCATGTTCCCAGGCCCACATCAGACCTACTGAATCAACACCTAGGTGGGTGCAGCATGGCGCTAACAAGCCCCCCGGGGGAGTCTGATGCCCACCCAAGTGCAAGGACCATTGCCCTGGGTTGATGGTGGTTCAGCTTAGCCATCCCCCTTTCAAATGGCTCCAGTCGTACCAGAGTTGGGACCACGGCTACATCCTCACATTCTCTTCCCCTTCCTCACAACCCAGATTCCCCCGGTGGCCCGGATCTCGGTGAAGGCCCCCGTAACTGTCCTGGAGGCAGCAGCCACAGGCCCAGAGAACAGAGCTGTTCTGACAAGAGGGTAAGTGCTGTGCCTCCAACCCACTGCCTGCAGGGTGCCCCACCTGCTCCGGGTGGAGCGGCAGAAGAATAACAGGTGGCCTGGTTGACAGGCTCTCGAGATGCTCACACAAAATCCGTGCCAGCTGCAAATCCCCCCTAATGAGGGCGACCCTCCTGGGTGACTGTTTCCCTGGGATGAAGCGGAAGCCTTTCTTGATGGCTTCCACTTCATTAACACCACTCTTTAGGCCGGAGAACTGTCACTTGGAAGATTTTCAGTTAATTAGATCAGTGTAATCAGAGTCCACATGCAGAGCTTCCCACAGGCATGCTGAGGTCAGAAATGCCTCCTGAATGAGGTTCAGGGCCCCTGCCCAAAGGTAAAGACACATGTGAGATACAAAGGTTTCAAACCAAATGTATCAACCCCACGTTACAATTTCCTCTGATCCGGAGCCAGCTGCTAGGTTGCAGGAGTGGGTAATCCCCCCACCGCCCCCTCACTGCCTTCAGTGGCGCACTGGGAAGGTGGCGGGCAGTCATCTTGAATTCAGTTCGCCTTGGCCATTTATGTTTCCCCCATCGTCCTCCATGCTGCAGGCAGCAGTCAGGTGGTACTGCTTGCCCAGTGCACCACCGCCTTGCTATGACTTCAGGCAAGTTATTCAGACCTCCATGTCCTCATCTATTTAAAACAAACGAACAAACAAACAAGACATGGAGATGAATGGGATAATGTGTGAAGAGCTTAGCAAAAACCGTTGCTGTCATTTTTCAAGAAACTTACAGTCCAGTGGTTGGAAAGATACACACTGGAGACCAAGTTAGAGGCAGGTATGTGAGGGACCACTGGGTGGCGCATACCTGGAACTCTGTGGGAATGGGAGGAGAAACAGACCAGTGCAAAGCCCTTCTAGACAAAAGAAAGCCATCCAGAAAGAATTGTGGAAGCTAAGTTACTCCACATATTGGGACCTAATGGGAAAAAAACTAAGAAAATTGTTTGGATCATATTAAGTTCTAGTAGCAAGTTGTTCTCAGCAGCATGACTTGGGGGAACTGCTAGAGCAGGCCCACAGAAAGTCACTGTGCCTCAGCAGAGGCTGGCCTTACCAGCCCACACAGCTGCATTGCCAGGGCTTCCAAATGGATCCTTTCTCTCTAAGCTCAGACATTCTCATTTCATTTTGTCCCTGGACCCTGACTGCTGACAAGTAAGGCCTTTTCTCTTCTGGAGAGAAAGTGAGGAGAAAAGGGAACATTTATGGAGGCCTACATTGTGCCAGATGCTTTATTTTCTCATTTTTTCTCCTCCCCAAAGCCCCATTTTGCACAGGAGGAAACTGAGGCTGGTGGAGGTTAAGCCCCTCACCTGAGGTCACACAGTAAGCAGAGAGCAGGATTCCACCCCTGGGCTCATGCTCTTTCCATAGCCAGGGCTTTGGGACATCCACCCTCCCCAGCAAGATTGTCAGAGCAGAAGTGGGAGGGGATGGAAAGTGGAACTTGGGACAAGAACTTCAGGTCCACAAACCAGTGTGCCCAAGGCCATCTCCTTCCCTCGCCTTTTTCGGGGATCTCCCAGGCGGAGTCATTCTTGCCTGCATCCCAGTGGTGAGCCTCCCTCCTGGTCACAGGAAGTGTGAGCATGGGAGGAATATAAAGCAAAAGCCTGGCTCAGTGAAGTGAGTACTCTCCCCCCACACCCTGGCCTTTCTTTAGATCCAGACATCTCAGGAAGGTGGCTGAAGAGTACCCAACCCTCCCCCAGGGAGCAGAAGCCTCCCTGCCGCTGACAGGGAGCGTGTCGTGCGGCGTCCCCAGCATCCTCCGGAAAATGTGGACGAGGCACAAGAAGAAGTCTGAATACGTGGGAGCTACCAACAGCGCCTTCGAGGCTGACTAAAGGCGACCTTCCCCAGGTGCCTTGCATTGGCCAAAATTAGCTGCATGGGAAGAAAGCTGGGCTGGAACGGGGCCACACTTACCTCCGAGAGCAGCTGGTCTGAACATGTACATCACCCTCCCTGACTACCGGATCACCTGGCTAACGACTCATGAAAGGAACTTCCCTGGAAAGCCAAAGAAAATTGTTGTTTCTCAGAATCGCTAAAACCCCTGGTCTGAAAGTGACTTTGGGAGGTCATAAGATTATGTTCCTATTGTTAAGCAAAACCACACCAAAATAAAATTTCCCCAGCCCATTTTCAAGACTCCCAAGGAAGGAAGCAGGGGATTCTTTCCTTTTCCTTGTGAGCACTTCTCCTATGTGTGATTCCAGGTATAAATGTAGGAGCTTGATGTTCGAGACACTTGTAAACACAACAGTTCTCACTACTCCGTTGTCACCCTGACTGCATTTTTAGGGGTATGATTTTCAACGACAAAGCACTAGGTACTGACTTAGTTTGCAAATATCAGCTTGAGAGTGATGTCAAGGTGGGTTTGGATGATCATTTGGCATGACTGCATGAATTTTCTATTCTTTATGTGCCATTTTTTCATAGAAAAATACGATTAAAAGTTAAATGTTGAATGCTAATGTTTTCTGAAATGGCATTGTCTAGTGGAATTAGTAATACTTTAGTATAATGATTTCAACTTTTGAAAATGCTTTCCTATCCATTAACTCCTCTCTGCACAGTTGTTCCCAGTCTCCAGGTGGGGAGGCCTTCACAGGTTGTGTGACTACACATCAAACAGTGGGCCTAGGCACCAGCTCCTCCACTTCCCCCCAGACTCGTTGCTTTGCTTACCCTCGCGACTGACCTGAGGAAGGCTTGGAGTAGTAGGAGTGTGTCTCTGGGAGCAATCTTTGAAGGGAAGAATGTCTAAAGCTGGAACAATAAGTGATTTGAATGAAATACATTATTGTGCATTAGGTTAAACCAGAAGAAACTGTCCTGTTTGTAGGTCAAAGCCAACTGATGATCAGTTGCATATAGTTCCACCTAAGGTGTCATACTATGCTTTCCTTCTTTTAATGGGAATGTCACTATCAACTTCGTCTTCAACATCAGTAGCCTTAAAGGTAATATGATTATGTTAGCTATCACTTATGAAACGCCTCCTGCGTCTGGGCATGAGCACTTTATGTACATTGTCCCAGTCTTTCTAACAGCGCTGAGTTAGGTGGCGTTACCCATTTAATAGGTACCATTTAAAGCGGTTAAATGATTAGTCTGAAGGCACCTAACCATATGGGTGTCAGGCTTCAATGCCTGTGTTATATCTACTCGCTCAAACAGAGTAGTTCAGAACACAGAGAAGGACCGAGGTTAGTAAATGACTTTGATCTCCGATGTTAACCACCGTTGATGGCCTGAGGCTGCATGGAGTTCTGTGTGGAGATGGAATCCGAGATGAAGGAGTGCGGGCATCAGTTAGTATTACTTGCCCGTGGAGGGGCTCAGGGACCTATGCCTTGTATATTGTCGTCTGTGGTTTCAAGTCTTCCCCGAGAAGCTTAAGTTATCTCAACTAATTCAGAGGCTTAAATTAATCCAACTCACTTAACAAAACCTGACGCTCCCTGGTGAAATTTAAGACTTGGTTGGAAATTGCCATGCCTTAGTACAAAGAAGAATTTGGGCACATTACTGGTTTTGGACTCACCTGCTATTTGTATGCTGCTGCTCTGTGACCACATGTTCCTTTTTGCTAAGTTATCTGTTTCCTTATCTCCATGTGAACTGAAAGAAAGAATGTGAGGGGTGCTTAAGACGCTTCGACTTCTGCCTTTCACCTCGCTGATCTCTGCTCTGCAACTGCTGTTTTAGATGTTGCACACTCGGTCCTTGCATCTGAATATGATTTGGAGATTAGGGTATCAAGAGCTCTTTCAGTGAGGGCCTAGTCTCAAAGGACTAATAATCTTACTGGGTAGATAATGGAGCCAGGAACAAAGTTAGAGAGCAAACAGGGGATTTATGCTGGACCTATCAATCCGAGCATCCTAAGACTATTATTTTAACTGATTTAACTTATAACTGATGGCCTCTGTTTGTATGTGGTAGCTGGAGATTTCTGTAAGATGGAATTAGCTTATTTATTTTTAATTTAAATATCTCACGGTGAAGTGTTTACCTTGTATAAAACATTTTCATTGGCTAATTCAAATAAAAATAAAATATGCTTTGTCTGTGATGTTAATAAACCACAAGAGTTTGCCTGAGACTCCCCCACTGAGTGAGAAAGAAGACTTTCATGGTGGACGGAGTCGTGTACGTGGACCTCATTGCACCTTTACCTAAATGAAAAGGAGTGTGAGAAGGAACTCATCATGTTCTTTTCATCCTAAGGCAATATCTGGTTTGGA
This sequence comes from Sturnira hondurensis, assembly GCF_014824575.4. NCBI lineage: Eukaryota > Metazoa > Chordata > Mammalia > Chiroptera > Phyllostomidae > Sturnira > Sturnira hondurensis. The sequence continues at coordinate 33,533,953 of NW_028082759.1, forward strand.
TATTACAGGCCCTGCCCAGCAATCAACGCCAGGGCCCTTTCTGGTGGAACCTGGCCTGGTCTGACCTGTCCTCTCTGGGCGCACCCTCCTCCTGCTGATGCCGACCCCTTAGTCCCTGCCACAAACCCCCAGGGGGTCCAGGGGCCATTGCCAGCCTGCTGGCCTCTCACCCCTGCGGTGAGGGACGATGCAGCTTTTCCCCTCTGTGCTCATTTCATGGTCAGTCTCACTGGAGACTGCCCACTGTGACTCACGTCACAGCCACTTGTAGAAAATGCCAGGGCTAGCTGCAGAGGGCAATCCGGGAATGCTGGAGCAGGGAGTCTTCTAACATCAGAGGCCACAGGGTTTCCAGGACATTTAGGGTAATAAAATCAGTCGCCTGTGTTAGGACCAAGTCTAGTCAAATATTTCAGTTCTTACTTGAGCCTTCTCTGTGGCAGTCCCCCCTACCCCTCCCAGTACTTGGGTTGCCTTCAGAGCAGGCAGATGGGCAGTGGGTAGGAAAAGCAGCAGCAGCCAGAACCCAATTTTAAAAGGAATCACGTGACACATTGACTCTAAATTGGCAGAGACCAAGGGACAAGCAAGGAAAAATAGAAGATGAATTGCCTAAAGATTAGAATTGCATTTAGTTTTTAATTCCTTATAAGAATGTCAGCCTCTTTTGAGAGCTTTTGGGTCAATGCATCACCACCGGGCCCAGAGAGAGAGAGCTCATTCTTCAGACACGGCCACATGCCTAGGGAAAAGAAATGGAAGGGGCAGTCAGTTTGGCCCTAGGACCAGACTCACACCTATTAGTGCCCTTTGTTGGGAAAGAGCATATAGGTCTGTGCTGCCCAGGAAGCAGAAGCTGAAGAAGTTAACAGGTGCCATGTCCATTGACAGGGAAGCTGGTCACTGCCAATCTGGTTCCTAGCCCCTGCTGGGGGCTGTGAAGAAGCCAAGCAGGGGAGCTCTTGCCTTCCCTCTCATTCCAGAAGAGCTCAGAAGTCCTCAGCCCTGGGCTGGCCGTCAGAGCACAGGTTACCATGAGGCTAAACCCCCTTCCCTAGGGGGCAAGCAGCCAGGCCCTTGCCTTTTGGCTTAAGAGGGGCCTATTCGCTTAAGAGGGGCCTGTCCTCCCCAGGAAGGACAGGGGATCTGGATCCTGCACAGCCCCCAATAAGGAGATGTACCTGGAATTCTGGCCAAGTGCTGACGGAAGTTTTGTACTCCATCTGGGCCCCAGGCACTCTCAGGGAGAGGCCTCCACTTCAGTATCAGGCTCCATGGAGCTCCAGATTCTACCCAGCCTGGAATTGTGGGGGCGGGCTTACGGCGGACAACAGGAGCTGGGAACCCTGATAAACAAGACAAGGTATTTTTGAAGTGCCACAGCTAGTGCTGCAAGTGTGATCACATTCTCTGGGTGACAGCATTCAGACACAGGGCAAGAGGCAGAACAGACAATGGAAATGGTTCCTTTGTTTCAGTCAGGATTAGTTCTGGCCACAGCAAAAGTGCGGGGAGGGCAGGTTTGTTCTCAGTTTCTCAGTGTCCTCCACCCTCAGCCTCTGCCATCTTCCCACATGCACACACACAGATACATATACATGTATACACTTACACACATACACACGCATACTCACACATGCACCCACACATTCCACACACGCCTGTCCTTTCTGCTCCTTTCTTCCTTGCCCCACACTCTGCTCCTGGACCTCTGGTGGAGCCTGAGCCCACGGGGTGTCCTTTGCCTGCCCAGGGCTCCCACCTTCTTTATCCCACCCAGTGCCTCCCATCTTGGGCACCCCACACTCTGACCTTCCCCAAGGGCTGGACACACTCACTGGCTGTGGGAGCTTGAGCAGTGTGAAACATTATGGAGAATGTTTCCAGAGTCATTGGGAGGGAAATGTAGTCTCTTCCTTCACATTCTAGAAAAGATGAAACAAAGTAATTGGTGTTGATACGTAACTGGCATGTGCTGGTAGGCAGGGCATGTGGGAAAACATTGCATTGCTCCCACCTGGCTGGTAATGGCTGATGCCCAGAACTCCCTCCTTGGCCCTGGGTGCCCAGCCCTCCCCTGGGACTCTCGCAGGCCTTCTGACAGATAAGCAGCTGTGGGTAATGCCTGGCACTGTGAGCGGGCAAGTGGGGGCTCCAGGACCCACTCAGTACTGTGACCCGTGTTTGTTTTCATTGGTCATTTGCTGAAGCTACACAACTTATTAAAAATGTGGACTTTCCTCCTGTAGACAATGTGTTTGAATGTGCCTGTCTTGTAAGCTGAGGCACAGACCACAGAACTGTAACCGTGTACTGAGGTGTGGATGGGCAACTGTGTAAGCTGTTACCAGTCACTTATGCCTTAGAGTAGGGGAGTGAGGGAATGGAGAAGAGGTTTCCTTAGGCACCAGGAGGCACCATGAAAGGAGGGGTGAAATGCTGAGGGAAAGAAGGGTTAGAAAGACCTCAAATGGGGAAGCATATTCCGGCTACCTTCGCCACTTTGTCTAGAGTCCTGTTCATCCCCCACCAGCATTTTAAATCCCTCAGATTCAAACTGCAATACTCCCCAGCAGCAAATATCCTCTGCAAAGAAGAAAGGAAAGGGTCCTACTTACTCACTGATGCCACACACCACGGACACCTGGATGGGAGGGGTGGTGGGCGTGAGCACCAGACTCCAGGCAGGGAGCCCGGTTCTCAGACTCAGCCCCACACTGACTCCCAGACCTGCAGCATGCCTGTGTGTGTGCACACATGTGCCCATGTTCATATGTGTAGTATGTTTCATGTGAGTCAAGCTGCTTGAGTTTCTTTGAGCTGCCATTGCCCCTCATCTGTGAAACATGGATTGAATGACCTGTGCGTGGGCCTCATAGGCTAATGAAAAACCAGAAGAGAGCTGGTGCATAAAAGGGCTTTATAAATTGTGGATTGCTTCTCTAACATATGGTGTTATGATAATACACTCCATTCAAAAGGAAGCTGGGCTGGGAGTGGGGAGAAGTGACTCAGGAAGCTCAGATAGGAGTGAGGGCTGAAGAGCTAGTCAGGAACCGAAAATAGAATCATCGTCAGAGTCCAGGGCCAGACTCCTGGGGCCAGGCCCACCGGTGACTGGCAGACAGGGGCTCCAGGCTACCTGCTCCTTCTTGGTGTGGCCAGTGGGGCCAGTGCCTGCAGCCTGAGGCAGCCACACTGCTGGCCAGGTCAGTGCAGCCAGCAGCCCTGGCTCACAGGCAGGAAGTGGAGGGCGGTGACCATCCTTGGACTTCACTGTGAATTCAAACGGCTCACTCTCTCCAGGAGCTGCCAAATGCTGCCAAAGGCTGTCCTGGCCTCTTGCCTACACTCCCTACCAGCAAAATTAGCCCTCACATGAAACCTATGAAGCGGGTTGGCCCAGGAGACCCCTGGCCCAGGAGACCACAGGCCCTGCCACATGCTTTGGCTTGGGGACGGAAGCTGACCCTTTAGCTCGGAAGCAGGTAATAGGCACTTGAACCTACAGGACCGAAGACTGAGGAGCTTCCGAGGGAGCAGGGTCTGGAGGGAAGCTGGCCTGCTGGGGCGTAACTAGGCAGTGATTTGATGTTTCACAAACAAACACCACACCAAGACATTCCTGATACTTGTTCAGGCCAAGGAAAGCGAGGTAATAACTTAAGGAACAATGACCTCATCTGGAAAGCAGGCTCCTCAGTCTCACACAAACCCCACATCCCCAAACAACCCAGGAGACTGAGTTTGTCCTGAAAAAATTCCAGAGTGGCACAGCCCTGTAGAAGGAGCAGGTGGCCAGTTTAGGAGCAGGCTGAGAGTCGGGAACAGAGCTTTTATCCTCCGATGTAGAGAAACCACTGTCCCAGGGGAGAGGGGTTGGGGATGGAGGAGTTTTCAGCCTCAGGGTCCTGCCTTCTTGCCATGACATAAAGGAACCAGAGCAAAGAGAAAGCTATTTGTCATCTCAGCTCTCTAGGGACCTGGCCAGGCTATGGACGTCAGCATGCTACCTCAGCAGCACAGGGAGCTGGGTGCTGCTGGGACCCGGCTCAGCCTCGTCCTGCTTTGTTTCCCCCAACTGCTACTTTGCTCTTCCCTGGGGTGTGGGGAGAGGTGCAGGCCAGGGAAGGAAGTAAGAAGTAGGGAGGAAAAGGGAGGCCTGATGTTCTGGCTGTTTATTCTCTGCTCCTTGAGCCTGAGAAGAGGCAGAAAGCCATCCCCAGCCTTTGAAACTGGATAAACACACCCACAGGTGCCCAGGGCTGTGTGCAAGGGGCTACCCGAAGCCACAGACTAACCCCCACACAGCTTCCTGGGCCCCCCAGCCATGGTGTGGTAGACATCTTTAAGATAAATGCAGCTGTATTAACAGGAGCAAACATTTATTGGGTATTTACCACGTGCCAGACACTATGTTTAAAGGGTCTGGGCTCATGCAGTCCTCCAGAAATGCTATGATACAGTTCTTTCCTTTACCCACCCTGTCTATAGGGGCTCAAAGAATGTATTAGCTTGTCTGGGGTCCCACAGATATTGATAGCAGGCCTGGAGATGAACCCAGGCAGACTGACTCTGGAGCCCACTGCCTGTGGATGTCCAATTTTATACATCAGCCCTGAGGGGGCCTTACGGGGGGCAAGGGCCATGCGCCTGGCATAGGGGCTTTCTCTGTACAAAGACATGGGCAGCCAGCCTTGAAGGAAAGGGCAGCTTCTCAGAGAGGACAAACTCTACTCAAATATTTCAGTTAAAGTCTGAGGCACTCGTTGGAGGTATGATACCAAAACAACAATACATTATAGATCGTATTACTTATATATAAATCTTCCTCCTTCCCTTCCTTTTCCTTCTTAAGCAACCTAGTCCTAAAGTCATCTGGCCTGGCAGGGCAAGACAAGTATCCATGCAGGCTAAGGAGGCAGAGCCACAGCGACCCAGAGGGGACGGGGGAATGGATCCTCTTGATTTAAAGGACACTAGTGGGACAATGAGAGAAACGTGAGGGGGTGTGCAGATACAGGTGGCAGTCAGGTAGCTAAGTTAGTTCCCCTGTTGGATGAGTCTGTTGGGATTATGTAGGGGAATATCTTTATGTGCGGGGCATCATGCCAGCAACTTAATCTTAATTTTTTCATTATTACTTTGACTTTCTCATTTACCTTTTAAAACAAGCTAGCAATGCATACATATATTCTCACTGGGGAAAAAATCAAACAATACAGAAACTATTCATTGAAAAATGTAAGTATCCTGCCTTCCCCTTTGATCTCAATACCTTTTTCAGAAGTCACCGCTATCATCCAGGTGGTATTTCCATAGAATACAAATATGTAGGAAGGGGGTAGATTCTTCAAAGTTCTCCTCACAAGGAAAAACTTTGTGACTATGTGAGATGATGGCTGGTAACTAAATTATTGTGGGGATCATTTCACAGTGTATACACACATCAAATCATGATCCTGTTCACCTGAAACTAACAGAATGTTGTACATAAATTACATCCCATTAAAGCTAGAGAAAAATAAAATAGTCAAGAAAAAATAATAATTTTTAAAATTTTTCACCATAAAAAAGGATACCATTATTAAACTTTTATTACATTGGCTGTTAAAGTCAAAACAGGTTAATAAAATACAGGTTACTGGGGGGAATAAACAAATATCTAGGCTACTTACTTTTAGATAGTTCAGGAGAAAAAATGTTCTTTGCACTATGCTTTCAATTTCTCTGTTAAGTTTGGGATTGTTTCAGAAAAGTAGTTTCATTGAAAAGAAAGCACACACACATACACACCATGAACCTGGGAAGAAAAGGCTTAGGTTGGAGCCCCCAGGGCATGTCTCCATGGGCTCCTGCTCGTAGAGGCGCTAAAGGAGAAATGTTCTGGAAGTCTGGCCATATCCAAGCCAAGCTGTCTGGAAACAGCAAGTAGCCTGAGCTCAGTGAGCAGCTCATATCCTCCCGCCTCCACTTGGGAGTGCCAGAAGAAACGATTACAGCGTGTTACCCACTGCAGGTTCTCCACGGCGTGGATACTCACACCCCTGCCCCCACCCATCACTGCCAGAGCAAAAATGCCTGCAAGGCCTCATCACACTTTATTGATTGCAATAGAAAATCAGTCTAAAGAAGAAGTGGTCCTTGTACTCTGGGTTCACTCTACACAAGGCTGGAGGTTTTCTGATACTAGTTGAGACTGATGGAGACATTTGTGGAAAGGAGGATGGTGTGAGAAAGTCAGGGTCCTTGAGTGTCATCCCTACACAACTTCTGCACCCACCTGCCCCTCTGTGCTCAGGGCAAAGGGCACGGATGTCTTCCCCATTTCCAATGATCTAACTGTTTTCTTGGATGATCTCTCATTCTAAGGACCAAGAGGAGGGCAGAAACTCCTTCAGTGTTCCTGACCAAAACCACAGCTAATTTTCAGAAGGAAGAAATGCAGCCTGATGCTTCAGGGAGCCAGGAGGAGCCAGTCAGGCCCTCAGCCAGCCCATTACTCAGCAGGTGAGCTGATTGGGAAAGACAGGGGTTGTGTCCCGGTGTCCAGGGCAACAGCACAAACAGTGTTGGGGCATACAGGTCAATGCCCTAGGCTCCCTTACATCAAATTCCTGAGTAACATGTGCTGGGAGGGGGCAGTGCGCAGGAAAAAGCAGGTAGGCTGCTGCTTCTTTTTTTTTAAAGGAAAAGAACAATTTACTTGTCTACTGAAATATTAATTCAGTGTTTGGTTCTTCACAGATTATCTCCATGTCATCTCCATTTAGAATGTAATACGAGTCTCAGTTGCACAGTATTTTTCTGTTCCAAGGTTCTCTAAAGCAACAGAGGCATTAATTATGAGTACAGGAGGCTCAGTGGCAGCCAAAGTCATAGTATCACTGTTGCTCGGGGGTAGGCTTCTCGGTGTGAGAACATTTTTCCAACCTGGAAATATCCCAAGCTCTTTATTCTGCCTGAAAATGCAGTTAATAAAAAAAATCGTGGGCCTAATTCCCACCTAAGTAATTCCTACAGTGCTGGGGACCTCCAGGAGGAGAGCCCCTCCCCCACCATAAAACCTGAATTTGTGACCAGGATTGAGACACACGCCCTCCTCCACAATTTAATATTGTGTTTTGAAATGCAATCTGCCTTCCCTATAAGACAGCTAAAAGTAAAACTTATTGCAAGGAAACACAGAATGTAACAGGGCCTAAGTGGGAATTACATGGCAAGAAAGGGAAAGAGGAGGTTAGGGAACATGAGATTGCAGAAGTAAGCAGGGTATTTGAGATGGCAGTCAGAAAGAAAAAGAGAAAAGAAGAGGAACTTAAAAACACTTAGGATCAGGAAGCAGAATGATTTCAGACAGGGAACTGTGCTCTACACTGGGAATACAAAAAAGAAAAAATAAACCTTTGTCTGGAAAAGAGCAACGGTCTAGATTAAGACACCAACAAAACCAATTAGGAAACCACACAATCTGTGTCACAGTGGAGGCATTTACAGGGTGCTAAGGGGAAAGAAAACAGTGAGCATCTGACTGGGGTCGGGGCCGGTGTTCAGGGACATTTGAGCTAGGTATTGAAAAATGAGTATAAGTTTTGCCGCAAAAAAGAGAAAAGGCCTGAGGGCATTCCAAAGATAAATCAGCCAGGAAGGACTTGAAGGAAAAAGTCCACAAAACCAACCAGTGTAGGGGGTTTTCTGTTACAGTGAGAGCAGGGAGCATTCTTGGGCAAGATATCTAGACTCTTTGCATTTGGGGAATGGCAATACTGGTCAGCCTGAACCCAAGGGGATGGTGGGCAGGGGAGGAAGGAGAATGGCAACTTTTACCTTAGACGACTTGTTCATAATATAGAGGAAATAACTGCTGCTCTGAAACGTTATAGTAAGAACAGATATATGGTAAGCATAGCAAATTATCTAACATGGTTTGTTAGGGGTGGTCACCAAATGATATATATTTTTGAAGCTTGTATTTATTTACTTATTTACTTTAGGAACAGGGTAAGTGAAGGCAAAAGAGAGGGAGAGAAACACTGATGTGAGAAACACCAATCGGTTGTCTCTCTCATGTGCCTTGACCAGGAACCAAACCCAAAACCTAGGCACGTGCCCCAACCAGAAATCGAATAGGCAAACTTTCATTCTTGGGGACTTGCCCCAACCTACTGAGCCACACCAGGCAGGGACCAAATGATAATTTTTAATAAATAGTTGTTGACTTAAAAGTTAACCTCTCTAGCCCTGCCTGGGTGGCTCAGTTGGTTGGAGCATCGTCCCATACATCAAAGAGTTGTGGGTTTGATCCCTGATTGGGGTGCGTACATGAGGCCACCGATCAGCGTTTCTCTCTCACCTCAATGTTTCTCTCTCTCCCTCCCTCTCTTTCTCTGTCTCTCTCTCCCTTCCTCTCTCTAAATTCAATAAATATATCCTAATTCGAGGATTTAAAAAAAGTAGTTAATCACTCTAAATCAATTCACCCTGAGCAAATCAACACAATCCATTTCTCTCCTGGGAACCAGAAGGCTTCGGAAAGTGGGGTTGGGAGTGTAACCTCTAAAGGAAAGAAAAAAGGCCCTTGAACCCTCCCAACTGTGTGAAGGGAGCTGCAGGAGGGACACTGACACGGCCCCGGCAACCATCAGTACCCTCGCCTCCATCCCTGTAAGGTCATCGGTTGCCCTGGGATTGCTGAGGTCATTCCTGAATGGAGGGATGGGTGGCTCCGAGGTCTGGAGCTCAGTGTAGTGACAGAGTCACTGAGCACTATGGCACCTATGGTCCAGGAACAAATGTGAGCCCACCACTGGTCATGCCACTTGGTAGAAGGAACTCTGGGCGAGGGACAAGGAACCAAAGTTCAAAGGAAAAATACTGTTTGGGGCTGAATCATTCCCCCTCAAAAAGTAACATATTAAAGTCCCAACCCCAGTACCTCAGAATGTGACCTTATTTGGGATGGGGTCTTTATAGAGGTCATTAAGTTAAAATAAGGTCATTATAGTAGGTCCCAATCCAATATGACTGGTGTCCTTGTGAGAAGGGAAGTTCAGGCACAGTGGCAGTTTGGAGGGAAGAAGATGTGAAGAGAAGATGTGTCCCCTGGAGAGAACAGGTGTCTATAAGCCAAGGGCAGAGGACTGGAACAGATCCTTCCCTCCCAGCCCTCAAAGGAGCCAACCCTGCTGACACCTCGATTTCGGATTTCTAGCACCAGAACTGTGAGAGAATAAACTTTTATTGTCCAAGCTACATAGACTGTGGTCATTTGTTACGGCAGCCAGAGCTGAGGATACCTGCTGCATAGATCAGCTCCCTCTAGGCCAGGTCCCTACCGCGCTCTGTGTTCGTGATGCGGGTGGGCATCAGGTGGCTGAGCATCACGCCCGCTGCCTCGGGAGCTGCTGAGGTCAGGGTTGGATATTTGTGACGACGTTGCTCCCCTACCAACTGTAGCTCTTTAGAGGCCAACTGTGTCCTGTTCCACTGTGAACAATAGCACTTCGGGGTCTCCCCAAAAGTACTTCCCGGGCATGCAAATAAAAAGTAGAAACAAGATGTAATCTAATTTTATATTTAGACTATAGAGAGAATACACGCCAAAACATTCATAGAAATTATCTTTGATGTGGGCTTATGGATGATTTAATTTTTATTATTTTCAAATCAGTGTTTATCTCCCACCAAAAACGTGTATTACTATGATGGTGAGATAGAAGAGGGGGGTATTTTATTTGTCTTATTGTACTTGAACACCCAGAGCTGCTGCTCACTGATACACTAAGATTGGAATTTAGGCTCATTCCCATGCTGATCACATCTAGGTGGAGACCTGAACCATAGTGATTGTCCCTCTGTTTTCCCGAGCCCAGGGCACAGGTTCTCATGTAGAACACAGTCCCCAAGTTGTCTGCCAGCCCTAAGTCCTGTGGTATGGAGAGAGCTTCCAGCATGGAACACAGCTCCTAGCAGTCCAGGAGGAAGTGAGGCCAGGGTGGCACCTGCCCTGGAAGCCACAGAAAAGCTTTCTAGACATTCATATTGGATGGTCCAGTGAAATAGGCCTATGTCCATTTGTGGAGTTTGCAAGACCATGGTCACCCTGCCTACCACTAAACATGTCAAGGATTTGCACGGACTATAGCTCATCCTTGGGCAAATTTAGCACCCACTGTGTAACACAGATGGTCCTAAGATCCTCCAGCCAAAATGATCTCTTACTTTATCCAACAAGGTCTCAAAGCCAGAAACCACATAATACCCTGGCCACCATAATACACGTTCTGTTTTACACAAACCAGTTTCCCTGGATTCAATGCTCACCACCAGAACGGAACAGATTTATTCACTTTGTGGTCCCTGTAGAGACTATTAGAATAATTGAATTATCTAAATCAATGCCTGAATGATCAAAATCAACCTTCTAGCTGCTTTTGATCATATGATTTAAAATTCCATGTTGTAAGTCGCAGTGACTAGAGCTTAATTTTAGCACCTCCACAATCTTCCTTTCAAAACATGTGGCAGTTAACCACCTTCGGGCTGAAAGGTTTGTGTGCAAAAACCGATGAGGGATATGACAAATGCCAAACATGGTCCGGGAGCTCCTTGGGGAAGAGCCGAGACCACCACAGGAAGACTAGTTTGCCAGGATGGCACCACTGAAACTTACCAGATTGAGAAAAGCAGCTGAGTCACCCTAAAATCTTCATCCTTTTAAGAATGAGTTTGTATCTTATTAAAGTTACATCTCCTTCCTTAATACGCACTCAAAAGAGGTCCAGGCAGATCTGGACCTCTCAACCAGAGAGTTCCACAGGTTCGTGTGGGGCATTAAAAACAAAATAAAATGAAACAAAACAAACAATAAACAAGGGTTCAGATATTAGTAGTCCAATTTGCTCTAAATCCTTAGTGAGGCCTGGCCGGGTAGCTCAGTTGCTTAGAGCATCAGCCCCATATGCCAACGTTTTGAGTTCAATCCCTGGTCACGGCACATACAAGAATCAACCAATGAATGCATAAATAAGTGGAACAACACATTAATGTCTCTCTCTTTGTCTCTCCTCCCCCCGCTTCCTCTCTGTCTCTGAAATCAATTTAAAAAATCCTTAGTGAATGTGTGAGTTTTGCTAATTTTTATTTCACCTTCACTTCATTTCACTGTGGCCCACGTTTTCCTAAAGAGAAAAGGGAATCTGAAAAAGCAGACTTCCTTATTTAAATATTCAGGCATATCATTTAATATTTGCTTATCATTTATATCCAACCTGTTTCTAGAACTCCTTAAGCATTTCAGTCAATGCCTGAGTAGGACTGAGATGAAGGAGAAGTGTTGGGGAAGACTAGGCGACTGGGGACCTCAGGTTGGGCAAATATTTGTTGACCACTATTATAGGCTCAGCACCTGTTTTCATAAAAATGTGCTCTCAGGCAATCTCATTTTCTACATGAGGAAGTGGAGGCTCAGAGACATTCAATAATTTGTCCACGGTCACACAGATCCTAAATGTGTTTGCATTTGCATTTGCATCAGTCCTAGACTGGTCAATTACCCACAGGTGCAATATATCAGAAGAACTAGACAGGCAAGTGTGAAATGACTGTCTTTAAAAAAAAGAAAGGAAACCACTTGAAAATGTTTTCAAATGATGGCTACTTGAGCATGACCAGCAATAACCTCTTTTGAAAGGGGAAATAATTTGGCTACTTGTGGTTAAGAAATATTGCCCCACCCTCAATGTCACCTACCAAGTCAGCCAGCTAGCTCCCTACTTACTATGCCCTCCACTTGAGTCATATGAATACAGGGATAGGAAAAAGGGGAAATCCATTCAACTTCTGAAGTCTTCTTTCAGGAATGAGTGACTCAAATGCCACTGACAGATTCCCTACCCATCCAATAGCCTTATTTGGGAGGCACATGCTTTCAATGCATGCTTAAAGACACTGAGGCTTCCAGGGCCCCAATTTTTAACATATGGCTGAATTCAGGGCCCCAATTCTGCAGACAAAATCTTCAGAAATCTCTGGGGCATGCGATTTAAGTTACCTGACCCTCAGTGTCTTTGTGTATAAAATGAGGTCAACAACACCTTCCATAGACAGAAATTGTGAAGAATAAGTAAAATGGGGAAGTAATAAAATTGGCACATAGTAGGTGCTGGGTCACTGTGAATTCCTTCTGAATTTCCAGGAGAAAGGAAGAGGGGTTCTTTAAATAATAAATAAATAGTGGTCAGCCAAAGCACTTCCCTGTTGCTTTCATTTCTTCAACAACCACAAGTTCAGTGCCCACTGGGAAGTGGAGAAGGCAGGTGGGACAGAGGTAGAGTCCATTAATAATGCAATGAGATAAATGCAGAAACAGGGGCAGAACAAAGAGGTAGGGGGCCCTGAGGAAGACTGATTAGCTTTCCTGGGGTGTGAGGAGGACCCCAGGGAAAAGTAGGATTAGACAGGGCCAGGAGTATGGGGTTGCTAAGGGGAGACAAAGCAAAGTGTCTCCCCTTAGGCAAAGTGTACGGCAAAAGCTAAAACACAGAGGCCTTAGGGAGTGGAAGATAGCCCGTTTGAGGGGAGAGGGGTGTCTGGTAGGAAAGGATGAAAGATAAAACTGGAAAGGGAGCACAGGGCAGGCAACCAAGGGCCTAGAACACCATGCTAAGCAGATGTTTTAGATTCTGGCTGGCAGTGGCAGGTGTATGAAGCACCCAGGAAGAAGAGCCCTCTCAAGGGTTCTCTGTTACAGAAAGCTTTCAGCAGCAGCTCTGTCTATGATGGAAAGAAGAGTGCCAAAATGTTGAAAAGTGACAAAAAGAAACGAGAAAAGGGAAGTAAGGAGGAAAGGCTAAGAGCCTGTATATTTCATGGGCTCTATAATTAGCATTTGAATAATCACATGGATTTTAGTAAGAACTTCCTAGGGACTCATAAAACTAAAACTCTGTATGGCGACTGCTATGTGCTATGTGATGTGCCCTTCCGAGGGGCACATTCCAAAGCATGACTGGGAGCCTATGGCATCAAAAAGGGCATTTGGTCCAGTCCATTCCAAACGGCCCCTCTCCTTAGGCAATGAGGTCCACTCATGGGGGGACAAGTTTCCACACAACACCTTTATGTCTTTTCCTGGACTCCATTTTCTCTGAGGGGCTTAACCATGCCCTGGAATATAGTCTTATAGTTTTGCTTTGCCCAGGAATTCACTCATATATTCATTTAGCAAACATGTGTGAAAACCCACTATGTGCTAGCAGTATGAAGTTTACTAGGAAAGATACAGAGGTATGAGGAACAGATGGCTTTCTCTTTAAGGAGATGACTTCCAATGTATAACATAGCTATAATAAAATGAAATGAGCTGAACAGGCCGTAAGAAGAGCACACAAAAGATATTATGGGGATTCCAGGTGAGAGAGGTGATTTAAAAAACTTAGTTACTGCACAGAATTTGAAAATTATGTATTTGGTCCTTGCTTCTCAAGGTGTTGACCACAGGACCAGAACACAGGCATCCCCTAGGAGCCTGTTAGAAATGCAAAATTATGGACTCCACCCAGACCTACTGAGCCAGGTCCATATTCTAATAAGATCCTCTAGTGGTGTCTGTGCACATTGAAGTTTGAGAAGCACTGGTTTAGTGCCCATACGGTCTTAAGGAAAGCTTGTTTTAAATATGGTGTGCATTTTTTTTTAACAAACAACAAGCAGAAAGTGATCAAAACAAAACCCCTTGTGTTGTGAGATTAGCCTAACCACAACATAATCCGCCAAAATTAGTACTTTTCCTTAATGCATCTTATATTTCCAGTTCTTCCTTTATTCAATCTGAGAGGGATGCAGGTGTGTGGGGCTGAGAAAAGAAGGGGGAGAAATGGGTCCTCTCTGGGAGGCAGACAGGCTGGCAAGCTACCAGTGGATTCAGTTCCAGAAAATGAAGCCTTTGTGCTTTGAGGTGGTCTGATGCCATTTGCTCTCAGATCTCCGTTTCACCTTGCCTCACAGCTGTCCTCTGGCGCCACATCGGCAGCAATGCATGCGTTCTTATGCTGGTTTCATTTTATATATGGATCAGGAAACATTTGTTGATTACCTACTAAGTGTATAACATGAGCTAAATGCTCTCAGGTACATAAAGGTGTAGTCAAAGATGCATAGAAGTAATTATAACAATAGGTAGACAGCAAGTAGTGCCAAAGACTATGGATGTTCAGATAAGGGAAAGAACCTTCCAGGCTCAGGAAATCCAGGAAGGCTTCATGAGGGAGGCAAGAGAACCAGGTAGGCCTTAAACGATGATTAGGATTTTAAGAGATTGATATGGGATTAGCGCATGTTATTGTAGAAACAGCATTGCACCATGAAAAGGTATGGAATTGCAGAGAGGAGGGATTTCACTGAGATGAAAGATTCCGAGGAGTGGGACAGCAAGCTGGAAAGAAAGGCTTGGAGTTAGGTCATAGATGGTCTCAACTGCCCAAATGAGGGCAGCAGGAAGTCAAAGATTTGGGGGGAGAGCAATGACGTGATCATATCTATCCTTTGGAGCTTTTATGCATGAAGCATTTTTCCAGCTGAGGGAGGGAGTGAGTAGGAAAGGGTAAGAATTTATGAGACTCTCCTATTTTCTCCAACAATTCCCATTTGAAGACATAGATATTATTCTTTTCTGTCATGTTCTTCCATCTCCCCACTCCCCCACCCTTCTGCCACCATGCAGTCAACATATGCTCAGCATCTCAGAGTGAGCAGGGCCTGGGGAGCAGCACAGCCCTGTTCCCAGGAAGCTGGCCACAGAGCATGGGTGTGTTACGGTGGAAAGCACTGAAGCCATGGACTTAGCGAGGTCTGGGTGGCAATGACTACCATCTTCAGAAAGGAGAGGATGATCAGACAGGAAAGCCCATTTCACAACAACCTCCTTCACCTGGACTTGTTTCTGGGTATGTGCTGTTCTAAGAAGAAACATCCAGTCCCTTTTTCTGTGCACTTCATTCTTCTTTGTCATGTCAACATCGCCGACCCAGGAACTAGACAGAACTGTAGATCCATTTTGCCAATTCCCTCATTTAATGGAGAGGCTGAAGGACTTCTCCAATTGTAGCTGGCCAAGCTAGAGTAGAGCCTTTGAAATATATATAAATGTAAAAGCTGGAGGAGGATCTCTAGCGTTCCCCACCCTTGGAAGGACGGGCTTCTCAGCCACTCATGTCCACAGGCCGTGTGTGCCCAGCTGTCCCAGGCTCATGCTGGGCTGCAGGCCAGTGGGAGAGGCCATCACAACGAGTACAAGGGGCAAGGTACCTCTGATGGCAGAAGCAGCTGACACACCTGTATCCAGTGTGCTGAGAGCCTATTTTCCTTCTTAAAAACAAAAATGTAAATGAATTTTATACTGTTTAGAAGAGAATTTTTAAGTTAAGAACATGCAACTTATTCTGGTTGTCCTAGACCAAAATGCAAAGAGGTTGGTGTGAAATCACTTTCTCGATGGGAAGTAAGTGAGACATGCAACACGCTCAGCTGCTTCCCATTGGAGGTGAGAAGGAGTCGAGTCATCATTCTCTCTCTACAGTCCTTGTGGAGGGTGTGCATGGGGAATCAAGTCCCTGCTGACAAAGTGCAGAGGGCTTACCACTGCTCAAAGGCGGAAAGACAGACACCTTCTCCAAGTCAGTGGTCACAGGTGTCACCACCCTAAAATATCTCCTCATGTTAAAACTGTCTTGTGCTTTGATTGAAACTTGTAAAGAAGAAAAGAGATAGCCAGCTAAATAAGGTATCAAACTCTGCAAGTCCCTGGCAGAGTTAGTTTCCTTTGACCCCAGCTTCCCCCAGTCACCTTGGCTAAAACATAAGCCAGAGCTTCTGTTTCCAGAACAGCATTGGTCAACCTGAGGGCAGAGGCTTGCTTTGGCCCCTCATTTACAGAAACAAGGCAAGATTCACAGACTCAAAGCAACCTCATGTCAGAAAACACAGAAGCCAGAAAAACTGGGCTCCCCAAGAGTAAGGTAGAGACAGATGAAAGCATTCTGTCACCCAGCCAGCCAGCTTAATGGGGAAGGATAAGGGCTGGACAGTAAGAAAGCAGTCTCCTTCTTCGTCGTAGGTCAGCAGTGTCCAGTTGAATATAATGCATTCTACAAATGCAATGTTAATTTTTCTAGAAGACACATTTTTATAAGCAAGAAGAAAAAGAGAAATTAATTTTAATAGTTTAGTTAGCCCAGTATATCCAATATAATGTCCTTCCAACATGTAGCCAATACATGTGAGGTATTTTACATTCTCTTTAGTCTTCGATCTTTAAAACGTGGTGTGTATTTTCCACACAAGCACATTTCAAGTCAATCCAGCCACATTTCAAGTGCCGAAGAGCCACACATAGTTAATGGCCACAGTATTGAACCCCTCAGAGTCAGTATTCCGGAAAAGGGCAGGCTGTCTATTGCAGTAGGGGAAAGGGGGGCTGGTTGCAAGGGAAGATGTCACCATAAGTATTGCAAACAATGTCACTGTCATTATCATCAGAGTCTTTACAGAGCTTATTCCATACCCTGACCCTGTAAACTGGGAATTATTCTCTCCTGATTAGCACTAAGGAAAAAGGGTCAGTAATGAAGGCTGGTCCACAGTCACACCACAAAGAAGTGGTTGGGGGATCCTGACCCCTTGTGCTGGCCACACAGTGCCCCAGAAAAGCCTGGGTTCCAGGGAACAGTTCCTGACACTCCAAAGGACTCTCTGTGACTCTGTTCTGTCTGGCCCCATACAGATTTCGCTCTCTATGGAGAAGAGCAATGAATGACACAGCCCCCAACACAGATGGACGCCTGTGTATATTATCCAGGAAAATATGGGTTTGTGGGAAGGTGGGATCCAAGCAGGTGGCCATGGGCAAATGTGTCAGAAGTGGCTTTTCAAGCTGCCCGGCAGTGCCGTCTCTCTTCACTCCCCTCCCATGGGGTCTCTCTGCAGGACTCTCACCCTGGTCTGCCTGTCCTCTCTCACACACTCACTGCAGATCCCTCCCTGAGCCTCATGTCCCTGTAACACATTTGGGCTTCATGTCATTACCTGCATGCTCTGCTCTCTGCTTAAGTGATGGACTGTGCTAGTGTGTTAGACCTGGAATCACTGCTAAAGATATAACGGGGACCTTCTGGAGAGGACACCTAGATCTGAAGAAGGCAAGTCAGCAGAGCAGACACTAGGGAGGTAGAGGGGCTTTTATTCTCTCTCACTTCACGTCTGCTGCTCCAGGACAGCAGGATTCTAGAACCGAGTGTTCTGGTCAAATCTGAACAGGGCATTTACCACCAGATGCATTTCGTCTAATGGTTCTGGCCTCAGGCCTCCATGATTCATTTTTACTATAATCACTTCTGCTTCAGACTTGGAGAAAGGCCACCCCAGTAGTCAGAGGCCATGGGGCATGGGGTACAGATAAAGTATGACTCTGCCAGCTTATGTCCTACCACCCACCACACACACACACACACACAGAAAACACAAATCAACACCTGGTCAGGAAGCCACACACAACTCCCACCTGCCAGGTCTTGCTTTGCCCAGGAGGAACACTAGGCTAAGATGTAAACCAGGGGATTCTCTCTAAGGGTCCCATGTCTCTCCCCACTCCCCCCCAGTGTCCTTTCTCTCCACACATGCACACGCCCTGGGCCCAGCACAAGGCCATCCCTCGCTGACATCCTTTGCATTCAAAGAGTCCTAACAACGGCCAGTCGTGCTCAGTAGAGCACAAACATCACCCAGCTCTCTGCTCCCTGAGAGGCCATATGGAAATTCCCTGTCATTGTTGACCCACAGCTGACAGAGCCAAAGGCTTTCATCCCAGAGGGAAAGAGCCTAGTGTCTGAGCAGCAACCCCTCTCCAACACAAAGTCAAAAAGACATGGGCCCAAAGGGCCTGTCACAGAGAAAGAGGTTTTTTCTTTTTTTAATTTTCTCTTCCCGCCAAAATGTCTGTGCCTCCAGGCACAGCCGCAGGTCCACAGAGAGCCTGCCATCTGACCCCCTTGCTCGTCCCTAATTACCTCCCATCTGGTGTCTGGCAAGCACAAAGGCCTCCACCTGGCCCTGCCAAGCCTTTCTCCAGGCCATTTTGCACATTTCTGGGGCCCAGGATGGGGCTGTCCCCTGCCAGACCTGGTCAGGCACATGCTGATAGGCACCTGGACTAAAACCATCTGAGGTCATTCAGGGAAGGAGGACAAAGGCCTGGCCCAGGTCACAGGGCCAGGGGTCTCAGTTTTCTAGGATGGACACGAAGGACATTCTGTTAGGCCGGGACTGACAGGTGATGTCAATGGATTGGCCCTCAGCCAGAGAAAGCAGATTTTGGAGCCCTAGGACGTATCAGGGTTGGCAATGTACATCAAAACACATAGGCCTGTGACTCAGCAGCTCCCAGCTCCTAAGAACATGTCCTAGGCTGAGATTCAGAACAGCCCAGTGACAGAGCTGTCCCCAATTCAGAAGGGCCCAATGACAAGGCTACCAGGGTTTTGCAGCACCATCTTTCTGTGTAATAGCAAAACTTTGGAAATAGCTCTAGCAATTCAGAACAAGCTGGGCTACATAGTTAGTGGAAATATCCCAGTATCAAATACTGTACAGTGATTTAAGATGATGTTGGAGACCTGTGTACATTGATATCAAAGGATAGCTACAAAACCATTCTCAAATTTAAAAAGCAAGTTACAAAATATGTGCCATGCAACTAGATTGTTATACATATACAATATGTATATACACGTATACATGTATGTATGTATGTATGTATGTGTGAATGAAGAAAAATTATATACACCAAGATGTTAACTAATTATTTCTGTGTATTACGTTTATGCTGATTTCATCTTCCTATGTTTGATTATCTGTATTTTCTTATTTTTACTTATTTTCTATAATTGAATGTGCACTACTTGATAATGAAAAATGAAATTAAAAGTGAATGCTCTCTCATTTGCTTATAGGTATTATTTAAAACCATGGACCCGATGAGGTCATCTGAGGGAAAGTATAGAGGAAGGAACAGGGTCCAGGGCAGAGGCCTGGGGACTCCATCCAATACTTAGACATTGGGCATAGAAGGAGGAGGGGATCAGAAAGGGAATCAAGAAAGGGCAGCCAGTAAGAAAAGAGAAAAACCAGAAGGACCCCAGAGGCCAAGTGAAAGAAGTGGTTCAGACAGAAGTGGCTCTGTCATATGTCCCTAAAAGGTCACATCATAAGACTAGAACAGCAAACTGAGCTTTGATCTGGCAAGAGGGAACATTATCAGAATAGGAGGGAAGGCGAGGGAGTGGAGCTTTGCCATAATGAGCAGCAGATAAATGGAAGATGGAGGTGCTGGTGTCCATTGAGAGAGGAATTTTTTTTAAGGTGGAAGATACTTCAACACTGTTGTAGGATGATGAGAATGCTCAAGAAAGGAGGGATGCTGGGAGAGAAAGGAGAATTTCAAGTGCACCCAGCTTGAAGAGAAGAGGCTTGCTCTGCTCAAGGAGGGAGGGGCAGGCCAGGAGCAGGCTGGACAGTTCACCCTCTTCAAGGAGAACACGAGTCCTATTCGGTGGGCACCATGCAGGCAGCTTGGTGTAGCGGGAGTGGGTAGGGGAGATGAGGTATTTCTAGGCTGATTGTCACTGCTCTAAAAAAAAAGGAGCAAGCTGAGAGTGAACAGAAGTCTGAGGAGAGAAAGGTGAGAAGGATGCCCTCAGAGCAGGCAGACTCAGCTGTCCAGGGACATGGGACTGTGGCATCGATGTACACAAGATCAGTCGGCACCTTTGTGTTTGCCTCCAGTCACCCTCCAGTGGTCCGTGGGTGAGGAGACTTGCCCAGGGTGGTGGAGGAGGTGAGCAGAGGCCTTCGGGAAGGCTGCCCCACAGAGATCTTCTCACCCTGGGACATTTTGCAGTGTGCAGCTGCTTCCACAGCTGGAGAAAGTCTGATCTGACTTAACTTCGAGGTCACGCCCTGCAGAAAGCTGCCGGAGGTGCCCCTATGAAGAACGTGAATATTAATTATGTACCTGTATCAGTTTCTAAAATTAAACTAGGAGTTCCCTGAAGGCTAGAAATGGATTATCTTTATCTTTATCTCCTGAATTGTTAGGACAGAACTTAAAAAAATTAGTAGGAGCTCAATAAATCTGTGTTGAAGGAATAAAGCAAGGAAGGGAAGAGAGGCCCAGCGGAGGGAAGGAGAGAGGAAGGAGGAAGAAATTTCTTCCTTTCAGAATTTAGGAAATCAGAGCTCACAAAGGTAAGCATAAGTTCAAATCCTGCTTATAAAATCAACCATGAGTTACACATAATTATTTGTTGTGTTATTAGATGCAATATTAAAGCTCCAGGGACCTTGCATATGATTTGCTTGTAGTTATTGTCCTAATTTAATTAGCAATAAGAACACGTGTCAAGCTCCCAACAGTCCTTATGTTAGGTGACAAATTATATGGTTGCCCCAGTTAGAGCTACTATCATCTAGTCAACCAAGGCCTCAGAGTCGCCGTCTCCTGCGCCGTCCCGTCAGCTCCTCAGAATCCAGTGGACAGTGAGTACAGACCGAAGGCAGTTGCCTGGGTCAAATCCTTCAGAACAATCTGCAACCTGAAAATCCGAACTTTTTCGTATTTTTTATGTGGTTCGGTATCAGACTCTCGCTTTTGACCCTCCTTCCACAGCCCTACAGCATTACATGTGAGTGTAAACTGAGTATATCTTTTTAAATGTTTTATTCTTATTTTCTTTTTTTTGTCACTATTTTATTGGTTATGCACACTTAACAAAACTGAACTAATTCCTAACAGTTTTTTCAGGGTATAATCTACATACCACAAAAATTGTGTGTTTTAATCGTCAACTCAATAATTTCTAATAAATTCAGAGTTGTGCAATCAACGGATACAACAAAAATTTAATTAATTTTACTTATATAATGGAAAGTTATGCATATCTTGAGCTTTCTATTAAAATGACTATTTAATGAATTTAATTTCATCCCTAAATATACACTCCCTAACACACATACTCTCTCTCCTAATTTTTTTTATGTCTCAGGAAATGACTTCATCTCAACTCTTAAGACAATAAATGTGAACTATAAAATAATTATCACATTCTCTAGTGTGATAGTATTTTAATATTTTTCCTTGGACATACTCCATCTTATGTTTTCATGAAAATAGAGGGATATAATCATAAATGAGACGATAACTCTCTCCTTATAAAATAGGAGAAATGATAGCTGATATCTGTTGGTTTAATTACACAGCCCAGAGTTCTGTCTCCAGGGTTCCCCTCCTCATTCTCACCCAAGCATCACGCCTCCTCAGCCAGCTCAAGCTTTGTGGTTATTACTAATAAACACCCTGCCTTGTCATTTAAAGGCATTTTTTCTGGATTATTTAGGGGAGAATATCCATGCAGGTGCTGGGAAGGCAATGGGCCTTGTTTTCCCATGGGCCCCTCTTATTCTTTACCACAGATCATCAAGCTACATGAGGATTCTGAGCTGGAAATTACTGACCAATTTCTCTTTCATCACAAAACCTGAAAGAACACCATCATAGCTACACTGAAATCTACTACTTCCATGTTTTTATTTTTTTAATATTTTTGATGCATTTTTAAAGACTATTTATTTTTAGAGAGAGGAGAAGGGAGAGAGAAAGAGAGGGAGAGAAACATCAATATGTGAGAGATACATTGATTGGTTGCCTTTTGCACGCTCCCAGCTGGGGACCCGGCCCACAACTCAGACAAGTGCTCCGACCAGGAATCAAACCAGTGACCCTTCAGTTTGCAGGCTGGCACTCAATCCACTGAGCCATACCAGCCAGGGCTATTTTCACGGATTATACATTTAACATTATAAAATCAACTTTCCCACCAACTAATATGAATGGAGTTTGTGATATCAATGTACCAAGAAAACTTAATTGCAACAAGCACTAAATCCTAATTTCTTACCCAGCTTGATGTTTGTGTTCAGTGGGCCTAGAACACCTTCAAGAACATCAACAACCCAAAGTGCCTGGAAAAGAGAAAAATCTTTCTAGAGCCCTCCAGCAAAAAGCTATAGAGATGGAATTTCTCACCAAAGATATATTTCATGGACCCATACAATTTCAAAAATATTGGGCATTTGGAGAAGTTTAGTTTAGAGTCTGGCAAATCTTGTCAAGTAAGGATATCCTCCTTTAAAAAACGATTTGAACACCTCCAATAAGAACATGTTCTCAGAATGATTATTCTATAAGTAAATTGAATTTTGTTTCACTTAAAAACTCTTGTCCACCTGCTTTCCTTGAATAAGAGCATATCCTCACCCAAAACAGAATTGACTTTTTAAAAATGTTTAAATTTTTATTGAATTTATTGGAGTGACATGGGTTAATAAAATTATATAGATTTCAAGTATACAACTCTATAATACATTATCTCTATATTGTATTGTGTGTTCACCACCCAAAGTCAAGCCTCTTTCCATCACCATTTATACCCCCTTTACCCTCTTCCATGTCCCCCACCCACCTTTTCCTCTTGTAATCTCCATAGTGTTGTCTGTGTCTATGAGTTTTGGGTTTGGTGTTTTTTTGTTGTTATTCTTTTTTTGCTTAATCTCTTCACCATTTTCCCCTGCCCCTCAACCCCCTCCCTTCTGACAGTTGTCAGTCTGTTCTCTGTGTCTAAGAGTCTGTCACTGTTTTGCTTGTTAGTTTATTTTATTCATTAGATTCCACATGTAAGTGAAATCATATGATATTTGTCTTTCTCTGACTGGCTTATTTCACTTAGCATAATGTTCTTCAGGCCCACCCAGGCTGTCAGAAAAGGTAAGAGTGCCTTCTTTTTATAGCCAAGTCGTATTCCATTGTGTAAATGTACCACTGCTTTTTTATCCACTCATCTACTGATGGGCACTTGGGCTGCTTCTAAATCTGGGCTATTGTAAATAGCACTGCAGTGCACCTAGGGGTGAATGTATTCTTTTGAATTAGTGTTTCAGGTTTCAGGTTTCTTAAGATACATTCCCAGAAGCAAAAATATTGGGTCATAAGTCAGTTCCATTTTTAATTTTCTGAGGTAACTCCATACTGCTTTCCACAGTGTCTGCACCAATCTGCATTCCCACCAACGGGGCAGAGGAGTCCCCGCTTCTCCACATCTTCATCAACACTTGTTTGTTGATTTATTGAGGATAGCCATTCAGGCAGGTGTGAGGTAATAGCTCACTGTGGTTTTAGTTTGCATTTATATATGATTAGTGACATTGAGCATCTTTTCTTGTGTCTATTGACCACCTGTATGTTTTCTCTGGAGAAATGTCTAGTCAGGTACTTTGCCCATTTTTTTTTTTTTTTGGTAAGAGTTAATTTGAACCCTGAGGACAGTGGTGAGGAGCAAGATTTCAAATGTTCTCTTTTGTCCATTTTTTAATTGGATTTTTTTCTGGTGTTGAATTATATACGTTTTTTTATAATTTTGGATATTAACCCTTTATGGAATGTATCATCAGTAGAATTGACTTTCATATAAACAATGAAATTAGAGGAAAAAACATTTGTTTTTAATTCTTTACCCAGATCTAAAGATTGATAAAAAATTATCCCAAATTGAATGCAATAAAATCTGTGATGATCTCACAAATTCCAGGGATTCTATATTCTTATCCTCTTCCCCCCACACCTGCCCTTAATCTGTATTATGGTCTAAGAAAATCATTTTCTGTGCCACTCATTCCCCATCAGCAAACCTGAGAAAACATTCACCTTTATAACCACAACGTAAAAAGTTATAGTGAGAGAAGCCACACAAATCACCAGATCCGAAGTGCTCAGCAATGGCAGTAAATTTAGGTGTTATCACATCTATTCTTCAAATTCATTTGTGACTCCTTGGTGACATGATATACATTCTCCTTTGGAAAGTGAACAGGAAGCCAAATATAAAGGTATACATTACACTTACCTGGTTAAGTTGGTTAGATGAGACTTACCAACCACCTACTGGTGCACTGCCCTCCTTAGGTCCTTACATGCTGGGAGAGGACAGAGATGAAGACAATGCAGTCTCTCCAAGGGAACCCAGGTGTGGGCACAAAGCACAGGCCTTCAGAGCCAAAGACTGCCGAACTAGGATAGGGGTACAATGTTTGGGAACAACAGGGAGGAAAATGTTTGTTACTATCTTTCCCACAATCCCAGCCTGCTTTCGATTTCTGAAACTGTTTTTGTTTAACTTTTTTGTTTTAAAAAGATTTCACAGCAAAAGAAAAGAAGAGCAGAACAAAGAACTTTCATGTAACCCTCGGAATGAGGCTCACCATTTGCTGACATCAGAGCCCCATTTGCTTTATTGCTCTCTTTCCCTTACACGCACACCCACACTCTTTCTTGCACTAAGAGAATTACAGACATCATGCTCCTTTATCCCTAAATACCTCGATATTTGCTAGAACAAGATATTCACTTATACAGACAGGGTATATCATTCAAAATCATGAAATTTAGCATTGATACAATGTTATTCTATAATCTATATAAATTTTATTTGTGTTCTTAATTATCACAAACTGAATGTGTCTTCTAAAAATTCATATGTTGAAGCTCTAAGCCCCATTGTGACTGTATCTGGAGATGGGGCTCTAAGGAAGTAATGAAGGTTAAGTAAGGCCATAGGGTGGTATCCTAATTCAGTAAGAGTGGTGTTCTTACAAGAAGAG
The DNA here is from genome assembly GCF_014824575.4 of Sturnira hondurensis. NCBI lineage: Eukaryota > Metazoa > Chordata > Mammalia > Chiroptera > Phyllostomidae > Sturnira > Sturnira hondurensis. The sequence continues at coordinate 33,558,715 of NW_028082759.1, forward strand.
ACAGGAGAGCACTCTCTCTCTCTCTCTGTCTCTCTCTCCCCCTCTCTCCCTCTGAAGCCAAATGAGGATGCAGCCAGAAGATGGCCTTGTACAAACCAGGAACCGGGCCCTCACCAGAAACTAAATTTGTAGCAGCTTGATCTTGATTTTCCACTCTCCAAAACTGTTGAGAAAACAAATTTCTGTTGTTGAAGCTGCACTCTCTATGGTATTTTGTCATAGTAACTTGAGCAAACTAATACACTAATAGTCCCCAAAATGTTCTTTTCAGCAATTTTTTTTCTAGCCCAGCATCGAATCTTCCCAGAACTCTTAAAGCCCTTTGTCTATACCCCTTGCTTTGGTACACTGAAGAAATTGCCATTTGTTTTTGATAAACTTTTAGCATGTATGTGTCCATCTCTCTAGAAAAGCTTCAAGCAAAATGAATCTGTGTTTTTGTCTTGCACATCTGTGATTATTATATATGGCCCACACAGGGTCTTGCACACAGAAGGTACTGAATGAATACTTGTAGATTGATTGAATGGGAATAAGCTTTAATTACTAACTGCATTACTGCTTCAGGCCAATGGTCACTAAGAAAACCGTACTTTGGTGTCTTATNATCCCTAAATACATTGGTATTTGCTAGAACAAGATATTCACTTATACAGACAGGGTATATCAGTCAAAATCATGAAATTTAGCATTGATACAACGTTATTCTATAATCTATATAAATTTTATTTGTGTTCTTAATCTTCTAAAAATTCATATGTTGAAGCTCTAAGCCCCATTGTGACTGTATCTGGAGATGGAGCTCTAAGGAAGTAATGAAGGTTAAGTAAGGCCATAGGGTGGGATCCTAATTCAGTAAGAGTGGTGTTCTTACAAGAAGAGATAGGAGAGCACTCTCTGTCTCTCTCTCCCCCTCTCTCCCTCTGAAGCCAGATGAGGATGCAGCCAGAAGATGGCCTTGTACAAACCAGGAACCGGGCCCTCACCAGAAACTAAATTTGTAGCAGCTTGATCTTGATTTTCCACTCTCCGAAACTGTTGAGAAAACAAATTTCTGTTGTTGAAGCTGCACTCTCTATGGTATTTTGTCATAGTAACTTGAGCAAACTAATACACTAATAGTCCCCAAAATGTTCTTTTCAGCAATTTTTTTTCTAGCCCAGCATCGAATCTTCCCAGAACTCTTAAAGCCCTTTGTCTATACCCCTTGCTTTGGTACACTGAAGAAATTGCCATTTGTTTTTGATAAACTTTTAGCATGTATGTGTCCATCTCTCTAGAAAAGCTTCAAGCAAAATGAATCTGTGTTTTTGTCTTGCACATCTGTGATTATTATATATGGCCCACACAGGGTCTTGCACACAGAAGGTACTGAATGAATACTTGTAGATTGATTGAATGGGAATAAGCTTTAATTACTAACTGCATTACTGCTTCAGGCCAATGGTCACTAAGAAAACCGTACTTTGGTGTCTTATCTTGTCATGTTGCCAGAACAAATTTTCCCATTATTCAGTGGGAATAAAGCATACTCATATTTTATTCACATGTATGCTCTAGTTTGTAGAAATAATTCTTTGTTCATGCTCAGAGACATACAAGCTCTCGAATTCCTTCAGGACAAATGTCAACCTCTTACCACGATTTTAACGGCTCCTTAGGATCTGGCCCTAATATGCACTTTCACTGTATTATTATTTCTTACTATTCATTCCACATTTTAACCAAAACAGGTCACTTGTCATTCCTTTTGAATGTCTTTAATTTCTCATTCTCCAGCCTTTACTCATTCTTGATTTTTCTGCCTAAAATGCAATCCTTTCATCATATTTGATCAAAATTTACCCTTCAGTATTGGAGCTCAACATGGAATAGATCAAAATTCAATTGTTCTTCCTTATGTGCACATGTACATTTATTCCACAAATATTTATTGAGCATCTGCTATATTCCAGGCATGTGATAAGGTGATTGGACTACAGAGGTGGATGAGAAGATAGAGTTTCCTGACCTCATCACCACATCCTTGCCTTTGCTAATTGGTCAGTCTATTCTGAGAATTTGGGCAGAGGATTTCTATTTAGAATGTATCATTTTTCTGATCTAATAACACAATAGTTGGTCCTTTGGCTAACAAGAATGCCTTGCCTTTGTAGACAACTCCAGAGTTGACAAACACATATACATTCATTATCTCATTTCATCCTAATGCAGGGATAATGCAGAGATAAACGTAGCCTCATCTTATCAAAGAGAAGTCAGAAGTTCAGAGACATTAAGTAAACTGACCAGGAGTGACCTTCAATCTAGGATAAGGATGCTGGCCTTCTAACCGCCTGTCCAATTTGACCACCTCCAGAAACCAGGTGTGGAGGAGGAATAAGTAACATTATATCCACTTTATGAATGAGAAAACTCACTTAAGCACAATGGAAGTCAGGAAATGATGCAAAACAAGTGCAACCTAGTGGTATTTGGAAATAAAATTCACTGTTACTTCTTCCACCAAAACAACATAAATCAGCTACCTATGCTTTGAGAAAAATGTAACAACTTGCCGGAATTTGAATTCATAAATTCAATTGGTGGTAATTTGACCTTGCTTTACAAATACTTAAAACTTGAACAACTAATATTGTAACATGTCAAACCAGTAAAAAATTCAAATACAAGTAATTGTTTTGCACTTCTAGTTCTGTCTTACACTATTTATGTTTCAGAAAATGTTGCAAAAACTCTCATACTCCACAAATTCTAACACAACCACTGCTAGCCTGGAAGTGTTTCCTTTCAGTCTTTCATCAAAGGCAAAAGTTTTTTTTGTTATTACAGTTTTAGTCCTCATACCCAGCTTGTATTTTTTCACCTGATGTTGTATTTAGAGTTTTCTGTGTTTGGACATAATCTGAACATAGAACAGGTCTTGAAATCAGAAGATGCAAGTTCAAAGTGCAGCTCTACCACTTGCTACCTACAAAAGCAGGTCTTATGGGGCCAAAGCTTCTACAGTTTGGGGAGCCCCTCTTTAAGAACACAAAATTGAGAGCATAATGATTATTTCTGTGGAAATAAAAACACATGTCTGGAGATTCGTAGATTTTGATCTTTTCTTCTGAATTGTCTTTAGACAATTTACCAGAAATGTTTCCTGATTGCAACCTGGTTGCCCCTCCTGGTCGCACACCACGTGACTCCGGAACTCAGCGGGGCCTGGCCACGTGGGGACCCTGAAGGTTTAGCTTCATTTGCTTTATATTAAGTATATACCTCTGCCAGTGTGATCTTGGGCCGGTGGCATAACTTCTCTAGTCACCAGTTTGCTCATCTGTAAGATAGAATCATAACAGCTACCTGAGAAGGCTGCAGTGAGGACCAAATGAAATCATGCAGAAACCAGTACTGGAACCCACTGAGCGCACAAGCTGGTTGTTACTCCCTAGGACCACGCCCCTACTGCTCCGGCTCCTCCTAGAGACCATTTCCCCTCTGGTTAGATATCATCTATTTTTCAAAAACAATCTATGCCTTCCTTTCTATGTCAGTTTTAACGGATTTTTAGACCAGTAGCTTTTGTTAGTTTTTGCAAACCTTTCTATAGCAATGTACAGTTAAAATAGGAATTAGGTAAAGCCATGCTTCATCAGGGCTTTCCCCTTAATTATTTCTTCTGCAAACAATGCCTAATAAAATCTTTTTTTTTTTTTTTTGAGGAGCGGGGCGGAATGCATGAAACAATTTGAAAAAAGTTAGGGGACTAAGAGCTCCAACGTCTCTGGCCTGTGAGCAGACGGGCCATTAATAACTTTGTAGTTTCTAATTCACAGCAGTCTCAGATGAGTCCCCTGCCCAAGCTGGTCCACTTATGAGACAAAAGCCTGGAGACGTGTGTGTTTCATGCCCCACTGGAGGCGCACACTGCTTGGGGCTGGCCTCTCTGGTGGCCCGTATTCATCAGTGGTTTGGCTTTAACAAATCACTACAGGGAAATTCAGTTTGGGCAACACATAAATGCTTTCCCTCATCCCACTGGGACTCCACCACAATCCTTTGTATTTTGTAAGGAACCCACACAAGTGTCAGTTGACCGTTTCCTCTTACTGCTTCCTCTCCGACAAAGATGACTTTGTCTGCGGCAACTTCTCCAAAATGTTATGAAAAGTCTGAAAGTGACCCCTGAAGGTTGTTCCTAAATCATTTATTCCACAGCTCATTCCCTTCCCAGGATCATTGTCATGTGGCTGCATTTTACCTGATATCTTACCAGCTCTGACAAACAAGGACTAATTAGGCAACTGCAGAGTCATACATGACCCGGGGAAAGGTGCCAATACCCCAACAGGCAAGAGATGCCAAGTGTCTCACTGCTTTTAAAAATTAACCTCAGTTTTAGTCTTACTTTTGTGAAAGAAATGCTTCTGCAGTTACAACCACTGCATCCTCCACTCAGTTACCTTATTGTCTGTAGTACTGGAAGACGGAATGGAAAGGGAGAACTACATGGTGAGCAGGAGAGATGAGCCTGAAAAGGAGGCTAGGCACCTGTCAAAAGCAGATCTGGGGCAAAGAGTCAGGAAAATGGGCCACATCTAGAATCTCTAAGTGCTGGAGAGAAGAAAGAAGAAACCAATTAAGAGTGGGTGGTGAGGCACAGCTATTACTTCCAAAGATTTTTCTTATTAAGTCTATAGTATTCTCTTTTATATTTAAAAAATAAAATGTCCTGGCTGGTGTGGCTCAGTGGAATGAGTGCTGGCTTGCGAACCAAGGGTTTGCTGGTTCTATACCTAGTCAGGGCATGTGCCTGGGTTGCAGAGGCAACCGATTGGTATATCTTTTGCACATTGATGTTTCTCTCCCTATCTTTCTGCCCCCTTTCCCCTCCCTCCCTCTAAATATAAATAAATAAAATCTTTAAAAATTTTAAAAGAATATATGTTTAAATACTTTTAAAAAATATATACATTTAATTTTTTAAAAGAAATAATTCAATATCTCCTTAAATACCAAAAGTAAATGTTTAGTAATTGTGCATTCTGTAAGAGAGACAATTGATGTCAAATTTAAATTAAATTTATGAAAGTGGCAAAAAGTATATCTGCTTTAACAACTTTGATTCTATGGTAAATTTCATGATTCTATCTCTCTTAAGATATCTGGTCCACCAATTTACATCCCAGTCCAAAAGTATGAGAAATTTTTACTAATCTCTACTATTGCTCAAAGCTCAGTTGTCTTTCTTTCTTTCTTTGGTAACATCAGTGTAGCTCAGTAAATGGTGATTTCTAACAGAATGTGCCCAACCAACCCTATGACTGGAAAGAATGCTTCCCGCATATACATGTATGGATGTGTATTTATTAGACAAGTGACTAGATGGTAGAGAAAGCCTCTTCCACCCTAAAAAAAGGTTAAGAATGATAAAATAATATAAGAGTAATAATATAATAAAAAGAGCATTTAAGATAAAGTCCATCTTATAAAAAGTCTACTAGACAGCTTCTTTTCATTGACTACAATTTCTGAGCATTATGTAATTAATATGTTATAGTTACTCCATTATTCAGAATTAGCGAATGGACTATGTATCTGCCACATTGCCCTGGGGAAACCTCCCCTGCCTGCCCACCCTGCTAACTGATCCCTTCACTGCAGTGTAGATGTCCCTAAATCATGGTATTCCTTTCCTTCAGAATGTTAATCATGGTTTGTAGTTATGCATTCACTGTTTGAGTGTGTCTTTCTCCCCACCAACTATTAAATCCCATAAGATTTAAAGTAGATCTGATCTATCTCTATTAATTCATGGTAGGGCGTGACCAATGTTGTTGAGCAAATGAATGGATAAGGGACCTAAGATGCAGATCCTGACTCCCTTCCTCCTCCCCTATCAAATACTTGGCTAAGCTATAAATAAATTCTGTGCAAATGACTCAGTGTAGGTGAGTCACACACCAGAAGATAACATTCCAGAACATTTAGAAAATATTTGTTGAGAATCCAATGGGAGCTGGGACTCTTCAGAGAACTACAAATCTAAAAGGGGGCCTAAGGCAGCAAAAAAGCTACAACAAAAACCAGAAGTAATGGTGAGCACAAGTGAAGGACAAGTAAAGTGTGATAAGAATTCTGAAGAGGAATAGTGACTTGCTGTTGAGGTTATCCCCTCCTTACTCCATGAACCAAACCTTTCTTTATAATATTCCCTTGCCCCTGAGTCCTTTGGTCACATCCATTTGGCAAACGGCTATGCTGTCTGCCACCTCCGTTGCTGCACCAGATCCACACGTGTCCACATGTCAAGATGCCAAGGGGACAGAAGATATGTATCACTGTGTATCAGTGCAGGGGCCCTACTGTTGGTCGTGCACCCAGCTGAGAAACCGGTGGGGCTGAATTAACACAAAAATGGCTTTATGGAACCTAAGGAGGAGTTTCAACTGCATGCCAACCTAAAGCCAGTCACCACTGCTGCTTGGCATTTCTACTATTTCCCTGGTCAAATCAATTCCCTTCCCCCTTCTTCTCAAGGATTATTTCAGAAATGGTTTATTCTCCTCTGATCTCTGACAGTGCCTCTCCCAACATCAGTTCCTGCTTTTCTCTCTCAGCAGACAACCCTGCCTCTTACTCCACAAAGAAACTGAAGTCAAATTACCAGGAGAGCCCTCACCCAAGGGCAGGCCCCTTTCCTGGGGCAGCCCACTAGTGGTGATAGACCCAGGGCTGTAAGACCTATCACCTCACCTGACTCGGGACAACCTGAACGAGCCTCAGAGCTCTCCGTGGAGTCCGTGGGGTCCGCCAAGCTCTTCGTTAAGATTGCACTGCCACCCACCTTCTTCCTCTGACAGGTCTTGCTTCCTTGCCTTCCCCAAGTGTGGATTACAAGAGCTCCCACATGCATCTCCTGCAGGCTAATCTCTGTCACAGGCTCTGCTTCTCAGAGAATACACGGCCTACCAGGTCTGGCCCCTCTTCTTTGGGAGCCTTCTCTTCACTGTCCTTCTCCACCAGTCTCACCACTTCAGCCCCCTGGCCTTCATGCGTTTGAATACGGGATGTTCGCTCTCTCCATGGGCCTTTACTTGCTGTTCCACAGCCCTCTCTACCTAAGTACCTCATTTCTCTCCATCTGGGCACCTCACCTCAGACACAACTTTCTCTTGAGGTAAATAGATGTTTCCTTGGTCACAACCTCTTCAGGGACCATATTTCTCTCCTTTGCAGCACTTAAGAGTTCTGTCCATCTCCCCTCACAGGATTTAAGCATGCTGGTGGACTGTTTTGCTCACTGGCACATCCTTTGTGTTTTGCATAGTCCAGCTGGTGTGCTTTTTAAAACCTTTCCTCAGGGGGCCTACCACCCTGTGAGAGAGACAGTAAAGTGAAAGTTAAAGAATGTAGTAGACTTTCATTTTGCTAATGAAGAAACTAAAGCTTGTGACTAAAGCTTGTGGGGCAAGTTCCCACAGTCCTTAAGGAGATTTGGTATCAAATTTAATGAATTTCAAAAGACTCAGAGAGAAAGGAGGGAAAACAGAGAGAGAGAGAGAGGGAAAAAGGATTACCATGACTGTTAATTTACTAAATTATTCTGTCATGGCCTTAAATAGGTACTGTTTCTTCTGGATTACAAAGCATTTTCACTGTGAATTCCTAGTGGTTTAGAACTGCACTGCCCAGTACAGTAGCCACTCCCCAAATGTGGCTATGGAGCCCCCGAAATGTGGCTGTAAAATGTACATTGGATTTCAAAGACTTGGAATAGAAAAAAATGTAAAGTACCTTATTAATGATATCTACTAATCATGTTAAAATGATAATATTTTGGATATATTATGTTAAAATACATTATTAAACTTTTTAAGACATAGTAGAAGCCCTCTTAACTGATATTATTTGCACTTATTGTTAATTGAGCAAAAGTGTTCAATCAACTGGAGAAGGTCAAATAACCTATGAGCCCCAGGTGAACAGAGAATTTGGGAACGAAGAATGTGGGTCAATCAGACAGGCGAATTAAGTGAACATTGGTTAAGACAACGTCAGTACTAAACCGTCAGAACAAAATTGTAATACATCATACTATAAAGAAACACTGTTGACACCCTGGACGGCAGCAGCTCCATAGATTCCATCCAATGACTACCACCTACAGGACTGTGGACTGCAAAATGGCATATGAAGCCGACGACACAGAAGTTCTAAGGCATTAAGGTAGCAGAAGTGGGAGCACCCCCTGGGAGGCCGGAGGCCAATAAAAAGTTCTAAGATGACCGAACATTAAAAAAACAAAGAAATACAGTCGATAAGGAGCAAAGTAACTAGCAGACCACATTAGATGAATATTCAGTTAGATGAATATTTGGTACCAGGTAATCAGGTGAGTATGGAGATTTCAGTGGGGGGGGGAGTGAAAACATAATGGTAAGGTGGAGGCAAGAGACTAAGCAGAGGTTCAGAGATGTAATTGCAGAGTATATATGGAGAACAAGGACTATTTACTTTTGCACTACAATTGTTGAGTAAAGAGTTCCTGTAATGGAGTAAGCTCACTCATAAAATTTGATAAATTTGGTATATACAGCTCATGAACTATTCGCTTATTTCATGTAGAAATCTAGCATGAATTTACTAGAAGAAACAGGCCTCACATATGCTAGAGAATAATGGTGAGAATTTCCTGAGTCTTGCTTCATAGAATGTTACAAGTAGGCATATGAATGCAAAAGTGCAAGGAATAATTTGTTGTGTTTTCCTCTGGCAGTGCATTTTTATTTTCCTCTCCTATCCAAGTAGGCTTAATTAAAAAAAAACTTATTACAGAAGCATAATATACATACATACAGAAAAGTGCACATAATAGAGCTTAAATTTGTACAAACTTAAATACATCCATAAAATCTGCTTCCACAGCAAGAAGTGGAGCTTTCCAGTATTCCAGAAGCCTCGCTCACAGCTCCTCTCAGAAACCCTCGCACACAGTATAACCACTATTCTAACTTCTAACAGCATTAAGTTGTTGGCCTGTTTTTGTGCTTTTATAGAAATGAAAGTATATACTGTATGTTCTTGTGCCCTGTGCTTAATTTTAAAGACTCAACCTAATTCTGAGACAATTGAACAAATCCCAGTTCAGCATTGTACTGTGTGAGTTTAGACAGGCCTTTTAACCTAAGCCTGTTTCCATCCATAAAAGTAGATTATAATAATGTTTACCTAATAGAGTTGTTGAAAGGATTAAATGAGATAATGCATGAGACTGGTACAACATGTGGCTGCAGCTACTACATTGTTCTCAAACTTTGAGTCTGTGAACTTGTAAGACCCCTGGGTGGTGCTGTGCCTAACCAATTCTTCATAGAGTATAGGGGAAAAGTCCACACCATCCAGGCAGTGACTAACCATTCCAGTATTCTCAAATAAGCATCTTTAAATAAAATAGAAAACCTGGACACTTTATCCATTTCACTTTTTTTTAAATATATTTTATTGATTATACCATTACAGTTGTTCTATTCCCCCCTTCATTCCCCTCCACCCGCACACTCCCTCCCCCACCATTCTCCCCCCCTTAGTTTATAACCACGTGTCTCAAGTTCTTTAGATTCTATATTTCCCCTACTATTCTTGCCCTCCCCCCTATCTATTTTCTACCTACCATCTATGCTATTTTCTGTGCCTTCTCCCCCCTTCTCCCCCTCCCACCCCCCTATTTCTAACCCTCCATGTGTTCTTCATTTCTGTGGTTCCACTCCTGATCTAGCTGTCCTCTTGGTTTGCTTTTGTTTTGGGTGTGGTTGTTAATAACTGTGAGTTTTCTGTCCTTTCACAGTTCATATTTTTCATCTTCTTTTTCTTAGATAAGTCCCTTTAGCATTTCATATAATAAGGGCTTGGTGATGATGAACTCCGATGATGAACTCAGATGATCTTATCTGAGAAGCACTTTATCTGTCCTTCCATTCTCAATGAAAACTCTGCTGGATAGAGCAATCTTGGATGTAGGTCTTTGGATTTCATGACTTGGAATACTTCTTTCCAGCCCCTTCTTGCCTGTAAGGTCTCTTTTGAGAAATCCGCTGACAGTCTGATGGGTACTCCTTTGTAGGTGACTGTCCCCTTATCCCTTGATGCTTCTAGGATTCTCTCCTTCATTTTGGTCTTGGCTAATGTAATTATGATGTGCCTTGGTGTGTTTCTTCTTGGGTCCAACTTCTTTGGGACTCTCTGAGCTTCCTGGATTTCCTGGAAGTCTATTTCCTTTGCCAGACTGGGGAAGTACTCCTTTATTATTTGTTCAAATAAGTTTTCCACTCGTGGCTGTTTCTCTTCCCCTTCTAGTACCCCTATAATTCGGATGTTGGAACGTTTAAAGATGTCCTGGAGGTTCCTAAGCCTCTCCTCATTTTTTTTGAATTCTTATTTCTTTATTCCTTTCTGGTTGGATGTTTCGTTCTTCCTTCTGGTCCATTCCATTGATTTGAGTCCCAGTTTCCTTTCCATCACTATTGGTTTCTTGTGCATTTCCCTTCATTTCAATTAGTTTGGCCTTCATATGTTCTTCTAATTTGTGACTATAATCAACCAGTTCTGTGAGCATCCTGATCACCAGTGTTTTGAATTGTGCATCTGAGAGGTTCGCTATTTCCTGGTCACTTAGAGTTATCGGCTCTGGGGCTTTGAGTTCTTCTTGAGCCATATTTTGGACTGTTTGTGCCTGTTACATATCAGGAGCGGAGCCCTACGTCTTCACCAGGGCGGGGCAACTCGCAACGTCGCTGGGTTGTGACGCTGTATGTGGGTGCGGGGTCAAAGGAAATCAATGGCGGGTTGCGTGGTCTGTCTCACTGCTCACTCCTTTGCTGGGCTTTATCTACCCGCGCCCGCAAATGTTCAACTGCGCTCGGCCTGCCCCGCACCCTCACTGGGTCCGAGATGCTACCCCAGCTGCCTGTGCACCTGGGTTGCCTGGGTCGCTTAGGTCACCTGGTTCACCTGGGTCATCTGGTTCGCCTGGGTTGGGGGAATCCTTTCCTGCCTGACCCTGCTCTGCTGCTAGCTCCTCCTCTCTTACCGTTCCAGTTGAAAGGTTCGTTGTTGTCGGACTTCCGTATAGTTCAGTTTTCTGTTCTTTGGCTGCATCTTTGTTTACTAAACCTTTGTTGCATTCAAACTTGGTTATGGGAGAAGGCACAGTGTTTCCACCTACGCCTCCATCTTGGCAGAAGTCCCCCATTTCACTTTAAATAAAATAGAATGACCCATCTCACTTGTGGCCAAAAGAGAAAATTTGCAATTGCTGGTTATACATTTATTCATCTGCTCTTCTAGAATATCAGCTTCTTTAGCAAGGGTCATGTCCTGTTTATCATAGCATCCCCAGGACCTAGCACCAGGTACTATAAGCACTTAGTTAAGTACAGGTGGCTAGTTGTAAGAATAATTGAGTGCTAATTGTATTGGGGCTTAGAAAATTATGCCAGAATTTTGTCCGATCTTTTAAGCTATAGGTTGGCAAAATTACAGTAGTAAAATCAGAGTAAAGTCAATCTTTTTTTCCTCTTTCCCTGTGCTGGCCAGGAAAATCCACTACTGCCTAGCACATTCTGTACTTGGAACTTGAGTAAACACACTAGGTCTGAAACTTTCAGGACTGTGTACTATAATGTTTGCAATACTGAGTTTACCCAAACTCGAAAGCTTTTAATGTACTAATGCCAAGATACTATACCCTGGACAACAGCAACTTCAAAAATACTAGTTTTCAACACATGTCAGCCAATCGATAATTTTTTTCCTGGTGCATTTCATCTTGGTTTTCTACCAATGTATTTCACATCTTCTTGACTATATCCATTTTTTTTAAAGCAGGGAAGGGGAAAGTGTAATGTTCCAATGGAATTTCACTTGGTTCATTTTACCCTCCAGTGCTTAATTAAAAATAAATTTTCACTTCCCACAGAGTGAAGTACCTCTTCAAAAACTACCATCTGTTTTATATTAAAGTTCTGATTGGCTGGCAAGCCAATCACTCTTAAGTAAATAAATCAAGCAGGAAATTACATGGTTATAAAATGAGCTAGAAGATTTTAACAAAGTAATAGTTTACTGACTATTAAGCAAAACCCGTTTCATGCAGATAACTAATAAACCAAAGCTATTTATAATCTGTTGTATAAAATAAGTATGGTTAATGTTCTCTAGATCATGACTAATTTAAAAATTCTTCAATTTAACACTGTGATTTTCTAAGCACCATGCTAGACACAGGAGCTATAAATAGCCATCCCTACTTTTCAAAACAAAGTCTAGTGGGAAAGTTTTATGGAATCACTAGGATAATCAGGAAATGATTCATCGATCTGTACTTTGAAGGTTAAGGCCAGAGAGACAAAAGCAATAATGCAGAGAGAACTCTGCAAACACAGGCATGGAGATAGGGAGAGAGGAACATGCATGTAAAAATAAATATTATTATTTAGTCAACAGACAACTATAGAAGGTCTCTGAACAGGAGAAATGTGACAGTTTTGTGTGTTTTCTCTATGTGTTTCTTTATGCTTACTATAAAGAGAGATCATGCCTCGTCCTCTCAGCAGCTATATTTCACACTGTACCTTAGATTGGCATCCTGGTTTCATGCGTCAGCCTCACGCACTTGATATAAGCGGTCTACTGGGAAGTAAACTCTTATTTGGTGGGTGAATCCATCAGATTTCTGAGCTTAGAAAGCTAAAGGTAAAATCTGGATAGTGATGAATTTACTGAGGCAATGTAATAATGCATAGATCTGACTGGGGACCAGCCGGCCTGCCCAGGTGACACCTAGATAACACTGAACAGTTTCCTGATGTGGCTATAGAATAGAGATCAGAGTGATTAAATGCCATAATCCAAGTAAGTGAGGAAGGAATGGAGCAAGAGCGGTGGCCTTCTTCAGGCTGAGAATTTACAACAGATTTCAATGTAAGAAGAGAAGGAAGGGCAGGATACTTTTCAGTGGATGGTTGAAGGGAAGGCAACATCACTAAGAGGCAGAAAAAAGGAAGGGCGAGTCCAAGTTAAGAAAAAGAGGACATGATAGATTTAAGATGCTGACAGAAGAATCATACAGAAATATCTAAAGGCAGTTGAAAATAAGGCTCAGAATGAGGTTCAAGAGCAAAGTCTAACAAGTCAAGTTGTGTTAACAGATAAAATCACCTGTGAAGAGAGTCCTAAAGAAGAAGAATCTAAGAACAGAATCTTGGGTTAGGTCCTGAAGGTCCATAAATATCATAAAACATAAAACCAAAGTGAAATGAGCAATGCCAAGTCAGCTTGTACACAGATGCTTTATTTTAGATGTTAAGAGTTAAAACTGTAAGCAAGATTCTCTTACAATGGAAAGTTTTTGCATACATCAAGAAACTCAATTTAGTCAGGGTAATTGTTGTATTAATGTGAAAACCTTACAACAAAATACAGTACTATATACGTGTACTCAGTTTCCATGCAAGTATGGCTGCTATATGTATGTCTGGCATTTTTATAACATACTGAAAGAAATCCAAATTAACACAACAGGATAAAGGCTACTGAAGATGCCTGACATGCTTAAGATTTAAAAAGTTCTTACAAAAAGCAACAAACCAGTTAACTGAAGGATTCAACCAATACCAACCCAAATAGGTACTATATCCAATAGTCCCAGGCTTCTGTGCAATATATTACTTTTGGGATAATTTCATGCTCAAGAAAAATTGTGCTTTAAAAAATATAGTTCTCCCAAGATATTTTATACTTTGGTGATTGGACACTATGTACATACAAACCAGCTATGTACATTCAAACCAGATAAGGGCTACATAAATTTTAAAAAAACTAAAAAAAAACCCAGAAAACAAAAAACAAACCATTATGTGCCATTAGTTCAAGGCAACTGAAATTGAAATAATCCAGTATGATTTTGTTACAATCATTGGTTGTACAAAGTGAAATTTCTGTGAGAAGTTCACTAATTAAGAAGCAATCAACAATACTTAACAAACATGCTAAGAAGATTCCAATTGGTTCATCTATTTGTTATCAACAAGGCATAATCTTAGTAGCAGACACTTTTTTCACTTCTCACCACATCTAATATGCAAAAACAAGCTGGTGGATGTAAATAGCTTAAAACCCTATTAGGTCTACTGTTCAAGAGCTAGGCATTAAAATACTTAGTATTTCCTTTTCTATTAACATAAAGACATCAGAAAATCTTAGGCTGTTCTTGTCTTAAGGTATAGTATTTTGGTATTTGCAAGGATCTGCCTGGTAATGGTTGACTCCACTAAGTTAACTTGAGAATGTGCCATCATTTGCGTTTTCTCTTTTCACACAGTGCAAGTGGTGGTCGCTCTTTCCTTCTCTCATAGCAGCAAGCCAACTCTGCTATTGTCTATAGCAGCATACTTCAGGGGTGGAGAGGGAGAGAGTGTGTCAATCATAAATAAAAATTAAAACTACAGTGTACAATTCTATTTACCTGTCAGTGTTTAAGTTGACAGCACACCTTTATATATCTCAAAAAAATACCATAAAATCTCTACACAAAAGCAAATAAAGACATTCTTTCACGAAGAAATAAAGTAAGTGCAAACACCTAAAACAGGCAACTGAAGCAACTGTTGTAACCTGTACAGGAATACAAATTTTATAAAAGGACAGAGTATTTTTATAAATAAAAAAATAATGTTCTCTACTTCTGAAACATTGAGTAAATATAATAAACTTCTAAGTGCAGACTGTTTTTAGGGACCAAAGTACCATATTATTTTTTAAACAAAATGCAAAAATTTCAAACACATATACAAATCACCAGATTAATTTATATAACCCCCCATATAATTTAAAAAGAAAATATTAAATTATTATTTAGTACATATTTTAGAGCTACTTTATAACCAACATGATTTAAAGGGCATAGTGCAATATTTAGGTAGATGTGACATACAGTATAGATATTGTGTATTTTGCAGCTATAACTTACTACTGTTTCACACTTAAAAGTCAAAATTGTTCTTTAATATGTCAGCTGTAACAACAGGAAACAACATTGGCTTCTAGACACCCTGTCTAGGTATAAATATCTACATTTAAGCTTTAAAAATGAAAATAAATTATAAAAACAGACTTCTTTCCAATTTACAAAGTTTTTCTGCTCCTACATACTGTACAATACATTCAACAAACTCCCAGCTCTTCTGAGATTTACAAAGAAAATACTGACTCTTTACAAAGGAAAATACCCTTTTTCCATGCTTTTTGTTTTTAGTACTATGCTCAAATAAATACATTTAACACTGTAGTTAGTTTTATTGTTTTTGAAAAACACCAAAAATTAGTAGTGCAACTTTCTATCTTTCCTTTAACTTCCTTTCCATTGTGTTTCTTTGTCAATGGCAGCCTAAGCAAATCAGCACGCAGGCAAAGGTACTTCATAAAACCGTGTGTGCTTCCCATACGTAGACTAACTTTGGAGATCACACATACACCTATCTATAACAAAACTGCAGCATTAAGAGAATAGCAACATATATCTTTTGAAGAAAATGTGTGAGAATTTACTTTTAAATTGTCCACAAACATTCCAATGTAATTTTTCATCTTGCTTTTTAAAAACAATTTTTAAAAATTTCACCTCTTAAAAAATAAACTATGAAATTGCCTACCCCTTACTTTCTGCCCACTAAGTATGAAAAAAAGATGCAAACCATTTTAGGGATGTAATAAAACCTTAAAAACAATTAATTGACAAAAATTTCATTGTAACCTAATTTAGTACAGAATATTATAAGGGAGCGGGGCACTTCATCACTTTTAATAACAATTACAGTATGAGAGCTCTTGAAGTGCTGCTGCTGGCTGTGTAAGTGCTCAAATATCTTCTCGCTTGTTCAGTCATGATAAGTTGGTCTTCTGTCTTCCCATAAACCACTGTTTCCCATTCACAAGTTGACTAGGAAAGAAATATCAAAATTACTAAGGTACTTAATTATCTATACTACTTCACAACTAAACATTTAAAAGTCAATTATTTTAATTGATTGGGTATTTGATAAGTAGTTATTATTAAAAATGTTTGGATAATGACATTGTGATTCTTTTTAAATGTTATGTTTTAAAAATACATACTGAGCCCTGACTGGCATAGCTTGGTTGGGTAAGCATTGTCCTGCAAACCTAAAGGTTGTTGGTTCAATTCCCAGCCAGGGCACATGCCTAGGTTGTGGGTCGGATCCCTGGTTGGGGCATAAGGGAACCAAGGCAACTGAATGATGTTTCTCTCACACACTGAAGTTTCTCTCCCCCTCTTCCTCCTGCCTTTACCCTCTCTAAAAATAAATAAATAAAAGTCTAAAAAGATAAAGTGGTGACTATTAAGTCACAATTTTAAAAAACACAAACTTAAATATTTAAGGTCATTGTTTTAGCTTTCTATATTGCTTATAAGCCTGTGGGGGCAGTTTAAAAGTTTTGTCCCTACAACTCCCTCCCCACCCCCAAATCAAATCATGGAAAGAATGTCAGTCTTTATTGCTTCAAACTTTAACAAAAGATTGAGAAGATGTAATGTCAAAAAATGAGCTAAGAAGGCTTTAAGTCTTGCAAATTAGGAAATATAGTCATAGCACAAAGTCAAGTTTACATTGATTCATTTTTCTGCCCTTATAAGGGTTACTACATTATAGGTATGACCTGCTATGTAATAAATTTTCCTGAAAAGATGTGTTGAACACTTGGAAATCAAATAATTCTAAATGGATTAAGAGAATATGCTACAAGGCCCTTTGAAGACCAGTGGCTCAAAACAGAGGTGAGGTGGCCATATTTGATTGCCAAAGATGTTTTCAAGAAATGCTAGTGCTACAGTAATTGTGGGTGTAAAGAAAACTTCCTCCTCAATGGGTTGAGTTCTTCAGATAACACAGTAAAAATCTTTCAAATTCTTTGGGTTGAATTCTTCAGATAACATGGTAAAATTTTTCCAGCTTTCATTTGCTGCTGCATAAGGGCTGCATAGCAATGGAAATTTTAAAAAAGCTTTGTTTTACAACTTTTTAAGCCAAAAACTTCCCTGGAAACCATTATACTAACAAAATCAAGCACAGACTGCTTCTAACCACCTACCCTTCCAAGACAGCAATTACGGCAATACTTATTTGTTATAAGAGAAGAGGTGCCAGAAAGGTATTTCGATATCTTTAGTTTAAAAATGAAATAATATGCACCCCTATGTTCATAGCAGCACTATTTACAATAGCCAAAATTTGGAAGCAGCCCAAGTGCCCATCACTAAGTGAGTGGATTAAAAAGCTGTGGTATATTTATACAATATAATATTACTCAGCCATAAAAGAAGAAGGAAATCTTACCCTTTGTGACTGCATGGATGGACCTAGAGAGTATTATGCTAAGTGAAATAAGCCAGTCAGAGAAAGACAAATACCATATGATTTCAGTCATTATGTGGAATCTAATGAACAAACTAACTTAACAAGCAAAACAGTGACAGACTCACAGATAGAGTGCACAATGACAGCTATCAGAGGGGATGGCTGGATGAAAAAGGTGAGGGGGTTAAGCAAAAAAAAAACAACCATAGACACAGACATCAGTATGTGATTACTACAGGGAAAGGAGGTCAGGAGAAACAGAAGAGGATAAAGGTGAGATAAATGGTGATGGAAGACTTGACCTGAGGTGGTGAACACAGAATGCAATACACAGGTGATATACTATAGAACTGTACACCTGAAACCTATATCATTTTATTAACCAATGTCACCCCAATAAGTTCCATTCTAAATAAATAAATAAATAAACAAAAATAAATAAAATAAGAAAAAATAAAAATAAAATGAAATAGTGCCTTGGAAATCACCAGAAGAGTTTCTGGCTACAGCTCCTATCATTTAGTTTATATGTGCCCTGATGAATGAGTCACTCAAAACCCAAATCTAGTTTGAGTAGCAAGATAATAATGAATGTTTAGTTACTGTTATAGTCAGTAACAAATTTAAAAAGAAAAAGCATAATTTGTGATTAGTAAGTCCAAAGTGATAATTGAATAAACAACAAAAATCACTAAAAGAAATTTATAAATTCATACCTGAAGATTCTTTTCCAATGTGACAACTTTAGGAGTGTTAGGGTTTGGTTTCTTTTTATTAAGTGTATATGTTTTGTTGGTTGAATTTATATCTTGTTTTTCAGGAGTCAAGTTGCACCTATTATCATGTATTTCCAATAATGGTATCATTAATAAGGATGTTGTAAATATATTTTCTGACTAAGAGAGAAAAAAGAAAGAGGAAAGTAAAATAGCTAATTCAAAAACAGAGACAAATAGAGAGACTGATGAGTAACTGGTAGTGGAAGCCTGGCTCATTTCCCTCCAAGAAAGCTTTTGACTCCAATGAAATTTCTAATAATGTGGTAAAATTAAATATTTCAGAAATGAACCAAAGATAAATACTGAAATTTAAAGTTTTAAGAACTATCATTTTATGACATCATACATAAGAGACCCAACTCCTCTCAAAACAAAAAACATATGAAAAGCAAGGAAGCAAATAAAATATTCCTTATCATTAATAGCTTCTTTCTGAATTAGGTAGAATAATACTAAAGGAACTTTATATAAATCTCTAATGAATTGACCACATATTGAGTAAGAAACAAAAACCACTAGGACTTAAAACCACCATTTTAAAAAAAATGCTTTACAAACCTGTGTGTCTAAAAGGTCGTCAGTCAATAGTGGAGTACCTGGTTCTTCTTTTTCCCAATTATCTAAGACTAGTGATTTTCTGACTTTCTTCACAGAAGCAGTAGGCTGGAATGAATAAATTACAATGAAAACATTATGGCAAAGTCACTTGGACATGATACGGCTTTTATTAATGACAAATAATACTAAAAGATCACCTCTTGTTTGCAGCTCTTATAAGCAGGTTCATCTTCCTCTTTGAGGAATATGTCTGTTCCAGTTTCTTCTTTTAAAACTTCCCGAATATCTTCTTCCAAGAAGGCAAGTGGCTGTGACTAAATTGGTTTTTAAAAGATTTAAAAAAGGCCTTTGTAACAACTCCTTTTTCTCCCCATATACAGAAACCCATCTTTTGTATTTTTTCATTAGTAGTTTAATTTTCTCCCAGTCCCTTTGATACAGTTAATCAACTAACCAGTTTTATGGCAAAAATTATACTGCACATTGCAAGCACTGAACAAATGGTGCAGCACTTTCTTCACATACGTAAGTGAAAGCACAGATAACACTTCCCATCTCTATTCATAAACTACTATTGCTAGCACTATTATTAATTTTTTTAATAGCAGCAATTAGTATAGCACATACCATTGTACTTGAAATTTAGCCTCACTAGATTCATTTCTATTATCTCTTTGATCTTCACCAATAACCCCCTTGGATGTGTTTTATGATCGCCATTGAACAGAAGCAGAAACTGAGCCTTAATGAGATCTCGATCAATCAGTTAGAAAATATTATTAGGAAAGTGCTTATGTATATCAAAATATTAAAATTTTTTTATTCTATTACAGGTAACCACTACTGAAACTACTAAAAGGTTGGCTTTAGTGTTAAGAAAAGAGCTCTGCTGACAGTCGATTTGCCTTCTCTAGATGATATAATGTAAAGTAAAAATTCAAAACAAGCAAAGGTTTATTTACAAGGCAAGCAAAGGTTTATTTACAAGTCAAGTAAAAAGATGAACACAAATTCAAACTTATAAATCAAGAGATTAAATTTTTTTAAAGATTTTATTTATTTATCTTTAGAGGGGAAGGGAAAAGGAAAGAGAGAAAAGGAAAGAAGGAAAGAAATATCAATGTATGGTTGCCTCTAGTGAGTCCCCTGCTGGCAACCAGCCTGCAACCCAGGCATGTGCCCTGACTGCAAATCGAACCGCGATCTTGTGGTTCGCAGGCCTGTGCTCAATCCACTGAGCTACACCAGCCAGGGCAAGAGGTTAAATTTTTATCAGTTTCAATAAATATCATTTTTAAAATATTAAAAGTCAAAGATAAAAATAAAAATTTGTGTTTTTATTAAATTAGGAAAATTCTTAAAAATAAAAAGAATACACATACCACAATTTTAAGGGGTCCATATTTTTTCTCCTGAGCAGCAAGCGCATTCTTAAAAGGAGTAGGAGTTCTCGGTGTGGTACCCAATATAGATCTTCTAATTGTAGGTGTTCTAAACCTATTCAATTATTTAGATATCTGTGTTACAGTCAAAATTTGACTTCATAGGAATTAATAAAGGCAACTGCATAATACATGCTTTATTTAAACATTACAGGATGACTGTAAAGTACACTGCTTAAGCTAATTCTTATTTTAATCAATGATCTTTTTCCCCCCCTGTGGAAGTATTTTGTAGATATGATTAAAGTCTATAACTAATTGACTGTATTTCAATGATCTTAATACAGAAAATAGAACTCATGTAGAAAAAAGCAGTAAAAATGTTTTGCTTGAGTTGAAAGGTTTAACAAATACATTTAACTGTTTTTCGGTCTCCTGCAGATAAAACATAAGGTTATAATTTTGTTTTCAATTCTGAGTCCCATATGGATAGGGATTAGGGTATATGCATAAATGGACAAAAAAGTAAAAATCTACTCTTGAAATTGTGTTTCTTGGGGTTTTTTTGACACAAATATTTAATACCTACTTACCCTACATTCTCCTTTTGATCTTTGGGAGTTGTTTCCTTATGAAGAGGAGTTGTAATGAGAACTTTCTGCCCACAAATAGGAGTTGATGTAAATGAAGGATTTTCTATATTAACTTGTTCATTTCCAGAGCATGTGTTGAAAAACTAAAAACAGAAGAGAGTTTAAAGACAATTTCTACAACATGAATATCTCTGCATAACTATTAAACCGACAATATTTTCAAATTATTTCCTAATCTCTCTTAGAAAAAGATCGCCAATAATACCACATTTACACTCCACTCCATGAAAATGAAGCTCCAGGAGGGCAGGACCTTTGTTTTGTTCATTACCGCCTTCCCAGCAATTAGAACACTGTGTAGCACGTAACAGACACTCAAGAAATAGTAATTTAACACATATTCAAAAGTTACAAAACAGCACAGAATTTTTAAGACAGTATATTATCAAATAGGAATCTAGAAACCATAAATAGCTGCCGTGTTAAATGTAACAGATTTGTACAACAGTATAAATGCAAAAAGTTTTATTAGTTTATTAGTAAATGATCTTAAGTGTCCTTTCCTATGAGAATATTTTGAATTCAGAATAATGCTTCGCTGACAAAAATACAGCTGTCTGGCAAATCTGCTTATTTACAACACAGCTCAGAACCTCTGAGCAGCCAAAATTGGTATCACATAGTCCATTTCCAAATGACAGGCTTTACTCATTGGATCTTAACTCACATGCAATTTTGAATTACTAATTTATTTTTGAAGCCAATAGATTAGAAGCAATGGTAAGAAAAAGTGGAAATTGCTGTAAAGCTATTTATAACTGAAATTAATTCTAGCTCTATCATTTTTAGTTCCTAATGTTTGCAATATACTTACCCCTAAGATTAGCAGTCAAACCCTCTTAAAACCCTGCAGCGATGCCCATCAATTACAGGATAAAATCCAAGCTCTTTGCCATTAGATATAAGGTCTTTAGAATCATGCCTCACCTTCTCAGCCTTGGATTTCACACTTCAACAAAAATTGCGAGTGTGTAAAGCTCTATACATAGAAAATTGTTAGTGTGCTCAAGCCCATTCCCCCTTCCTCTAGGAGCTTCATAACTTTGAAGGGTAGGGTGGGGGTGGGTGTCATAGTATTCACATTGCTGTCTATATAAATGGCACCTCCTGAAGGGCGAGGAAGGCACAGTTTTCAGAAAACAGTGATTGTGTTCTGCCAGATCTTCCTCATATTCCCAACATCTGAACACCTCCAATAATATCTCAGCACTCTCCAAGTTTATTTGACCATTAAACTTCCTACTCCCATAAAACTTCTTAACCTCTGCCAGGACAACTTGCTCAACTTCTGAATTTCATTCCATTTACCTCCTAAGGTTTTTGAAAGAGGATTAACTGAGATGTTATAATAAAAGTATTTAGCACACAGCCTAGAATATAGTATTCATTTAAAAAGAGAGGTACAGTTTGCCTTAATATAAATATCTGCTGCTCAGGAACATAACTATAGGAAAAAGCAGGTAGTTCTTGATATCCGTAGAAAAACCTGACACATGAAATTCTTACAGTGAGCAGTTACATGGATATACATACCTGATATCTGTTGAACAGTCAGTCAAAATATTGATATCAAGCTCAGCTCTGCCATTAGATAATTTGGACAAAACATTTTACCTTTCTGGGCCTATTTCCTAATGAGTCTCATTAAAGATGTGGAACTACATATCTAAAAATCTCTTTTAGCTCTAAAAAGTGTAAGGCACTCTAATGCCACTACTACATTTTGTGGGATACCTTCTGATTTATCAGAGCTTAGCATGCTCGTGTATACATTTTAAGTACATTATCCATTTTTATATGATATCAAAGCAATGAATTGCTAGCAAGGATATTAAAGATATAATTTAATATAGCTCATCAATATTTGGAAGGATAAATAGAAAGACTACTACCTGTGAAGGAGAAAATGGTAGTGTTTTCACCGGTGTGTGTTTTAATGCTGTATTACTGCCATCACTGAATGAGCCATCGCTAAGTTCACTGCTGGGGGACTGGCCCACTCGTGTTCTTCTCTTCTTTCTGAGAATGGTTGGTGGAGTACTGAACTTGACCACGTTTGGGGATGTTAAAGGAGCAGCCTCACTTTCTGCACCATTACAACTGTTTTTTTTCTCTTCAAGAACCAGGCTGACATTAAACTGACATTCCATGGCACCTTCATTGTGCTGAATTCGCATTAGTTTAACAGGAGTCATGGCACCTTCATTGTGTTGAATTCGCATTAGTTTAACTGGAGTGGACTTGACAGGAGAAGCAGCAGCATCAGTAAGATCAAAACTGGTAACATCGCTCCATGCTACAGGATCCTGCAATACATTAAATTCTTAAAGTTAATGCTGTAACCTACTTAAATCTGATCTTGAACTTGGGATGATTTGCACAGTTAATTAACTACTCATCTTTATCAATAGAAACAGGTTTTCCTTTCCTTGTTCATTTTTTTTTAACAAGGCCATTTGTGAGGAACAGATTATGATTTTACTATGACTCCAATTTGGAATATCCCAAAACAATATTCCATCTAATTTAGTAGCTGAAGCTTACTGTCCACATACTTTAAGTAAAAAGAGCAAATTATTTTGCTATTATCAAAGAGTTCAAATGGTCATAAAACCTTACACTCTATTCCACATGAGAAAAATGCTATCAAATTCGACATAATCATCTGGTAATGTGTATGGGACATCTTCAAAATGGTCGATGGTCATATACTTTGATCCAGAAATTCAATTGAACCTAAGGACATAGCCATGATTTTACATGAAGCTTTATGTAATACATTCTGCAATTTGTAATACTGAAAAACTGGACACCATTACCAACAATAAGAATACATTTGGGTAAATAAATTTTGTTACAGTCATATGATAGAATACTATGAAGCCATTAAAATTCAAGTTTAAAAAGACAGTTAAGAAAACAGAGACATGCTCATGATATGTGGAGAAAAAAAATCCACATAATGTAAGTATATATTGGGCTTTGAAAATATATGAATATGTATATTTTATATATATATATAACATAGCCTGAAAAGAAATACCTCAAATTATAAACTCTTGATTTATTAAAGATTTTAATTTTCTTCCTTACAGTTTTCTCTGGTTCCCAACTATCTCTAACATATTTGTAAAACTTGTATAACAAAGAATAAAATGGTAAATACTAAAAATTCTAGACAAGGTACATTCTTGAGAAAGACATATATTTTTTCCAGAAATCACTGCAAACTATGAGAGAAATTAAGCATGGCATACAAAGTAATGCTTAACATAAAACTGGTCAGTGTCCATTAAACTGAGTTTCTAAACATGAAGCCATGTAACTAAAACTGAGCTTTTGATAACCTCACAATTTCAAACTTACAGATTCAATAAGTTCTAGAGTCTCTGCAAATTCTGGGATGGTCTGTAGCGAGGACAGCACAGCATTTGCCTCTACGGCCAGGAACTTTGTGGGTGAATTCTGCTGAGCAGTCAGAGTGTGATGCTCATCCATACTGTAAAACTCACTAGTGTGCTCCTCCAGGCTGTTTAGAGTATTGGACGTGCTGTCATCCATGAGGAAACTACCAGACCAGCTAGAGAAGTTTCCAGGCTGCTAAAAGCACAAAAGAAATTTGAATATTATTTATCATTCTGAACCTAAGCAGAAAGTTTATATTTTAAGTAAGAGGTTTTTTTCTATATCATACTTTACAACTAAAAATATCATAGCAAATATTCTGTCTTTTTTCAAAATCGATATAAGTTTTTTCATTAAATTTCATATCTTGGCTGTTTATTTTTTCTAACTAAATTTGTTCTAAAATTTATAAAATCATGGTGAGATAATACAAGCATGCACACATAACATAAAGTTAAAACTTGTAGAATATGGCCTCTACCTTTCAAACTTCATCTTTTGACACATCTTCCTCCCAGGAAATACTCAACTATAGTACTTGAGATTCCCCAATAAGTTATTTTTTTACCTTGAAGTGCCTTTGCACATACTGCTGCTCCCTTTATCTATAGAATACAGTCCAACCTACTGACCAGGGAAACTCCTATTCCTCATTTAAGATAAAGTTCAAACACTGGTAAGCATTCCATCGGACTATACTTTCACCTGTTCCGTGTATAATAATGACCTGGTTCACTTACTTTGCTAATGTATAATCATTGCCTATCTTTCAAGACTGTGCTCAAATAGAATTTCTTCCAGGAATCCTTCCCTGACTACCTAACTCTCACTTAGGCACCTCTCTTATGTGCTCCCATAAAACTTTGTGACTTATTTTATCAAAATAAGTCCTGTTCCCTGTCCATGTTCCCATTAGAGTACATCCTTTGAGGTCAGGGGCTGCGTCATTTTTCTTTCTCTTGCTAGTGATGTACACTGGGCAACATACTTATCTTTTGATCCTAGTTTCCTAGTGTCTCATAATAAAAAACAAGAGAAGAGACCAGGAAGAGCCATAATTTTAAAAGAATATGTAATTTGCAAGCTGCTAAGAGAGTAGATCCTAAGAGAACTTACCACAAAGAAAAAATTTTTTTCTTTTTCTTTTTTTTTGCAGCTATATGAAATGATAGATGTTAACTAAACTAAGTGGTAATCATTTCATGTCACATGTAAGTCAAATCATTATGCTATACATCTTAAACTTACACAGTGCTCTATGTTAATTATAACACACATTGGGAAAAAAAGAAAAAGAAACACAATATGTAAAGTGTACTGCATGTCCAGTAAAACTTTCTGATGTGACAAAAAGGTTTTACATCTGAAGCTGCTCAGTAAGGAAGCCATTATAACCACAGAAGCAGCCAAAATGTGGCTACAACTGAGGAGTTGAATTTTTAAACCTTATCTAAAATCAAATGTGGTTAGTAACTACTATATATTAAAGAAAACATTAGCCCAGTCCACAGGAAGCACTCAATAAATGGTATCTATTACTATTAAAAATAAAAATTGCTAGAATGTGCTAGAGTCACAAAAATGTTAAGTTCCAAGTTAAGTAAGGTAAAAAAAAACCAAGTTTCCAACACTGTTATAAGTCCCACCTGTTTTAAAGTTTCCTTAAAAATATAAGACAGCAAAGCAATCTTATTTCATTAGCATAGGGTTTATGAAGAGCACTTTTAAACCACATTCATTTCAATTGAGTTTGCAGCTAGGAAAAAGATTTATAAAGGGAGATCTCTGGACCCACTAGTGGGAAAACCATAGATCTACAATCATACACACCTGAATCCAAATCCCTAACAATAAACCACCTACTTCACAGAATTAATATAAGGATTACCAAAAGTTCATACAACACATCTACAATGCATATTCAGTAAAACAGTAGTCATTATTATCACATAATTCTCAAAAATGAGTACTTTATATGTGTATGGAGTCTATTTTGCTAGGTGTAGCAACTTTCCTCTAGAATCAGGAATTTCCAATCACCTTATAAACCAGATCTTGGCCCTGGCTGGTGTGGCTCAGTGGATTAAGTGCCAGCCTACGAACCAAAGGGTCACTGGTGTTGATTCCCAGTCAGGGCACATGTCTGGGTTGTGGGCCAGGTCCCTGGTGGGGGTTGTGCAAGAGACAACCACACACTGATGTTTCTCTTTCTCCTTCCCTTCCATTTTATCTAAAAATAAATTAAATCTTTTTTTAAAGAACAGATCTTTATGAGAGTGGATTTCCGATAGAAAATTCTTTTTAAAAATACTCTTTCCCCTTTTTAATGCAAAATGTCAATTCTTTTAGCTAGCTATATTTTCCTGGTAGGTTAAAAATGATAGGCTACAACCTGAAAAATAATCAAAGGCATTTTTGTACACCGACAATGAAATATCAGGAACAGATATTAGGAAAAAAAGTCCCATTTGCTATAGCAACAAGAAAAATAAAGTACCTAGGAATAAACCTAACCAAGGAAATAAAAGATCTGTACTCAGAGAACTATACAACACTGAAGAAAGAAATTAAGGAGGATACAAATAAATGGAAGCATATGTGTTCATGGACTGGGAGAATTAACATCATCAAACTGTCCATACTACCCAAGCAATTTATAGATTCAACACAATCCCTATGAAAATACCAATAACACACTTCACAAATATAGAACAAACATTTCAAAAATTAATATGGAACCATGAACAACCCCAAAGAGCTACAGTAATTTTTAGAAAGAAGAACAAAGTAGGAGGGATCGCCATATCTGACACTGAACTATATTACAAGGCCACTGTAATCAAAACAGTCTAGTACTGGCATAAGAACAGACACATAGATCAATGGAACAGAATATAGAGCCCAGAAATAAACCCAAGTTTCTATGGTCAATTAATATTCAACAAAGGGGGCAGAAGCATAAAATGGAGTAAAAATAGCCTCTCCAACAAATGGTGTTGGGAGATCTGGACAGCCATATGCAAAAAATGAAACTCAACCACCAACTTACACCATACACAAAAATAAACTCAAGATAGATAAAAGTTAAATATAAGTTGCAACACCATAAAAGTCCCAGAGGAGGACATAGGGAGGGAAATCTCAGATATTCTATACATCAATATTTTCGCTGATATGTCCCTTAGAGCAAGGAACATAGAGGAAAGAATAAACAAACAAGACTTCATCAAAATAAAAAGCTTCTCCATGGCTAAAGAAAACAGTAGCAAAATGAAAAGGGAACCAACTGTATATGAAAATACATTTGCCAATGATATATCAGACAAGGATTTGACCTCCAGAATATATAAAGAACTCACAGGATTCCACTCCAGGAAGACAAACAATCCAATTAAAAAATGGGCAAAGTACCTGAACACACACTGCTCCAAGGAGGACATGCATAGGGCCCAGAGACATATGAAAAGATGCTCAACATCACTAGCTGTCAGAGATGCAAATTAAAACCACAATGAGGTACCATTTCACACTGGTCAGAATGACCATCATAAACAAATCAACAAACAAATGTTGGAGAGGATGCAGAGAAAAGGGAACCCTAGTGCACTGTTGGTAGGAATGCAGACTGGTGCAGCCACTATGGAAAACAGTGTGGAATTTCCTCAAAAAACTAAAAGTGGATCTGCCTTTTGATCCAGTAATTCCACTACTGGGATTATACCCTAAGAATCATGAAACAATAATTCAAAAGAATTTATGCACCCCAATGTTCATAGCAGCACAATTTACAATAGCCAAGAGCTGGAAGGAACCTAGGTGCCCATCAGTAAATGAGTGGCTCAAAAAACTGGTACATATACACAATGGAATTCTATGCAGCAGAAAGAAAGAAGGAGCTCCTACCCTTCATGACAGGATGGATGGAACTGGAGAACATTATGCTAAGTGAAATCAGCCAGGTGGTGAAAGAAAAATGCCATATGATTTCACCTATGAATGGAACCTAATCAACAAAGCAAACAAGCAAGCAAAATATAACCAGAGACATGGAAATTAAGAGCAAACTGACAGTAACCAGAGGGGAGAGGGAAGAGAGATAACAGGGGAAAGAAGGGGAAAAGTCGTCAAGGAACATATAAAAGAACCCATGGGCAAAGCCAAAGAGGGGAAGGATGGAGGGTGAGAGGTGGGGGTGGGAGAGGTGGGGGAAAGTGGTGGCAGGAAAATGAAGACAACTGTATTTGAACAACAATAAAAAAAGAAAGAAAAAAAGTAGGGCCAAGACGGAGGCATAGGTAGATAGACTTTATCTCCTTGCACAACCAAAATAAGAACAATAATTTAAAAACATAAAATAACTAGAACTGCCAGAAAATCAAACTATATGAAAGTCCAACAACAAAGGAGTTAAAGAAGAAACATTCATCCAGACTTGTAGGAGGAGCAGAGACAAGCAGCTTGGGCTGAGAAGATGTACAGCAAGGTGGTGGCTGGAGGACCAGGGCATGCAAGCTGGCAGCTGGCAGACTGGGCAAGGCAGCAGCTACAGGCAGTCCCATATTTGCATGTGGATAAACTGGGAAGAACAACTGTGGAGTGAGACAAACCATGCAATACAGGGTTGCAATGTGGGGAAATAAATACTCAAAACCTCTGACTGAAAATACCTGTGGGAGATGAGGCAGAAGTAACTCCCAGCCTCACAGGAGAGTTTATTAGAGAAACCCACAGGGTCCTAGAACATACACAAACCCACCCAACTGGTATCAGTACCAGAAGGGTCCAATTTGCTTGTGTGTAGCAGACAGTGACTGAAAGCCTGCAGAGAGTTGAACAAGCAGCATTGTTCCCTCTTGGGCCCCTCCCCCACAGGCAGTGCCACAATACAGCGACATGGATTGCCCAACCCTGGTGAATAACTAAGGCTCCTCCCCTTACTATGTAGCAGGTGCACAAAGACCAAAAATATATGGCCCACATAAAAGAACAGATCAAACTCCAGAAAAAATACAACTAAACAATGAAGAGACAGCCAACCTATCAGACGCAGAGTTCAAAACACTGGTAATTAGGATGGTCACAGAAATGGCTGAGTATGGTCGCACAACAGAGGAAAAAGTGAAGGCTATGAAAAGTGAAATAAAGGGAAATGTACAGGGAACCAACAGTGAAGAGAAGGAACTGGGACTCAAATCAACAGTTTGGAGCAGAAAGAAGAAATAAACATTCAACTAGAACAGAATGAAGAAACAAGAATTCCAAAAAAATGAGGAGAGGCTTAGGAACATCTGGGACAACTTTAAATGTTCCAACGACTGATTCATAGAGGTGCTAGAAGAAGAGGAAGAGCAAGAGATTGAAAACATAATGAAGGAGAACTTCCCTACTCTGGCAAAGGAAAGAAACTTCTAGGAAGTCCAAGGAAACTCAGAGAGTCCCAAAGAAGTTAGACCCAAGGAAGCACACAGTAAGGCACACCATAATTATATTACCCAAGATTAGAGATAAGGAGAAAATCTTAAAAGCAGCAAAAGAAAAGGAGACTGTTACCTAAGTTATCAGCAGGGAAGGGGAGGGAGGAGAATGGGGTAAAGGGAATAAGAAACATAAATGGTAGGTACAAAATAGAAAGAGAGAGGTTAAGAATAGCATGGGGAATGAAGAAGCCAAAGAACTTATATGTACAACCCATGGACATGAACTAAAGGGGGGAATGATGGTGGGAGGAGTGTTACAAGGCAGAGGGGAATAAAGGGGAAAAAAATGGGACAACTGTAATAGCACAATCAATAAAATATATTTAATAAAATAAACAACAAAATAAGAAAGAAGTAAAGTAAGTACTCTTCAGGTCTTCCTATTTGCCCATGATTTTTATAGTTTCAAAACAAAAACCACTCTACCTATGGAATATATCTTGTCTATTACAATGAATGAATGTCATTTTTATTAATACTCTTTTAAATGGTATAAAGATATCACCTACTACCTAATAATACTATTTCAAGATCTTAGGTTAGTAATTCTATATTCGTTTCCCTACCTCATTCAGCCCCAAACCAAGGAAAAACCCTTTCTTAAATGTAAAAAGTCTCAGGATATTAAATTTTTAAAACTTCTCTTAAGTACAAATTTTTTTCCTCTTAATCCATCTAGAATAGCCTGTTTAATTTTGCTAGAATGACTGCCATTTATCCTAATTTAACACTACTAGTTGTTCTCAGCAACCAAATCTTAGACAATAATTTTCACACCTGGTAACAAAAATACAACATCCACATAAAAATCTTAAGTCATAATGAATATTCTTTCCAGTTGCTGACATATGAAAGTCAATGCTAAGGAAAACTATAAAAGCACATAAAAGATTCTAAAATAAAATCTAAACACTTAACCTAATTTCTTACCGCTGGAACTCGCTTTCTTCTAACTTCACTCTCAGCTGACATAAGAAGCAACTCAAGTTCCTTTATTTTTTTCTCCTTATCAGGATCTTCATCAACAAAGGGTTGCTAAAGTAAGTTAAATAAAAAATAGGCTACTTACATAATTACTTTATTATTAGTATTCTAATTTTTATTTTCTTCTACACAATATAAATCTATTTTTTCTAAAGCTTAATACTATTAAATCCCAAATATCCAAAATCATAATACCTCTGGAATCTAAAGAGGTGATAGTAAATACTTACAATAGAATGAAAAAAAAACGGGGATAATACATATATAAAAATGTATACTGCATTATCTGTATCAGTTTAAAAATTTGTGTCTGGAGTATGTTTCAATTTATTAAATTTTAGTACATATTCTTAACTAATTTAGCAAAACTATATCCATTCACAACCTGAATGCATTAAGTTGGAAAATAA
Organism: Sturnira hondurensis; assembly: GCF_014824575.4. Classification (NCBI taxonomy): domain Eukaryota; kingdom Metazoa; phylum Chordata; class Mammalia; order Chiroptera; family Phyllostomidae; genus Sturnira; species Sturnira hondurensis. The sequence goes on from NW_028082759.1 coordinate 33,589,786, forward strand.
AAGAACCACCTTACTGGTGGTGTCTTCCACTTTACATTTGCAGTGTATATTTCTCAAACCCACTTAACAAACTTTCTACTTTAATGTTATCATACACAAAGTAAATGGGACAGATAGTATTGTTTTTGTCCTAGTTTTATACATGAGGAAACAGGCACTATTAGACTTTCAAAAATGTTTGAAATGGTTTCCTTTGTTTTATTATAAATAAAAGAGTTACCTGAATAAAGGCAGAAGTCTGAACATGTTCTATACAATTGCCTTCAGGTGACACATACTGATAGGCTGGAATCTAAAAGTAATTATATCATTAATATTGTACATATAACATTTTAAAATCTGAGACAAAGCACAAAAACTCTTGATAAAATATGAATATTAAAAAGTCAGAACATATTTTTGTTAACTTTAAATTTTCATACCAACAATAGTTTCTTATCTACTAAGTACATCTCTGTTCTCAGGGTCTGATTAAAAGTCTTAACACAGGAAAGATCTATCTTCTAGATGGAACGTGAGAATTGCCTGGCCTAGATTCATCAGCCAATTACTCTACTAACAACAATACCCACCAAGTACTTTTAAATCTGCTATTAGGATTACTGTATTTCCTGGGGAAGACAAAGTAATTTTATTCCTATTATAAGGACTAAGGGATTAGTCCTTATGAAACACTCACAGAGATAGGACTAAAGCAAATTTTTCAACGTTCAAATCTCCTACTCCTACCACCATCCCATGGCAACCTCTGGGTAAAAAGATATGAAAATAAAGGTTTCTTATGTTACTTGCTTAGATAAATATCAGAATTACTCATGTACTTTTTAATGCTCTGACAATAGACTAAGAATTATTCTGCTTCTTTTCTAAAGCATCTGTAATAAGAATTTTGAAGTTGCATGTAAATTTAGTGTGTGGTGGTGGAAAGAAATATGATAAGGTATTTTTAAAACCTTAAAATATAATAAATATAAATATGATAGAGTATATTTCCCACAATGGATTACCTAAATCACTAAAGCAGAACCATTTTATATAACTTCTAATATTAAACTTAATTTTCATAATACTTGATTAGAATCAGTTATCAATCAATTTGATAACTCTAATGGATTAGAAATATATCTTTCACATTTTTCATTAAAGTCTGTGGCAGTATTTTAAATCAATCCATATTTTTCTTCCAAGTAAAAATTAGAATTATCTTTTTAGTATTTTAAATGAGTTGAACTATGAATATACACATCTTTCAAGAATTATTAAACATAAGGGAAACAATTCTTAAAGAACAATTCTTATCTTTCTAATATAGTTTTAAGACTGTTAAGCAACCCCTTGACCCCAAATAATTTTTTTAAATTATTGAGTTAAAAAATTAAATTTAAATAACCTTTCTAAGATAGGTTTCAGTTTATGCTGCTGAAACCTAGGACACTAAAGAAAAAGGTAATGAAATATACAATAAAAATCTGGCAGGGGTGTCCAACCTTTTGGCATCTCTGGCCACCCTGAAAAAAAACTTGTCTTGGGCCACACATTAAATACACAAACACTTAACAAAATTGATGAGCAAAAAAGATTATGATTTTGTGTTGGGCCACATTCATAACCATCCCGGGCCGCATGCAGCCCACAGGCTACAGGTTGGACACCCCTGCAAGTATTGAGTATCAGCAGATAACTATAATGTCTTCATATGTCTTCCTATTTGTAAATTAGGATGTCATTACTTTCTTTTAAAATTATGTCTTTAAAATGTCCATTTGATGGAATAAAATCAATTCTGAGGCATACTAAGCATAATTTTTTTCTAAGCATAAATTTTTAACACTTAGCCAAATTTTGTCTTTTGGTAGGTCCTATTAAGTTCTGACTTAATTTTTACATTGTGTCAAGAACCACAAATTGCTCAACATGCACAGCAGCATGACCGATAGCTAGAGAGGGAAATGTAAAACAAACCTTATGAAAATTCCTACTAAACCAATTGCTTAGAGGTAGGAAAATGCACTGTACAGAAAACAGAGCTGCCCATGGACTTGGGTAATCTCTACTCTAACGAGCATTTTTAAATGAAGACTGAAGTCACTCAATTGGGTGGTTAGTAGTGAGAAAACATTCAATACCATCAAAGAACCAGTTATTTACCACATGCACCAAAATGATGGCTTGAATGACATTTTACTATGTTCTTTCCTTTAAACCATTTTATATATACACACATCTTAGGGATAAGGAATACTACAATTACAAAAATTTTCTAAAAATTACAATGGATGTTAAAGCAGAGAAATTACTAGTTTTGAATTATAAATGAAGATTCAAAGAATGATATTATTAGGAAAGGTACATACTAAATTTTTATATGTAAAAATTACATATATTGATAAAAGGAAATATTTTAATGAGTTTGTTCCCAAAATATTTATCAAAATGAGTAAAGATAAACCTCCAATTATTTAACAGCAGTTATGGAATGTTTTTTTTAGCTTGGAAATTCAAATGTCTATTCCCCTAAATATATGTTTTATTTATCCTATTAAGAAACCAAACACCACCTGGCTGGTGTAGCTCAGTGGATTGAGCATGGGCCTGCGAACCACACGATCGCGGTTCGATTCCCAGTCAGGGCACATGCCTGGGTTGCAGGCCGGTTCCCTGCAGGCCAACTCCCAGCAGGGGATGCACAAAGGGCAACCATACATTGATGTTTCTCTCCTTCTCTCCTTCCCTTCCCCTCTAAAGATAAATAAATAAAATATTTTTAAAAAAAAAAGAAACCAAACACCTTCCCACATAGCAACTTAAGAAATTTTAGAAATAATAAAGATTAAAAATATGTGCCTGAACAGGTATGTAAAACTGATTCTGGGTTTGTAAGTGGTCCATTGTTGCACAAGGTTTGTGTTGAAGCTTAGATGAAGATTTTATTCCATCTTGTAAGTAGCCCTCCTGTTCCACTTTTCTTCGCATAGTAGAATTCCAATGGTTTTTGATAGAATTATCAGTCCTATAAAATGAAAGTGTGTAATTTTAAAAGAAAAAGAGCATTCAACAAATTTTAATACTGTATAAAATGAACAAAGTGCATTTTATAACACTTATGTAAAATTAGGTACTTGTTTAATTAAAAAAACAAACTGTATGTCAGGCACAGTGCTAAGCACTGGAGCTATGGCAGTAAAGAAGACAAAGTCCCTCTCTTGTGGAATTTACATTCTCATTGGAAGTGTGGCAGAGGAAAGGAGGAAGAAGAGAAAAACTAAATATATAATAAGGAAGATACCACTGCATTGCAGATCATTAAAGTAGGACATGAAAAATGAGTAAAAGGGGCAATTTTGATTAGGTAGTCCAGAAAGACCTCTGGGAGGTGTCAGTGAAGCTAAGATCTTAATGACAAGGATAAACCAACCACACAAGAAGAGAAAAAAAGACCAGTCCAGATTGAGGGCGTAGTGAGGACAAAGACTTTGAAGCCAAGTACAAACATGGCTGTGAAAAGCAGCCACAAATTACAGAATCCCAGTACTCCTTTTCACTTCCTAGAACAAAATACCCATGGAAACAAGTTCATGGATTCCTTTTTCACCTAATTTTCCTTTATATAAATGTAAATCTTCAATCTACAGATACTTGTAGCCTAAGTTCCATCTTTCATGAAATCTATAAACATTTACTGAGAATCTAATTTATGTCAAGGTACAGGCTAGGTTCTATGAACAGTAAAAAGATGTATGAGATTAAAAACATCAAAAGCTCCTAGACCAGGTTCAGTAACTTGGAAGAAAAAACTTAACACTGTGCTTTAATTTCTTTATCTATGAAAACAACAATGTTTGCTCTGTGTATTTCACAAGTATATGAAGATTAATTAAGAATACACATAAAAGTATTTTATAAACAATGAGGTACTATACAGATAGAGATTATAACAATAAAAATGTATATCTTCTAAGTGAAGCATAGATTTTCCTGAGGTTGTTGGTCTACTGTATTACTAGAAATTATATGAACCCGTAAAACCTATAGTGTACACAGCACATCACTGCCTCTGAGAGAACTTCTATACTTTAGCCACATGGATGCTCCCATGATTTGAATCATATCATAATTAATTACAAATTGCATTTTCTCTAATGCACTTTCATAGTTTATTTCAGCCAGTATATTTGTTATTTTCTGGGTTTATGCACAGAATCCAATACAAAAGAAATCAATTCAGATTTCACTCCAACCAAGTTTGAAAAAAGACTGTCTGCCTAATTGGCACCTATATGTACACATAATTTGGGGAGTACAGCAATGTTCATAATCCAAAGGCTAATCATTTTGTTGTACAAATTACTACTATAAAATATTTCATTAAAAAGTAATTATATCCCTTACCACAGATACATTACAAATAGTCCCAAAGGAGCACTTGTACTGTAGTCTCAATTTTAATTATAAGTAAAATAAAAGTCATGGGGTACTTGCAAATATATTTAATAGTAACAAAATAAAGATCAAGTGTAAATACAGAAAAATGTATATACATTTATATAAGCACCTTCCAGGAAGTAGTTTGGCAATTTCTGCCCAACGATTTCCCAACCGCTTATGTGCTTCATAAATGATCCTGTCCTCCTCTTCTGTCCAGGAAGATTTCTTTACCTCGGGATTCAGATGATTATGCCATCTTTCTCTACACTGCTTGCCTATTCTTCCTTTTAAATGTTTTGCAATTAAAGACCATCTTTTTGGGCCATATTTCTGAACTAATTCAATAACCTAAGAAACAGAAAAATAAAGTTTAAAAAAGCATTACCTTGACAGAATGTTAAAACTATAACTTATAAATACTTTTTTAAAAAATGCATTAAATCCAAGCTACAACAACAACTTAAAAAAAAATTTTACCAATAAATACTGTTTCAGTATTTGCCCAGTTCAAAAATTGATCCCAAACTTATTTAAAATACAAGGAACTAATTAAAGTCACTAGTTAAAGTGACTTGTAAGTTAAATATTTTTCATTTAAAATAGCAGTAAAAATATTAAGACTTACGTATTTTCTCGTCTTACATCTTTAAAAAAACAGAAACTTCAGCTGGAAGCCAAATAAATCAGTTTGAAAACAGGAAGGATCTACAGTTACTATCTTTTCATTTCTTCCTTTCCCAAACGGAAAGGATCTAATTCACACACACATTTTAAAACTTATCATTAGCTATCAAATAAATTAAATCAATTCTGAGCTTAATGAAGTAACTTATTTTGAGTAGAAATAAAAACACTCTAATTCTTCAACTACATTAACAATTTTTATGCCATAAGGGACACGAACTAAAGGGTAATTCCAAGTGGGGGACAGAAATTTTCCCATTTTTCTCAGACTTATAGAATACAAAGAATTACCTTGGTTAAATTATCCAACACTTTGGAATTGTGATACTTTGATATGTCTTATTTGGGGGCACATTACAGGTCAAAAGGGAGAGCTGAGAATGACTTCCTTAAATATAATGTTATCAGATAAAATTATTTTTAAACTGGTAACTCAATTTTCAAAAAGAAACTAAACTCTAAATTTTACTAACCTAAGGTCTAAACAAGGTGCTAAGCTGCTGGTATTTTTTTTACTCCCACAAACCAAACTCTCAAAAATTCTACATGTATAATTCATTCCATATAAATTTAGTTTGACTCAATTCATTTAAAACTACATTTCAAGACACAACTTACAATTCTTATGCAAGCAGCACCCAGAGAACAAAGTCGAAGTAATTTAGACATACACTTTATGTATCAAAACAATGTACTGGGAAGAAAGAAAGCTAATTTATCTTTACAGTGGGGAAAAAAAAGAATATGAACATAATTACCCTCTGATCTTCTTCTTTAGTCCAGGGACCCTTTATCAATTCTGGATTTAAAACTTTCTGCCATCGATGCTGACACTGAAAATCAGAACGATTCTGAAAGAATTTAGACGATTTTGTTACTGAACTACTATCTTCCAAAATTTATGTCTTACAACCTTAAAAACGGAGTCTTCAAGAATAATATATTCAACAGCATTCCTTAAACATGTAATGTTTCTTTTACATGCCTGTGTCCCAATTATTTTTTTTTAGATTTGTTTATTTTTAGAGAGAGGAAATGGGAGGGAAAAAGAGAGGGAGAGAAACATCAGTGTGCAAAAACAAATACTACACATCATTTGCCTCTTGCACGCCCCTAACCGAGAACCTGGCTTGCCACACCAGTCAGGGCCCAATTCTTTTTTAATTAAAGTAGTGGCAGGATTTAAATTATAAATAACAACAATATGTACTTGTAATTAAAGTATTCATCTCTATACTATGTCTTATAAGACAGCAAGCGGCAAAGCTATAATACAAAAACTGCCCATAAAAAATGTACATAAGGTTGAGAAATAAAGGAAGTAAACAGAAGACTATACAAAGGACAGTAGTCTGGATTCATATAGTTCAGCAGTACATAACTCTACACAATTAAAAAACCCTTAAAGACACTGCCAGACTACTGAATGGTACTTAAAGGATGTTTATAAATGACGACCCTCCCAAGTTATCAATAAAAAACTAAACATATCTACATAGGAGATGTGCGTTAAATATCAGTTAAATTATTTAATTGTTGAAGCTTAAAATAAAAATAAAAAATCTTATGTAAAAACATCTCATAAATAAACTCCAAAACTAAAACTCCAAAACTAAAACTCCAAAAATAAAATAGTAAATGAAGCCTTATTTTAGTCAATTCATGAACTAGAAACTCCTGTTTTATGATGATGACAACAAGAACAATAGTAACTTTTCATTAGTGATTCACAGTTTACAAAGATATTAGTTAATATATGAGGTCTGTCCAGAATGTATCCCACCATGTAATATGAAAAAGATATTTATTGAAGAAGAGACAAGGAACATTGTACACAGGACAATGATACCTCAGTCCCCTTCAAAGTATGCATCTTGGGAACTCACTGAATCACACTGATGGTCTGAATCTCTTCCCTTTCAAAGGTAATTTTAGTTTTAGGAAAAGCCAGAAGTCACAGGGCAACAAATTTGGGCTGTAGCGGGTGCTGAGTCACCTGGGTGATTTGAGGTTTCAACAAAAAACTCTGTAAGAGACGTGATGCATGAGCTGGCACTTGTCATAATGAAGCTGCCAATCACTAGTTGCCCATAGCTGCGGCTATTTTCATTGTACTGCATGTCTCAAGCAACAAAGAACATTAAGGTAGTACTCTTTATTGATTGTCTGGCCTGAATGGGTGTACTCATGATGGACAACACCTTCCAAATCAAAAAAACACAGTTTAACATGGTGCTGATCTTGCTGTGAATTTGCAGTGTCTTCAGGCATGAAGAACCAGGCAACTCCCATTGAAATAACTTGGCCTTTGTTTCCAGATAACCAAAGACCCATGATTCATCTGGTTCATTGGTAGCAGTTTGAATCAAGTCATTAGCAACTGCAGTATGATGGTCCTTCTGGTCTGGTAGCAGAAGCCACACCAAATTTTGCCACAAGTTTTGTGCCAAGATCCTGTATCAAAATCCTGGACACAGTAGTTTTTGGAATTCCTAAAGCAGCTTCTAGTTCTTGCACCATCAGTCGTCAATCTTTGTTGATTGCAGCCCATACATGTTCAACATTCTCAGGTGTTCTGCTTGTTGCAGGCCTTCCAGAATGTGGATCACTTTCAACAGATTCTTGGCCATCTTTGAAGTGTTTGTGCCACACTTTTATTTGCACCACACTCATTGCATTGTCACCAAAAGCCTTCTGAATCATCTGAATAGTTTCCGCAGAGTAATGTTCAAACTTAACACAAAATTTGATGCAGATCTGATGCTCTACTCAGTCATTTTGAATGTGACAGCCACACAGTACACATGCTCACTTAATTGTGTCTACTGCCTCCATTGACTAGTACTGTGAAGTTGTCATTGTTCACACATGATGTCCCAGTCCACTCTCCTTAGCTGCCAGGTTACATCAATGTTGAGAAAACCATTCTCGTTATATTAACAATGGCTAGACTTTTTCCAGACAGGCCTTGTACACAGTTATAGATAATTTAGAAGTGTATAAAGGTATAAGAGAGACAAATACTTTGTTTACCAATAGCTCTGTCTTTGTGCCTAGTTGACTTCAAATTATTTTTATTCAAATGAGCTTCATTTCTGGCTTTTGTATATCAACGCTGATCCATTTTAAGGCTATCACTTTCTTCAAAATAATCAGGTTGTTCCTGTATGTTCTTGTAGCATTCCTCTGTTCATTTTATGTGCTGTTATACCATTGAAGTTAAACTGATAAAACTAATGTAAATAAATTTTTGGATTTAGCTTCCATTACCAAACATCTTTTAAATGTCTGGAACTATGCATGTATGTTATTTCTAATTCTCACAAAAATACTACAAAAGCAGTACTATTATTTATATGTTATAGATAAGAAAGCTGAAGATCAAAGAGGCCAAGTAGAGCCGACATTTGAACACAATTCAGACTGAGTGAAAAACTTTTCTTTCCATTATTTGATTTGAATTTTAAGATTATATTAAAAGGCATCATAATAATATGAAAAGAACATAGGTAACATGATTTCTGAAATCCAAAGTAGCCAGTCAATACAAAAATTGAAATATGAATATTCTGCCTCAGTATCTACAGTGTAGTAAGGAACAAATAGAAGTCATATATACAAAAATACTTTGTAAAATTATATGCTAATAAGAGTATGTAAATAGTAGTATGGTGAACAGTAAGTTTTTCTAAAATAAAATCAATGAACACTTTAAAATGTAAGCACTTTACAACAAACTTTTTTAGAGACTTTTCTGATTTTATTAATTAGCTATCAAATATTCAACATAGTTAACTTCTCTCAAAATGTTTTAACATTTATCAGCAATTATTTACATAGGCCTACCCAAACTTAGTATCATTTTTGTTTTAGATCAGTAATCTTTTTAGGTCCTGTGGGTAAACTAATTACTAGAAAAATCAGACCTTCTAAGCCATTGGCAACTGGAGGAGGACCAGAATTAGAGATCTTCTTAGGAAGGAAACCTAACTCTAAAATAATGTAGACACATTTTTAAAAAACAGCAAATTGAACCCAATTACCTAAATCATCCATTATATGTAGAAATATAATGTTTCACTTACCTGAAGATGACTGGCAATTAGAGTCCAATCATCAGTTCCATGTTGTTCAACCAACTTCTTTAACTTATCATCCTATTAAAACAGGTATGAATATTAAAAAGCTTTCTCCTACCTTATTCCCCTATCCCTGAATATAGATAATCCTCTAATTCTTTCATGTCATATCTGGTGACCATTTTTAGAAGGACTAAAGCCACTACAATACAAGTTCTCTCATTTACTATACTGTTTCCAACAGTTTCAGCATCAATTCACTATTCATGCCTCTAGTTGAAGAAAAAAAAATGTGAGTTGGTAGGTAACTTTTCTTATGTTTTGTTTTTAAATATTTCTCATATCTATAATAGCATTAATAAAGACAGGTATGAAATGAATAAACCTTATCAAATAATCACCTCATCTCTTGTCCATTTTACTCTGTTCCAGAGTTTCTTTAATCCTTTCTGTTGTGGTACTTCATAATCATGATCGGCATACTGAAGGTCATCATCCTCATCCTCACTAAAAAAAGCACAATTGTGAAATAAAGAATTTTATTTACATTTGTAAACTCAATAAATGAGCAGGTATGACTGAAGAAACCACTCAGACTAAGAGGCATATATTATATAAAATAAGGAGCTATGGTTATTACTGACCCCAGAGATAAAGGCAGATATGCCACCAGGGTCCAAGTGGTAAACTTTATGTCATGCTAAGGAGTTTTGACCCTTATTCTTTATTTGACCTTTATCCTATAGAGGTAAAGGACTTCAAAGACTGAAAGATAAACATCTTGTGTTTCAGATATCACTGGCAGGAGTGTGGAGAAATGAAGGAAGGAAAACCAATTAATAATCTTTTACAATAACCCAAATAAGAAATTATTAAGGCCTGACAATAGTAATGGCAAAATACAAAACACAGCCACTTAAAAGACACAATGGAAGAAATGATCCATTAATAACACCAACAACAAAAGTTAAAATATGTAGAAATAACTTATGTACAAGATCAAAGTAGAGTAAAGCCAAAACACTATCTTGAGACACAAAAGACTTGAACAAATGGAAAAACATCCAGACCATATTCTTGGGTAGGAAAAACAGTATTCTAGTTGTCCATTCTCCCTAAATTAATATCAAAATATACTATAGAGAAACAATACATAAAACAGAATGGCAATGGTACATGAACAGATACACAAATCAGTAAAACAGAATAGAACATTCAGAAGAAATACAAGATCCATTTGGGAATTTGGTAAATTTTAACAATAACTTATCAGTGAAGTAACAACAGACTTTTTGATAAACGGTAAGACACTGGGTAGCTATTTTTTAAAAAATAAAGATCAAGTACTACTTTAAAATAACAAGTATTTCAGATGAAAATATTTTACATTTTTTAAATAAAATCATAATAGTACTATAATAGGATAGAATTCCATTTTTATATTGTTTGATAGAAGAGATTTTAATGTGACAAAAATAAAAAAAACATTAAAGAACTGACTAAAGTAATGACAATGGAAAGAAGCATGTGAAACATATATTAAATAAGTAGAATTAAAAAGATTTTATAACTAATGAATATGGGAGATGTGGGAAAAGGAAGAATGACTCCAACATTTTCTGGCTTTGAGAGAATAAATAGAGCGATTCACTGAGCTAAAGAACAGAGAAGGAGAAACTGAATTTTGGGAGAGAGAAGGGAATGGGAGAGTAAGCAATTTTGTACTAGCTGATTTCAAGGCACTTAAGAACTATATGAGAGCCCTGGCTGGTGTGGCTCAGCGGACTGAGCACAGGACTGAAAAATGGAAAGGTCACAGGTTCAATTTCAAGGCAGGGCACATGCCTGGGTTGCCAGCCAAGTCCCCAGTTGGGGGTGTGTAAGAGGTAACTGATAAATGTTTCTCTGCACATCGATGTTTCTCTCCATCTCTTTCTCTCCCTTCCCCTCTCTCTCTAAAAATAAGTAAATGAAATCTTAAAAACAAAAGAACCATATGAGAAATATACATGTAGATATATATAGAACAGCGCTGTACAAAGAAATACAATGCAAGCCACACATGCAATTTCCTAGGAACCACATTAAAAAAAACAGAAACAGGTAAAATTAATTTTAATAATAAACATATAACCCAATATATAAAAATTTTATCATTTCAAACTATAATCAACATAATCTTAAAATGTTTCACATTCCTTTTTTTCTTACTAAAGTCTTCAAAATCTGGTATGTACTTTATAGTTACAGTGAATCTCAATTCAGAAAAGCCACATGACAAGAGCTCAATAGCTATTCCTACTGTGCAGACCAGATCTAGAAGGCAACTGGGTACATGGATCTTCTGTTCAGGAAAGAAGTCTAGGGTAGACACACAGTTTTGGCAGTCACCAGAACACAGAGAACAATTAACACCATGAGAGCAAGAGCAAAAAGCAAACAGGGTAGATCTTCATGATAAACTGAATTAGGAAATTTTGAGTAGCCAGGGAGCTACATCAGCATCTGAAAATAACATAAGCTAATATTTACTTAAATCTTCTAAGTACCAGACATTGTGGTAGACAATACAATTTCTCTCCTAAAATGCCACACTAACTCCCAAAAAGGATTATTATTATTATGTCCATTTTACAAAATAGAAAACTTAGGCCCTGGCTGGCGTAGCTCAATGGATTAAGCATGGGCCTGCGAACCAGAGGATCGAGGTTCGATTCCCAGTCAGGGCACATGCCTGGGTTGCAGGCTGGTTCCTTGCAGGCTAACTACCAGCAGGGGACTCACAAGAGGCAACCATACATTGATGTTTCTCTCCCTCTCTCCTTCCCCTCTAAAGATAAATAAATAAATAAATAAATAGTTGCTCAAGTCTTAAAAAAAAAAAAAAAAAAAGATGGTGGCATAGGCAGACCTGACTTGCTCTATGCACAAACACATCAAAATTACAGCTAAAATACAGAATAACCATCACTTAGAACTAACGGTCAGAAATCTAGCTGAATGGAACTCTAACAACTAAGGAATTAAAGACACCACATCCTTCCAGACTGGTAGGAGGGATGTAGATGCAGAACAGGCTGGTCCCTCACCCATGTGTGGTGGATAAAAATTTGGAAGGGGTATCTCTGGAGTGATAAGTCCCAGCCCCGCACCAAGTCCTCTAACCCGAGATCCCAGTGCCAGGAAGGTAAGTGCTCACAACTTCTGCTGCAAAAATCAGTGGGGACTGAGTGGATGGAAGAAACTACTGGAGTCCAAAGCAATTCATCTTAAAGAACCAACACACACTCACCTACTCAGACTCACTGCCTCTGAGCTCCAGCACTGTGGTAGCAGCTTGTAAGGCACCATGGTATATAGGGAGAAACTAAACGGTCTAACATCAAAGTGAACAGAGGCCATTGTCCCTTTTCTAAACCCTCCCCCCACAGAGCTGGCAAGCTGGTGCCATATCTGAGACTCCATCAAGCTGGCTAACACTCTTTAACCTGTGTTGGAGATCCCCAGAGACTCTGCCCCACCCAATTTAGGGGCCCACCCAAGCTGTGTTTCCATATGAATGGTTGGTCTTGGCTTCTGCTTCACAACTTCCTAAATCCTTGCAAACAAGCAACTGATAGCCTCAGTGAGCCCCAGGCTGGGAACTATCAGCAGCCAGCCTAGATTCACAGCTTGGCTTTGCCTAGGAGTCTCCAAGCCTAGCACAAGTAGCAGCCATCTCCAGTTGATTGCTTTATAGTTCAGGCAGGGTGCCCTGGGCAAAACACAGGTTGGTGCTGACCTTGGCCTGACCCACCCAGGAAACCCCAAGGCCAGTGTACCCAGTGGACAGCTACAGACCACATTGGAACACCACTACCCTACCCCTGCACAGCTGATCCTCCACAAAGGGCAGAGGTTGGTGGTCAGTGGTCACAGCCAATCTTTGCAGCTGACTGGCCTGGGTAAATCCCTACCATTGATCTTCCAACAGCAACCAAGGCTCAACTACAAGAGGAGGGTGTACTCAGCCCACACAAAGGGCACACCTCCAGTACCCGGCTTGGGGATAGGGGAGGCTGTGCCACTGGACCCTACAGGACACTCCCTGCATTAAGCCACACTACCAAGACATGGAGTCAAAGCAGCTCTACCTAATACATAGAAACAAACACTGTGAGGCTGACAAAACAAAGGGACAAAGAAACATGGCCCAAATAAAAGAACAGATTAAACTAAAAAAAAAGAAGAGCTAAACAAAATGGAGATAAGCAATTTATCAGACGCAGAGTTCAAAACACTGGTTATAAGGATGCTCAAGGAACTTAGTGAGGACCCAACAGCACAAAAATATCCAGTCAGAAATGAAGGAGTACTAACTGAAATAAAGAACAGTTTACAGGGAAACAACAGTAGAATGGATGAAGCTTAGAATCAAATCAAAGATTTGGAACATAAGGAAGCAAAAACAACCAATCAAAATAACAAAAAGAAAAAAGAACCCAAAACAATGAGGATAGTACAAGCAGCCTCTGGGACAACTTCAAGAATCCCTACATTCTCATAATAGGGGTGCCAGAAGGAGAAGAAAATTGAAAATTTACTTGAAAAATCGATTTTCAAAAAAATTGAAAATCTATTTGAAAAAATAATGAAAAAAAACTTCCCTAATTTGGTGAAGGAAATAGACATGCAAGTCCAGGAAGCACAGAGAGTCCCAACCAAGATGGATGCAAAGAGGCCCACTCCAAGACACATCATAATTAAAATGCCAAAAGTTAAAGATAAAGGGAGAATCTTAAAAGCAGCAAGAGACAAGAAGTTACTGACCTTCAGGGGAATTCCCATAAGAATGTCAGCTGATTTCTCAATGAAAACTTTGTAGGCTAGAATGGATTGGCAATAAATATTCAAAGTCATGAAAAGCAGGGACCTACAGCCAAGATTGCTCTCCCCTGCAAAGCTATCATTTAGAATCAAAGGGCAGATAAAGAGCTTCCCAGACAAGAAAAAACTAAAAGAGTTCATCATCATCAAACCATTATTACATGAAATGTTAAAGGGACTTATTTAAGAAAAAGAAGAAAACCAAAACTATGAATAAAATGGCAAAAAATATGTATTGATCAATGATTGAATCTAAAAAACAAACTAAGTAAACAAGAAGAACAGAGACAGAATCATGGATACGGAAAATGTTTTGATGGTTGCCAGATGAGAGTGGGGTGGGTGAGAATGGGTGAAGAAAGGAGGGGATTAAGAAGTACAAATAGGTAGGTACAGAATAGTCATGGGCATATAAAGTACAGTATAAGAAATGGACCAGCCAAAGAACTTATGGGCATGACCCATGGACATGAACAATGGTGGGGGGATTGCCTGAGGGAATGAGGGGTGCTGGGTAGAGGCAGTCAAAGGAAGAAACCTCAGAACAACTGTAATAGCATAATCAATAAAATATAATTAAAAAAATAAAAAGCAAAAAAGAAAACTTGGAAGAGCATAACTTCTTGCCCACAGTTACACCAAATACAGCAGGGCTGAACTCCAAAACTTACTACCTTACCACTACATATACCATATTAGAAAAATAGGTAAGAAGATACAAAAAGCTGGAACATTCCAAAGATAAACCTCAAGTACATTTTGCAATCACAGCAAAGTTCTAGTTCTAAATTGCCTACTCCCTTCATATCCTTGAACATATTAGCCTCTCAGGGCCGTAGTTCACCTGTTTGTAAAATGAAGAAAATACCACCTACTTTGTAGTGCTACTTTGACGATAAATGAAAAATGTATAAACATCTTCTATAGTGTGACACAAAGAGGTGGCTCAATATTATTATTATGTATATAGGCTGATTGCCTAAAAATATTCAAAATTACTTTGCTTTACTAGATTCAACTTCCCAAAAATTCATTTTGATTTCAAATGGCAAAAACTTGATGATTTGTTTGACCTTACTATAATATATCTACTTAAGAACATGTAGGTAGTTCCTAATATTACATAAAGTTTCAAATTTACAAAACTGACAAATAAAGATCTAGATTTAATATATACTGTCTACAAATCCTTTGTAGGAATTTATCATTTCCTTTGATTTGTTAATTACATAGGACCAAACTTCTTCAAATCTGACCAAGCAAGACACCAAGATCCCTTATTCCCCAACCTAGGGTAGACACACAGTGTGGTTCTTTAGTTCAACACACTTCAGTATTCCAATGCTCTCTCCATAAAGCCAATGTCTGTTTGTAACAATAATCTGCCAATTCTACATGCTTGTTTTGTTAAACCTTGCTTAAAATAAAAACAAAAATTTAGAGAAAAAAATACCTGCTAGTTGTAGCCATCTTTGGCTTTCAGAAATATCACTTGATTAGCCAAGATTACAAACTGTTAAACTGGAAATGTTTCAGGAGCCAATGATTTCATAAATTTTGAAAGCAGCTACTAAACCAGAAAGAACACCATACTGAAATCTTTCTGTGCAATTTGTACATAACTACCAGACATGGTAGATGTATGGCATCTACCCTTCATTTTTAATGCCCACTACACCTGCCAACCTTCCCAACCAAATAGTAAGTTCAGGAGTACAAAGACCACACCTAATGTGTTCACCTTGCAGCATCAAACACAGTATCTACCATTCAAATATGTATGTATAAAATTAATGAATTATTTCCCTTACTTTCACCTCTTCCAAGTGCTCTGGATTCCAAAATCACTTCACAAGTGGAATAAGAAAACATTTTTGCTTAACAAATGAAAATACCACTAGGAGGAGATGAAAGGCATTCCCATTTGTTAAAAAGACTTTCAAAATCCGAATGCACCTCTAAATGGTAGAATAAATAAAACAGAACCTGCTGAAACAAGCCTAAGAAATATATATATTCAGCACAGAAGGGTTTCTTTGGGGTATCTGCTAATGTTGCCAACCATTCCCAGAATTGTCTCAGCAACATCACCACTTCTGCTATCCCAGTTTCCCTCTTCTTCCTTTCCCTCAGATCCTAACAGCTTCCACAAGAGCATTTTGAGATTTTTTTCTTAAAAAATCAGGTTATGTATAAATAAAAAGTTTTCTACTTTGGAACTGGCCCATATAAATCTTAAGTATTCACAAAAGTATCTACATCATATCCAATCTGCGCAAAATTCACCTTAAGGTTCTTATCAAACTATTTTAAGAATATGATCCAAAAATATTACTTGGGTCAAGAGTAATTTTTCCTGAAAACTTGTTCATCTTAACTTTAAAATCCCCCCTTACTTTTTTTTCAACCACATATTTGGTCTGTGAGAAATTTCTATTTCTTCATGAGGTTTCACTCTGTTTTGCATCAGCATGGTCATCAGTTTCAGGCAGAGTTATTCAGCTCAACCAGTGTTCAGGAAGCTGGGTTTGTGAGTAGGTGAGTGGGAGGGAGAGTTAAAGCAGATTTCTTAGAATCATCTCACTACCACTGGGACTTTCCTGGAGTCTATCTAAGAAGTAGAATCTAGCTACTTCTTAGTTTTATAATTAAATTATTTCTATATTATTTAAGTAATTGTTGAAAAGATGATGTAACTTTCAAATAAGTGTGACTGAAAAAGATCCTAGAAACTTATCACCATCGCAACAGAAAGGTGGCTGAAAATAAGGGAAAGGATAAAACCCCACAAGAAACCTCACCAATATTCCAACTCCACCATTTAACAATGAAAAAGTTCTACTGCTCTATAATCTGGCTCTATTATTCTGATTTTTTACATCATCTTTTACATTTGTGTTGTAGCAATAGGTGCTGATAAGATGTAATATATAAAATCAAATTCCTGTGTAGATAAACCATTTCTAGCTTGGGGTTTCTAGTCTAGAAGATAGAAAAAAAAATGAAATTATATCTGCAGTCACAAATCAAAACTAGAAGAAGAATTTGGTCTCAGAATCTTTATCTAGGCCTTAGCTTCCTGAGTCTTTCTGTCAGTTTTATTTTTTGAGTCAAAGAAAATATTTATGGTATAGCTGTTAATACACTACCTAAGTACTATATTCAAATGAAAAGTACTTTGTCGATTATGAATGGATGAAGTGACTAGGTTGATATGAAACAGCCAAATGAAGCACATAGACACACAAAAAATACTATGACTCATTAAGCAAGGAAGATGGTTAAGGGTAACTTTGTCCTGGGGTGTAAGCTAATAGGATGTAACGGTCATTTGGGAAATAGCACACAAACTATTCATACTTGACAATATTAAGATAAAACATATGGAAGAAGTTTGATTTTATAGCCACTGATTTGACCACCTAAAAGAAAGAGGCAGCTAAAGAAAGAATATAAGAATTTTTTAAAATTTATTTTTATTTGAAAACAAACTACTGGTTTAAAATGGGAAAAACATCAGTAGTGTTATTAAATTTCATCTAATATAAAATCACTTCAAATTAATCATATTTTAACCACAAACTGCATCAAGTCTGAAATTTTTATCATAATCAAAATATACAACTTTATTATACGTCTTGACAGAATAACTGTATTGAAGTCCAACTGAATCCAAGATATAAAAATGTACCAGGTTAATTTAATATAGTGAAATCAGGCCACCCAGTGGTAAATATGATGCATTGCATACATGAATATTTTTTCCCCAAAAAATCTTGACTGCAA
Organism: Sturnira hondurensis; assembly: GCF_014824575.4. NCBI lineage: Eukaryota > Metazoa > Chordata > Mammalia > Chiroptera > Phyllostomidae > Sturnira > Sturnira hondurensis. The sequence continues at coordinate 33,607,626 of NW_028082759.1, forward strand.
ACTAGCATCATCATGGTGAAACAAATTTAACTTTTTTGGACCATTACTTATAGCAATACTGAAGTAAATACTGAAAGAGTTCTACATAGTTATCCATAAACAAAAACAATGTGGGAACATTTCTATTTTATTCCATTAGTGTGTAGATATTTTTAATGAGAAAAGAGTATTACAAAAGGGTTCAAAATAGGATGTATATTAAATTAAAAGTTACATTACAAACCATAAGACTCAAACCCATTATAATAACAGATAAAAAACTGGTATACAGTTTACTTGCTTCCCCAAAACAACATTGCTAGTTAATGACAAAGCTGATTTTAAAAAATTAGTCCTCATATTTCAGTATTCTTTCACTCATAACACCCACTTTGCTGGAGACAACATAATAAAATTGCTTCCTATACACACATACCCCAGTGAAAAACATCTTCCAATTCAAGAGCTGGCTTTTACCTTTTTAGTTTAGTACAGTCACAGGTCAAGTGTAAATACCTATATCTGTTACTACATAAATAGGCTTTCTGGCTTCTCAATGACATTTTTTAAAGTTTATTTTTAAAGGCAGAACTGCTTTAAAAAACTAAAATTAATTAATACATAAACATGTTTAAAAATCAAATACGTGGGGGAAGGCTGAGATGGGGGTAAAAGGCAGAAAACTGTACTTGAACAATTTTAAAAAATCAAATGTATGTTAATAACATATGCCAATTTTAGTGTTGCCTGCAAATTATGTCATTAAAACCCCTAGCAGGATCTAAAACTATTTAAAGTCACAACACTAAGTGAGCCTTTTCCTTTATGTATATATAGATATAGCTATCTTAAAGATCAAAAAAGCCAACACGCTTCAGCTGTTTCACGCCTGAGGTAACAGTGTTTTACTTTTTTTCCAGATCATACAGAAAAAGCATGTTACAGGATTTATGCCTATAGTCTTATGCAAAACTTATATATTGCAAAGTATAATTTTCACTCAAATACTTAAATGGCTGTCTAGAGGAGATCTTAAAGTGACTGAATTATTTCCTTTCTCTTTCAATTATAAAGTTCATATTTAATATTAAGATATTTAGCCAAAAGACCTGAGACTAGACTTTGCCAAATGGTTAGATTGTTTCCCTGTCAAAGCATTTCACATTCTATTAGCGTCTAAGTTACATTTCCATATATGAGAACTATAATTTAGAACACAAGACATTCAAGTATGAAGATCCTAAGAAAATATATCACTCAGAGATAATTTTTCATCTCATCCTCCACCTGAATACTCCCATAGGGAGTATAACTTCACTCCACTATGTTTAATTACTCCAGACTTAAGACTCTTTAAGGCATTCTATAACATATATTTAAATTAATTTATACAGCAAACCAGGACTAAAAGTCAACAGTACAACTAATGCTTAGATCTCAAAGCTCACAATATTTTCAATAAAAGAAAGCTTATATGGGCAAATTAATCACAAAATCATTTCTTCTTTGTCTATTATTATGAATCAAACAGAAAACCAACTGGAGAAGGCAGGGTTCTGATATTCAAGCATCCATGTCTAAACATAATGAAATGCTGATGATAGCATTCACCAAGAAATTATTTTGAATAAGATTAACATCAGTGCTGATAAATAGATAATGCCACATATAGTCAGTTGTCACTTTGCTTAATGAAGTTACTTTTAAAATTTTTGTATATTCAAAAGACAAGGCCTAAACCGGTACCTCAATAATTAGAATTACAGGAGCTTTCAATATTGGTCTTTTCTGAAATTTAAAAGGTTAATTGGGTCTTTGACATTCTAGAGCGGAGATTCTTACCTGGGTGACTTTGTCCCCCAACAGACATTTGGTAATGTCTGGAGATCTTTGATTTTCAGGACTGGGTTAAGTCCTTACTGGTATCAACTCTTTGCAGGCCAGGATTGTTGCTAAATATGGGACAAAGTACAGGTCAGCCTCCTCCCAAAATATCAACATCAAGAGTGCCAAGGTTGAGCCCTGGCTGGTGTGTAGATGGCCTGGGAAAGAGCTGCCGGTTCAATTCCTGGTCTAGGGCACATGCCTGGGTTTCCAGCCAGGTCCCCAGTAGGTGGCGCGCGAGACCCCATTGATGCTTCTCTCGCACAGAGAACCACACATCGATGCTTCTCTCCCTCTCTCCTTCCCTTCTTCCCCCTCTCTAAAAATAAATAAATAAAATCTTAAAAAAAAAAAGATTGCCAAGGTTGAAAACCCTGTTCTAGATATGTGGGTTTATATGTATTTGTATTTGAATTTTTTCCACCACAAAAGTTTGACCTATTCTGTAGTTGCTACAAACCAATAGGCTAACAAAGACTTAATTTTATTTTATGCTACTTTCTGAAGAAAACATCTTATATACACAGATGCCTAATAAGTGAATAAAGTAACAAATATTATGTGTATTGTTACCGATTTTTAACAGAAATCTGCAATGAACGAATCCTGATATTAAGTTTCAATTTAAGAAATAAGTTAAAACTTTGAGGTTATGGATCTAGAAATAAAACCATTTGGAAATTTTGTCAAACATGTTTTGAAGTTTATTAATAATGCAATTAAAAGTCTAGTTTTTGTCTTCTAAGTGATTACTACACACAATTTAAAAGTAGCTACTATAGTGACATAGATATGAAAATCAGAGGCATAAATTCATCCTAGCAAATTTTCCAACAACAAAAAATGTGTCTTACCTCTGTGCAAACTTAGGTATGGTTAGAGCCAAACATAGACATTCAAAATATTAAGTGAATCAAATACATTGTTTTATTTTAAGATCAAGCTACTAGTAGTAACAGTGTGACAGCTTCCAATAGAAGATCATACACACACACGCACAAAGCTAAGAACATGAGTACGGTAATTACAAAAAAAAAACATCAAAAACGTCCTCCTCCAACTATTCCTCAGCAGATTTTCAAACCATTAAGGGAGTAAGTTTGGCAGAGGGGTCCCCGCCCAGGTTTACCACGGAGTTCCTATTTTAACTGGTAGTGATTCAGAGAAAGAGTCCCCCTGAACACCATTTTCATGTCATCCTGGCAGGACAGTACCACTTTTCTCTGCGTAGCGTATCCCCAAAGAGCACAGACTTACCTGGCAAGAAACTCCCCACCAAGAAGCAGCTGTGAAAGATTATGGAGAGAATCAACTCGAAGGAGCAACCTGGGCATCTATTACTACTTTCTGTGTGTTAAACACAGCGGTCCCCAACTGTGCACACGTCACGGCCGCGCTCCGGCCAGCCGGGCCGAGGTGGCTATGGAGCAGCGGGAAGGGAAACCTCTGCCCCAGCCGGAGACGGCCTCGTGGGGAAGCGACGGGAAAGGAAAGAGAATCTGGGCCAGGGCTGTGCCGACAGGCCTGGGCGAAAGGGATGTCACCCACCTGCGCGACCTCTTCGCCATCCTTCAAGTACCGCATAGGCGCGGGCAGGGCGGGGACGCAGTTTAGCCTCCTCCAGCCTCAGGAAAACGCTCCTTTCCCCGACCCTCCCGCCGATTCCCCGGCTCCCTCTCCAAGGGCACGAAGTGCGAACGCTACTCCAGCGGGCAAGACGAAGGGAAGGAGGGACGGACAGAGACCCGCCCCCGGTCCGCAGCACCGTTCCTAGCCCCGGCCAGGCCAGTTCAGGGATGCCCCCAACATGTCAGCAGCCGCGCTCCCGCCCTCCGCCGGCCTCCCGCGGACTCTCAGCCTTCCAGCCACCGGCGCCGACCCCCCGCCCTCCCTCCGCAGCAAGCGGCTCTGCAAGGCTCGCAGCCTCCTGCAGGGTTTTGTGCCCACCGCCGAATCTCGCGCCTAGCCTCCCTCAAGAGCCGCCGTTTGAATCTGCGCACGCGGCCCCGAACCTCATTGGTTGTGGCGGCTGCACGAGAGGATGGGGGCGGGGCGGGGAGAGCGCGCGCGGCTGAGGGCGGGGCTGGGGTGCTGGAAGCCGGGACTGGAACTCGCGGGAGTCGGGAAGGAGCTGGGATTCAGGGTGTAGGTCCGCGGGTGGGGCTCACGGGTTTAGCTGTGACAGGCCTCGGAGCGCGCCCAGTGCCGCACCGCGAGGAGGCGGGGCGCAGAGTTGCGCGGAGCCTGCTGGGAAAAGGAATGCCAGCCTTAGCTAGAGACAAGTCTGGAATCGGGAACTAGAGCTCACACTTCTAGGGGTCCGTGGACCGTGTCCTCGGGAGATTGGGCAGGCTCCCTGGGGCAAGTCCGTGCAGCCTTCTTTTGACCACAGCCCCTCACTCCTCGGATATAGCAAGTCGCACTAGTAGGAGGCTCGGTCTTTGGACATGAGAGTAGTTTTACCATCAAATTTGGGTGGCTGTTGATGCTTAAGCAAAACTGTGAGCTAATTTTGACCAGATGGCATAACTACTGGGGTCGCTAACACTCTGTGGCAGAAAACTGAATATCATGAATGAGCAAGAGTGTGACAGGTGAAAAAAAATGTTTTTAGCTGGAGACGTGCTTGGAACGGAAAAGGGAAATAATCCAGGTCGGCGGCGGGTCTTCAAAGTGGGAGAAATAACTGTTGTGTCCGGGGAAGGAGCCCTGATCCAGGAGAACGATGCTGGAAATCAGGAGCGGACTGGGGATTTCGCACAGATAAATGAGTATGGTGGTCAACAGTAAGAGAGAAGGCAGGACGCGGAACTGCATCCAAGGAGCTTTTAGCAGTTGCAACTACTTTACAGGTTTCAAATCTAATAACTATGAACTGCTCAATTCAAGTAGCGTTAAAGTACATTAACTACAGTATCCATTAGAGATGGTAAAGTATCCAGATATGCAAGGTAACATGCTCTACTGCATAGAGCATTAAACCACATGATAATATTGTAACAGACGTACATTTTGCTATTTTGAAATTTTACGCATCACTTTTTGCAAATCAGAGATGCAGGTGCAAATGTGAACTAAGAGGAGCTGGCATGCACTACTTTCAAAATTTAAAACATCTGCTTATTTATATAGTTCCTTTTTCTCAAGGCTTCTGGGAAAGAAGGCACACAGCTTTTCTTTTAAATCATTCCATACTTTGTTGCTGATTCACTTTTTGTTTAACCTAATTTAGAAAGTAATGTCACTTGAAGACAGTGTTTTCTTATTTACTCCTGACTCATACATTTCTCTAGTTATTTAATATCCTAACAGAAAACAGAATTTGTGCTATATTTTAGGCTAAATCAGTTTTATATAGAGTACCTTTTTAGATCCGGAAGGCAGGTATTTTGGATTTTGCCAGTATATTGCCAGTAAACTAAATTCCCATCATTTTAGAGGTAAAGAAAAAGTTCCTCAGAGAGATTGCAAATTTATATAAATCAGTTATAAAGACAAAGTGTGGAGTTTTAACTAAAGCCATTCACAGTTGTTTGAATATGCATATTCAAATATATCATAACCTGGGAGTTGTTTTTTTAGCAATATATTTAATAAAGAAGTTATAGTCAGAGTATGTAAAGAACGCTCAAGACTCACTAATGAGAAAAAAAGGAGGGAAAAGATTAGAACAGACACCTTACCAAAAAAGATACACAAATGGCAAATAAACCATGTGAAAGGATGCTTCACATCATCAATCATTAGAGAAATGCAAATAAAAACACATTGAGATACTGCTACATAGCTCTTAGAATGAGGGGAAAAAGCATTACTATACAAGTTTGGTCAAGATGAAGATGCTAAGCAAATACAAGTTTCTTACAATGCAAATGTTTATAATGGCCTTTTATTTGAAATCACCAAAAACTGAAAACATTTAAAGGGATAGTCGTACTCCTTAACCCCACAGAGTTGTTTTGAATAGTACATTAATGCTTCTCAAGTTTTTAATTCTAAACTGATTTTAAAGTTGTGTGTACTATTTTACCTTTTTACTCCAAATCTTTAAATAAATAACTTTATTAGTAGTAAATAAATGAGCAAGAAGGTGCACCTTGCTCATCCTTCACATGACTGCACCTACTTCTCATCCTTCTGCAAAGGCCAAATACTCCCAGGACTTGGTTATGTTAGTTTTAAAAGCTTATGATAGTTTAATATGGTACCTAAAAGACTATACTTTTAATAGACCTATAACAACCAATCCCGTAAGTAGATTTTTTCTCTTCTATTAGTTGCTACACTCCAGTCTTTAGAATAGTGATAAACCCAGATGCTCAGTAAATACAGTAACTGTAGAATGAATGGGGAAAAAACAAATAATAAACAAGTGCATAAATATTTATGCTTACAAGGACACAGAAAGTACAGATTAAAATGGATTTGAAATACCATTACTACTAAGGTAGCAAAATTTTTCTAAATTCTGCCAACAAGGTTTGAATAATAGTATTGAAACTGGTATAATCCTTTGGAAAGCAATACTGAGCAAAAGCCAGAAATATGGATATATCATTTGACAGACATTTTACCTTAAAAAGGCATTTGATACAAGCAAGAAAGATGTGTTTGAATGCTTATACTAGTGTATTCCATTAGAACCCCAGTTTGGAGGCATTTACATTGTGAAACTAGTTTAAATGGTTCATCAACACGAAAGAAAAATTATGCAGACAGTAAAAGCAGTGTAATTTAATATTACGGTAATGCCACCAAATGGCTGTTACACTTATAGGCTCTCCTAGGTGCTTCATGTGCATTCGTCTTAACTAATATTCGCAATTGAAGATGGAGGCATAGGTAGACACTCTTTGCCTCCTCACACAACGAAAAGGATAACAGCAATTAAAAAAAAAACTGGAACTGATAGAAAATCGAACTGTATAGGAGTCCTACCACCAATGAGTTAAAGAAGACACATCCATCTAGACCAGTAAGAGGGGTAGAGACAGGCAGCCAGGAAGAGAGGACTCCCAGCAAGGCAGGAGCTGGCGGATCCAGCGAGGTGGCAGATCGTGGAGCAGGGCATGCAAGGCTGCAGCTGGAGAGGACAAGGCAGCAGCAGGCAGTGCACTGTGGCGGTGGATTGCAGACTGGGTGGTCCTACATTCACTCGCAGATAAACCAGGAGAAACAACTGAAGAGCAGGATGGACTGCGCAACCCAGGGCCCAAGTGCAAGAAAATAAAGCCTAAAACCACTGATTGAAAACACCTGTGGGGGTGGAGGCAGCAGGAGAAACTACCAGTCTTATAGGAGAGTTTGTTGGAGAAACCCACAGGATCATAGAATGTACACAAACCCACCCACAGGAACTCAGCACCAGAAGGGCCCAATCTGCGAGTGGGAAGCGGGGGAAGTGACTGAAATCAGGCAGAGAGCGGAGCAAGAGCCATTGTTTCCTATCCGATATTTTCCCCACATACAGTGTCACAACACAGTGACATCACTTACCCCTCCCTGGTGAACACCTAAGGCTCCACCCCTCATACGTAACAGGTGAGTCAAGACAAAAAAAAAATGGCCCAAACAAAAGAACACATCAAAGCTCCAGAAAAAATACAACTAAGTGATGAAGAGATAGCCAACCTATCAGATGCACAGTTCAGAACACTGGTAATCAGGATGCTCACAGAATTGGTTGAATTTACTTCCGCCAAGATGGAGGCATAGGTGGAAACACTGTGCCCTCTCCCACAACCAAATTTGAATACAACAAAGGTTTGGAGAACAAAGACACAGCAAAAAACTGAAAATTGAATTATACGGAAGTCCGACAACCACTAACCGTTCAACGGGGACGGTAAGAGGGGCAGAGCCAGCATCAGAGCTGGGTCGGGCAGGAAAGATCCCCCGACCTAGGTGCACAGGCAGCCCGGACCAAGTCAGGGTGTGGGGCAGACTGACCGCGGTCGCACATTCTCGCACAGTGAGACGGACCACGCAGGCCCCAGGGGGCGAGGGCTGACGGCGGTGGCACACTCACGTGCAGTGGGACGAAACACTCAGGCCCGATGACAGTGGCAACTGCAGCACCTGTGGGGGCCGAGGCGGGAGGCGGCAGACGAGACGCCATAGTTCCTCATTGACCCCGCCCCCACATACAGCGTCATAACCCAGCGACTGAGTTGCCCTGCTCTAGTGAACACCTTAGGGCTCCAATTCTGCTACGGAACAAGAACGAACAGCCAAAAAGATGGCACAAGAAGAACTCAAAGTCCCAGAGCCGATAACTCTCAGCGACTGAGGAATTGCCAGCCTCTCAGAAGCACAATTCAGGACACTGTTTATCAGGATGTTAACAGAACTGGTTGATTATAGTCACAAGTTAGAGGAACATATGAAGGCTAAACTAATTGAAATGAAGGGAGATGTCCAGGAAACCAATAGCGATGGAAAGGAAACTGGGACTCAAATCAATGGAATGGACCAGAAGGAAGAATGAAAAATCCAACCAGAAAGGAATGAAGAAATGAGAATTCAAAAAAATGAGGAGAGGCTTAAAAACCTCCAGGACATCTTTAAACGTTCCAACATCCGGATTATAGGGGTACCAGAAGGGGGAAAGAAACAGCCACGAGTGGAAAACGTATTTGAACAAATAATAAAGGAGAACTTCCCCAGTCTGGCAAAGGCAGTAGACTTCCAGGAAATCCAGGAATTTCAGAGAGTGCCAAAGAAGTTGGACCCAAGAAGGAACACACCAAGGCACATCATCATTACATTAGCCAAGACTAAAATGAAGGAGAGAATCCTAGAAGCAGCAAGAGATAAGGGGACAGTCACCTATAAAGAAGTACCCATCAGACTGTCAGCTGATTTCTCAAAAGAGACCTTACAGGCAAGAAGGGGCTGGAAAGAAATATTCCAAGTCATGAAATCCAAAGACCTACAGCCAAGATTGCTTTATCCAGCAAAACTTTCATTTAGAATGGAAGGACAGATAAAGTGCTTCTCAGATAAGGTCAAGTTCAAGGAGTTCATCATCACCAAGCCCTTATTATATGAAATGCTAAAGGGACTTATATAAGAAAAAGAAGATGAAAAAGATTAACAGTGAAAGGACAGCAAACTCACAGTTATTAACAACCACACCTAAAACAAAAGCAAACCAAGAGGACAGCTAGATCAGGAGTGGAACCATAGAAATGAAGAACACATGGAGGGTTAGCAACAGGGGAGTGGGAGGAGGAGAAGGGGGGAGAAGGCACAGAAAATAGCACAGAGGGTAGGTAGAAAATAGATAGGGGGAGGGCAACAATAGTGTGGGAAATATAGAATCTAAAGAACTTGAGACACGTGGTTATAAACTAAGGGGGGGGAGAGTGGTGGGGGAGGGAGTGTGCGGGTGGAGGGGAATGAAGGGGGTGAATAGAACAACTGTAATGGTATAATCAATAAAACATATTTAAAAAAAAGAATTGGTTGAATTTGGTTCCAAATTAGATGACAAAATAACGGCTACACTAAGTGAAATGAAGGAAAATGTACAGGGAACCTATAGTGATGGGAAGGAAATGGACTAAAATCAACAGTGTGGACCAGAAGGAAGAAAGAAACACCCAACCAGAAAAGAATGAAGAAACAAGAAGTAAAAAAAAAATAAGGAGACACTTAGGAACCTCCAGGACATCTTTAAATGCTCCAACATCCAAATTATAGGGATACCAAAAGGAGAAGAGGAAGAGCGACCAGTGGAAAACTTATTTGAACAACTAATAAAGGAGAACTTCCCCAGCCTGGCAAAGGAAATAGACTTCCAGGAAATCCAGGGAGCTCAGAGAGTCCCAAAGAAGTTGGACCCAAGAAGGAACACACCAAGGCACATCATAATTACATTAGCCAAGACCAAAATGAAGGAGAGAATCCTAGAAGCATCAAGGGATAAGGGGACAGTCACCTACAAAGGAGTACCCATCAGACTGTCAGCGGATTTCTCAAAAGAGACCTTACAGGCAAGAAGGGGCTGGAAAGAAGTATTCCAAGTCATGAAAGACAAGGACCTACATCCAAGATTGTTCTATCCAGCAAAGCTTTCATTTAGAATGGAGAGCAGATAAAGTGCTTCTCAGATAAGGTCAAGTTCAAGGAGTTCATCATCACCAAGCCCTTATTTTATGAAATGTTAAAGGGACTTATCTAAGAAAAAGAAGATAGAAAACATACACAGTAAAATCACAGCAAACTCACAGTTATTAACAACCACACCTAAAACAAAAAGAAAAACTAACTAAGCAAACAACTAGAACAGAAACAGAAACACAGAAATGGAGATCACATGGAGGGTTATCAACAGGGGAGTGGGAGGGGGAAAGAGGGGGAAAAGGTACAGAGAATAAGTAGAATAGATGGTAGGTAGAAAATAGACAGGGGGAGGGTAAGAATAGTATAGGAAATGTAGAAGCCGAAGAACTTATATGTATGACCCATGGACATGAACTAAAGGGGGAGAATGTGGGTAGGAGAGGGTGTGCAGTTCCAAGAGGGGAGTGAAGGGGGAAAATGGAACAACTGTAGTAGCATAATCAATAAAAATATATTTTTTAAAAAGTAATATTCACAACTTTTATCATTGTAAAAGCATGAGATGGGAGCAGGACAGGCTTTAACTTTTACCCTGTGTACTTTTGTCATATTAGACTTTTTATAAAAGCATGAGTTCATGTTTGTTTTTTAATTTTAAAAAATGAGTTGATGCTTACCTCCAAACTTTTCTGAAAAATCCTAGAAGGAGATACCCTATTATATACCGTATTTTTTTTTTTACTATAAGACACACTTTTTTACCACACTTTTTGCTTCAATTTTTTTCAATTTTCCTCCCATAAAACCTAGGTGCATCTTATGGTGTGAACCCCAGAAAATACAATTTATATATATAATTTGCTCAACATCAATAATGCTGAATAATCCTTTGGCAGACATGATGAAATCATGTGCTATGTATTCAATCTGGAAAAAAATCAGGTTTAGAATTCTATCTTGTGTGCATGTATGTCTGCCTTAACCACTCTCTCTCCACCACCAATATATTTTGCTAATCTCTACCTTTGGTTGCTAATTTTAAACTGATGAAAATTAGATAAATGGGAAGCAGGTTATCTAAAGATAAGCAACTACAGAATTCTTAATTGGGCTTTTAAAGGTAAAAATGATTGGTTTAACTGCAAGAAAACTGTAAGAGGAAAAGAAATGTTTCAAAGTGTTCCTATATCAACCAAATATCCCTTGTTCTGCTCTTTGGTGGCAGATAGAATAGTGCCCCCTAAAGATGACCATGTCCTAATCCCGAGACACTGTAATATAAAGTAATATATTACTTTAATGGCAAGTGGAATTTTACAGATGTGATTACATTAAGGATTTTGACTTGGATCAAGGATTTTGTTTGAATTATCCAACTGGACCCAATGTAATTATTAGGGAAGAGGGAAGTAGAAGAATCTGAGAGAGATTTGAAGATATTATGCTGTTATCTTGGAAAATGGAGGAAAGGGTCATGAGCCAAGGAATTCAGGCAGCCTCTAGGAGCTAGATAAGTCAAGAAAACAAAAAATTTTAGCCCAAGGAGATCTGTTTGAACTTTTGACCTCCAGAGATTAGTATAAAAGTTTGTATAGTTTTAGTCACTAAATTTGTGCTAACTTGCTACAGCAGTAATAGGAAATTAATAACACTTCTGAAATGTTCAACATTTTTGGCCTATAATAAAAGAGCTTTCTCTTCAAGAAGTGATCTGTCATAGTGTTTAAAATGTAGCCTTTATTTTATTATTTTTTTTACAGCAAATGAGCCTACTAACATGACTGTGGAAAATGAAAGATAGGAACTCCAAGTTAGGAGAGAAAGTACTCAGGGTATTGAAAAAGAGAAATGATTTATAAGCTTACCACAAAAATCCTTAAAGTAAGATTACCATTCATTTGTGGGTAATGCGACATCCACCAATTATGAATGTATGTGTCTTCTCTTAGATTCTAAGCTTTTGACCTCTGCTCTCAGTTTTAGCACCTTCAACAGGGACAATAATTTATCTTGCTTTTTTTTTTTCATCCTCTCCTCTTCTCCTGACCCAGAATGCCTAGGCATTCCCAAAGGGAATAATGAATTGGGTAAAATTTAGGGGGCTTTGTAGTTATTGAAAGTCATGTACTGGCATTCAGTGTGCTGGTTCTAGGAACGTAAGACTCAAGCAATGTTTTAAATGGTCCTGCACAGGGCAGAATTCTCTGGAGTTCCATTAAGTGTTCATCCAGACAGTAATGTAGGTGAAAAACCTGATTATGTATTTAAGCTTAGGACCAAATCCTTTTCACGAGTGCACAAGAGTTGTGGGGTTTTGCACCATTTCAAATATAATTTCCACATACGCAGTTACTCTGTTAGCCAGGGGGAGATTATATTTTTATTTTGTTTAGACTTAATCGGGACTCAAGGTTTTAAGATGTGAATACAGCCCCCTGATACTTGTCTGTATTTGTAGCTAGTGAGTCCATAGTGATTCTACATATATGTCAGTTGGATTACTTGTACCTGAGTGATTTTATTACAGATCTCTTCTGTTTCTCTATAGTATAGGTAGAGCATTAAATTGAGTTTTTCATTGTGTGTATATTATCTGTGAATTTCACTTTAATACGGTGTAGAAAGCATAATATATTATTTAAAAAGGGATGTTGACCCCAGTAGAGTTAAAAATATTGATCTAAATATACTTATCCATTCATCTATCCATCCCTTCCACAACCCTGGACCTGCTCTTTCCTCTTCTCTTTCAGTCAAATTTCTTCAAAGCTGTCTTGACTTCACTACCCAGTCTTCTGTCTTCGGGTAGTCTAACCACTACCATTACCATTTCATTGAAATTGTGGGGGCAAAACTCACCATAGGGGGTGAAATCCAATGGACATTGAAGAAAGAAATCAACCTTCATTTTTCCTGAGCTTTCTATAGCATTTGACTCCACTACTGCCTGTTACGTGAAACTTCCATCCTTTGTTTTCTGTGTCATTTCCTGATTTCCATCCCTCAAATTCCTTTGCAAGCCTGTTCCTTACATGTTGGCATTCCCCAATACTGCATTTTTAACTCTCTTCTTACTCTACATTCTCCTCCTAGGCAATCTCACCTACTCCTACAATATCAGTCATATCCTATAATTCACAAATCTTTACTTCCAATCCCAGTTCCTCTCCTAAACTTCATCTCTCTCGCTCTGGAAGCACTAAACACCCCAAATTCAACATGTCCCCAAATCAAACTCATTTCCTATCCACCAATCTGTAGTTACTACTGGATCCTACCCCAAATTAGCAGCACCACCATCCACCCTCTGAAGTCAAAACCTGAGTCTAAGTTGACCTTTTTACTCTATTATCTTCTCTCCATCCCCGCAGCCAGTGGGTCACTTCAGGCTCTTATCTGTCACCCAGTTACAGCAAGTCTCTTGTCCTCTTGTCCAATCCAAGTATCCTCCACTTGGCTGCCTGAGTGATCCTTAATATAAATGTATTTAAATGACAATATCTGCCTTGGAAAAGCTCCAAACTCTAGTTGTTGTCTCAGGAAAAAAAAAAGCCCTTCTCATTTGAATTTGGGGTCACCTCAGCTGTTTATCAGTTTAAGTGAACTGTAGATTCCTTTTAAAGCAATTACTACTACAGGACATAGTTTGAATGCCATAAACCTTGATGATGTAAAAGTAATGGTATAGCTAATAAAAGGAAGTAGTGATAAGATTAAGGATATTAGAAAATAATTGTATTTCCTCACTTTACATACTGGAGATTTAAGAGATAATGTGTAAAATCAATGGCTCAATAGAGACTTAAGCATATTATATAAAGTTATAAAGAAAACCTATATAGGGCAAGGGAACTCATATTCATAAGAGATAAATCAAGTATTGCCTACAGTTGATAAATCAAGAGATTAGACCTATAAGCATCTCATCTAAGTTATGGAGGCAACTGCCAAAAAAGAAGTGGTTGATTTATTAGTGCTTTCACAGGTCCTCCCCCAGGCCACGGGGCCAGGATTTGGTAGCTGCCGCTGAAAGAAAACCCTCGAGTGAGTCTTGCCCTGGGGCTCTGCCAGTGGCAGCTGTCACTCATTAGCACAGAGAAAAAAAATTAAAATAAACTGGAAAAAAGAAATTGATTTAGCAATTGACATGAAGAGCTGGTTGTCTTTCTATGGTTGAATTTTTTTAAATCATGTACATGCATGAGAATAACTTTTAAAAAGGAAAACAAGAGCTATTTTAAAAACTGTTGCAGACTACTTTCTCAGATACTGCTTTTTTCTAAAGACTTCGCTATACCAAAACCATATTTAATGACATCTATAGTTTACTATATGTACTACAGTTAAAGGCAAATCATTTGCCATGAGATTACTAAATGATAATATTAACTTGAAATGCAATATTGTAAGCACAATATAAAGTATACATTGGTTACCAGCCACTTAGTACTAGTGCTTAAGGAAAAAAGGGGACAGGTACTGGGACAGGGCCATGAGATGCTAGAAAATATGTAACTAATCTTTCAATAACCTTGGTAATGTTGAAAGAAATCAGAATAATTGAGATTCTAGCTGCTAATTTGCTTTTCCATTTTGCTTGTTTTTGTTATATAGCTATGCACTTAATTTACAGTAGGAGAGATACCTTTTATTTTCAAGGTATCAAAAATAACTCATGTTTCTGAAGTTGGTTTTATACACTGAATTTAATGTCATTGTTACAGCTGGTTTCTCTTTCCTTAGCAACCCTATCCACACAAGCTTTGTCAAACTTTTTTATCCCAACCCACTTAACTGGATCACCACCCTCTTACAGGAAGGATTGGGGTCTGCGGTATGACAAACACAAATATCTGTCCCACTTAATTTTGCTTGATGGACTGGCCTCATAAATAAAATATTTTTGGAGGTGTTGAATCTTGCCACTTTAATTTTTAAATATCCTATTAATTCTTTAGGTCTTAGCAAAGTACCTGACACATGACAAATGCCTCAAAAATGTTTTCTCAGTGACACGCACATAGCCTATGAACTATACATGAAGCAGCATCACATTTGGAGAAACTTCACCTCAAAGCAACAGACCCTCTTAGTAAATGACAGTAATTATTCTAGGTTTTTTAAATGAAGCAGTTGGACTTTCATGTACACAACAATTCTCAAATTTGCCCAGTTTAAAATCTATGAAATTGTGAAAGCCATCCCTTAAGCACTTCCAAATGTGAAGGAAGAACACAAACCCAAGGAGGGAAGAACTTGGGGTGGAAGACTGGGGTTCAGGAAGGGAACTTGTAGGAAGCAAAATTAAAGACAGGTATTATACATTTAAGTCAGTTCAAACCGGGTTGGTGTCCCTGAAAAGAAGATAGATTTAACAACAGATGTTTGTCAAGACTTACCACCAAATTTCACTCCTTCGCTAAATTATGAATGTAGTGCTAAGGTTAAGACCACAGGTTATAAAGCCATAAACTTCTATAAGTTTAAATCCCAGCTCTGCCACCTACTAACTCCAGGACCTTGGGTTAAACTACTTAACCTACCTGAGCCTGTTTCCTGAAGGACTACAACAATGACAGTGCCCAAGCATAGAGTGGAGAGTTGAACTAACTACCACATGTTGGGTTTTACCTTTTGCCAAGATATAGGGAAAGGGTCACTAAATGATAGTTATTATGAATGTGTTTATTGCTCATCTCCATCATTGCGATATAAGCTCAAAAGCCACACGGAATTTGTCTCATTTAAAACTCCTTCTACAGTTCCAAGAACAGGAGCTTGGCATTCGATCAGTGCTTAATAGACGTTTTTAAATGAATGAATGAGTCAACCTGTTGATTCCACAAATCAGATATAAAACTGTCACTATTTCACAGGGAGAACTCATACTATACTCATTTCTATAAATGGACCTGACAAACAGGAATAATCACCCCAGATTCTCACACCATTTATGTTTTTAGATAATTATGTAGCATGATAAATGGACGAAAGGCAGGTTTTATATACTATATATAGTATATATATACTATATAGTATATATATACTATATGTATAATATATATAATTAAAGACCTGCTTCATTTTGCCCATCAACTACTAAGAATCGCAGTTACTGGAGTCTGAAAAAGCCAATCAATTAAAATAAAACCCACAAACTAACTGTCTTCAGTAGGATGTTTATCTTATTCACTGGAGTTTTTCAGGGCTCTAAATTATATGGTGTGTAACCAGTGGCATGCATGTACAAGACCTCAAGTCCAAGTCTGGAACAAATGTAGCCAAAGCATAAAGCAGAGCTACTTACCGTATATTTAGTTTACTTAAGGCTCACACCCAGGTCACTTGTCAAGTGAAACCATGACACAACCAAGCAGAACAAGAGGGTAAAAAACTGTTGAACCACAAGATTATAGAAGAAATGGAGGCTTTGAAAGGCTCCCTAGATCACAAAACAAATTAGAGCACAGACTGTCAGTCTTCTAGATTCTGTGTTGCATGTGGTCGTAAAGCTGCTGCATAAAAATCTGAACATACAACCAGTTTTCAGTTCATTAGCCATATGCCACAAAGTTTTAATGCAATGAAACACTTTAAATGTGTACCCTATGTATGATTTATCCCACTTAAATGTTTACAGAATTATTTTGATATATAAATGTTAATAGCAAACATTTCAATGTTTACTGTATGTCAGGCACTGTTCTAATCATCTGTATTGTCATTTAATCCTCACAACCATGTCAGTAGATGTCATTATCATGCTCCCAGAAAAGAAACTGTAGAGGTCACACGAGTGATCCAAGATGCAGATCTAGTAAGTCTGGTGTTTGAAGCTGTGCCCTTACTCCTAGGAGTCTGCTTTAACAAAATGGATATTAAGCATATATACTTAAAAGTAAATGCATCGTGTTGTTAAACCATACAAATGTAATTTAGTATGACTTCCTATATTTCCCTTCATTTCTTCATTATCTCTAACCAGTTCCTATTTTTTAAAGATTTTATTTACTTTTAGAGAGGAGGAGAGAGGGAGAGAAACATCAGTGTGTGGCTGCCTCTCTCATGCACTCTGACTGGGCACCTGGCCCGCAACCCAGGTATGTGCCCTGACTGGGAATTGAACCAGCAACTCTTTGGTTCACACACAGGCTGGCACTCAATCTACTGAGCCACACCAGCCAGGGTGAACCAGTGTTTTTTTAAAAAGAGCACAAAATCAAGTTTTATCAGAACATCTTTGTGTTGTCTTTAAATACTCAGTAAGCATTCCATGACCTAATTATGTGTTATGTCGAAAGAAATTTTGCTACTTTTCTAATTGGATCTGTTTCATTTGCATTGAAATCTGACTTAAGGGGAGAAATTACCATCCCTATATGACAACTCACTTAAGGACGTTTTTAAAAAACTTTATTACACTAAGAATTCCTTCATATAACAGAACTATATTTTTACACATTATAATATTAAGGTATAATCCCAGGAAACTAAATAGAAAATTATTTTTAAAAGCTAGTGTGGAGAAGTTGAGGGGAAAATCAGTATGTATTATTTTGTTTTATTATTGATACAAAAGAAAACTACAAATACTGTACAGTGAGGTGTGCTGTAGAACACTATACAGTTATAATAAACTATCACCAATTATTTATTACTCCAGTGAAATATATACAGTAATCACAAAATCAGAAAATAATGGGTAACAGCCAGTGCCTTAAGGACGATGTAACATCTATACTGTTTTATTGAGCAGTTAAAGCACTTGCTATGTCTTCCAAATATTTACACTATTACTAGTTATTTTTACATATTCTCAATAGCATTTCCCTCCAAAAAGTAGACTCTTCAGCTCTTGGCACTAATTCTTAAAGTCAAGTAAACCTGAAAATATTGATAACCTCTTTAGTCTTTTATTGCTCCACCACAGGCATAAAGGCTCAGGAAGGGACTTGCGCATTCTAAAGAAAAGTATGCAATACCTTAAAATTTTAAATACTAAGTAATTGATACTCACAAGCAGATAACATCAACTAAAACTTTTTTTACTCATTTTCCTTTCTTTTACAAGAGAATATCATTGTATTATTATACTACAAAAGCATGTATACTCCATAATTTAAAAAATTAAATGTCAGATATACAAGTAATGGCATTTTCTCCAATAATTCACAATTTTTACAATTTCTGCTATTTTGGAACAAACGTTAAAATTCCCATGATTTAAGTATTATTAAGTATGAAATACTCAACATCTTAAAGAATTATTAAGAATGACAGAACTTACAATTAACTATAAACCTTACATTGGTGCTATAGCTCCCCTTTGTTATTTCTTAAGTAAACATTCTACTATGGTATGTTTTCAAGTGAATAGTTCTGGTTTGAAAAATTAACTTTTTTTTAATCCTCAAAAGAACATTTTTTTCCTTGCTTTTAGAGAGAGAGGAGAGAGGAAGGGAGAGAAACATCAACATGAGAGAGAAACATCGATGGGTTGCTTCCCATACATGCCCAGATCAGGGAATCAAACCTGAAACCTATCAGTTATGAGATGATAATCCAACCAACTGAGCCACGATGGGCAGAACTGAAAAATTAACTTTTTATGTTAATTGTGAAGGGCCTTGACATTGTACAATTTTGTTAAATTGTATGAAACCTTAAAATGTAGGCCATGTCTACCCAAACTTAATCAGAACATTTACTTCACTACTACTATTATAAAAGGTCATTAAGATGGAGTTTAATCTGCTTTTGCAAAGGCTTTTATGAAGAACTTAATATGGAAACCTTGTTTTGAGAACTTGCATCAAACTCAAAGTCTGCTCTGCCATATTTTAAGTATGGGCCAATTAATATTTATGTTGAAAAAGGAAGACTAAACTACACTGATATTCTGAAATAAACATATTATGATATTGTCATTATATTGACGAATCGGAGTTGCAAGTTTATTTTCTATCTAAAGACTAGTTCTTAGGTGACGTCTAAATTTTTAGAGAAATGTCCACTAGCAGCCAGTATTACTAGGTAACTACATAAAATACTTTTATAAACTTTGCATTTAGTAGCTAATGTGATGTCAGTACAATTCTCAAAAACCTGTCATGAGTAGTATGAGTTGCTACCAAGTGATCTTCCCTGAGACAAGAGGCCATACGCAAAAGTCTACTCATTTCCAATGAAGATACTCAAAAATAATGGCAGTAGGACCTGTGGCTCGGAATCACAGATACATTTCAGATTGCAAGCAGTAGGCTTGATTGTAAAACCAAACTAAAAATTAACAGAAAATATACAATCTGCTAAGTTTCTCAGGTCATTATCCTAACGTTTTCCAGTAAAATACCTGAAACAGTGAAAGAAGGGGAAATGGACCTTATGCTTGCCCTTTAACTAGTTCCTGAGTAACCATTCCCTTGGAGTTCATTACATTTTAGCTTATATTTGGCAGTTATCTTGCTTTTCTTCAATTTCAACCAGTTTCTCATTACCAGTATTCTAGACATACACTATCTTCAATTCCGCCTGGACTTTGGGTCATCAATTCAAACTTGGAGTGATTAACTATAAAATGGATTACTGAAGGAAAAAAATTACAATTTTACTTTGACTTTCAGTGAAGCACTGCAAACAGAATTTAGCCATAGGACTGAACTATAGTTTATAATGCTACATTTAGGGATAAAAAATAGTTTAACTGATTTATGATCTCTAGCTTAAACTCAAAGTTGTGGTGATCACAAACAGTAATACTAAAAAATAATCATTCTCTAGTCCTACATTTGATTATGATAACCATACGGAAGGACAAACAATAATATTCAAGAACTTAAATTCTGTTCTAGAATTCTTTGTAAAGATGGTACCTGGCTGACCTATATCAAACATCATTAATTACCTCAACCAAATTTCAGCAGCTTTAAAATAATGTCAAGAAATCTAATCATTCTCAGAATTAAGCCTTTTATTCTTTATCACAGGAAAACCCAAACTATTATAATATTTATACCTAAGTTAACCCAGTTAGGGCTTCTAAATAGCATTGCTGTGATGAGAGAAATTAATAGTGTTGTCAGAGATGAAGCCCTTTTAAATGTTCATAGGTACACTTTAATTTGACTAAATGAAAGTATTTGATAGGGACAAAAAATATTTCTGGTAGTCTTCTTTTATGCTATGACAGTATATTTGCCAATTACTAGCCAAACATACCAAGCTACAGGTGAAGAAGATATTTGTAAAAGAAAAGGTGATTATATCATGAACCTGGAAGCAGTGCACTTGCTTGTTAAAGTTTTCTTGTAAACTAAAGAAGAAGGGGAGGCATGTTTCAGTGGCTGAAAAGCCAAAAATAACTATAGTGGTTAGTGATATTTATAATTTTTAGTTTAAATCACAGAAGTCACCTATACTAACTAAATGGGAAATATTTGGCAGCTGGGTAGCTGCAGTTCTTTATGCAAAACTAGTGCACAGTATATAAGTTCTACATTTTCCTGCTATTTAGATATAAAGACACTTGAAATTTAGAAGAATGGATATAAAATGTAAAATGGAGTTTTAAAATGTGATAATGTGATAAAACCCAAATATATTATCTTGCAATTAGATATCACCTTCAAATGTCTAGATTCACCATTCTTTCCCTATTCAGAAATGGACTAGTTCATTTAGTAAGTGGATTCAGTTAGAGATACTTTCATAGAAGGAAGCCGAAACCTCTGAGTTGGAAACACAAATTAAAGCACTGTCTATGTACCTTATGAATCAACAGGTTAAGATTTTTAAACACCTGATATTATACTTTCTGATGTACATTTTCTTAGAATGCGAACACAGTTCTGCATCTGTTACATGTGCAAACAGAGACAGCCAGGCTTTGAATGCTCTAGATAAGAGATTGTATTAACAGATATTTTGTCTTTCATCCATTCAAGTTCAACTTAATTTCAGTGAACATAGGAAAAAGATGGATTGAAATGTACATTTCAGAATACAAATTTGCAAAATAGGATAAAATAGTGCAATACCAATCTCAGGATAAGCATTCTCTGTCTTTAAGAAATAAGCTTGAAAGCTGCTTCTTGAGGAAACTGGCACTAGAGATTTGATGAATACACTATTTAAGCAAATGCCCAGTTGATCAGGGTATGATGCAGTAAAATTTGCATCCAAATCCAAGTGAAGCCAACAAATAAAGAAAACCTTATGGACTCAGAAGAAAAAAAGGAAAACTGGTTCAAAGGGGGTCAAAGACAAATAGCATATACTAGCTTAAATACCACTGATCAAAATCGTAGAACAATGTAACTCATTCATAAAGATAAATTCTTATTTATAAATTGTGGATCTGACAAACTCTGAAAATTAGAGATTAACTACTGCCACCATTATTTTTGTATTTTCTACCAAACTTTGCAATCAACTTTTCTGCAAGATAAAAAAAAAATTTGGTGGTACTTGACCAGGCCAGGATTCAAAAAATAATGGTAACATATTATCAACAACAGAGCACACAACTGGCTATGTTGGCTTAGACAGCAACATTACTGAATCACACTGACTTTATCATTCTAGAACAGGTATTTTCCCCATCCTTTGCTCAAAGCAGCAAAATGTTTTATCATTATACTCTATTCTCAAGATATTTTCATGAAGAATGCATATCTCTATGAATGTTTACTTTCACAGAAATGTCAGGATTCCAGTGTTTAATAAAATCCTTTTATGCATTTTAAGATACAATTTGGTTCAGATAACCTTCAAATTTACATAAATCTTTGACATTCTAGTAAGTGGTATGGTTATCTTGATGACATCAACAGTAGCAAAATCTCATTCCCTCCCAGTCCTGACCTTTTCAGAAATCAAACATATTTTGCAAGAGAATTTTTATGTTTGATACATTAAGACTTTTATGGAATTAAAATTACAAAGAACTTCCAATGGAACCACATATATGGAAGAAACTCACCTCAGCAGATCTAATAACTAATTTATAGGAATTCAGAGCCAGCCTGGGCAGCAGTATATTAAAAGCTATTGCCAAACACACACTTGTATCATGCACCGAATAACAAGATATAATCTTTGTATTATATACGTACAAGATATTTAATGACTAATCAAATTATGTGGCCCAGCCAACAAATATTACATATTCACAATAAACATTCTGTTTTATTAGCCTCTAATAAAATCAAGAGTGATCCATTGGCTCAGTTGTGTTTGTCATCTCAGCATCTTGACTATCCATCTCTTCAGGTTCCTCTTCGGAATTTCCCTTTTGTGCTTTTGACCTTGAGGCAAATGCTGCTCCCAGTGCCTCGGCCACACAGCTATCAGTTGTTTCTGTATTCAAATTTTCAGTGCCACCAGTTAAAGAAAAAGATTCAGGTAAGCCGGTCTGAAGACCCCCAGACTTCACAGATGAACTCATGGCTTCTCCTTTCCTTTGAGGAAGATCAGATGGTGACTGCTCTGTACTTTGATCCCTCAAGTGCTTGTCCATTGAAGCCTGAATGGAAGAAACCATTTCCTGCAATTTTTTTCGCTGGGCCTCAATCAAATCAGGATCAAGCTGCCTGCCGTCTCTCATGGTTGCTACTCCAGGAGCTATTCGAATAAGCTCATTGTTACTAGGAGCGGCTGCGAATACAGAAGGGTCTGTCTTAATGGAACTATTACTAAAGTCTGTCCCTGTGTTATGCTTCCTTACAACTGGAGCTTCCCTAGCTCTTGGATCAAGCTGTGGATTACTGGATGCAGTTCCCAGAGAATGACCTTTTCCCTGAAAGGCAGTTACGTTATGAAGTTGCTCAGATTTCTTTTTCACTACTCCACCACTACCTAGTTTCAATAGCCCATGTGAGGGACTCGATTCCCTACTTCTTGTAGTAGCCTCTGCTCGAACCTGACTTACAGCCTCTTTAACTAAGTCTTCAACATCAGGACCGATGGGGAAATGTCCTGCAGCATCCACACACAACTCCAATCTATCTTCAGAAGCATTATAGACAAAGGTTTTGCCAGGCAGATGTGGAAAAGTACAATGCTTGCCATCAGCCATACCTAAAGAAGGAGAAAAGATATTTAACATATTAAAATGTTACTTTAAAAGTACAATAAGGACAATTTTAGGTGCAATAGTAAATTTTCAGCAATTTACAGATAACAGTTTTCAAAACAAAATTAATTAGAAAATAATTTCCTTATTAATAGAATTCAGTACTATTACAAAAAAGTAACATCACAATAGACCTTAAAGTAGTACCACAGGGGATGTTTAAAGGAATATATCATTTTTGCCCTGGGCTTATATAAGAACATATCCTCCTTTGTGAAAGATGCTTGAATAATTAAAAGCAAAATGTAACAATACCTGTAATCCTCAAATGGCTCACAAAAATATATACACATATAACCTATGTATCTGTATAGAGAGACATAAGGTAAATATAACTAAACGGTTGTAGGTATATATCATCAACCTACCACAAAGTTAGGAAAGGGGCTTTAAACGGACAGCTGAACTATAAGGAAAATACCAGTAACAGTGTTAGTAAAGCAATGGCTTACAGTAAACTAGTAAGAAAATATACTTTCACTTACTAAAATTCAAATAATAAACTTTCCAAAAATACCTATAAGGACAAAGTGTTACAAAACAATGTTGCACAGTATGTGCTAAATTAAGAATAAGTAATTCTACTGAATTACACAATACCTGAATGAAAGCTGTTTTCTCAATATTTTTCACAAATACATAAAAAAGATGAATTTTCAAAATAAGACATTCCATAGTTAAAGTAGTATTTATGGAGCACTTGTAGGAAAGCTAAGATTAATGCACTGTGACTTCAGTATAACCATAAGAACTGACACTTGATCACAATAAATTGAAAATATTTTTCAATTCAATTTCTTTAAAATAATTGTATGTCATGTTACTCCTCTTACTCCTTTCTGGTATATCAGAACCTCCAAAATAAGCCTGAGCTACTAATGCGCCTCAAAATATCCCACACAGTCAACTAACGCAGCAGTAGAGGACAGAACTTCAGAGCAGGCTTTTCTTTATTTTTCTAGTTGAGCAGTTTGGTCTCACTGCATGGTATTTCCAAATGTTACACATTTTGCAGCCTGAGAATACAGAAACTGCCTGTTTTTTAAACTATCCAATATCCTTACATTTTAAATTTGGCGCTCTAAGTATACTCCAAGTATGCTAAAAAAATAAGGGTTTTCAAATCTTTTAAAAGCACAGATTTTTCCATGTTAAAAGAAAGATGAAGTAGAGAATCTTTAATACAAGAGATGAAGTAGAATCTTTAATACAAGATGAAGTAGAGAATCTTACATACAAGGTGTGTATGGGTATGTTTATGGCAAAATATAAAGGCAAAAGCAAGCTAGTTAAAAAGAAATTGTTAAGTGTTATACAAATTCAGAGAAGAAGAGGATAAGTGAACTCTAGATTGTTTTGTGGGCATTCAGGTCATCCTCAGTTTTGTAGGTTATAAAGAATATTTCTTTGGTAAATGAATTAATTATCAATGAATAAAAATCCATAAATAAAAATCCAATGAATAAAAATCAACAGAATTTCCTCTTGGCATGTTTTGGCAGAAATAAACTACCCAAAAGTACATCAGAACAATGGATGGATTATATTAAAATGATACAACAGAATATTATGCAACACTGAAAATGAACTATAGTTGAACCCATCAATATAAATGAATCTGACAAAGTACTGCATAAAACAAGTCACAGAGAAAGTACATAGCATAATTCCATTTTTATAAAGTTCAAACACAAGCAAAACTGAACACTATAAATTGAAGGCTATCTCTGTGCAAGGGTTAAAACTAAATTCGCCATTCATCTTCTGCATTTATCTCTGTATAAAGACCTGCAAGAAAACTCACTACACTGCAAGCAAATTAATTTTAGAATACCTTTCCAAATATAACTAAACTCATTTAGTTACATTAGGCAATATTTCTGTTCAAATGTAGATATACCATATATCTATTAGGGTGGATTTTAAGAAAGTAAGAGAAGTATGTTCTTTTCCAATTTTTGGAGGGTATGGGTTCACATTTGCCAAGTGAAGAGGGCTTGATCCTTTGACCACAAGATAATACTAATGATTTACCACATAAACCTACCCTAAAAAAAGAGAAAACTTTACCACAAATATTAGAAGAAATTGTATTTTGAAAGATAAAATCATTTTCTAATGACCCATTTCAAATAGATGTATTGTAGTCAATAGAATTTTAAATAATGCCACAAATAACAACTAGAATTTAAATACTAATAACAGAAATAAGCCAAGTATTTTTTCAGTACCAGGCCCTTTGCTAACTGCTACATGTGCACAATCTCATTTTATCCTAACTACAACCCTGAGATTACCATAACCACTTTACAAACAAAGAAACTAAAACTCAGAAGTCACACCAGGAGTAAGAGATAGGACCAAACTTTGATCTCAGATATTCTTTCTCCAGAACACTAAATTACCTCCTAATAAGGATAGATACCACAGAAAACATTTTAAATATATATACTGGCTGTATTGAGATATAATTCACCTATTTAAGTGTACAACTGAATGGTTTTTAGTACAGTCAGAGTTGTACACTTATCACCACTATCACTGGAAAATTTTCATGACCCAAAAGGCAAATCTGAACCCACCAGAAAGCAGTCCCATTTCCTCCCCACACCCCATTCCAGCTTTAGGCAATCGCTGATTTACTGTCTCTCTAGGTGTGCCTATTCTGTTACATTTCATATAAATGAAACATATGTAGTCTTTTGTGACTGGCTTATTTCATGTAGCATAATATGTTCAAGGGTCATGTATAATGTAGCATGTACCAAAACCTTACTCCTTTTTATTGCCAAATAATATTCCATTGTATGGATATATAGCACCTTATTTATCCAATCACCAGGATATAGCAATTTCGGTTGTTTCCACTTTTGACTATTATGAATAATGTTATTATAAACAGTTGTGTACCAGTATTATATATACATGTATTCATTTCTCTTTGGTATATACCCAAGAGTGGAGCTGCTGGGTTGTATAGTTAGACTATGCTAAATCTTTTGAGTAACCAGATCATACACCATGATCAAGTGGGATTCAACCCAGGGATGCAAGGATGGTACCATATTCTCAAATTATTAAATGTGATACATCACATAAACAAAATGAAGTAAAAAAACACATGATCATATCAACAGATGCAGGAAAAGCATTTGAGAAAGTCCACCACTCATTCATGATAAAAACACTCAGCAAAGCAGAAATAAAGAGACTATACCTCAACATAAAGGCCATATGCAAGAAACTTACTGCCAACATCAATGGGCAAAAACTAAAAGGAACAAGACAAGAGTATCTACTTCCACCACTCTTATTCAACACAGTACTAGAAGTTCTAGCCACAGCAATTAGCCAAAAAAGGGGGGGAAAAGCAAGAAAGGAGAGAAAAAAAGGCATCCAAATTGGAAAGGAGGAAGTTAAAATTCATTATTCGCAGATGACATCATAGAATAAACAGAAAACCTTGATAGTCTCCATCAAAAAGTCACTCAACCTAATAAATGATTTTGGCAAAGTAGCAGGATACAAAGTCAATATTCAGAAATTGATGGTATTTTTGTATACCAACAGAAGTATCAGAAAGAAAAGCTACAAAAAAATGCCATTTACCAAACGAACAAGAAAAATAAAGTACCTAGGAGTAAATTTAGCCAAGGACGCAAAAAGACCTATACTCTGAAAACTAAACAACACTGAAGAAAGAAATTGAGGAAGATACAAATAAATGGAGGCATATACTGTGTTCATGGACTGGAAGAATTAACATCATTAAAATGTGCATTCTATTGAAAGCAATCTATAGATTCAATGCAATTCCTATTAAAATACCAATGGCATACTCACAGATCTAGAACAAATATTCCAAAAATTTATATGGAACTAAAAAAAGATTCCAAAGAGCCTCAGCAATCCTGAGAAAGAACCAAGTTGAAGGGATAACAATACCTGATATTAAACTATACCACAAGGCCACTGTATTCTAGACAATCTGGTATTGGCCTAAAAACAGGCATAGATCAATGGAAAAGGACAATCCAGAAATAAGCCCATGTCTCTATGGTCAATTAATATTCAAAAAAGGGGGCTTGAGCATACAATGGAGCAAAAATAGTCTCTTCAATAAATAGTGTTGGGAGAACTGGACTGGTACACACACACAAAAAATGAAACTAGACAACCAACTTATACCAGAATAAACTCAAAATGGATAAAGGACTTAAATATAACTCATGACACCAAAATGTCCTAGCAGAAAACACTCTTAGTAAATTTCAGATATCCTGTACAGCAATATCTTCACCAACGTATCTCCTAGGGTAGGGAAGTAAAGGAAAAAATAAACAAATTAAAAAGCTTCTGCATAGCTAAAGAAAACATCAACAAAATGAGAATGGAACTGACTGTACAGGAAAACATATTTGCCAATGACACACCAGACAAAGGTTTCATCTCCAAAATATATAAAGAACTCATATAACCCAATGCCAGGAAGACCAACAACCCAATTGAAAAATGGGCATAAAACCTGCAGATGGCCGGCCTATACATATGAGAAAAGGCTCAACCCCACTAGCCATCAGAGAGATGCAAATTAAAACCACAATGAGATTATCACCTCACACCTGTCAGAACAGCTATCATTGCTCCTACCCTTTGCCACAGCAGGGATGGAACTGGAAAGCATTGTGCTAAGCAAAATAAGCCAGGCGGTGAAAGACAAATACCATATGATCTCACCTTTAACAAGAACCTAATCAACAAAACAAACAAACAAACAAGCAAAATATAACCAAAGACACTGAAATAGAGAACAGGCTGACAGTGACCAGAGGGGAGACAGGAGGGAATTTCAGGGGAAAAGGGGAAGGGTTTGCAGGAACAAGTATAAAGGACACATGGACAAAAAAAAAAACAGGAGGGTGGAAACAGGAGGTAGGTGGGGAGGGGGGTGGGCTGGGATGAGAGTAAAAGGCAGAAAGCTGTACTTGAACAACAATTAAAATAAAAAATTAATAAAAAGAACAGCTTTCACTAATAAATCAACGAACAACAAGTGCTGGCAAGGATGTGGAGAAAAGGGAACCCTTAGAGCAATGTTGGTGGGAATGCAGACTGGTGCAGCCACTGTGAAAACAGTATGGAGTTTCCTCGAAAAAAACTAAAAATGGAACTGTCTTTTTTTTCTTTTTAGTTTCCGCCATTTTATTTCTTTTTTTCTGTTACAGGTGAGATCACTGTTTATGAAAACTGTATTTCTATAAAATATCCAGACATACAAATACTATCAAAAAAGAGAATCTTTAATATAATTTCAAGTAACTTTTTTCACATTTTTTAATTGTTCAAGTACAATTGTCTCCATTTTCTCCCCACCCCATCCATCCCTACTTCCTACCCTTGATCCTACCAGCCTTTGGCTTTGTCCATGTGTCCCTTTACACATGTTCCTGACAATACTTCCCTCCTCTTCCCCCATTATCCCACCTCTCCTCTGGTTACTGTCAGTTTGTTCTTAATTTCAATAGCTCTGGTTCTATTTTGCTTGGTAGTTCATTTTGTTCATTAGATTCCTCTTGTGAGTGAGATCATACGTTATTCGTAATTTCACCAAGTGGCTTATTTCACTCAGCATAAATAATATTCTCCAGATCCATCCATGCTGTTGCAAAGGGCTGGCGCTTCGTCTTTCTTTCTGCTCCACAGTATTCAAAAATTTGACCTGGCAATTCCACTGCTGGGACTATACCCTAAGAATCCCAAAATACCAAGTCAAAAGAATTTATTCAACCCTATGTTCATAGCAGCACTACTTACAATTGCCAACTGCTGGAAACAGCCTAAGTGCCCATCAGTAAATGAGTATATCAAAAAACTGGAGTACGTTTACACAATGGAATACTATGCAGCAGAAAGGAGCTCCTACAAGCACCATATGACCCCACTCATAAGAGGAATTTAATGAAGAAAATAAACTAACAAGCAAAGTAGAATCAGAAGCATAGATACATAGAACAGACTGAAAGTGGCCAGAGGGGAGGTAAGAGGTGGATAATAGTGGAAAGAAGGGGAAGGGACTAGTCAAAGAACATATATGAATGACCCATGGACATGGACAACCGTTAGGGATTGACTACGGGAGCAGGGTGTGGGCTGGGTGGCAGAGGGCAAAAGGGGCTAAATTGGGACAACTGTAGTAGAACAATAAAAACAATCTTTTGAGGAACAGCCAAATTGTTTTCCCAAGCAGCTGCACCATTTTATATTCCCAGCAGTGTACAAGGGTTCCAACTTCTGTACATCCTTGCTCACAGTTCTTATTATCTGTCTTTTTGATTATAGTTACCCTAGTGGACATGAAACACTATCTCACTGTGGTTTTAATTTGCATTTCCCTGATGGTTAATGATGTTGAGCATCAGCTCATGTGCTTATCGGCTGTTTATATATTTTCCTTGAAGAAATATCTATTTAGATCTTTTGTCAATTTTTAATTGGGGTTTTTTTAATTATTTTCACATTTTAGATATAAACCTATCATCAGAGATAATTTGCAAAAATGTTCTCCCATTCTATGGGTTGTCTTTTCACTTTCTTGACAGTGTTCTTTGCAACACAAAAGCTTGCTTTTAACTTACATACTTTTTCTTCTGATGCGTGTACTTTTGGTGTCATACCTAAGGTTTTGCCTAATCCGAACCCAAAAAGTTTTATGCCTACGTCTTCTAAGATTTTTCTAGTTTTAGCTCTTCTGCTCAGGTTTTTGATACAGTTTGGTTTACTTTTATAGTGTGTACGGTAAAGGTCAAATTTCATTCTTTTGCATTGGACACACACTTGTCCCAGTACCATTTGTTAAAATCAATTCTAATTAAATGCTAACTTTTAAAAACCACTAAATGGTGTTAATATATTTTAAAAGGTAGAATGAAGCGAGAGATGTAAAGTTAAAATAAAAGGGATGCAAAAAAGGGGGGTGTCAGGGAGAAATTTATAGCTTGAAATGCTTACATTAAAAAAGTAAACTTTATAATCAATAATCTAAGTTTCGTCTCAAAGAAACTAGAAAGAAGAGTGCAAATTAAAAACAAAGCAAGAATAAAGAAGGAAAAAATAAAGAGCAAAAATCGACGAAACTGAAATCAGAAAAATAGAGAAAACCTATGAAACCAAAAGCTGTTCCTTTGAAAACATCAATAAAACTGATAAACCATTAACTAAACTTGGTCAGCAACACACGAGAGGCACAAAACAAAAGAGGTACAGTATTAGAAACGAAAGAGCTATAGTACTAACAGACAGTAACAAAATATTATAAACAATACTATGCCAATAAAATTGATTAGCTTGGATGAAATGGATAGATTTCTTCAAAGACAACACTAACAAAGCTTGCTCAAGAAGAAAGGGATAATCTTATTACGGATAACTTAAGAAATCAAATTCATAGTTAAAAATTGTTCAACTAAGAACATTCCGAGAACAAATGGTTACACTGGTAAATTCTGCTAAACATTTAAGAAAGAAATAATATAAAAACTGTTACAAAATATAACAGAAAACAGAAGAGGAATGAATACTTCCCTACTCTATTTTATGAAGCCAACACCACTCTTCCTGACTATAGAGTCATTACAAGAAAGCTATATACTATTATCCTTCATGAATACAGACACATGCAAAAACACAAAATATAAGCACTTTGAATCCACCATGCAAAGTTGGTTCGTATTTTAAAACAATCAATCAACAAATTGTCACAGGATTGTTAAGGACAGCATAGGAAATACAGTCAGTAATAATGCAGTAACTATGTATGGCATCAAGGGCTACTAGACTTATCAGGAGGATCACTTTATAAATTATATAAATGTCTAACCACTATGCTGTACACTTCAAACTAATATAATATTGAATGTCAATTGCAATTGAAAAATAAAAAATAATAATTTTAAAAACATAACCAAAAAAAATCAATCATTTCAAGTGATGCAAGAAAAGAGCACCTAATAAAATTCAACATCCATTTACAATATAAACTTTCAGCAAACAAGGAATAGAAGGGAATGCAATCACAACCTGGTAACAAGCATTTCTGACAAACCTACAGACTGAATGCTTTCCCNAAATGTCTAACCACTATGCTGTACACTTCAAACTAATATAATATTGAATGTCAATTGCAACTGAAAAATAAAAAATAATAATTTTAAAAACATAACCAAAAAAAGTCAATCATTTCAAGTGATGCAAGAAAAGAGCACCTAATAAAATTCAACATCCATTTACAATATAAACTTTCAGCAAACAAGGAATAGAAGGGAATGCAATCACAACCTGGTAACAAGCATTTCTGACAAACCTACAGACTGAATGCTTTCCCCCTAAGATCAGCAACAAGGCAAGGATGTCCACAATCGCCACTCCTATTTAACACTGAACTTATAGCCGCTGCCATAAGGCAGGAGGGAAAAAAAAAAGGTATACGGACTGAAAAGGAAGAAATTAAACATAAAACTATCTTTTATTTGCTAATGATATAATAACCTGCATAGAAATTCCAGAGAATCTGTTAAAAAGCTACAAGAACTAATATGAGTTTGGCAGGCCACAGGATACAAGGTCAATGCATAAAAACCAATCTTATTTCTGTGCACTAGCAATGAACAATAGGAAATTGGAGTTTTTAAAAAATGTGTTATACAACAGCATCACAAAACATGAAAATATTTAAGGTACAAGTGAACAAAAGACGTGCAATAATTATATTACAAAATTACAAACTTTAGTAAGAGAAATTAAAGACCTAAATAAATGTAGAAATATAACATTTTCCTGAACCATGAAGATGTGATGATGTCAAAATATTCATTATCCTCAATTTGATCTCACGTTCAACACAATCACAATAAAAAATCCCAGCAGGCTTTTTTGTAAAAAGTGACAATTCATTCTATAATTTATATGGATAAACAAAGCACCTAGAATATTCAAAGCAGTTTCTAAGAAGATTCTAGAAACAGACCCATAGGTATATAGTCAAATAACTTTTAACAAGTAACTTTACTGACATATATTTTGCACATAACTCAACCTTCTCAAGTGTATGATTCATGATCACTCTTTGATAAGGATATCAAAATAATTCAACGGATAAAGAGTACCTTTTTCAACAAATGTTGTTGGAACGAATGGACATCCATACATAAAAAAAACTTCAACTTACACTTTGCAACATATATAAAAATCAACTTGAAATGCATCATAAACCTAAGTTATCTAAAACTATAAAACTTCTAGAAGCCATAGGAAATTTTTGTGACCTTGGATTAGGCAAAGATTTTTTGGATAGGAAACAAAAAGCATAAATCATAAAAGAGAAAAATGTTAAATTGGTAATCAAAATTAGAAAGCTCTACTCTTCAAAAGATACTATTAATAAAATGAACACAGAAGTTACAAACTGAGAGAGAATATTTGCAAAACTTACTTGCAAAAACACTTATCTAATAAATGATGTTTGCCCAGAATATATAAAGAACTCTTAAATTTCAGGGGAAATAGGGAGGGATTTAGAGGAACGTATATAAAGGATACATGGACAACAACTGAGAAGGGTGGAAATGGGAGGGAGGGGGGAGCACGGGGGTGGGATGAGATGGGAATAATAGACAAAAAACTGTACTTGAAAAATAATTAAATAAAAAAACAATAAAAAAAGAAAAAATAAATAAAGGAACTGTAAGTATGTCAAAAAAAAAGAACTCTCAAAACTCAATTCAAAAAATCCAAGCCAAAAAAAAAAAAAATCCAAGCCAATTTTAAAATGGGGGTGGGGAGGAACAGTAAATATGCACGTGAAAAGATTCTCGACATCATTAGTTTTTTAGGGAAATGCAAATTAAACTCATAAGAACAGATACTACACTTGATCTTAGCCAAAAGGCCGAGAAGCAATTGGGAAATGCAAATTAAAACCATTATGAAATAGTACTATAAACTTTTTACAATGGTTTTAAAAACAAAAACTGATACTGCCAAGTACTGACAAGAATACAGAGCACCTGGAACTCCAATATAGTGCTAGGAATATAAAATGGCCCAGCCATTTTGAAAAATGGTTTGGAAATTTCTTACAAAGTTAAGTATATATTAACCATATGACTCAGCAGTCCCACTCCTAGGTATTTACCAAAGAGAACTAAAAACATATGCCCACACAAAGACCTGTACATAAATGTTTTTGGTGGGCTGTGTTTATAGTAGCCAAAAACTGAAACCAAGAAAAAAGACATATGTTCTTCAATTGGTTATGAATTTTTTAAAATGTGATAAATACATGCAATGGAATATACCATTCAGCAATAAAAAGCAATGAACTACTAACACATGCAACCAAACAGATAACTTGCAAAAGCATTAGGCTAAAAAAGAAACTGGCTATTTTTTTTCTGTAAATGGGCGACATGATAATATTGCAGGTTTTGCAGACCATAAAGCCTCTGTCACAACTACTCAGTTATGGCACAGTAGTGTTAAACAGTCATGTACACATGACTGCAGCTGTGTTTTAATAAAACTTTATATTTAATAGGCAGTGGACATGATATAGTCCACACGCAGTTAACTTGTCAATCCCTGTGCTAAATCAAAGGAGCCAGACACACAAGCTTACATTATATAATTCCATTTATACAGTGATATGAAAAAAGCAAACATAATAGAGACAAAAATCAAATCAGTGGTTGCCAGGGTCTGGGGGTGAAGGCAAGGGATTAATTAAAAGGGACATAAGGCAACTTTTGGGAATAATGAAAATATTCTCTACCTTGATTGTGGTGGTGGTTTCATGACTGTTTATATTTGTCAAAATCTATGTACCTATATGCCTAAAAAGGGTGAATTTACTACATGCCAATTATGCTTCAATAATCCTGTCTTAGAAAGAAAGGGAGGGAGAGAGAAAGCAAGCCATTCTTTGGTCCCTAATTTAAAAAAAAAAATTTTTTTTTGAGATAATCAAAAATCAAGGAGATCTAAACACTGGATATTTGGTTATATTTTAAAAAATGTGATAATGGTATTATGGTTACTTTTTAAAAAGAAAAAAACAAGATTCATATTGAAGTTCTTACAAATAATGTATTGTGTGAGATTTGTTTTATAATAGTCCAATTAATATGGGGGTAGAAATGTACTAATATTTGTTGAAGTTGGGCTGTGGGTAAATATGGGTTCATCATATTTTTATTCTTGTTACTTTTATGTATCACTGGACATTTCTACAATAGCCAAATTGGGAGGAGCAGTGGTAGAAAAAGTAAGGAAGAGATAAAAGCCATAAAATAGACATTATGCATGTAATGTCTACTGAGGTCTCGTAGGTAAAGAAGTGAGATAAGCCAGAGTGATAAAGTCTGACGCTGAAAGTATTCACATTAAATTTTTGAAAAAAAATGTGCTTTCCAAATACACACACTGGCATCCTTTTTCTTAAGACCTTAAAACTATAAAGATAGTTATACACTCACACATGCCTTTACAGACAATGCACACACAAGGTAAAAAGCAGTTAAATGTCAAATGAACTGTTTCCGAAAATCCAGAAAGCACTGGGGTATACATAATAATTATAGCCAAAACACAACAAAAACCTGTATCACCTGGCTCTGGGATAGTCACTAGGCATTACAACCAAATCTGATTCTAATTTCACAATTTGTCTTTAGTCGTTAAGAATTATATACATAATTTAAATGAGAAAATAGGAGCAAGAAAGTGATAGGAGATTTTTAGTAATATTATAACAAAAAACATGAGGATATCAGGATAATAATCCCTTTTAATTAGATTGCTAAAGAATATACACTAAAATTCACATTGGAAATCATTTTAGAAGAATACTATCTGAACTTTCTTAATCGTCTAACAGCTGAAGTGAAGACAGTATTTAAAAATAAAATCATAAATTAACTATACCCATGGTTTTCTTCATAATATTGTAGAATACGCCACCCTGTTGGAACATGTGAGGAAGTCCCTTTGCGTAAGACCATACATCTTCTCCTGTAAGATAAAAACAAATACAGTATTAGCAACAAACAAAAATATTCAACCCAGGTTTGTTTTAATACAGATTAGCCTAGAGATCACAAGGCAAAGCTGGTATAACATATAGGGAGGTGATATGGAGGGATGGGGCTATAGCACAATAGTAGTAGTTATTTTTTTTTATCCAAGGACATTTTTTCATTGCTTTTCGAAAGCACTTTGCTTGGAAAGAGAGAAACATCGATGTGAGACAGAAGCATCAATCCGCTGCCTCCTGTACTTGCCTGGACCCTGGACCAAGGACCAAAAATCAGGGAACAAACCTGTAACCCAAGGCATGCGCCTTGACTGGAAAATGAATCCACCACCTTTCAGTGTGGGGATAATGCTCCAACCAACTAAGCCACACCAGCCAGGGTGCACTTAAATTTTTTTGGTAAAAATCTGAACAGTTGCCAGATTAGGGAACTCCTCAGAATTGGCCACCTAAATACTCTAAGAAAAATGACATTTCTTATATATTCAGATATATAAATATATGTGTAAGTACACAGACAATGGAATTACTGCCATTTGCAACAACATAGATGGATCTTGCAGGTATTATGCTAAGTAAAATAGGTCAGATGGAAAGGAAACAAAAACCATGATTTTACTCATAAGGGGAATATAAAACAAAAATGAACAAACAAATTCACAGACACATACAACAGAACCGTGGTTACCAG
This sequence comes from Sturnira hondurensis, assembly GCF_014824575.4. NCBI lineage: Eukaryota > Metazoa > Chordata > Mammalia > Chiroptera > Phyllostomidae > Sturnira > Sturnira hondurensis. Next base: position 33,643,464 of record NW_028082759.1, read on the forward strand.
AATGAAAGGCAGGTAGGGAATGAATTGGGTAAAGGGAGCCAAATACATGGTAACAAAAGGAAACTAGACTTTTAGTGAACACACAGTACAGTCCACAAATATCAAATTATAATGTTGTATATCTGAAACTTACATATTAACCAATTAACCCAATACATTTTAAATAAATAAATAAGGCTTTTAGTGTCAGTTCGTTTAGGTTTTTTCAGTGCTGTTTAGGTGGGAACCTTCCCCGATGCTCCAAGGCATATGACTACCATACCGTAGATTAAGTTAGTTTACTTCTGTTCCTCTGTTTTCCTTCTAGACTAAAAGCTTTTCAGAATCAGGAAAAGATCAGTGGCCTGGCACAGTGCTGGACAGTAGCACTCTTAGCATTTGGTGAATAAATATATATGAATGAATTGTATAAATGAAGTTTTTCCTTCCAATAAGGTCTGAAAGAAGTCCCGAAAAACCTTAATTGAAGCAGTACAATGATAACTGTTCTTCAACGTTATGGATAAAATATAACCAATGGTACCATTGGTCCTCTTCATGAATCTAATAAAACAAACTCATAGCAAAAACAAAGGTAAAGAATTTTAGACACAGCCTTACAGTTATAAAGTAAGTAAGTTGTGGAATGTAACATACAGTATGGTGACTCTAATAATACTGAATGTTTGAAAGCTGCTAAGATAATAGATCTTAAAAAAAGGGTAGAATTATTTTGCTACAATTTCATTAGAAAGCCATCTCTTATAGAATAGGAATAGCTGGTAAAGTATGTAGCAAATATTACATTTATTCATATATTTTTAGTCTCCAATTATATAATTCATATATTTTTAGTCTCCAATTTGTAATTCAACTATGTCTTCACAGCACAACAGTAAAATACTTAAGTTCAACATACTGTGTGTGTTTAAATATAGAAAAAAAGTCTACACCAACATAGATAACTTCTGTTTACACTCTGTCTTCCTTAAATCCTTCCTCCTAATGGCCTTCGGCTCTCCTACATGAACAGTAGTTGTACATGGCACTGATATTATGAATGGTTTTTCTTTTGGTTTAATCTGATGGTTTTCCTTTTAACAAGAAGCAAGTTGTTAATTTTAAAAGTATATTAACATAAAAACATTTTAAAAAATATATTCTTCTAACTTTTACTAATAATACAATCATGTGGTTAAAAGTGAGTTTAAAAGGTCATTATTCCTATTTTCTAACTTTATATATTTTAAAAAGGTAATTTGAAATTTCTAGTTTTATGAAGCAAGTGAGTCAATTTAAAAATACAGTATCTACATGAAATATATTTTTAAAGGCCCACCCCAAAATATCTAAAATTAGCTCTGAACTCAAGTATTTATGACCATAAAATAACTGACCCAAAATGTAAATTTAAACCAGGAACATGGTACTATTTCCATAAGAACCCTAAAGGTATTCATTTGCTGAATATAGAATGTCATCTCTCTATACTTTCTACAGATCCTCTTCCATCTAAAAATCTAAGAAAGGCAAGCCTGTTTCCTTTACTCAGTCTTTTAAGTGTATATAGCCCATAAAGTATTCAGTGTCATTATCAGAATTAAAAGATGTATTTATCATAAACATACATATACAAAAACCTGTGTGTAAATGTGCAAAGACACACAGAGACAATATGATTCTCTGGGGAGTGTAAATGTTAAAGGAAACTATTATATTTTACTTTATACACACTTGAATTGTTTGAATTTTTTTAATCCTTACCTGAAGATACATTTATTGATTTCAGAGAGAGAGGAAGGGAGAGCACGAGGGAGAAGGAAAGAAATGGAGAAAGAAACAGAGAGAAACATCAACTGGCTGCCACCCATGAGCACTGACTTGAAATCAAACCCACAACCTAGGCATGTACCCTGATGGGGAATGGAGTCTACAACCCTTTGGTGTATGGGACGACGCTCCAACTAACCGAGCCACCCAGCAAGGGCAAATCCTTTAAATTTTAAAAAATAGTATCTTCATGGACAACAAGTGTGGTGATTATGGTGGGTGGGGAGGAAAGGGGCCAGGGTGTAAGAGGACTAAATGGTAATGGAAAAAAAATACAATGAAAAAAACTCAAGCCCTGGCTTGTGTAGCTCCGTGGGTTGAGTACCAGCCTGCAAACCAAAGGGTGGCTTGTTTGAGTCCCAGTCAGGGCACATACCTGGGTTGTGGGGCAGGTCCCCAGTAAAGGGGTGTGAGAGAAGCAACTAAACATTGATGTTTCTCTCCCTATCTGTCTCCTTCCCTTCCCCTCTCTCTAAAAATAAGTAAATAAATATTTTTTAAAAACTCAAGAAAATCTTGTAATTAAAAAATATGAAAGAAAATAAAAGTTATCAAAGTAGCTGAGTACAAGAGGAACAGAATCAATGTTTAACTTAATCCTCAAAGTATGATAGTATAAAATCACCATTTATAACATACACATTTAATCTTAAGATGCATCTATACACATTTTTAATCAACTTTATGACTGCTCCATTGGAAATATGCTGTCTATAAATCATTTAAAAGGACAATCAGATGGCATGTAAAGTATAATTATATGCATTAACTACTATCTGGATTTGAAACTGTCCTCCATTCAATATTTGAAGAAAAAAAGTCAAGATGCAATAATGATACTCAGACCCAGCGTCATTTAAAATGTAAGTGTTGGAACCCCAACTGTCAATCTGGAAAATCTTAAGGCAGTTATAACATCAAGAGGCACTATGAAATTACAAAATACTGAGCACTTTAAAAATGTATATTAGCCGTGGCCAAGCAGCTCAGTTGTTTGGAGCATCATCCAATGCACCCAAAGATTTCGATTTGATCCCTGAAATGGTACACGTATGGGAGGCACCCAATAGATGTTTTCTCTCTCACATCAATGTTTCTCTCTCTCTCTCTTTCCCCTTTCCTCTCTAAAATCAATAAAATCTATTTCAGGTGAGGAATTTAAAAATGCATTTTTAAAATTCATAGTTTTTTTTTTCAGGAAAATAAAAAGTACACAAAAATGAAATAAGTTGCTCAACTCCTAAAAGGTCACTAAACTTTGTAGTGAATGGGATAAATACCACAAATAGCCTAATTCCATTAAAGCAATTTCAAATGACAAATTCTGTTTTTCACAAACCCGTCTTTATCTCTTGAAAAAGAAAATTAACTAGAAACTTAGTAGAATACAATATTAAGAAAAAATAAGTTAGTCTAGTATTTGTGTTGCTGTACCATTTCTCGTATCTACCACAAAAGAAAATGCACAAAAACCTGGTCTACAAGAAAACTTAATAACATTTTGTAATACCAGAGTTAGTCAGTCCAATACTATATAAATAAGATTATAGTCTACAAAAATTGTTCAATAACCTCCAAGTGGACTGGATAAAGTGAATTAAAATGTGAAATATTTACAGGGAAAACATAATTTCATTTTAAAACTAGCATCATAAGATTCAAAGTGACTAATTCCATGAATTGTTTATACTGAGCAAAGACTCGTGTACTTACTTCAGGTTTGCTGATATAAATACATCATATAAATTCTATTTAATAAATATTCTACTTAAAAATAATGAAAGGAAAAGCACATGTCCCTGACTACCAAGCATCCAGCCTATTTAATGATATAAAAGTTATATAGTGAAAATGAAAAAGCACATGCCCCTGACTATCAAGCATCCAGCCTATTTAATGAAGATATAAAAACTATATAATGAAAATGAAAGCTATACAAGTATAGGAAGCCCTCAGTTGAAATCCTGCAGGTAAATTTATGGAAGTCAATGAGTGTCTCTCCATCTTTGTATCTCTAGTGCTCTCTAACTCATAGCAGACATTCACTCTGCTGAAATAATCTGCATTAATTCATTCAGCAAGCATTTTCATTCTATCTATTGAGTGTCAGGCCCTGTACTAGGTGATAGGGTTTCATAGGTGAATAAAACAGGCTATTGTCATTGCTTTTGTGGTGTTCATAATACAGTGGGTGAGGTACATAAGTAAATGAACAAATAAGACAATGAAAAACTGTAATAGATCTTATGACAGAAATGAAGAGTATACAAATGATAGAGGGTATTGGCTTAAGAATGGTTACCAAAGGTTTCTCAAACTCTTATTAGATAAGGTGACCAGGAGGAGAAAGCCTCTCTTAAAAAGCTGGTATTTAAGCCTAAACCTAAATGAGAAGGAGCCAGCTATTTGAACAGCATAAAGTTTAATAAGCTATTTTTTGAAGTAACATCAGTAGCTTATATCACATTTGATAATTCACAAAATAATTTCTCCACATTGAAACTTTCAATTTTCTGAATAACCCTTGTCATTTTCCAGCTCAGTCCAATCTAAACATCAATAGTTTTCCAGCACTCTTTACATAAGGTGTGTGTATATACCTGTTCCCAAGTTGACATTCTTACAAACACCACTTTTTACTAAAAGTATCTTTAAGTACAGTTATAAGAGAGTTAGAGGTAAAAAACTAGTATTTGTGGAGAAACTAATACAGGCGAGGCACTGTCTTAGTACTTTAAAGCAAAAAGTCTCTCAAGTGCTACCACTATAAAATATGCAAAACATTGTTTTTATGCTCAAATTTTGTGTATGGAGTGGAAGGAGAAGACAAATCTGTGATTTGTAAGGGCAGCAACATAAATGTTAGAAGTGAAGACAGAAGGGATCATAACAGGAAGACATTATCTTGGTGAACTCATTGCAATCCACAGTCTATTAATCAAATATTCACGTTCAGAAACCTCAAACAAAAATCAAAAAGTTACTAGTTATAAACCAGAATTATATTGTATTAATTTTGTTATTAAATATATGCTGACTGGACTTTTAGACTACTTATCATAACCTCTCCCATGCCACATAATCCTTACTTGCACTCTCAAATGTACATCAACATTTATATCAGGAAGCTAAATAAGTGACTGGAATCAATGCTTGATGAATATATAATCAGTAAAGGGATACAGATCTTTCAGCCAGGCCATGGTGGGAACTGACCAACCTATTCTTGCCGGTCAAGAGACTACCTTCCTGGTTAGTAGAATTTTCGTGAACCAGATGATGTATCTTTTTCCCCTTTGTACAGTAGTGTATAATTCTGCTTTTCAACTTTTTCAATGTTCAGTGCTGACCATACACTTCATTTCTGCTGGCAAAGCCTTTGTTTAGATATGTTAGTGTCATCTGTTTAATTCAATCAAAAACATTTCAAAATGCCTGTGATGGGCTGAGTAGTGTAATAGGTGCTGAGCATCCAAGGTTAGTTCTCATCCAAAGTTAGTTCTCATGTGAGCCATTTCCTCAAGAGTTCATCTTCTAATTAGCAAGACCTTCTCTTTCCTATTTTTGACCCAGGAAATTGCATGTTTTTTTAAGTGCCTCTGCATATATCTAATTTTATCCATTCTAATGTCAATTAATTTTCAGAGTTCTAGAAGGAATATACCATAAGGGGTATTTTGTAGAGGAGGCACTGGGGAGTTAAACAGTTTGCTCAAAATCACTAAGTTAGTAAGTAGTGGAGCAGAGATGGAAACTCTAGGTCTTTCAGACTCCTAAGATCACTCAATATTTCCTCTATTCCATGTAGTCTCTAACAAACTAAAAACTCTGAGATAGAAAATACATAAAGTGCCTACTATATTTCCTCACATAATCCCCCATTCATTGACTATGTCTGCAAAAATAAAATCAGCAATATCAAGTTACAAATTTTTACAGGGCTTTTAGAATTCCTATTAACTAGTAGGCCCCCTAATTTAACAAGTCAACAATAAGTAATCTTCATTTTGGAAGGTAAAGGCTCAATTCACTGATATTTAGTACTCTTGGAAAACTGAATAAAAACTCAGATCACTTTTCTAGTTGAAAGCTCTAATCTCAGTGAAAATAAAGCCCTTTTATATGTAATATATCTAAATTTTACTTTTAATTTAAGCCTCAATGTTATTATGTAAAACATATTAACAGTTATTTAAAAACATAAACTTAGCAAATAAAAAGTATAAAATACACCAATGGATCATATCTCAACTCATCTAAAGCTTTAAGTTACATATTCTGTTGATAATATATTTTCCTGTAAGTTATGCTGAATTACTGAAAAGAAATGCTTCTTAACCAATCCCAATAATATTTACCTATTTTTCATGTTTCTCATGAGTATAATAGTTCTTTACAATTGATGGCAAAGAGTCACTGAGTAAGGATATTACTTGAACAGAAATCCTAATGTACGAATAAGAAAAATATGACGAACTGGGTAAGGGAGAACAGGAAATGGGAGGAGAAAGAGTATTAGATGGGAGCACTGTAGGAGTAAAAACACCAGAAACTGCAATTCATCAAACAGGAAGTCCTGAAATCACATGACATGCATTTTTAAAATGAAATTTAAAAATAAATAAAAAAGGGAAAGAAAGGTGGGCCCACTCAACAGAGCCAAGAGAGGGGGGACTGAAAAAAGCTTTAAACAGATACATTACAAACCTGTTTAAATGAATACATTATTTGGGTGAACACACAATATCACAAAAGAGATGATGTATTATAGAATTGTTTACCTGAAACCTATATAATTTTATTAACCAATGTGACCCCAATAAATTCAATAAATTTTTTTAGAAAAATTATATATAAATAATCTTGTGATAGTTAAGGGACTACTTTCACTTTCTCACTTATCTTTTCTTAATATTTACTCAGTAGAGAATCACACTTCTAGCCACTGTCAAAAAGCTAAAGAAAATAATTTTCTCCTAAAATAGCTTTTATGATAACCAGTTTTTTCACAAAAACAGAAAAGTATACTACATTCACAGTTAGGTTAAGATATATCATTGATCTTACCCATTAATGTTGCTAAAAGACACAAGGAGTACATTTCTTTGTCAGCTTGCTCCTGAAGTTCCTTAGATGACAGTTTACTAGTAGCAGCAATCTCTTCTTGTTTCACAGCATGGGCTGAGTGTGCTGCAGCAGACTGACCACCTTCTGCTTTACTTTTTAGAATCTCTATTGTAATTCTGTCACCATGCTGTAAAGGCACTGGCTCCTTTTCCATTCCTGCCTGGGGTGGCATTAACTCTTTAGGCGGAAAGCCATATCGAATACACTGTAAATATGGAGGAATGTTGAATTCTCTGGATATACTTTCCTGAAGTTCAAAAAATGTTGTTGAAGACTTAAGTGTAACCATGGACTGTCGTCCATCATTAGTTGTTATTCGGATCTTCTTCTCTTTAGAAGTTGTTGGTGAATAGAGAGACTTGGTTGGGGTAGCAGGTGCAGAGGATGGACCATCACGAATGGCACTGGGAGAAACAGTCCTGGGCTGGCCTTTTTGTTCTTGTTTTAACTTCTCTGTTTTCCGTTTCTGCATTACAGAAGCTTGTTCTGTAATATTCTGTTGAATAATTCTTTCAGTTTTACTCATGTTTAACTCTTCCTTGTGCAAAGTTTTTGTTTTCTGTCCAGTGAGAATAATTTTAGTTGGGAGCTGAGACTCTGACTCTTGTCCTTGTACATCTCCAACTCTCTGTGCATGAGCACCATCTATGTTTACAGGAGTATAATCATCAGGATTCTTTTTGGCAGTCTGATGCAATATAGTGTGGACAACTTTCTGAACCAGGATTTCACTCCCAAATTCACCAGGAAAGTGCTTGGTAACAAGTTTCATTGCAACATCGTAAACATTACTATTCAAAGATGAATCACTTTCATACTGGAACCAATAAACTGTTTCTCTGACCACTCTGCCACCCCATTCCAAAGTAATAGGAAAAGCTTCTGGTAGATTGTCATACTCCTTACCATCCCAAAAATGTTTGAATCCACAACCACATTTGCCACCAGTGGACCTGGAATTAGTTCTGTCCCCATCCAAATACACAACAGACCCATCTCCTCTGACCCGTCGCACAGATGTGCCATGGCACCAATTACAAGCTGTTAGGTTACTCAATCCGTAGTCTGGAACCAGAACATCTTTCACTGAATCATATGAGCAAACCAAATTGTTCAAGGGAAAGCTGTAATTTTTGTCAGACCTCAGCTGTCCATGAGTACTTTTTGCCAGGTTATACAGTTTCCCTCCCGGAGCCAACCACTCTGGAGGAACGTGAAGTTCAGAAAGGGCACCACACAGCAAACATTTGTGAAGACGATTATCCATAACTGCTTTTTTAGCAGCTGCTGTGACTTCTTCAGGCTGAACTCCTATCACCCCAGTCCTCCTGTAGAAATACTGATGGACATCAGCAACCAAACTAGGGTGGATACCGTGTTTGTCCATAAAGACTTCTTCCATAGCAGCAACAAGCCTAAGCAAGTATTTATCCTGCAGACTTCTGTCTCCTCCAATAACACAACCACCATCCTCCTCAAGTTTGATGTACTTTTTAATAAGGTCCTGAGGCACTCCCCATGCTTTAGGAAGCAAATTCATAGGCAGTTTGGGCAAAGCAGCCCCCTTTATGCCTACCAAGGGGATATAATGGTTTCTACCAGAGCTACTCCATGCAATACAGATTGGTTTGTTCAAATGACCATCCTTCCCAGTGCACTTCTCTGCAGGGATGAGCCCAGGCAGAAAGGTAGCTGAATAATCACCAGAGCTTCTCATGCCACTGAGAGAATCTAACAGAATAATAGGGCGATGTAACACATTGGCAAGGCCAAATATGTGGATGTTCCTCAAACCCAAGGGAACACCCTCCGGCGGTACAAACATAGGGTCACACTCATTGATAATGTCTTCCCACTCAGCAGCATCAATGAAGTCATGGAACAGGGCTTGATATCTTGCCAGGTGCTGCTGAAAGTGCTGTTTCAGATTCTCTCTTAAGGCATGCCAGAAGAGCTCCCGGCCTACTAGAGCCCGGGACACAGCATGCACCAGGCAATGTCCATCCCCGTCCACATGCACTGGAATGAGGCATTCCTGACTTTTATTGGCCCGCTTGATGTCCTCAAGAGTGTCATGCAAATATAGGAGGCTTCCGGAGCGGTCCTTGCCATAGCCCACGGTGTTAACATGCTCTGGTTCGATGAGGAAGGCGCGGTCACCCAGTAAAGCGCAATCGAACACTTCGCCCTGGTTCATGTCCCGAAGAAGCTTAGCCCGGCCCGTCTGTTTGTCCATTCCATAGCGAGCTAATATGGGCGACAACAATTTGCAGTGGTAGTTGGAAAGGCCCATCACCTTTACCAGTTCCGTGGTCTTCTTGGGTGCTCCTGTAACCCCCAACAGCGCGTTCCGCAGCAGGTTGTGTAGCACTACGTCCGGGTCGGTCACCTCCTCCACCCCCAGCAGCTGTTGTTGCTCGTGCCGCTGTCCGCACTCGGTACACTCGATGCTGACGGAACCGGAGGCCGGGAAGAACAGACGCGCCTGGCACTTCGGATCTGGGCAGCTCCCGGAGAGGATTCTCCGGTCTCTCCGCTTCGAGAGCACCCCCGGAGCAGCAGCCGCCGCCACCGTCAGGGACGATGGAGTCTGCGGAGCCTCAGGCGGAGGAGGTGGCGGCGGCAGCGGAGGCGGCGGCGGCGGCTGAGACATAGCGCTCGGGTCTTGTGTCTCGCTCCGCGTCCCAAGCGACCCTCAATGGCTCATAGCCCAGACCTCCACCGGCTCAACTCGGTCTAGCCCAGGCCCAGGGCGACTCACTTTCCTTTCCCTACCAGCTCCTCCTCCTCTTAAGCGAAGGCGGAAGCACCGACGTTGTTTCTCTTCTTACTTCTCCACTGCCGTAGCCGTTGCCCCGAACGTAACGGCCACCACCCTACCCCGCACTCACACTCACTCACTCTCGCTCTCTAGCTCAAGACACACACAGACATACACGCCCTCACTGAGAGTGCGCAGGCGCAGCTTCCGCTCTTTCCTCTGGGAATTAGAGTCTTCGAGCCTCTTTTTTGGCCTTCAAATTCTAGGATTTTAAGTCCTGCAAGAACTACAAGTACCGTGAGGTCTGGAGGTTCAGCGTCCGCGGAGTGGAGGAAGAGGAAGACGATAGGAAAAGGGTCGGAGAGGAAAATAGTCACTCCCGTGGCCTGCCGGGAATTGTAGTTTAATCTGGATCTGCTTTACCTCTTTCCCCACTTTGGGGGCCAAGCAAAAGAATGTGAAAGACCACCTCTCCTAGGATGCACTGCGGTGCGTTCAGCTTCACTTCCTCTTTAGGCGGAGGGAAGGATACGAGGAAGCTTGTTTGGTAAAAGCCGAGTTAAAGGGGATGGTGATCGGAAATAGAGGTCTGGACTTCATGACTTCTCTAGAAGGAGGGGAGGGAAATGAAAGGCTCCCGGTGAAGAAGGTACGGTAAATAAATGTCCAGTGATATGGCGGGCTGGGAAGTTGACAGAAATGGTCTTTCTTAGGCTAGCGGTCATAATAGAAAAAAGGAAAAATGAGTGATTTGATTCTCGGAGCCCCCCGCCGCCCCACGTGCCGCCACACTTGAATTCTCATTCTTCCCGCTATTTCAAAGCACTGAGGCACCCGAGCTCCATTTTCTGCCTTTTTTCTCTACTTCGGGTCCTTAACGCGCCATTTGTTTCCTCCTTGCCGGTACGTCTCTGCAGTTTACAGTACTACAAATAATACCTCCTTTCCTCGCATAACAGCCATCGTTAAGTTCTTAATACACGTCTGTCATAGCGTTTCCATACACGGTATCATTTTGCTCTATATAATAACCTTGTTAGGAAATATGTTCAGAAAGGAAATGACTTGCCCAAGTTCACAGTAAGTAATTGGGTAGGTACAAACCTAGATGTGTACCCATTTTACAGACAAGGACATAGGCAGGAAAGGTTAAGCCAGTAGTAATAAAGTAATAGCTAATTTCTGGTTACTATTTTAAGTTGTTGATAAAGAACATCTAGCCTAAGAAAAAGTCTCATAAGAGTTTGAGCCAAATTGACGCAGTTGCTAGGAAGCAAAATCTCAACGAATTGAAAAATGTTCCAGGGAACGGTAGTATTGCAGCTCATCTTAACATTAAAATCAAAAGAGGAGATGTAAGGAAGGTTATATGCAGTTCCTTGGTGGTAGATTAGCAAGGTGGGAAAATCTCTGAGATTGGATAAGAAGCAAAAAATAAGAAGAGACGCACCATCTCTTAGGAATTTTTACATTCTGACCACCCTCTCTAGTTACTTTGGTCTCTGGTTTTGTAAGACCTGCCACGTAGGCCTCCCTTGAGCTTGTCAGGTTTAGTATGTGGCCTCTTTCCATCCACATAATGTGCTTAATATGTTAGCATATATCATGTGATCCTCACACCAGTCCTGCGATACCTTTATTAGGTATATAGTTGACTCCATTTACGGAAAAAAGACTAGAAAGAATTAAGTGACTTGTCCCAGGTCAAATCACCAATGTATCTCAGACAGAAAGAGTGCTTTTTACAGTACTTCCTTTACAAAAGTAAAAAAGAGCTGTTAAGGTTAGACCTTTTGTTATGCCTCAGGTTCTCCTTTTAGTGACTTGAGGGGTTATAAGAACACCCATAAGAAGGTGAAAGCTTTATTTTATTTCTTGTGTGCTAGGAAACTACCTTTTCAGGTAAAACACACTCATATGTTAATTAAAAGCTAGTATTATTTAAATTATTGTACAGTCAGTCCCTTTCACTTATTCTGAAAATTGTTGCTTTCAAAACCTTATGTACCACCCATGGAAAGACCTAAAGGGGGCAGGGAATGCGGGTGGGAGGCAGTGTGCTGGGCAGAGGGAAATAAAGGGGGGAAATGGGACAATTATAATAGCATAATCAACAAAATATATTTTTAAAAATACCGTAGATAATTGAACTTCCTGAAATTTCTGAAACACCTGGCACAAAATAGATAACATCATTGCAGTCCATGAGGTCTTTTGTGTCTTCTGTAGCTACCAAGGGAACTGTTTACCTGGTTATGTTTTTTGTAGAATTTGATGCTTGAAAGGAACCATCTGTAAGACAGACACTCCTAGAGGGTCTTAGTACTGACTTTTGCCTAATTATTGTAATTTTCTTCAAAAGAATCATGTTTGGAGGAGAAATCCTTCAAAGGTAAATTATTTTCTTGCCTACTCCTACTTTACCCATGCAAAAATGGTGTTACCTTTAAACAAGATAGATAATGGTACTTACCTTGAAGGGGATAATTTATGCAGGAAAAGTTGTTTATATGTGTAACATTCTTCCCAAACTAAATTTAATATTTAAGCCCATTTGTTACTGTAGTTCTAGTTTTATGAATTATACTTTTGCAATAAAAAATAAGAATACCCTTGGATAAAGCATAGTTAATGAGGGACAAGAGAGGAGGTAAGTTTTCAAGCAATTCTGGAATTAAATTACATTATTTAACCTGACAGTAAGAATGGACAATGATATTAACCATGCTAAATTCAATTTGCAAATTCTTACAGGCATTTAGAAGGCATATATGCCTATATAGTAAGAAAAATAAATTTTGTTAGGGCAAAATATGACATACTGTTTCTTAGAAGGCCATAGGAGTGCTGAGAGCTTCTAATCTACTTATAATCTACCTACATGAGGTAAACGTGCTTCATTCTTCTTCCTCCAAAATTCCATGATCTTAATTGCCTGGTAACTTTCATAAGGTCTTTGTGGGTTACATAATAGTCCTTTTTCTTGTCTCAGTATTCCAGATGAGAAAAATGAGCTGGGCACCTAATGTCAGCTGCTCTGATACATAACTTTTCTACTGCCATTACCCTAGCATCACTTGCATCTGAATTGCAAAAATTTAGTTAAAACTGAAATTCACATTTTTTTTCCAGAATTTCTAGTATGGTGCTTCTCAACTTCCTAGATGGCTTTTAACAAACCTGGTAAGTGTAAAGTCAAGGGCATCTATTTAAAATAAAAACAAAAGCTATCTGCTTCACAACAGAAAAAAAATCATCATTGTTTTTTCTCTTTCATATTGGAGATTGTTTAAAGTCAGATAGTCTTTCTCCTACAGAAATATACATCTGTATTAAGAATTAATTGTGTTACTCCAGATCTCTACCCCCTGCCAATCAGATGTCTGGTTACAAGCTCTTGTTGAAACTTAGAGTGGAGGGACTTAATTACTGCAGTAGATGTTATAGGAACTTAAGGGGAAGCAAAAGGCCATCTGTATCCTAAAGGAGCTCACAGTCTAATAGAAGAAATAACCTGATCTAAGCTGTTCATAAATGCAAGTAGAATAAAGCATGTAATCAATTAAAACAATACAGGAAAATAAATATCAGAAATTCTACATAAAATGTATTGAGGGCTTTTATAAGTATATTTTTTTTTAGTTTTTTTTTTTAAATTTAATCTATAGAGGGGAAGGGCAGGAGAGAGGGAGAGAAATATCAATGTATGGTTGCCTCTTGTTCATCCCCTCCTGGGACGTGGCCTGCAACCCAGGCATGTGCCCTGATGAGATCTTCTGGTTTGCTGGCCGGAGCTCAATCCACTGAGCTATACCAGCCAGGGCTAAAAGTATATTATCTTAATCTTTAAAACAATCCTGTGAGATAGCATTGTCTTTATGCAGGTGAGAAGATGTAACACTGAAAGGTTAACTTTATTGTCATTACTACCAGCCAGCAAGCAAGAAGCAGAACTTGGCTTCAAATCAAGATTTTCTTCCATGTTCAACTCTCACTCTTTCCACTACCTCACAGCTGCTTAGTGATTTGAGACAGAATTAGCCAAAAAAGTGAGTGCAAACTGTTGGCCAATGTCTAAATTTGGCTTACATGCATTTTTGTTTGGCCAGCGGCAATTTAACTTTTTTTTTTTAAATCTGAACATCTTTGGGCAGTGGTCAGCACTTTACTCTTTAAGGTTGTACACTAGGCCCCCTTGACACAAATTACTTGCCTGACTCCAAAAAGCATTTGTGCTTTTTATATCAGGCAGTAACTAGGGACAGAGAAAAGCTATTCTCTAAAGTATTGGTATCATGGAGAAGTTGTATGCAAGGGTTGGAAAGAGGACTTTATAAACAAGATTATAGAGAGTACTTGAAGAAGAAAGATTGGCAGTATTTGTCATTACATAAAGATGAGAGAGGTCAAGTATTATACAAAGCTAGAAGTTATGACTTAGCATGGCAGTTCTCAAACTTTAGTGAGCATCAAAATCAAATGTAAAGCCAAAACCAATTGCTGGGTTCCACCCCAGATTGAGTGCTTCTGGAGTGACGCCTGAGAATTTGTTTTTCTAGCAAGTTCTCTGGTACTGCTGGTGTTGGTCCAAGTTACACTTTGAAAATCACTGCTCATCAAACCATAGGGCACTTCAGGGAGAAGGGCTTAAGCCAAGGTTTTCCTTCTGTGTTTCTGTTGTTTTAAGTACAAAAGGAATTGCTTAATGTAGAATGCTTAGCAAATTAAATTAGTTATCAATTAGAGGTTATAGTTTTTAATTTTTTATGGATTTTTTAAGTTTTTTTTCTAAAAAAGTGTAGTTTAAAAAAACCCCAAAGTTATATCATAATCATCACAGCTATTGACACTTAATTGGGCATCTATTATGTACCAGGGTCTTCACATATATCTACTTAATCCATATAATATTCCTATGTGCCTGGTAATATTATCATCCTTATTTTACCGATGATGAAACTGATGCACAGTGGGGTTAAGTGACTTGCTCAGTGTTTCGCTGCTGGTAAGTAGCATAATTAGTATTAAAATCCAGGCAATCTGGCCCCAGAGCCTGTATGCTTAACTATTATGCTATACTGATTCTTAGGCTATACTATAATGTATACTGGTTTTAATCTATATTGTTTAATCACATCACGAACAATCTTGATAATTTAAATATTTTTATCCAGCATTTGTAAGCCTACTTTTTTCTTTCTTTCACAGGCATTCCTTATTTTATTGCATTTGGTTTTATTATCTTTCCCAGATACTGCATTTTTTACAAATCGAAGGTTTGTGGCAACCCTGCATCAGAGTGAATTTCTGGCTCCATTTTCTAACAGCATTTGCTCACTTTGTGTCTCTGTGTCCCTTCCTGGTGAAGATGCTGTGCAGATTGTTGAAGTGACAACAAAGGATTTATAATATTGCATAACTTTGTTGGTAAAGCAGCAGCATTATTTGAAAGGAATGACTCCAGTTTCGAAAGAAGTTTTCCTGTGGGTAAAATGCTACCAAACAGCAATGCATGCTACAGAGAAATCATCTATGAAAGAAGGGGTCAGTGCAGCATATTTCACTGTTGTAAGAAATTTCCTCAGCCACTCCAACGTTCAACATTGATCAGTCAGCAGCCATCAACATTAAGGCAAGACCCTCCACCAGCAAAAAGAATCTAACTCACTGAAGGCTCAGATAATGCTTAGCATTTTTGAGCAATAAAGTATTTTTAAATTAAGGTATGTATGTTTTTAGATCTAATACCACTTCATACTTATAAATAACAGTATATTATAAACATAACTTATATGCACTGGGAGACCAAACAATTCATGTGACTTGCTTTATTGAAATACTTGCTTTATTGTAATGGTTTGGAAGTAGATCCACAGTATCTCCCAGGTATGTCTGTAATATATTTCAAACATTCAAAGTATACAACAAAATAATATTTGAAATATTCATGCCCCCACTACTTGGTTTAACAACTGTTAATACTTTAGCATGTTGGCTTGAGAACTCCCCTTCCAAAAAAAAACAAAAACAGATTTAGTAAGACTATAATTTTGAGGTTTAATTTTACTTAAAATTGTGCCTTAAAGGAAATAAATAAGGAAAATGATCATTTCTCTAAAAAAAAATTGGATATTCATTAAACTGAATAATGGAGGAAGAATTTCCATGTACTGAACAACTCCATAATTACCATTGCCATTCTAATGCTATGTCAGTGAACACTCCTCCTCCTCCCACACCCATGACCTTAATTAATTACTTAGTGATAAATGTAATAAACACAGTAACATAAAGCTAGGTAATGTGACTTTGTATGGCCTACTTAGTTTTGATGCTGCTTGGCCCACCTCTATGTAATAAAGGTCAAATTCCACCAGGGTAGCATGTCAGCATTGCCCAATAGAACTGTCTGCCGTGATTTAAGATCCTATACATGTCCTGTCCAATATGGCAGCCACTAGCCACATGTGGCTATTAGGCATTTGAAATGTGGCTGGTGCAACTAAGAAACTGAACCATATATTTTATTTAAATTTAAGTAGCCACCTGTGGCTAAAGGCTACCATATTAGACAGTGCAGATTGGAGTCCTCAAAGTCCACATTATTAAAATTAATGATGTGAGTCCTGGCTCTGGTAGGGCATTAGTGGATGGGGACTGACTGCAAAAGGGAACAGGGGAACTTATGGGGATGGTGGAAATTTTCTTTATCTTGATTATAATGATGGTGACATGGATATATATGTTTCCTAAAACTCATCCTGCACTCTTAAAGTGGGTGTGTTTGATGTAGGTAAATTATATGTAAATAAAGGTGATTTTACAAAGTAAAAGAAAAAAAAGTTGAGTTTTAGAGACAGTAATTTCACCTCATGTATAGCTAAAGCATGCCTTCTGCCATTCCATTTTTTTTCTTATAATCACCAAAATCATGACTACGTTACCATTCCTGTGTGACCTGGTGCCGACTACTTTTCTGACATTATTTTCTGACTATCCTTCAGCCACACCGGCCACCTGGTTGATCCTCAAACAGTCCAAGTACATTCTTGTTTCAAGGCATTTGAACTTGCTCTCCTGCTACTTGGAAAACTCTTCTCCAAATATTCATTTTGGTGTCTGCTCAAATGTCAGACAGTGGTGCCATTCCTGCCAGCCTTTCTAAAACAGTACCTCTATCCTTTCAACTCTCTCTATTCCCTAATCCTGCTCACTTTCTTTGTAGCACTAATTACTATCTCGAATTACATGACTACTTGTCTATTGTCCTCCTTCCCCATTAGACTGTAAGGCTGTTCATCAGGGCAGGGAGTTTGCGGATTGTTGGGTTCCCAGTGCCAGACACACAGTAGCCTCAATAAATGTTGTTAAATGAATGAATGACTATCATCCACGGCAGTGTTTGTCAGCCTGAGTTCATAGAAAATCCACAAATTCCCAGCAAGATTAAAATTTGTGATGTTATTTTGATACTAATTTAAAACTGATATTATTTATGATTTTCCAGATGAACACCTTAAAACATGAAGTTTTGAGTGCATGAATTTACATTGAGTTTAGGATTTTGCTTGTATCAAATGAAAGCTAACGGACATCATGACACAATGCATGGACAAAGATTTCACTGTAATTTTGGTAGAGTGTTGAGTCATCACATGTCACAAAGTAGCCAAATTCAAAAGAACCAGGACTTCAGTGCCACATTCCAGTTAGAAACAGAAATTGCACAATATTCACATGTATACATATGCTTATACTCACAACAACTTAGTAGCTGTAAGAGAACTACTAATACTCAGTAATTATTTTTTTAGTTCTCAGCAATAATTAGAGTAGGTACTATATAATTAAGATTTCAAGTACTCAAAAATACCCTTTTAAAAAATATTTTACTTGTGCCCTGGCTGGCGTAGCTCAGTGGATTGAGCGCAGGCCTGCGAACCACACAATCGTGGTTCGATTCCCACTCAGGGCACATGCCTGGGTTGCAGGCCAGTTCCCGGCAGGGGACTCACAAGAAGCAACCATACATTGATACTTCTCTCCTTCCCTTCCCCTCTAAAGATAAATAAATAAAATCTTTAAAAAATATATTTTACTTATTTTGTAAAAAGGTTTTATTTAAGTTTAGAGAGAAGAGATGGGAGGGAGAAAAAGGGAGAGAAACATTGATGTGTGGGAGAAGTACTGATCGGTTGCCTCTCGCACATGCCCCAACCAGGGCCTGAGCCCAGCCCACAACCTACACATGTCCAGCAACGTTGCTTCTTTGAACAGCAACATCCAACCCAGTCATGCCAGTTAGGGCTATTTATTTATTTTTAGAGAGTAGAGAGGAGGGAGAAAGAAAGGTAGAGAAACATCAATCAGTTTCCTACTATGGGCCTCCCTACCAAACCCAGACCTTTCTGGGTTGAACCTATGACTTTGACTTTACAGGATGACACCCAACCAACTGAACCACATAGGGCAAGGTAATACTAATCCTATCTCATGGTGAATAATACTACTTTCCAGAGTTATCAAGTGATAATTAAAATCAGTATTCTGGGATTTTACAGCACCAGAATTTTTACTAAAATACAAGACCTGATTATCAAAAACTAGTAAGTAGCAAAAAAAACCTGGAAGTTATACAGTGTATTCAAACAGGTTATCATTTGCATTGACATTATTAAACATACAGAGACACATTTAATATAAATCAGAAGTTAGCCCTGGCTGGCATAGCTCAGTGGATTGAGCGCGGGCCTGCGAACCAGACAATCGCGGTTCGATTCTCAGTCAGGGCACATGCCTGGGTTGCAGGCCAGTTCCTTGCAGGCTAACTACCAGCAGGGGATGCACAAAAGGCAACCATACATTGATGTTTCTCTCCCTCTCTCCTTCCCCTCTAAAGATACATAAATAAATAAAATCTTTAAAAAAAATAATCAAAAGACTAGTATTTAAAAAAAAATCAGAAGTTAAATCTTACTGCTCACAAACCTAACATTTTACAATTCAAATTAACATTAATTTTAAATGGCTGGACCAAGTAACCACTATCTTTGGAGGAAGAGAATGCTCATTACTGCAATTTTATTACCTTTGCCTCTTCTTTTTCTTTTCCCTTAATTTAGAACCCAAAGGTTACTTTTGGGGTGAAAGAAATAAAGTTCAAGAATTCACCAAAAGTTGTTTCTTTACAAGTTTGATTCTGTAGAGTGGCCTAATCTCTCTATCTGAACGTTCTAGCTCTATCTCAAAAAGAGTCTAATTCAGTTCCTTTCATGAGTATGACATAAAAAGTCAGAACAAGTTGTACCTAGCACATTTTCCATATGTATCGTTTCTTACGACATATTTTAATAGGTGAAAGCAGAGCATACATTTTTAGCCCTGTCGATCATTTATGTATACCTTTCATAGTATTGCAAGATATAAGTGCATCATGATGACATACAAAAATTTAAATCCAAGGCAATCTGCAAGGAGGGGTTTTTATTTAAGTGGGTAGCAATATATTACCGTAGGAAATGAAGTGTGTGTGCTAAATGAAAGCATCGGTACGAGGTGTCAGCACATCACATCAGAAAGGGCCTGAAGTTGAGCATTGGTAAAAATAGCAATAAATGGGCAGTACACCTTCACAAGGACTCCTCTCACTGGCCATTTTCCCACTCAAATACTAATTATATATACCCTGGAAATTGCAAAGGTGTGCTCCATGAATTCTATGGATATTAATAGGTATCATGTTGAGAGATGGGTCCAATAGTCAGGTAAGTTTAGGAAGTGACAAATAAACTGAATTTAGACCTACAAACCTTTTTCTGCTGATAACATTGTGGCTCTTTCCAAAGAGCAATAATGGCTTCAGAAAGTCTGACAGTCTTAGTGTCAGGAGTCTGCTCACAGCATAAGATACTGGGATATGTCCTTCAGTTACATTTGTTTGTTTGTCTGTCATACTGTTTTATTTAGATTGTATATTGGGATGATCTGGGGAAGCTGATAGACATAATGAGGGTGTTTAGTGCCTTAAGCTATCCCTGGTACTATTATTGATGTGTAGCTCTTCTACACTTTGGCTACAGAAACATTTTGAATCTGTGTTAGAGGCACACATTTTAAGAAAAACCAACTCAGACAAATAGTATCTATCATCATGGTCTCTAGTTTATCAGTGTGCTTAAAAAGGAATTAATGCTTGCCCATACTACTTGGTAGTTTATGGAGGTAGTTCCCATTTAATGTTTTAATCCAGCTGTTATATATTTTTGTATATGATGTGAGGAAGAGATTTAACTATTTATATTGCAAAATACCAGTTGTCCCAGAACCTTGCTTTAAATGTAGTTTTGGTTTTGTTTCCAGGCTCAGAACCTTTCAGATCAACTTACCAGTAAATTCAGTGCGTGAAACAGATAAACGCAGTTGAAATGGGACAAGATAAGAGTTACTTCAACCTGCCGGCATCCCCTGCCCTCGTCCCTGCTCTCTGCACAGAGAAGCTCCGGGGGGTACTTTGGAAGCCATTGGGGAAAAATCATTCTCTCATAAATAACTTGAAATGCCACATCTGTAATATGCTACATTAAAATGGTTTCTTATTCCAATTATTTTTCTGTTTTCTTCCAATCTCATATTTTAATTTATGGAACCAAAGAACTTTATAATATAAAGAAATTGAAACATAAGTAAAATAACAACATGAGGTCTTTTGGGGCCCATAAAATTAGCGTATTCCTTTATAATAATATCTATTATTGGCAAGAGTTGACTAAATACTTTCAATATGGGGAAGATTAAGTTGGTAAAACTAGGTATTGTTCAATAATTTGATAATATGTATCACTAGTTTATAATGTTGATATTTTTAGTCCACCAAAACAGCTAGGATTTAACCCTAAAGAAATAACCAAAAATGTATGGGAATATTTTGTATATTTATAGTATTGAAAATGAACCAGATGTTTAACAGTGTAGGACTGATCCAATGAATCCTACACAGCCACAAGACAGTATACATTTCAGTGTCCACATCAGTACTTTCAGTGAGGTAAAAAAAATACACCATACTAAGCACCTTAATTATATTGTCTTATTTTAAGCCTAACAATATCTATCATACATAGATGATATGATTATTATTCCCATTTATAGATGAGAACACATAGAAGTTAAGTTCAAATGGCTAATAAGTAGCATTGCTATAATTCAGTGTCTGCTCTTAGTCCTTGTTCTTAATCTCTGTCCTAGTGGTATAGGAAAGTTTATTTTTACTAAGTTACTGTTTTAATACCATTTAACTGACATTAAATAAACAAAAATCCTGTATGCAATCACTGCTGCTTTTCCAAAGTTACAGATGCTTCATAATTCCCTCCCCCTGCAAATGAATCTACCTTTATGCATTTTAAAAATTTATTTTGGAAGTATTAAATCCTTGCTCTAAGAATTCAAACAGTACTGAAGATTATAAAGTAGCTGCACCTTTAATCATAAAATATATCTCCGTATATGATTGGACATCCAGCCCTTGTGGGCTCTGTTTTATGTTCATCAATCCTATCTCTTTTTGTTCTGATGTCGACTTTATTTTATTTTATTTTTTTAATTTATTTATTTATCTTTAGAGGGGAAGGAGAGAGGGAGAGAAACATCAATGTATGGTTGCCTTTCGTGTGTTCCCTGCTGGGAGTTGGCCTGCAGGGAACCGGCTTGCAACCCAGGCATGTGCCCTGACTGGGAATCGAACCGCGATCTTCTGGTTCGGAGGCCCGCGCTCAATCCATTGAGCTACGCCAGCCAGGGCTTGATGTCGACTTTGTAGGCACTGGTTGAGGGTGGAGCCAGACCAGAAAGGCAAACTGGGTGGAAATGTGTAGATCTGGATGGCTAACTTTCAACACGATACATTTTATAGGTGGTGTAGCGTGATGGTTAGAAGCACTAGTTCTGGAGACTGACTGGCTAGATTATGTCCCAGCTTTTGAATTTGGGTAATTTGTCCTGTTGGTGCCACAGTGTCTTCATAAAGTTAAGGTGGTCATTCATTGCACTTACCTCATAAGATTATGATGAGGAATAAATTAGTTAATACATGTAAAGTACTTAGAACAGTGCCTGGGACATAGTAAGTACTCAACCATTACCTGTAATTGTCAGGATGATGGTGATGATAGGTGCAGAGACAGGGAGACAAGAAAAATAACATGAGCGCTTACTATGCCATTTACTCACATGGTCTCCCAGTTAGATCTCTCAGAGTTAAATATGTTCATCATTACCTTTTTAGCAGATGAGGAATCTAAAATTCAAGGAGGTTACATATGGAAGCAATAGAATGAATTATTAGACTCATTTCAAGGACAGAGAACAAGATAAATACTGAAAGCTACCTGGCCAGGAGATAAAATACTGTGGAATGAAATAAAAAACAGGCCTGCAGAATCACACCATCCTTTAGGACCAAGGGGGCAGTGTTTTAACATTCAGGACCTGTTGTGTGCCCATCTAGTATCAGAAAACTGTGCTTTTGGACATTTAACTGTTTTTATGCTGGTGTATTTTCCATCAATATTTTGTTTTGTTTTCCCTAGTCTGTCCTAAAATTACTTCTCAGTTCTCAGTCTGTTTGATTTGTACTTTGAAGGCGCAAAAAGGCAAAAGGAATCTGTGGAATTTTCAGGAAGAACATGTCAGTCAGACAGGGTGTACTGGGCTTTAAATGCCAGAAGCTCACAAGGGGGAAAAAATGCAAGGAGGAAAAAACCTTTTCCCCAGAGGCTTTTTGGGTATTCTCTGCTCTAACCTGGGAGGATTTTGAACAATATTTCCTAGAGAAGGCCTTTCACTCACTTGTCTGTCCAGCATAATTCATCCCCAAGAGTGTTGAGTAAGTGGAATTTTATGGTGTTTATGTTTTTGTGACTTTTATAATCATGGCAATGTGGAAAGAGCATGGACTTTGGAGTCAGACAGACCTCAGGTAAATTTCTGCCTTTGTCACTTAGTAGTTGTGTAATTTTGGCCTAGTGAATAACTTCTCTGGGCTTCTTCATCTATGAAATAATAATGAAGTCTATGTCATAGAATTGGTATGAAAATGAGATGAGGCAGCAAAAATAAAAGTGAATTATATAAACTCTGGCACACTTTCTCCGCCTTTCCTTTCTCTCTCAGATTGTGGGTTTGGATGAACAGTTGGCCATGTCTTGTATTTGTTTTTATACTTTTCTGGTGCATCCAGAGCAGTGGTCTGTTTACAGTGAGCATCCTATAAATACTGACTGAATGACATTAGCATACATGCACAGAAACTGAATAATGGGTAAACAATTTAATGTGTTTTTTAACTAAAAATTTTTTCAACTACAGTTAGCATTCAATATTGTATTTCAGATGTACAGCATAGTGATTAGTCTTTTATATAACTTACAAAGTGATCCACCCAATGAGTCTACTGCCCATATGACACCATACATAGTATAATATTATTGACTACATTCCCTATGCTGTACTTTACATCCCTGTGACTATTTTGTAACTGCTAATTTTTACTTCTTACTCCCTTCATCTTTTTCACTCAGTTCCTCTCCTTGTTATGTGTGTTTTAATATTTATCAATCTATTCATTCTGTCACAGAGAAACTGCCAAATGTAGATAAATAAGATGTGGAGTCAGGGCCCAGGTGTTGGGTGGTTGTTTCCTGAACCTGGCCACGGGCTGCTAGTGTGAGTGGAGACTAAGCCCTTGGCCCCTTCTGCTGACAGAGCCCCCGAAAGCAACTTATTTCAGTTTACTCGAAAGCAGCCTGTGTGAGTGAATGACAGCCTTATCTCTTCTGACACTAGGGGATTCCTGTTATAAATGATTTGCTGTTCTTAATTTAAGTTTTTTCTTTCACCTTTTTTAAAAAGATTTTATTTATTTATCTTTAGAGGGGAAGGGAAGGAGAGGAGAGAAATATCAATGTATGGTTGCCTCTCATGGGTCCCCTGCCGGGAACTGGCCTGCAACCCAGGCATGTGCCCTGACTGGGAATTGAACCGCCATCCTCTGGTTCACAGGCTTGTGGTCAATCCACTGAGCCACACCAGCCAGGGCCTTTTCATCTTTTAATTATGAAGTATTTAAAGTGTAAAGAAAATAATGCAACACTCATTTACCCATAAATTGAGATTGCTATCTTTTAAAAATTTTTAACTTATCTTCAGACTTTTAGAAAAATTGAATACGTATTACAAAGAGTTCCCATACACCCTTCAGTTTTCCAAGCATTACTAATTTACCACATTCACTCATCCTTGTCTCTCTACATACGCAGATTATTTTTTCTGGACCATGTAAGAGAATTTCTTTCTTTCTTTTTCTCAAATAAAGTGTTTTAGGTAAGCTAAAACTTCACTTCACCTGTCTCCTCTCCCTCCCTGCCTCTCTGGCCTTTGTTAGGTGACATGCTGTCTTACTTGTTTTGGTCCTTTTACTACATATGGTTAGATCTATAGCTATTGAATTTTCATTATTTGTTGAGACTTGCTTTATGACCTAGTACATGATCACTTTTACAAATATTCCAGATATTCTTTCTAGAATGTGTACTCCAATTCTTTAATAATAAGCTATAAGCCACTTAAAACAGTGCCGGGCACATTGTAACCACCATAGGGTGTATAATTATATATGAGTCCATTAGCTTAAATGTTACCTTTTCCAATTTTTGTATGATTGAGCTCTCAATTTTTAGATAAGTGTGCTAAAAAATCTCTGTGATTGTGGATGTATACATGTCTGCATGTATTCTGCCAATATTTGCACCCTGGCATGGGTGTGAGAGATCCCGGTCAGTTGTCCAGATCCCCTTCCTTGATCCTTCCCATTGGTGAGGGCTGTGCTTCTTCATTGTACAGCAGAGGGCTAAGACGGAAGTCAGGGCACTGACTGAGTGGAGAAAACATCAGAGAGAATGGTAAGTTCATGAATTCAAACATACCAAGAATCACAGTGGGTTGACATCTCCTTTTTGTAAAGTTTTGCTCTGCAACCTAATCATCACTTACTACACTCTGATATTGTCTCCTCAGATGCCCTCTGCTCCCTCAACCCTAATTCCTCTGAAATATAAGCCAACGTTTTGGATAATATTCACCAAATTCTTTCTTTCTAGTAATTTAAAACTAAATTCTAATATGCATATGATATCTGTGGGACTGGAAGGTTGGGAAGAAATACCTCAACTGATTCAATAAAAATTGAATATTGTTGGCTGGATTGTGGTAAACAGAATACACCTAGAGAAGAATGGGGGAAATAGGCACAAAACAAAAATAAATTGTGGAAACTGCTAAAATAGAAAAGAACTGTTTCCATAAGGGAGAAAACGGTGGGGGGGCAGTGTACTATGAAGAGGAGTGACCAGCGCAAGGAAGGCCAGGACAGACCTTGTCAACCGAAGAGCTGAAAGAAGCCAGCAAGGTGGGAGCAAGGCAAGTGGCCCAGAGGAGGTGGGAGAGTCACGGGCTACCTCAGACAGGGCTGTAGGAGCCGTGTTAGAGCTTTTGGTTTTATTCCAGAAATCGGAATCCGCTGAAGCGTTTTAAGCAGAAAATGAGATGACCAGAATTATGGTTTTAAATACCACTCCAGCTAGCAGGTGGAGAATGACTAGAGAAGATCAGAGTGGAAGCACAGATGCCATTCAGAGGAATTTTGGCAAATGGACATTTGTGGTGACTTCAGGGTACATTTCCCTCTTGGCGCAAAGAGTTTACCAAAACCATGATGCAAATAAAAGAGACTAACTTCATCTGTAAGAATTACACAGTTCATGATCACCCATAGCAAACACTTCATAGCTCTAGAAGGTCTAGAGTTATAACCATAACCCCACTCCCAATTTAAATGTGTGGGTATTTTCTAAAAGTTGTTAAAAATTTAAAGTTCTGTAAAAAGATTATAATAAATTCCCATTACTTTGGCAATTAATTACTCAATGATTGTTAAGTTTGCTGACATTTATTTTATCTGCCCCTTTTTTCTTTTTTCTTCCTTTGCTGAAATACTTTAAAAAAGCAAATTACAAATATGTAATTTTGTTCCTTCATATAGTAAGGATCCATTTCTAAAATATCATTTTCTTACCACAAAATCATATTCAAAAAGTAACAATTTATTGCTAACATCTAATGCCAATTCTATAAACAAATTTCCTTGATATCAAGAATGTCTTTTTATACTTGGTTTTGATCCACACAATGCTTTTGGTTGTTAGATCTTTTAGATCTCAGGGAACTGCTCATTTCTTTTTTTCTCCTGTTTTTCTTCTCCTTTAAAAAAAATTTGTGTCTGACCTGTTGTAGATTCCTCTTCCTGAAAAGTGTTTAAATATTCCATCATAAAACTTTTTAAATTCATAAAATAGAGGAGAAGGGAGTGAAAGTTCAGTATGAAAGAGAAACAATTAATGGCTGCCCCTTACATGTGCCCCAACTAGGGACCAAACCTGCAACCCAGGTGTGTGCCCTGACTGGGAATCGAACCACAAACCAGCAACCTTTTACCTTGCAGAATCTTGCCCGACCAACTGAGCCATAATGGTCAGGGTAAAACTCTTCAAAAAAAAAAAAAAGAAAGAAAAGAAAAAAAAGAAAGAAAAAGGACAAAATAAGGGTTTTGAGCCTTTAAACTTCCAGTAAGTCAGATCATCTCTCTGGAATGTTCTTTGAAGTGTCCGGCATACAGTCCAGTCCAGTGAACCAATGTTCCAGTCCAGTGAACATTCACCACACTTGGCACGTATGTACAATCTGGTAAATAAGAGTGCTTGTGCTTAATGTTTTAATTTTATCATCAGTCTTCTCAGGTTCTTGACCTGCTTACTCACTGTGAATTTTCTACTATTATTAAATTAACAGAGTCTGAAAATAGCACAGTTTCTAAAATATTTTTAAAAACAATTAAGGTAATGCTTCAGTTTGCTAACCTCATCCTTCTTCACCTCAGAAATTATAAAATTAAATATAGTTGAACTAGAGGTAGCATCAGTAAAAGCCAAATTTGGTTTCCCTTAAAGGATGTGCAGAAGAAGCAGTGACCAAACAATGCATATTTTCTTCACCTCAATGTTTATCTCTGAGAAGGAACGAATTTGCTTTCTTTGCTATCATTAGTCTCTTGCCAGTGGAGCAGAGAGTCTAGCCACCTGCAGTAACTAGAATTAGATCACTAGTTCTTTTTGCTTTGTTATTTCAACAGGGTATAGTGCATGAATATTGACAGTTTAAAAGATTTTAAAAATATCCATCTAATAATAACTTTCAATCATTAGTTTGATGATTCAAATGCCAGATATAATTCCAAATCAAGCATAAATTATTTTTACAAAAACCCTGGATATTTAATATTATTTCACATCTATAAAAAAATTTTAAAAAGAAGCAGTATCTTTATCAAACATGTGCTCCTACATTCTGGACTTAGAATTCTGGCTCTACCATTTACAAGTTAGAGAAACCATTTAATTTTTCTAAGCCATAGTTTTCTCACGTAAAATGAACATACCATCCTTAATTTATAGGGATTTAGGGATAATAGGACTGATTTTAAAGTGTAGATTGAGTAATTCTAGGTTTCTCTATTAGATAAGGCCCTAAAGTAGGAGGCGCTTGACAGATACATATTATTTTGAGATGAAAATGACTGAGGGTTGGGAGCCAGGATCCTTGAATTCACAAGCTTCTGTGGCTTCAGCTGCCCTTTTTCAGTCCCTATAACAAATAAGTGTGCAACAGACCAGACCAGAAAGACACTGACCATAGATAGGGGCAATGTTTGGGATGAACTGGCCTAAAATTACAAGCTTTGTAAGAGACTTTGAGGAATTATCTGGTTTGACCTCCCACTTCCGCCATGTACCATGATCTAGTTACCCACTCCCCTAGTGGTTGACATTTAGGTTGTGCCCCAATTGTCCTCCTTACAAATTTTATGTGACTTTTTTGTACATACATCTTTTGGCTCATTTAGGAATACGAGTTCTGTCCAGAAAAAGTCTGACTCTTGTTAATATAATGAGAATGGTGTGTGAGGCATTGATGTAACCTGGCAGCCAAGGAGAGTGGTCTAGAATGCACATTCATGAACAGTGACAACTTCACTGCACTAGTCGGTGGGGGCGGTAGACGCCACTGAGTATGTGTACTGTGTGGCCATCACATTCAAAACAACTGAGTGAGTAGAGCGATGAATCTGCATCAAATTTTGCGTTAAGCTTGAACATTCCTTGGTGGAAACTATTCAGATGATTCAGAAGACTGCAGCTATGGGCAACTGGTGGTTAGCAGCTTCATCATCACAATGCACTAGTTCATGCATCACGCCTCACGAATTTTTTTGGCAAAACATCAAATCACCCAGGTGATTCAGCCCCATGCCCCACCGACAGAGCAGATTTGGTGCCCTGTGACTTCTCACTTTCCCCAAAACTAAAATTACCTTTGAAAGGGAAGAGATTTTGTATTTCTTAATAAGTAGGCCATTTGATAACACTTGTACTGCTTTTTCATCTCCTTTCACTACTTATCCAATAGACGTGATGTTAATTATACTTTTGTGACAACTCTATATATTGTATTAAAGTTATCAATGATTATGTTTTGCACATACCTGTACAAATATTCTTGAGTTTTCTTGCCCATATAATCTTACTTCCCTGTATTTATTCTAATTTATTTCTTTAAATTCTTCTTATCTGAAAATTTTGATACCAGCACGTAGAATATCATAGTAAGTAGTTGTGGTTACCTGGAATACACTTACTCATTAACATAGTAGTAGAAGTACTAATAGTTAATAATAATAGCAGCAGCTTTCAAATACCTAGTGCTAAGGACATTACATACATAATCTCATTCAATCCTCACTATAATCCAGTAAGACATTATCCTTGTTTTACAGATTACAGAAATAGGCTCAGGCAGATTTATCAGCTTGCCCAAGGACACACAATTAACAAAAGGAAACCCTGTTAGTCTCCAAGGCCCATGTTCTGAACAACAGTACTATCTGTCCTGCCATTCATTATGTATAAAGTTGATTTTCTCTGGGAAAAAAAGAAAAGAAAAAAGCTCCTTATTGCATTAAGGAAAAAACCCCTTCCATACCAATTTCTTTATTTCCTATTTATTTTTTAGTTATTAGAATGAATGGCTTTTTAAAAATCAAAATATAATTGAAATATAACATTAAATCTCATTATAACATTAGATATACAACATAGTGACTCAATATTTGTATATATTGTGACATCACCATGATATTTGCTCAACATCCATTAACACACAGTTTCAAATTTTTCATGCCAATTTCTTAAAGGCTTTAAATCAAAGAGATTTTTAGTTTAATTTAACTTTTAGCATTTATAAACAACTTTGGCATCGCCCTTACCTACTCTAGCTTCTTCTACCTTTGGAGGTGTCTCTCAGCGTTGCCACTCTGGCCTCCAGGGGGCATTGCTTCCCTTTTAGTAACAAACTATAGATACGATCCCCAAAGTATGGTTTTAATATTTCTTCCCTTTTAATGTTGCGAGACAAGCATTTGACTCATAATTCCCTTGAGTATGAATGAGACCAAGGGAAATATTTAAACAAAAGTTTACCAAGGTTTCCAGATGAACAGGAGGCAAATAAGTACAAGAAGTAATATACAAATATATAATTTGGTTCACTAAATGCAGTATAGGCATTTCAGCATTTGATATTATAAAAGGATTCTTCCCTACCTGGCTCCCCACTGCTAACACAAAGCACAACCCATTTTTTTTCTACCTGTACTATGTCCTCAAGCAATCAAAATTCCTCATAAACTAGCCCCAAGATTGCTAAGACTAGTTTCAGCTAAGGACTTCCTCCCAAATTCTGGTTTCCAATCTCATTGCCTGCCTCTTTTCTAAATACTAGACACTAAGTACATCAACCTTCTAGGAAAACGGCATCGCCTGCCTACAGAGGTTGCAGCTTTACCTCGTTGTTGGGAGATACTTATCTATGAGTCTTTCATGCCCCTGCGTGTTATGTTCAGTATGCCAAGAATGCAAGGCCCTGGCCACTTGTGTCATCTATTATTGCATAGCAGATTACTCCAAAACAGAAGCTTAAAACAACAAACATGTATTTTCTGGTAGTTACTGTGGATTAGGAATCTAGGAACAGCTTAGCTGGGGTGCCCCTGACTCCGGGTCTGTGACTAGGCTACAGAGTCAAGGTGGTGGCCAGGGCTGCAGTCATCTTTAAGCTTGAATGAGGGAGATTCTGCTTCTGAGCTCACTCACATGGCTGTGGGCAGGCCTCAGGTCCCTGGTGACTGTTGGCCAAAGATTTCCTTTCCTTGTCAAGCAGGTCTGTCATAAGAAAGCTCACAACATGACAGCTATCTTCCCTCAGAGTGAGTGAGGGAGAGGGTGCCCAAGACAGAAGCCACCATCTCTATATAACCTCATCCAGGAAACGAAATCTTATCACTGTACTTTACTCAATTAGAAGTGAGTCAATGAGTCCAGCCCACAGTCAACTGGAGGCAGTTACACAAGGGAGAGAATACCAGAAAGCAAGAACCATTATGGGCCACATTAGTACCATACCATTCTACCTAAGCTATTCTTCATGGTTGTGTTTGCAGCAAGCAATCTTGAGGGATGAAGTAACATCTCCCTCTGGGACAGAGAAGGCTTAGCTTGCCGTCTGCTAGAAAAGCAGTGGGTTCCCCTATGCTCATTGTTTTTCCACCGCATGTGTGACATCTGTTTGGGCCCCTTCACATCACCCCTGTGGAACTTGGGGGCAAGAGGAACTGATGCAAATATTCTGATGCATATGCTTTTTATGTTGTGTAAACAAGTTCTTTGTTGTCTGACTCAGATGTCTCTTGTCTTCTTCCAGCATCTGTGAAAAAGGAACAGGCTGACTTGTTAGCTTGTGAGAAAAAAAATCAGATAGTAGACCTGAATATTTGACTCAACGGAGAGACCTAGTCAGAATTGTGTACACGCCTGTGAGACCAGCATTCTTACAGAGAATAAGAGATCCATGTACACGTTATTCATTTTATTTGTCAAACACTTATATGCCAGGTATTATTCTAAGAGTTCGTGGTTATAAACTCATTTAATACATGAGATAAGCACTATTTAAAAAAACACCCATTTTACAGAAGGGGAGGAAAGATACAAAGATGTTAAGTAACTTACTTTAAGTTGTTCAGCTCATAAGGGTCCAAACCCCATGTTCAAACAGAAACAAACATAAACAACCTGGCTATGGCATCCATTGAGTCACTGTATCATGCTGTGTTAAGGATTGAGGAGGGGTGGGTTAATATGTTTAGAATGGCTTTAATTATTGGTTAGACAGTTCTCTTTAAGAAGGCTCTGAAAAAGTTGAGTCATATTTCCTTCTCTGATGTGCTTCAATGCCCTGGAATAAGTATCCCTTGTTCAAAATTAGGGCACCCCTTCACTTGAGGAGCTTAATCAAAATCCAGTCCAATCCACCCACAACTTCTCTTTTAACATGACTGAGACCTCTCCCTGGGTCAGTATTGATGCCTAGGGTCTTAAACTGGCAGCCCACAGGGCAGATATACCTGATAGATGTGGCTTATTTGGCCAGCACAATGTTTTAAGAAAATCTGAATTTGTCCCTGGCATTTTGAAATTATGGCATTTCACATTAAAATGTATACTGCTAGCTTTTATTGAAAAATTGATAGATCTGGCAATATCAGGCCTGTGATCTTACACAGCAACAATCAGCTGATAGCAGCTGTCAGCCATTCCCCTTAGAGAGGGCATGCACCTCTTACCACTCCTGAAGACTGATTGTCAGTTGCCATTTACCAACTCACTTTCACCTCTTCTGACACTCAGGAGCTGCACTGCCACGTACTTTAGATATTTGCCTTTGTAAACTCTTTTACACCTGATCTCTGATGCCTTTCACCCAGCACCACCCACTGACACTGGATGCTCTGCGGTGCTCTAGAAAGATCATAGGCTTCGAATCCAGTTGGCTTCGCTTGCCACTTTCCTGCTGTGTGACCTGGGTAGGGTTATTTTGTCTCTTTGAATTTCTATTTCTTTGTCTGCAAAATAGGAATAATGGTGGTATGGTTTTGAAAATGAAAGGCAATAATGTAAATGATGTGCTTCCGATAGAGCCGAGAAGAGGCAGGAAGCACTCAGCGATTGTGACCCACCTCCACTGACAACCTCTGTCCTCACCTCTCAGGGAGATGACAGGGCCACTCTGGTTAGACTCAGGTGTTGTCAACTCATAACTAATTTGTATGATACTCTCAGGTGTCTAGATACAAATAAGACATCATAAGAAACTAAACAGTACTTGAGTAAAACATATTTCCTGTAAGTGTCACCTCCCACCACCAAGGAACCATTAGGGGATAAGCTGTTAGCCAGTAGCTCTCTTATTGCTTGGAGGATACTCTTATGGTATGGTGAGTCAAGTTCTTGCAGCTGGTTATGTAAAAAAACAAAAATTTAAAAGTTTGTGAGTTAGCATGGTTTCCAAAACTGGGGGCATGGGTAAAAAATTCTCCACATGCCCACCTTTGCTCATACACTGCAAATTTTGTAGAGCTCCTGATATATCCATATATCTAAATTGTTTTCTATCTGCTACTCTAAAAATTACTACAAACTCAGAGATTTAACACAACACATATGGACTATCTTACAGCTCCATTAAGTTAGAAGTGTGACATGACGTCCCTGAGCTAAACTCAATGTGTCAGCTGGGCTGTACTGTGTTTTGGAGGCTCTAGAGCAAATTCATTCTTTTGCCTTTTCCAGTGTCTAAAGGCTGCCCACATTCCTTGGCTCGTGGTCTCTTTCTCCACCTTCAGAGCCAGCAATATTGCATCTCTCTGACTATTCTTCCGTAATTCCACCTTTCTCTGGCTCTGTTCCATTGCCTCCCTCTTCCACTTTTTTTTAAAAATAAAGATTTTGTTTACTTTTAGAGAGAGGGGAAGGGAAGGAGAAAGAGAGGGAGAAAAACATCAGTGTATGGTTGCCTCTTGTGCACCGTCTACTGGGGACCTGGCCCAAAATCCAGGCAGGTACTCTCGCTGGGAATACAAAACCAGTGACCCTTTGGTCTCGAGCCCCTGCTCAATCCACTGAGCTACACCAGCCAGAGTCTCCTTCACTTTTAAGAACCCTTGTGATTAGCTTGGGCCCACCTGGAAAGTCCAGGATATTTTTCCTATCTTAAAGTCTGCTGATAAGCAATCTCAATTCCAGCTGCAACATTACTTCTTTTTAAAAAATTGAGGTATAGTTGCCATAATATATTCATCTCTACTGTACAACATCATGATTCAAAACTGGCACAGGTTGTGAAATGATCACCATAACAAATCTATTTAACATCTCTTACCACGCATAATTATAATATTTTTCTTGTGGTGAGAAACTTTTAGATCTACTCTCTTAGCAAGTTCCAAATATCTACTACAGCATTATTAACTACAGTCACCACACTGAACTTTATATCCCATGACATATTTATTTTATAACTGGAAGTTTGTACCTTTTGACCCCTTTTACCCATTTCAAGCCTCCCTCCCCATAACAATCTGTAATCTGTTCTTTGTATCTATGAGATCATTTTTGTTATGATTTTTTTTTAGATTTCACATATGGTATTTGTCTTTGTCTTAATATTTGACTTATCACAATGCCCTCAAGATTCCCCTGTGTTGTCCATACAACCTTAATTCTTTGCCGTGTACTGTAACATATTCACAGGTTCTGAGGACTACGATGTGGATTTCTTTGGGGGACCATCATTCTGCTTATTTTAATGGGTATGTACCTTATATATATAACACAGATATTGTGTATATATAGTTTAAGTTTGACCATGTATTGTGTTCTTCCTCTGTGATTATCTCAATATGGACAAGAGCCCTATGATGTAGGAACTACTTTTATACATGAGAAAACAGGCTGGGGAACTAGGAAATGTGCCTGGGTCCAGGGCTTGTCAGCAGCAGAGTAAAATTCAAATCCTGGGCTGTTTTCCTCTAAAGCCATGCTCTTAATCACTACACTATACTGAAATTTGTCAAATTGTATTTTTCTTTTGATTTTTCAAGGAAGTAATTACTATAGTAAAATTGCATTTTTCTGTGGGAGGGATAGCCCAAGAAATATGTATTAGTTAAAATTCAAAAGAAGATTTTTTTATTGTCTTAATGTGCTGCTTATGTTTTTCTAAATTGAATTTTATGTTATCATACTTTTGTAACTAATTTTGACTTTTTATACCATGCTCCAAATTTCTGAACAGTTAGAACCATTTTAAAAAAGTCAAACAGATATAGATTCCTCCAAATACTGAGAGCTTTAACTTTGCTTATTTGCAGAGTCTAAAAGTAAATGAGACCCCAGGAAGTCATGTGAACCTGTTTCTTTCCTTGAATACCTCAAATCACCACTTTTTCTTGCTATTTAGGGAAATGGCATAAGATTCTATTTTAGGCATGCGGGGAATTTTAATTTCTGTGATCTTAGTTTCCAGCAGTACTTTCCTCTACCTGTTTTACATGTGATTGTCCTCCACTTCAAATAAGTGGCAATTAAAAATAATTTATCCCAGTCATGGGTTAAAATTACAAGTAACAAGATGAAATTTGGAAGAGGTGGTTGAAGCCAAATAATATGCCTGTAAAACTTTCAAATAATCCAGTAAGAAGTTTGAAAAAACACAGTACAGGGGTAAGATAGTTAAAAAGGCAATGTGCTGAGGAATACATTCAATAGTGAAAGCAATTCACACAGCCTGAGGACAAAATTAAAGTGTTTTTTTCATTTCTCATTTTCTCATGTTTTAGCATGGATATAAAATCTCAAAAACACAGTGCATTTTTGTACCTTGAATCTTTCCTCCCTCTTTCCCCCCAAAACTCAGTGCTTTGCAGGAGAAATGCCTCTTGAATCAGAAATATTTATGTACATGTGATTGCATTAAAGGCGCCTTGCAGATATCTAGAAGAGAAAACAAGTAATAAACGGTTTATTCAAACTACACACAAACTAAGTGGGTGTTCAAATGACCACTTTTAAATTGAAATCCCAATCCACAGCAGATCATTATCTGTGTAAAGGCCTGGGAGTGGAGGTAGGGGAAGGAACTGAGAAGCAGGTGATTCTGGGGACTCCAGTTGTGGGAATAGTTCCTTATTATATGTTTCATAAATGGTGTAAACTACTGTTTGTGGGTGGAGAGTATATCTTTAATTTCTATCTCTCTGAGCCTAGCCTAATACCCAGGACACACTGGGTGCTCAACAAATATTTATTGAATGAAGAAGGAAGAGAACAAAAGGAATTAAATTCTTAGATGATAACAAACCAAGGAATGGAGATGACAAAAGTTTACTAACATCTTGCTTTTCAATATGCACCTGTCCTTACCATCCTTGAAAATGTTTCAGTATGCACACCTATGTATAAATTATGTATTTGTGACTGCCTATGCTAAGTATTGTATGCGTTGTAAAATAGTTGAAAGTATAAAATAGCCAATTTAATGGTGTTTTATTAATAGTATAAGAGCCTTTTTCTTCCACTCAGTGCTTTGTTACTTGGTACTTTATCATTTTGTTTTTTAAAAGACCTTGTTTATATTTGAGAGAGTGAAGGAGGGAGAAAGAGACAGAGAAAATCAATGGTTGTCTATCACAAGCCCCCAACCTGGGACCTGGCCTGCAACCCAGGCAGGTACCCTGACCTGGAATCAAACCTCGACCTTTGGGTTCACAGGTAGGTAGGTGCTCAGTCCACTGAGCCACACCAGCCAGGGATACATTTTCAAAATTCTGGTTTAACACTGTGACATAGTGATTCAAAAATCTCATTCTAAGTTTAGTTTATTTTTAAACTACATTTTAATAGCTGTCATAGCTAGAAAGATATTTGAAAAAGATATTTACATTTAAATTAAA
Organism: Sturnira hondurensis; assembly: GCF_014824575.4. Taxonomy (NCBI): domain Eukaryota; kingdom Metazoa; phylum Chordata; class Mammalia; order Chiroptera; family Phyllostomidae; genus Sturnira; species Sturnira hondurensis. Next base: position 33,679,175 of record NW_028082759.1, read on the forward strand.
GAAATGAATTGTTGTTCACTATAGCTATTGAGGTACTCATTTTCTTTTTTAATCCCATCAGTGAGTTCTGCAAAGGTTTTTGTTGAAATCTGACTAGCAAATTTCCATTTTCTGTGCTATCAAAAATTCTTGCAAACTAATTTAAAGGCATTGCATTTTTAACTTTTTCAACAGATTAGTTCAATACATATTGAGATTCACTATTTGGAGAATATTTAAACAAATAGAAAATTGTGTTTCCCAAATTTTTAAATGTGTATACTCTAGAATTTTAATAGCACACACACACAGTTTTTTGGAACAACATTACATACTGATGGAAATATTTTCAAATATCCTTTTCAAAACATTCTCTTCAAAGCATTTCTTTCTAAACACATGTACACTTAAAGGGGAAGGTGAATGGAATTACTTTCACTTGTAATTGCTCAAGCTTTACCTTAAAAGTTCTACTCACAGAAAATATAGAAAAATGTGGATCCCTTGTGTTTTTGTTAGAGGAAAATATATCATTTGTCTTGATATTTAAGTATTCTTCTAAGTATTAACACCTAGTGCTTATGTAGTGCTTATTTTGATAGTAATTTATGTATATATTAACTCACTTCACCCTCAGAATTCAGCCCAGTAGATATTGGTGTGCTCCCATTTTACAGATGAGGAAACTGAACCATAGGGATGATAAATAACTTGCCCAGGGTTACATGGCTGATGATGGAAGAACCAGGCAATGTGTATCCAGGAGCAATGCTTTTAACCCTAAATATCTCGAGTAGTTTGATAGAGGGCAAAGACTTTCCATGACTTACTTCCCATCTCAGTACAAAGTATTATATAGATTCTATTGAAAGTATTTGTTTTTACAAAATTAACCGCATCTATGACCCTCTATAGTATATAAAACTGCAATACACTGATGTTGGATGAAGGAGAGCAAGGGGCAAGCCCAATCTTCTCAGCATAACTCACAGAGTAGGTGGATGACTGACCACATGATGACAGAGAACTGTAGGAAGGTGCCAGTGTGAATATGCATGTTAAATAATAAAGCTTCATTTCTTCCTTTTTAGATAAAACAAATAGATATTGGGATTTTTCCTTTCTGAAGAGTAGTAGATTGTCTCGAGCTCTCCGAGGATGTACACACCTCCACTTTGGATGTTGTCTGTCTTCACAAATGTGATAAAATTCAGAGTCACCCAGGAAAAACATAGTTTCTATAAAATAGGCGCAGAGGCAATCTCTTACATATATTTCCAGAAATGTAAGCAGGCTAAACAAGCATTCAGAGTTTAGATTTTAAAATTAATAATGATAAAAATACATCTTTAAATGTAAGAATAATTCTAGATGCAATGGAGGAGCCTGAATAAAAGAGCTGCAAGGGAATGCTCTCACTATACTGCTGATCCTTTATAGAGTTCCATGTCCCTCTGCGACCCGCTCATCTAAAGAAAAATGGGGAGGATTTGGAAAGAACTATATGAAAGTCATAAAACATCTTTTAAAAAGAGGTGTGAGAAAAATGTAAAGAACTGAGGTTGTTTACTCTGGAAAACCGAAGGAATGTAAGGGTCTTCCGGTATGTAAAGAGTTATAATCCCTTAAAGTCTGTTTAAGTCTTTGACACATCTGGTTGAGCCAGACACAGATTCCTTAGAGGTTCAGTTGAGGAAATAACAGCAACAAGCCTCTTTAAGCCAGAGCCTTTGCATTTGAAATGGTTTAATCATTAATTGCACATAATTGACCATAAATAACTGAGTCACCAAATGACTGGTGTTTAAGAAAAGCTATTATTTCCTACTGATAAACAACAAAAATAATTATTATCTTCAAAGTCCACCTTGTAAGTTTGAGCTCAGAGGTGTAATATGATTCTCTGAGGAATATAGTAACTGCTGACACAACTTATGTAAATAAGTTATTGTCACCTATTAACAGGCAAAGCTTATGTACGTAATAGGCCATCTAAACAAGAGGCTGGAAAAAAAAGAGAAAATGATAAAAGAGGGGGTATTTTTATTTTGTCCTTGATTCTTATGATAATAGTTTTACTTTGGTTAATTAATAGTCTTAACAAAACTAAATTTCCAGCAATTTTTTTAAGTCAAAAAGCTGATGCTAACAGTTTAAGGGTTCTGATTGCCTAACACTTCCTCTTGGTTTTTCTCATGAGTCTAATATAGAAAGTGAGAAAGGTCTGTGATGTGAAAAGCCTTATATTTGCCCCTAGTGTAGTTTTGCTTTAAAATAGTGTTTTACATTTATTACAAAACACACCTGAACTTCAGGCATTTCAGTTTTGATTTTGAACATGGCTAATTTGGCCCAAGAAAGATGTTGAACTCTGGGCCTCTCCCACACCAAGCACACAAAATGAGCACTGTCTGAACCATTTACTAGATCAAGGAAACAAGTTGACTCTGCTCTGTGCTGAGATGGTATAAACTGATCTCAATTTCAGTTCCTGTGAGTATCTGAGTTTTTCTAACTAACCTTGGGTTGCTTTGTGTTCTATTAAATGGTTCTTGTTCAGGAAATTCAATAAATTGGTCACTTTAATTCTCCTATTCTTACCTACTTTTATAGCAGGCTTTTCTCGTTAATTATTTTTCTGAGCGAGTTCATAGCTAGGACTATGCTTTAAAGTATCTCCCAAATAAAAATGTTTTTCTTATTTTTGAAGTTGTGGAATGCTGCAATTGTTATATCAATGGATAAACATAGCTGGAAACTATAGCAACAACTTTTCATGTCTGACCCACTTAAGTAGATGAGTCTGTAGTAGGATGGAGGAAAAGGTGCTGTAAAAGCACTGCAATAACATGAATCAAAAATTTCTGGCCCTGGCTGGTGTAGCTCAGTGGATTGAGCACAGGCCTGCGAACCAGAGGATCACGGTTTGATTCCCAGTCAGGGCACATGCCTGGGTTGCAGGCCAGTTCCCAGCAGGGGACTCACAAGAGGCAACCATACATTGATGTTTCTCTTCCTCTCTCCTTTCCCTCTAAAGATAAATAAATAAATAAAATCTTTTTCAAAAATTTCTTTACTTTTGAAATCAAGTAGTTGGTAGCCCTACTCTCAACTCTCGTCTTGGAGATTCATCTGCTATAAAATAAATATTCTAATGAACACTGGCCCTCACTTTCACTGCCAGTTGACTTATGAGTAGATCATCCAGGTCCTGTGACTGCCAATTTATCCGTTTTTCTCCCTTAAGGAAGTGATATCTCTTGTACTGTAATGCCCTTCAACTCTTCCAAAGGTATAATAAAGGAATTGCAAATAACAGAGGACTTTATTATGGTATAAAAAGTCTTGATGGTACCATATTGGGCACCATTTTAGAGAAAAGATTTTCATTTTGAAAAGAGGAAAAAAGAAACAAACACTCACCTCATTATAATATATTATCTTTGGAAAAAACACTGTATTACCTGGTTAGGTAGGTGTTTTCTTTTTTTAATGTTTGGGTCAACAATTTACAGTATTGCCAGACCAATTTTTTAAAATTCTGAACATAACTATATCTTAGTATTTTTTATGATTTTTCTGTTATGTTTAGGACTTCTACAAAAAAACCCAAACTCTAAAATTGACCATTCTTTATATGAGTACAAATGAACTATAAAACATTGGCATTTGTATATCTGTGTTAGAGATAATGATGACAATAGCAGCCAAGTGATGTCACTAAGTGTATTCTACTAAGTTCATTTGATCGTCATAGTAATTTCATGAGATAAGCCCTAATATTACCTCTGTTTTACTGAGGAAACAAAATTACTCTTATCATCCTCATATTACTGATAAAGTCAAGGCTCAGAAATGTAAGGTAATTTTCCCATAGTAGAAAGAAGTAGAGCCAGGACTCAAAACTGAGTCTGTCCGATTCCAAAACTTGCACTCATAATCTCTGTTACAGATAAAATAGATGAACAAAATGTGTGCCCTCTCTGTATGAGCGGAGTCATATTTCCAAACAAAATATTAGATCCCATTGTCTAACAAAAAAGCTCTATTTTAAAATTTTGTTTGCACAAAACCTTAGGAAGCTATAAACATCAACTGGACATTTAGCTGAACATTCAACAACTTTTAGACTATAAGCTTGAAATTGGAAACATAATGGAAAATAGAGATATGAACTATATCAATAGGTATGATTAATCAAAGTGAATAGCCTTACAGTGTGCCCTTAAAATGAATTTTAAGTGATGTCCTTAAAGTCCTTCAATAGTTTGTGAATACATTTATATCCCCTAGTATCCTAAGAAGTCAAGCTATTAAATTGCAGCTCTCAGATTATAAAGGTAAAGCACCAAAACTCGTATCAGTTAAATGTGACTCATCCACCTTCTTTTCTTACAATATTTGTGAGAGGTGCTGGTGGCAGTGGTGTGTGTGTGTGTGTGTGTATTCATCACAGCTGGAGGACAAATTTATTCTGGAAATGTAATGGTTCCCAGATGTCTGTTTTTCAAAAAGAAATAAAAAGAAAAGAAAAGGAAGTTTAAATGTGGTGATAACCAGGTATTTGTCTCTAAAGCCAGAATGATGTCATTTCTCTTGGGAGTTTATTGACACAAAACTTCCTTTTGGCTGAGAAATTTTTCAGCACTGTGAATGGCTTTAATTAAGAGATACACTGATCACTTGTTGATTTTGTTACAAGGGAGGAACTTCTCTAGCTTCTCTGTGCCTTACTGTGTGGACTGCCTTGTATTTACATTACAATGAAAATGTAGAAAGGACCACTAGCAATGTGCTGATTTGTATCTGCTGTACTTTATATTTATAGCTATATCCATATGCCATTGAATAGCATTGTTTATAAAGTTCTATAGAATTATGACATTTTGAAGTATAAGGTATTAGATTCATGTTCTTTTTTTAAAAAGAAGACCATGCAGTGGTAACTGACATTCAAAATGAATATTCTAACCTTTACCTGTGAGGCAAAGTTTCTAAATGTCATTTTAAAATATAAGGAAGGACTCCCAGTCAAGATGGTGGTAGATAGGCAGAATGACCCACCTCTTTGCACAACCACATCAAAATTACAACTAAAATATAGAACCAGTTGCAGTTCTGAACCATCGCTCAGAACCATCAGAAATCGAGTTGAATGGAAGTCTGACAACTACAGAATTAAAGAAACCACATCCATCCAGACTGGTAGGAGGGGTGCAGATGCAGAATGGGCTGGTGCCTCACCCAGGTATAGTGGTTAAAAATTTGGGAGGGATATCTTGAGGGCAAGGAGTTCCAGCCCCACAACACATCCCTCTGCCCAGGATTCCAGTGCCAGGAAGACAATTTCTCACAACTTCTGGCTATAAAAACCAGCAGGGATTGAGTAGGTGGAATAAACTGCTGAAGCTCTAAGCACTTCCTTTTAAAAGAACCCAGACATAGATTCACCTACTCACACTCACTCCCTCTGAGCTCTAGCACCAGGGTAGCAGTTTGAAAGGCACCAGTGGCATACAGGGAGGAACTGAAATGTCTGGAATAAAGATGAACAGAGGTCATTGTCCCTTTTCTAAACCTTCTCCCCAACAGACCTCGCAAGCTGATGCCATATCTGAGACTAACGCTGGCTAACCAACCTGGCTAACACTGACCTGCCTTGGAGAGGCAGAGACTCAGAGACTCTGCCCCACCCAACTTATGGGCCCACCCAAGCTGCTTGGGTAATATCAGTGGCTGATCTTGGCTCATGCTTTACAAATTCCTAAATCCTCTCAAACAAGAAACATCTAGCTCCAGCGAGCCCTAGGCCTGCCAGTAGCAGCAGCCAGCCTAGATCCACAGCTTGGCTTCGCCTGGGAATTTCAAGCCCAACACAAGTAGCAGCCATCTCAAATTGGTTTATATATAGCTCAGGCAGGGTGGCCCCAGGTAAAACACAGATTGGGGCTGACTTTGGCCTGCATTACCAAGGAAACCTCAGAGCCAGTCCACCCAGTGGACAGCTACAGACCACATCAGAGCACCACCACCCTGACCCTGTAGAGCTGATCCTCCACAGAGGGTGGAGTTTGGTGGTCAGTGGTCACAGCCAATCTTTGTAGCTGAGTGGCCTGGGTAAATCCCTACCATTGATCTTCCAAGGCTCAACTACAAGAAGAGAGTGTAGTTAGCCCACAGGAAGGGTGCACCTCCAGTACCCGGCTTGGGGAATGGGGAGGCTGTGCCACTGGACCCTATAGGACACCTACTGTATACATTAGGCCACACTACCAAGACACGAAGTCTAATACATAGAAACAAACACAGGAAGGCTGCCAAAATGAGCAGACAAAGAAACATGGCCCAAATGAAAGAACAGATCAAAACTCCTGAAAAATAAATAAATGAAATGGAGATAAGCAATCTATCAGATGCAGAGTTTAAAACACTGGTTATAAGGATGCTTAAGAAACTTAGTGAGGACCTCAACGGCACAAAAAATATCCAGTCAGAAACTAAGGATACACTAATTGAAATAAAGAACAATCTACAGGGAAACAATGGAGTAGATGAAACTGAGAATCAAATCAAAGATTTAGAACATAAGGAAGGAAAAAAACAACAAGAAGAAAAAAAATTTAAAAAAAACGAGGATAGTACAAGCAGCCTCTGGGACAACTTCAAGAGGTCAAACATTCTTATAACAGGGGTGCCAGAAGGAGAAGAGAAAGACCAAAAAATTGGAAATTTATTTGGAAAAATAATGAAAGAAGACTTCTCTAATTTGGTGAAAGAAATAGACATGCAAGTCCAGGAAGCACAGAGAGTCCCAACCAAGATGGATGCAAAGAGGCCCACTCCAAGACACATCATAATTAAAATGTCAAAGGTTACAGATAAAGGGAGAATCTTAAAAGCAACAAGATACCTACAGGGGAGTTCCCATAAGATTGTCAGCTGATTGCTCAAAAGAAACTTTGTAGGATAAAATGGATTGGCAAGAAATACTCAAAGTCATGAAAAACAGGAAACTACAGCAAAGATTGCTTTACTCAGCAAAGCTAACATTTAGAATGAAAGGGCAGATAAAAGAGCTTCCCACACAAGAAAAAAACTAAAGGAGTTCAGATTCACCAAACCATTATTACATGAAATGTTAAAGGAACTTATTTAAGAAAAAGAAGAAAACCAAAACTATAAACAATAAAATGGTAAGAAAATATATATCTATGAACAATTGAATCTAAAAAACTAACTAAGCAAACAAGAAGAACAGAGACAGAATTATGGATAGGGAAACATCTTGATGGTTGCCAAATAAGAGTGCGGTGGATGAGAATGGGTGAAGAAGGAAGGGGATTAAGTAGTACAAATAGGTAGTTACAGATTAGCCACGGGGATGTCAAGTACAGTATGAGAAGTGGAGTAGCCAAAGAACTTAAGGTGCATGTCCTGTGGACGTGAACAATGGTGTGAGGATTGCCTGAGGGAGTGGAGGGTCCTGGGTGGAGGGGGGGTACTAAAGGGGAGAATCAGGACAACTGTAATAGCATGATCAGTAACACATAATTAAAATAAAAAAATAAAGTATAAGAAAATGCTCCCTGAATTTAAGGAAGCCACACATAAATTGCAGTTCCTCTAATTACCATTGGAAGTTTGTTCAGATATGGGGCAAATTCTCTAGAATTATATAATCTGAAGTATAGATCATGGCTTCAGAATCTGAAGCATGATAATCGCTTAGAAATCTTTAAATAGTTGAGTCTGTCTTCAAGTCGTATCTACTAAAACTTGAATTGCAGTAGTGTTGTGAGGCAAAATCCATCCCCCAACCCCACTCTAATTCAAAATCCAATGTAATTCTTACTTCTCTATTCACCTTCAGTACCTCTCTTCATCTTACCTAGATCGAAAAAAAAAATTGCCCTGGCTGGTGTAGCTCAGTGGATTAAGCGTGGGTCTGTGAACCAAACAACCTCGGTTGGATTCCCAGTCAGGGCACATGCCTGGGTTGCAGGCCAGTTCCCAGCAGGGGACTCACGAGAGACAACCATACATTGATATCTTTCTCCCTCTCTCCTTCCCTTCCTCTCTAAAGATAAATAAAATCTTTAAGATAAGACAAATAAGTGGGTCTACAATGCAACTTCTATATTTAAAGAATAACAGTTGAAGAAGGAGTTGTAATATGTGCCCTCACCTGACTTGGAGATTAATGGGTCTGAGGGGGAAAAAAAGTGGAGTTAGAAGAAAATTTTTCTGCGCACGGGATCGTCCAATTTGTGACAACTCTGTATAAACACAAAGGGCAAAACTCTGTTGATGAAGTAGCAAACTTCAAATAATGCTAAGTGAAGCACAGTCGTTGCTAAATTATGCGATACTTAGGATAATTATTTGAATCCTGAGTTCCGAGTGCACACCAAGCCACAGGCCCACCAGGCCATTCCTGGGGGTCCAGCGGTCGTGCTCCCCACACGCACCAGGGTCGTTTCACGGGTCCCCTCACGCTCTTCTTGGGCCCCACGGCCGCGGTCACGATAAGCTGAGTGGCGGGAAACCCCTAAGAGTCTGTCTGAGCCTCTAGGCGAGATCCACCAGAGTCCCCTGAACTTGGCGCACCCGCGGGGCGGGGACCCCGCCTTTCGCGGGTGTCCTCGGGGAAGAGGAGCAGAGCCGGAATCCGCAGAGGGGGCGCGGAGGGCCCGAGCACCGGCCGCCCGCCCTGCACTCCGGCCCCGCACTCTCGGCTCGGAGCCCGCTCCTTGCCGGCTCGCCGTCGGCCGCCCACTCCGCTCTGCCCCGCAGCCCGCGTACTCTGCGGAAGAAGCTGCAGGCGGCCGTGACGCGTCAGGGAGGAAACGCCGGCGCCCGGCGGCCCTGCCGGCAAGGAGGAAGCGCGAGTGCGCCCGGCGCCCCGCGCCCGCCGCGTGGGGAGGTAGCACCGCGGAGCCCGGTAGGTGCGGGGCAGGCGCGACGCGGGGACGGTGAGCCGACCGCAGGGGCCGCGCGCGTCCGGCCGCCGGCGGAGGCTCCCGGGCGGAGAGACGGGGCGGGGCGAGGAGTTCCCGGGCCTCGACTGCAGCCTGCCCTCGGAGCAGACGTGCCTTTCCCGGGTGCCCTGGGAGCTCCCCCAGCCCTGAGCCCGGAAACCTCCGAGTTGATCTGGAGGAAAAAGTACTCCCGCCCAGCCCCGACTCCGACAGTTTGTGCTTTGTTTCCTTGAGGTGAATTCCGATCCTGTTTTTTGATTCCTACACCCCCGAGTGGTGTCAGTGGAGGGACATCGCTGATTAACCCGTGCACAGCCTCAGATCTGGAGCGGAGGGGCCGGGGACCCCGAGAGTGGGGAGACCCCACCTGAAGTGGGAAGTGGATGCGGGTCACCTGCGAGGACGGAGGCCTCGGGAGTGGAGAGAGCGGGAATCCCTAACCTGTTGTTCCCTGGCCTGTAGTCTCACACTTAAGCGTATTGCTACCCTTCAAGTTGTCTGTGATTGAACTCTCTCATCAAGTGAATTTGACTATTGATTCCCACAGTTTTCACACTGGTATGTTCTATCTAGAAGTGCTTTGAGATTTTTTAGTTTCGTCCTTTTTCGTGGTGGTTACTTGACAAGAGAAAAAAGAAAGAATTCGTCTTTTGAGACTTAAACTCTTTATTATTGAATTTTGCACAGTGATTTCTGAACCAAGAATAGAATTTCTGTCCTGCACAAGAGACGGTATAGGGTCCATTGAAATGCAGGAATAAATGCAGAGAACTTTCTGAATCTTTATCAAGGTAAAAAAAAATGTTAGACTGTTGTGTATTTTCATTCTTTCCTTTTGCCATTAGGTCGAGTAGTCACCCAGCCAATGTGAAAGTGCCTTATTTATTTAACAAACACTTTGTCTGTCTTACTATGTCTGAACTCGTTCTAAGTGTTTTATAAATATTAACTCAAATTGTTAACTCGGATACTAAATTATAGCTGTTCTAGCAATGAAGCAAGCACTACTGTGCCTGCTTCAGTTCCTCAATGTCACTGCAAAAGCTAGAACCAAGAGAGGAAGTTTCAGGCTTTTTTTTTTTTTTTTGGTATTGCTGATGCCTTCGGGCCCTTGGCTACCACTCCCTTAAGACAAGCCACCACCTCTGCACTCTCTGGGGAAGATAGTGTGGAGCTACCCCCTCTTTTGGACTCTTCCTTCCAAATCTCAGCCAGCCAGATCCCTAGTGTCTTCTACAAGATGAGCTTTCTTTACTGCCCGTCGTACCCCTGTTAGCTAACTCTGGAGAGACCAGAACTTCCTCTTTTCTTCAACTGCCACTACATGGAGCCTAATTTGGGTTTTAAAAGGAGCTTTGTTCCTAATCTGTTTGACAGTCGATATGACAGGTCAGGTTGAAAGTGAAATGCACAATAAAATAGAAACTTTTTAACCTCGTAGGTGTCTATTTTGTGATTTGCAGATATAAAGAGAAAATATTTTTCCGGAAAATATTTTTCCTGCCCTCTTTAAAGGAGTGCCTTGGCCTGATGGTCAGATTAGTGAAAAAATAGACATATTTCTTTTTATTATGGTGATTATGAGTCTAATGTTAAGATATGCACATCATACTAGCTTTCTGTCTCTCATATATTTACATTTCCAGGGAGATGATTAAATGAGACTCTAAACTTTACTTAATAGGATTATGAAGTGTCTCATGGAGCAGGAAGGCTCACTTTCCTCTGATACAATTCATGGCACAACAGACGGTACTAGATTTCATGAATTCAATTCAGCCAAATGACAACTAACACTTTCATGGCTTACAAAGTGCTTGCAGACGTATTTATTTGCTCTTACTAGCTATGCAGTCCTGGTAACTGGTAGCCATAGTGAGGAAACGGGGGCATAGAAATGTTAAAAATCTTCAGCCAGGACTGCATAGCTAGTAAGAGACAGTGCTTGAATAGAGAGCAGGTACGTGGACAGTGCCTGGCACATGCCAGCCTGTAATAAACATTTTTGGAATGAATGACTCCAAACGACTTCAGATTTCTCGCTTTTCCAGAACATACGCCTCTTAAATATCCTAATTGATTTGTGCCTAAAAGAAATCCAGGCCTAATCCAATGTCCTTCTGTTATTTCAAACAATACCTATCTGATACACATATTTTTCTGTAAAAGGGATGAGAATGCCCTTTGGGGCATTTCTTAGGATTTGTCATCTCTGGTTTTTTAAAAAGAGAATAGATTGATTATTCTTTCTCTCAAACATTGTACTTTCCCCCTCTGATCTGGAGAGAGTTTAGATTGGACACATAGTTTTAGGGTTTATGTTGACAACTTTCCTACCTACCCTGCTCAGTTAAGGTCATTTTTAAGGACTACAGATCACTATAGGTTTTCCATGAACTCAATTAAACTACTTAGAATGCAATCAAGTTCAAACACAATGATCCCATGTATTGTAGTTTTTTGAAGCATCTGACATTACTACTGTGTTTTTCAAAATGTTGCAGTTACTTTAGTATAAATCATCTTTTAAAAAAAACAGGGAGCCTTCAACTATTTATATCCTTTAAGTATAACTCTCTGTGTTTTAAAATATGTGACCTCCAGATGGAAAAGCTTCAATTAGAGAGGAAAATACGCCCATTACCTGGTGGGAGAAATTGAGAAGGGAAAAATGAGAGATGGGATTGCCTTTGCCGTGAGGGATATTAGGTGGTAAGAAGCCCTTATCGAAGTCACATGAGTCATCTGCCTGTCAACGTTCTTCTGTATGGGGGTGGAATAAAATACTTTTGAAACCTGCCTTGTTTCAGAAACCACTTTACCTTTTCCAATCTTCGTGTTTTCTCTTTTTTTAAATTCATGTAAATTACTGACTAAACTGCTGATTCATGAAACTCAAATTATGTAACATGTTATTTCTTTCTTTTTTTTAATTCCTGAAGAAACAACTCGTGCATTATTTTAAGGGACTGAATGTCTGTTTTCCTTTACTTATTCCATTCTGTACCATGGCATCTTTGTTCTCATTTTGCCTTTTTACCACCTTCTGTTTCATGGAGAAAAGTGGTAAATCTAAGAGATGCTGATTTCACATCTTGTGGTTTATGGCAAAGTCATTTTAATTCAGTACTAACTTTGAGTTGTCATTGTGGAGGAAGACAGCATAGAAGTCAGATGCTGAAGGCTGATTCAGAAGATCAACCAGTAAAATTTTATTGCCTGTCTGAAGCTGAGCCAGGGAGTTTTCAAACGGAACAGTGTACCATCTCCTTGCCCTGTCCAACTTCTCAGGGCCTTTCCTATTTTCCACATGTCCCCCAAAATGTGCCTTAGTTTACCTTCTTTTAGCCACTATTTCTTCCATTATTAAAAACTCAAATCTGTTTGGCTTGGGTGGGGTTGGTGGGTGAATGAAAGAAGGGTGATTATATTAGGGGGATTGTTCTAAGGTGAGAATTGATAATATGTAAGACAGTGAAATAAGAGTTATTAGTGAGAGCTCACCATGGAGGATTCGTGCAGATTGCTGCTTTGCCTCTTCCAAGGGGACCAGAAATACAGGGATCAAAGCAAGTCTGGGAAGGATTAGAAATATCTATTGGCATATGATATTGGCAGGGAGAGTTCCTTTGTACAAAGAAGTGTCTTTATAGGTATCTGTTTCTTCAGCCCACAAAATGTGTGTGTTTGCAGGTAATTAAAATGTAGAGAGCTGGTTTCCTGGCTTTAAACTGAGAGTAAGGAAATTTAACAGGCTTTTGGTTGGGTAAAGGCTTGCCTTTTGTATCTTTTTTAAAGCCTTACTCTTTTTGAGTCTGCCTGTGATGTTGAGATAATGTCATTCTTTTCACTGTTTTGTGATTTTAAATATCCAACATTGTATTTACATGATATATAGTAAAAATATGACTCAGGTTAATTGCTGCCATTCAGGTTCTTGATATATTTGCTATGCCAGTCAGTACAAAACATTTTTTCCCTATAGGTAAAATGGACTTCATGTATATTCACATATAAAATCTGACTAAGTAATGGACTAGACAGTCTATAGGCTGCTGGATGAAATGTCAAGTACAATGGGGCTTCACTAGAACTTGACTAATTGTTTGCTTGAGTTCAAAAATAAGAAGAAACTTTAGTTATTTACCTCCCTATTTTTAAAATAAATATAAATGAAACTTAAAATGATCTGGTTTCCAACTCAGCATCCACACATGCAGACAAACAATATGTATATAGATAGAATCTCTAGATAGACTATGTAATCTAATTCATATGTTATATGTTATATGTATGACCAGCTAAAAGGGACTATATGGATCATATCCTCAGTTTCCTGAGAAAACACTATATATATATATATATATATATATATGCACCTTTTATTCCCATTTTTATTTTAGTTTTGTTTATGTTTTCTAAACATTTTTTAATTACAAAGGTATGCATGCTCTTAAATTCAAGCAATTGAGAAGCACATAGAGTGAAAAGTCCTCTTCATTCTAATCTCACCCATGAAGATAAACACTGCTATGTTTTAATATCCTTTTAGACTTTTCTTTTTTTTTAAATATTTTTTATATTTATTTATCTTTAGAGGGGAAGGGAAGGAGAGAAGGAGAGAACTATCAATGTATGGTTGCCTCTTGTGAGTCCCCTACTGGGAACTGGCCTGCAACCCAGGCATGTGCCTTGACTGGGAATTGAACCGCGATCATGTGGTTCTCAGGCCCGCGCTCAATCCACTGAGCTACACCAACCAGGGCTAGACTTTTCCCCATGCTGATCTAAACCTATATATCTATAAATATAGAGAGTTTTTTCTTTTTTCTTTTTGAGACTGGGGGGAGGAAGAGGGAGCAAAAAAGAGGGAGAGGGAGAGAGAGAGAATCATCGATTTGTTGTTCTACTTATTCATGCACTCATTGGTTGATTGTGTTATGTTCCCTGGTGGGAAATCAAACAGGTAACCTTGACATATGGAGACGATGCTGGAACCTACTGAGCTATCAAGCTAGGGCCACAAGGTTTTTTTGTTTTGTTTTGTTTTGAAAATGGGAATCACTGTACACAATTTTTCCTTTTGTTTCTTATTTTAACACTTTATTATGGATATCTATAAATCAACACCATTAGTTTTGACAGCTGCATAGTAGTCCACTTAATAAATTATCCATTTTCTTTTTTTTCGTTTTTTATTTTTTATGCTATTACAGTTGTCCCAATTTTTCTCCCTTTGCCCCTCTCTTCCTCCTCTGCCCCTCATTTCCATAGCTGGTCCCCACACTATTGTTCATGTCCATGGGTCATGTATATATGTTCTTTGTCTAATCCCTACACCTTCTTTATTCTAGACTCCTCTTCTCTCTTCTCTCTTCCTACAGATGTCAATCTGTTCTGTGTTTCTGTGCCTCTGATTCTATTTTACTCAGTTTATTTTGTTCATTAGATTTCAGTTATAAGTGAGAACTTACGATATTTGTCTTTCATTGACTGGCTTATTTCACTTAGCATAATAGTCTCCAGTTACATGCATGCTGTCCCCAAAAGTAAATCCTTTTTTACTGCTGCATTCCATTCTGTATATGAACCACAGCTTTTTTATCTACTCATCTACTGATGGGCACTTCGACTGCTTCCAAATCTAGGCTATGATAAATAATGCTGCAATGAACATAGGGGTGCATATATTCTTTTGGATTGGTATTTTGGGATTCTTTGGATATGTTTCCAGAATACACTATCTGCCATACCCCTGGCTATCTGCCATACCCCAAGCCTGGATAACACTTGGACGTTCATACTACTGCTCATAGAGGGGATGATTGAGGGTGTGTCAGTGGATGGACAGACCCATTCAAATCAGCATAAAGCATATCTCCTAATATAAGTCACCAATATTTGTATGTTAAGTACATCTAAAATATATAATAAGATATTTAAGAAGAGAAGTAACAATATTGATACATAATTGATTGTGATCACTAAAGGAAGAGCAGAAAATCAGTAATAGACTTTAACAAGGAAAAAGTGTTGAATTTAATTAAAGTCAGAACAGTTGACCTTGACATATTTTGAAATAGTCTCCTCATAAGCACATTTTTTAAATAATTGGTTAACAATGGTAGAAATAGGTGATTTTTGACATTGCTTGTGATCCTTCTATATTGTAGGCCGTCTCAGAGTTAGTAACAGTTGGCTTCATATAATTTCATGTATTTAACTCCCTAGTTACGGTGCCACGAGTTTTTCCAGACAGCACATGCCTGGGCTAACATCTCCCCACCTCCTTTTCCTTCTCCCACTGCGCATACGCATGAGCTGTTGCCTGCCCACGCTTTCCTCCTATATCCTTTTGTGGCCTTCCCTCCTTTTCTGAGAGTTCAGTCCCCCTTTTAACCTTTTTTTCCCCCTCTTCTTCCAGTTTTTGCTTTAAGAAAATTTATCTGTCCTTTGTCTATCCAACTCCTTCATTTTGATCTTAAGCAAAAAAGATAATAATCATGGTGGTACAGTTAAGAGCAAACCTTTAATAAGGAAAAGGAAAGCTTTCAGTTTGGGAGGAAAGGTAGACATTATAAAGAACTGGTGGTTTCAGCCTTCAGAGCTCTTGAGAATACCCAGTAATTCATTTCAAAATCTCCACAGAACTTTCCACCCACCTCCTCTTCTCTAAAATAAGCTGTTTTTTTTTAAGCACTGGCATGTACAACACAATTTAAAACTATAATTTTTGTTCATGTCATTGCAGTAGCATTGTTTTGAGCTTATTTTTTTCTCATTGAAGCTCTTAGCCATATTATAGATTGACTATGTTTTGGTCTTAATGCCAACTCCTAGTTAACACCCACTATTCCCTTCAGAGTGGACATCCAAAGCTCTAGATATCTGGTTTGGAAATAATGTCTTTGTTTTGAAGCTGAAGAATTCGAAGAAAGCAACCTTAAACCAAAGATTAGCAATCTCTGAGAAGTCGTGTGTCAAGATTCCAAACCTTTTCTTCCCAGATTTCCATCACCAATGATAAGCTATAGCTCACTGATGAGAAGCATAGATTAGGCATCCATTCTTGGAAGTCAGAGAAGAAGCAAAACAGTTTCAGAAGAAGTAAAGGTGGGGAATGAAGCCCAGGAAGCTGACTTTGTACCAACTTCAGCTCACCTGTAAAGGTGCTTTGGCCAGACGTGAGCTCCACACCAAGACAATAGCTACTGAAACTGCACTGACACCAAAGGCCTATTTTTTAGTGAACATTAATGAAAAAGTTTTTGAAGACATTTTTATTCAGCCTCCAAACAACATGGTGTTAAAATTCGTGATGGCTTAAACATGAAAGTTCTATATTATTTGCTTATTTGAACTACGACCATTGTGAATAAATAGTTAGAAGTTAAGACCTTGTTATAATTTTTAAAATGGTTTTTAGTTTTGTAGTTCTAAGTGCACATAGTTGTGCATTGTTGACATTTTTTAGTCTATTCTAATACAAGTATCTCTTTTTTCTAATTGTTCTCCTTTTACCCTCACTTTTTCTTATAAATATTTGGTTTAATTGTTTTTGTCTGTAAGGGAATGATGTTTTTTAAATTAATGAAAGATAAGACATACCAATGTTTTAGCAGGCAAGAATTTTTGAGAGATTTGTAAGATTCTGTCTCCTTTTCCTTTTAAATTTTATGTCCCCTTTAGATTTCCTGTATTCCTGATTTTCATGAACACAATTTATTTCTGTTTCTTCTTTTAAAAATCCATTCAGGTATGAATAAAATCCCCACCCAACTAAATTTATTTGATGCTTTCATTGGATATTTTAGAATTAGGAATTTGCTTTAGAGATGCAGAATATGTATAAATTGTTGCCTCTGTATAGAAAAACAAGGGAAAATAAGAATATATTTTTGCTTTGTTTGTCTAAGCATAGAGAGACTCAGGAAGGTCACATAAGAAATTAAGTTTATCTAGTGGGCAGGACCAGGAAGGGACTGGGACTAGAGGTGGTGGTGTCTGCTGTCAGAGAGCACCCACAAATTGAAAGAAAAAGCAAAGAAATGGAAGGGCTGTGGCTTTGGCCCCAAGGGGTCTCGAGCGCAGATACGTGAGGATTATGACAGCGTGGAGCAGGTTGGAGGTGAATCCAGACCACAACACTCTGTTGCAAGCTGGTTTCTCTTTGTCACTGTAGTCCATGAGGAAGCCATGGAAGAAGACATCCATGACAAATTTGCAGAGTATGTGGAAATAAAAAAATACACACTTCAACCTGAGCAGGCATACAGGATACCTGAAGGGGTATACTCTAGTTGAGTACGAAACGTACAAGGAGGCCCAGGCTACTATAGAATGACTCAACAGCCAGGATTTAATGGGACAGATGATCAGCATGGACTGGTGTTTTGTTTGGGGTCCATCCAAGGGCAAGAGGAGAGGTGGCCGAAGACACAGCAGGAATCCAGACCAACAGGCACCGCTGACAGGTCCTCAGTTGTCCAGGTGTTCTCTCCAGAGATTCCATTTGACCATGCAACCTTGGAGAAATAAAGCTGGGTGAAACTCACTGTTTATAGTTAATCTCTTACCCAATTGCTTAGTGGGTTTTTTTTTGAGTTATGAATAAATGTCCTGTTGTTTTCTACATTTAAAATCCTTTTCTGCTCTAACATCGCAAGCTCTGAAATACTATTTACAGTAACGCAGTGTGGGTCACTGTGAAGATACTTCTCCCAGTGACTGAATTCTGTGGGAGTTTCTACATTACACATAATCTTAAGTCTCAAAGGGTTAAAGTAGAAACACTGCATGGTATTTCTTTTTCTTGGGAGCTAAGAGAGAAGTGGGATGTTTTCAGGATATCAAAGAGTGATTATTCTGTTCCTATATATACTCCATCCTGAGAAAATCGATGTTCCAGGGATGTTTCTTTTGTTTCTCCTGCCCTGCTGCCATGATTTTACCTCCTGCTGTCTAAGGTCTTAACTCTCCTATTGGGGCATTCTCCCAGATCCTCCTTCCCTGAGGGAATCTATGCAAAGTTCTTGGTGCCCACTTCAGTAGCCAAGGAAGAAGGTACCTTGGAGATGATCTAGAGGAACATCAATGAGGCCAAAGAGGTAAAGGATGTGGCTGAGGCTGAGAGGGACTTTAGTTAGCATGGTGGGAGGGGACCAGTACCAGAGACCAATCAGGTAGTAGGGTGTCTAGCAGAGGATGAAGGTCAGCAGACATACATGGGGGTTGATTGTCTGAGAAGTGGCAGAGGACAAATCCACCAGCAGGAGCTGGGAATTTAAAAATATACTAAAATTCAGAATCATTTAGCTCTTGACATGAGTATAGGGTAAACTGATAGGTGGTCAGTGAGATGGAGCTCTCCTCCTACAAGGAAGAGAATGCCACAAAACTGCTTCTGAGAATGCCTTCCCAGTTTAGGACTGTAGGTTCCCTTCCCCCCAGGGATTATGACAAACATGCTGGAGAAAAGGTTTGATTGAGGTGCTGTGTTATATGAAGCTACTGTCTACCAAGAGACTTCATGGTGTCCCAAGAGTAAAGGAGAAGACTGATCACTTTCACCTTACCCCTTGCCCAGCTAACCCAGATTCAGACAGTGGCTAGAGGTTGTTTGGAATTGAAGGCATTCAAGAAAACTGTGCAGCATCAGGTACAGGAAATACAGAAATTTATCTGATAGCCAGCTATCAGATAAATAAACCAGGCTAGAGGCAATAGTTTTACGATATGGATTAGGGCCTGGGGATTGAAGACTCGCCCTCTTTGTGGGGGGACAAGACACACTGAAGAGAGTGTGGCTATAGCAGATGGTCATGGCAGTCAGAATTAGCAGAATGGGCAGCAGAAGGTGAAGAGGTTATAGGTGGTCTTTTGCTATTGAGCCTTGACACTGCCTTTGGTGACACACTGAGGGAAGGGGTCTGGTTGATACGGAATAGGAGCTGCTGGCGTGGGGTTGAGGACTATTAAAACTGGTCCTTTTCCACCTCCCCCCAACTAAGCCACCAGTATCATGCTATCTCTTCCCAATTCACCCTTGAGTCTGTGAAAAACAATGCAGTGCTGAGTTATGATTCTCCCATGGTGTTAATATTAAAAAAGCTAGAAATATATCTTGAAAATTCCTATATTCCCTTTAGGCTATGGAGATAATCATTAAGTTTGTTAAATCCTGGGACTTAAACAATTCTGCCTTTTCACATACTCTTCTAAACATTGCACTTTACAGAAAGTGAACAAGTTAAAAATTTAGTCACGGGGTCACAGTGGCTGAACCAGGATTTAGAACCAAAGTTTGCCTCCAAAGCCAACTCTCTATTGTACTATCCTGCTTTATTTCACTATTAATCCTCACACATGGTCTGTAAAGTAGACTTTGAACTCAATGAAGATAGGGATTGAGTATCTGTCTATTCACCACTGCATCTGGCGATCAATAAATACTTGTTAGAGGAATGAATTGAACATATGAGGTGTAGAGAGATTAAGCAATTTATCCAAATCCACATGGCCACTATTTGAATAACAGAGCCAGATTCTCTGATTCCAAATCTTACACACTACAAACTAAGATCCTACAGCACACTGAGCTTTGTGTATATCTTGGACAGGGATTTGGAGGGTGGAGGGTATAGAGGACAAATAGGTGAAATAAGAGTTTTTGTTTGTTTGTTTTATGTAAATGCTGAGATCCTACATGAGTGAAGGTAAAGCTAAACCCTACACTTTATAAAAGGATATCTCTTCCACCTCACCAACATTTTTAGATGAAGTGATTTTTTTGATGTGTCTGTGATTAATTTTGTGGGAAAAAAATCTTGTGTAAAATGGGTGCTGCTAAAATGGGGCATTTTGCAGCCTCTCTGAAGTGACCTTTAGTAAAAGTCGTATGTACAATACAATAACTATAATGGTGAAACAATGTTAGATAATAAAATTTAACATTTTCCAAATGCTCTTTGCTGCCTCTCCCAATTTTTGGTAAATTGCTGAGTTTTTGGTTTGAATCAGTAAAGAATAGTTTTCAGGTTTGAGGTGCAGAGTTCGTACCTTTGTACAGGTCAGTTAGATTGAGTCACTATTAGTTTGATAAAAGGCAAGCTCTGTAGGTCAGATTCCTAGGTATAAGGCATTTGGAAGAGTGATTTCAGCAGGCACAAGGGACTTTTAGGAATGGTGGATAGTAGCAGCCATAGACATACAATTTTATGAAATGGTTGGAGTTATGATCAGGTTACGCCGAGCCAGTTGGACATTGGTCTTTCCTTTTCCCCTATCTTGAGTCCCTATATTTATGGGGTTTGGGGATTTTAGGTTTTTTTTTGCACTGTGCCTAGAAATACATCACACTTTGAGAAGAGGTTTAAAAATAGGTCAGGCTCCTGGACTTAAGTTTGATCCATAGCCTTACTTCTGCCTCTCCTTTCCCTATTTTATATGCAGTTTACCACCTAAAAATCTTTTCAACCACTTCTCATACCTGGAAACTTGAACTTACAAAGGAATGTCTAGCTACCTCAGTACTCTTTCATTACATTAACAACACACCTAAAATTTTTTTGACTCTGATATTTTAAATACAACATATGGGCAATGCAGGATTATACAAGAGGGCACTAATTTAGAACCAAAAATAACACCTTTTCCACATAGATCATAATGTTACCACCAGTTTGTCATTGAAGCGAATGGAGATTGAAACTATTAATCAGGTTGTCAGGCTCTAAGAAAGAGTGAAATTCTTCTGTGTCATCATGTTGTGGCCCATAGATTTCAAGCGATTTAGCCAAAGTCATATAGCTAGTTAGTAGGAGAGCCTAGACTCAGAAAAAAAAACCAAAAAAATAAAGTAAAACAAGCAAACAATGCAACAAAAACAGATTTCTAACTGCAAGTCCACACCTAAAATTTGCTTCTTGTAAACAAACCCAACTATAATTACTTTTACATGGAGGCAACAAGCTGCTTTTTAAGTCTTGGGGTAGCAGAGGTCTTGTATGCACCATACTATTAGAATATATATATATCTATATATATATGTATATATATATATGTACATACACACATACATATACATACATATATACATATAGTCTATCTGGAAAAAGTCCAGCTATTGTTAATACAATGAGAATGGTTTGCACAACACTGATGTAACCTGGCAGCCAATGAGAGTGGACTGGAATGCACATGTGTGAATAATGATGACTTCACTGTACTACCCAGTGGAGGCAGTAATGCCATTAAGTGAGTTTACCGTGTGGCCTTTTCATTCAAAATGACTGAGTGAGTACAGCAATGAATCTGCATGAGATTTTGCATTAAGCTTGAACATTCCTCCACAGAAATTATTTTGATCATTCAGAAGGCCACAGCTATGGGCAACTCATGATTGGCAGCTTCATCACAACATGCCTGCTCATGCATTATGTATCATGCAGAGTTTTTTGGCAAAACATCAAATCATCCAGGTGACTCAGCCCCCCTATAGCCCAGATTTGGCAGCCTGTGACTTCTGGCATTTCCCCAAACTAAAATCACCTTTGAAAGGGAAAAGATTTCAGATCTTCACTAAGATTTCGGAAAAGTACAACAGGCAGCTGATGGCGATTGGGAGAACTATGTGAAGTCCCAAGGTGCCTATTTTGAAGGGGACTGAGGTGTCATTGTCCTATGTATAATGTTTCTTGTATCTTGTTTAATAAATGTCTGCTTTTCATATTAAAAAATTAAGTTTATCTGTTTGGGATTGGGTGGTGATTACTGGGTGGTTAGGGACAAAGGTGGGAACCAGGCTTTTCACTCTATCTCATATTTTCTTGGTTTTTGAACCAGGTGAATATGTACACCATTGTAAAAGTAGTTTTAAAAAATCATGTCTGTGGGTTCCTTGACTTAAAAAAATAGGTCTATTTCTATTGTCCCTCTTCCTCAAGTCTTTAGTAAAGTTGTTGTTTCAACTCTTTTTAAAAGAATGCCTGTGGGGGGTGGGAGGTTGGGTAACTGGATATAAAAGTAAAGGAATTAAGAAGTACAGATTGGAAGTTACAAAATAGTCACAGGATGTAAAGTACAGCACAGGAAACATATTCAATAATATTGTAATAACTGTGTATGGTGCCAGGTGGGTACTGAAAATATTGAGGGAACACTTTGTAATGTAGATGGTTGTCTAACCACTGTGCTTGTATACCCCAAACTAATGCAAAATGATATTGAACGTGAACTGTAATTGAAAAACAAAATTTAAAGAAGTGTCTTAAAAATAAAAAGAATGCATGTGTAATTTTGCTGGACTAGTAGCATTTTGCAAGCATCTTGACCTGACCGGGCGCCTCAAGGGCTGTGACTAAGATTCATTAGGAATCCTTCCCTTAGGAAATTTTGATACTGCAGATGGAGCCAAGCCTTAAGTTATTGTTGGCTTATTCGAAGAACCATTTAATTGAAATTATCTTAAGTAGTCTGCCAACTGGATACTGAATTGTTTCCTAATAAAACTGTGAGATAATAGCAACATATTCATTCCAAAGTTAGTTGATTTTTCCCCATGTTATCTTGTATCTTATTACCATGGTTATAATTTACCTACTTGATATTGTATTAGTTTAGTGCTTTTACAAAATAAAGGTTAGTTTACTTTTATTAGTTAGATAATTCTATTCCTTTTGGTACACACTAAACCAAATAGTCTCTTTCTTAAGGAATTTTTTTTTTTTGGTCATTTTTGACCTGTATTTTACCCTGAGGAGAGCAAAGGGAAAGGAACTGATATTGAGTACCTACCCTGTGCTGGATGCTTTAGAGCCATTATTTTATTAAATGCTCATAATAACTCTGTGGGGTAATGTGGGGGTTAGTGAGGTGTTGAAGGTAGCTGTGTGTGGCTAATACAGGGAAGAGCTGATTTACAGAATGTCCTGAGACTTTGAGAAGGAGGTAAAGGCTGGCTCCTCTCTAAGCCCCCCGATCAGAAGAACAGGCGGACTTGATTTACAGATTACTCATTACCATCTGCTGATGAGTTAGTGGTTAAATGAGTTTGAAAACTGGCTTTTCATTTTTACTTTATTATTCTGAAATTATATTAATGTTGTAACCTAGAAACTGTTGCCAGACTTCAAGAAGAAAGATTACTGAAAATGTTTTAAATATTCTATATGCCTGCCTAATAGAAAAGGGCTTAGAATTCTAAATTTAATTGCTAAGTGTGTTCAATTTTTTCTGAAGTATGCCTTTATATTTTTACATTTTTTATTGTATTTTTCTCAAACCATATAGTCCCCTTATACTGCCCTCCTTACTGCCATCACCACGCTGTTGTCTATGTCCATGGTCCTTTTTTCGTTTTGCTCAATCCCTCAACCCTCTCCACTGCCCCCTCACTAGCTGTCATCCTGCTCTCTATCTATAAATCTGTCTCTATTTTTCTTGTTAGATTAGTTTATTAGATTCCACAAATGAGTGAAATCATGTGGTATTTGTCTTTCTCTGATTGGTTTATTTCCCTTAGCATAACATTCTCCAGGTCCATCCATACTGTTGAAAAGAGTAAAATTTTCTTCTTTTTTATAGCTGAGTAATATTCCATTGTGTAAATATCCCATAGTTGTTTTATCCACCCATCTACTGATGGACTATTGGGCTGCTTCCATTTCTTGACAATTGTAAATAATGCTGCAATGAACATAGGGTTGCTATGTTCTTTCAATTAGTGTTTTGGGTTCCTTCAGATACATTCCCAGAGGTAGAATCACTGGGTCAAAAGGCGTTATTCATTTTTAATTTTTTGTGAATCTGCATACTGCTTTCCACAGTGGCTGTCCCAGTATGCAATCCTACCAATAGTGCAAAAGGTTGCCTTTTCTCTACATCCTCACCAGCACTTGTTGTTTGTTGGTGTTTTGATGATAGCCATTCTGACAGGTGTGAGATGATATCTCATTGTGGTTTTAGTTTGCATTTCTCTGAGGATTAGTGTCGTTGAGGGTCTTTCCATATGTCTAATGGCCATCTGTATGTTCTCTTTGGAGAAGTCTCTTTTCAGGTCCTTTACCCATTTTTAAATTGGTTTGTTTGTTGTTTTGGTGTTGAGTTTCATAAGTTCTTTATCAGTTTTGGATATTATCCCCTTATCAGATATATGAGGGAATATGTTCCCCCATTCCATGGGTTATCTTTTTATTTTTTTGATGTTTTCCTTTGCTATGCAAGAAGTTTTAGTTTGATGTCCCATTTGTTTATTTTTTCTTTTGTTTCTCTTTCCTGGGGAGATATATTCGATAAAATATTGCTCAGAACAGTGCCTGGGATTTTGCTGCCCATGTTATCTTCTAGGACTTTTATGGTTTTGGGTCTAACATTTCAGTCTTTGATTCATTTTGACTTTATTCTAGTGTGTGGTATAAGAAGGTGGTCTAGTTTCATTTCTCTGCACATATCTGTTCTGTTTTTCCTATACTTGGACTGTAAAAGTGTGGGTTTATTTCTGGGCTCTCTATTCTATTTCATTGATCTATATGTCAGTTTTTATGCCAAGTACCATGCTGTTTTGATTACTATGCCCTCACAGTATGGTTTGATGTTAGGTATTCCTCCAACTTTGTTCCTCTTTCTCAGGATTGCTGTTGCTCTGCAGGACCTTTTCTGGTTCCTTAATATTTTTTTAATATTTGTTCTAGTTCTGTGAAATACATCATTGGAGTCTCGATGGGAATTATGTTGAATCTATAATTGCCCTGGGGAGTACGGACATTTTAATGATGTTAATGCCTCCTATCCATGAATATGGTATGTATTCCCATATACTTGTGTCTTCTTCAATTTCTTTCTTCAGTGTCTATAATATTCTGGGTACAGGTCTTTTACATCTTTGTTAGGTTTATTCCTAGTTATTTTATTATTTTTGAAGCAATTGTGAATGAGATTGTTATCTTGATTTCCTTTTTTGTTAGTTCATTATTGGCATATAAAAATGCAGCTGATTATTGGATATTAATTTTGTATCCTGGTACTTTGCTGAATTCTTTTATCAGTACTAGTAGTTTATTGGTGGAATTTTGGGGGTTCTCCATGTACATCTGCTAGAAGTTTTACTTCTTCCTTTCCAATTTGTATGCCTCTTGTTTCTTCTTCTTGTCTGATTGCTGTGGCTAGGACTTCCATTACTATGTTGAGTAAGAGAGGTGAAAGCATCTGTCTTGTTTCTGATCTTAAGGGGAATGCTTGTTGTTTTTGCTCACTGAATATGATGCTGACAGTGGGTTTGTCATATATGGCCTTCATTATGCTTAGGTATGTTCTCTCTAATCCCACTTTGCTGAGAGTTTTCTTTATAAATCGGTGCTGGATTTTATCAAATGCTTTTCCTCTATCTATTGATATGATCATGTGGTTTTTATTCTTCATTTTGTTTATGTGGTGAATCATATTTATAGATTTGCAAATATTGTACCAACCTTGCATTGCTGGAATAAATCCCATTTGATTATGGTGTATGATCTTTCTGATGCATTGCTGTATTCAGTTTGCTAATATGTTGTTGAGGATTTTAGTGTCTGTGTTCATCAGGGATATTGGCCTATAATTTTATTTTTTTGTAGTGTCTTTATCTGTTTTTAAAGTTAGGATAATACAGGCCTTATAAAATGAGTTTGAGAGCCTGCCCTCCTCTTGAATTTTTTGAAATAGTTTGAGAAGGAGAGATGTTAGTTCTTCTTAGAATATTTGGTAAAATTTAGCAGTGAAGCCATCCAGTCCAGGGCTCTCATTTGCTAGGTTTTTTTTTTTTTTTTTGATTACTGCTTCGGTTTTACTAAGTGTGATCTGTATATTCAGATTCTCTACTTCTTCCTGATTTAGTTTTGGAATATTGTATGTTTCTAAGAATTTATCCATTTTGCCCAGGTTTTCCAGTTTGTTGGCATATTCATATTTTTCTTACAATCCTTTGTTTTTCTTTGGTGTCAGTTGTTATTTCTCCTCTTTAATTTCTGGTTTTTATTTTTCTTTCTCTTTTTTTCTTGTCGAGTATGGTTAAAAGTTGGTCAATCTTGTTTACCTTTCCAAAGAACCAGCCTTTGGATTCACTGATATTTTGTATTATTTTCTTAGACTCTATTTCATTTATTTATGCTCTGATCTTTATTATTTCCTTCCTTTTACTCACTTTGGGCTTTGTTGGTTGTTCTTTTCCAAGTTCCTTTGAGGTATCTTTTTTAAAAATATTTTATTTATTTACTTTTAGAGAGGGGGGACGGGAAGGAGAAAGAGTGGGAGGAAAACATCAATGTGTGGTTGCCTCTCATGTGTCCCCTACTGGGGACCTGGCCTGCAACCCAGGCATGTGCCCTGACTGGGAATCGAACCAGCAATCCTTTGCTTCACAGGCCTGTGCTCAATCCACTGAGCTACACCAGCCAGGGCTGTTTTGAGGTATCTTTTGATTTCTTCCCTGATACCATTGTTGACCCATTCATTTTTTAATAACATGTTATATAGCTTCCATGTCTTTGCATGTCTTTCATTGTTCCTGTGATTCTTCTTGTGATTGATTTCTAGTTTCGTAGCATTGTGGTCAGAGAATATGCTTGATATGATTTTAATTTTCTTAATTTGTTGAGACTTGTTTTGTGTCCTAACATGTTCAATTAAATCCATTTGCTTGAGTGTGTTGTGTAATGCCTCTGTCTCCTTGTTGATTTTCTGTCTGGAAGACCTATCCATTGAAGTCAGTGGGGTATTACAATCTCTGACTATGACTGTATGTCTGTCCATCTGTCCCCTTATGTCCATCTAGATTTGCTTTACATATCTAGGTGCTCCTGTGTTGGGTGCATAAATGTTTACTAGGCTGATACCCTTTTTGGGGGATTGTTTCTTTTATCATTATATAGTGTCCTTCTTTGTCTCTTACTATAGGCTATTTTTTTTAGTCATTTGTTGTTGTTCAAGTACAGTTGTCTCCATTCCCCTCACCCCCACCATTCCCCTCACCTCAGCCCTCCCCACTTCTCACCCTCAATCCTACCCGCCTTTGGCTTTGTCCATGTGTCCTTCATACATGTTCCTTGACAACCCTTCTCTCTTTCTCCCCCATTATCCTCTCCTACCTTCCTTCTGGTTACTGTCAGTTTGTTCCTAATTTCAGTGTTTCTAGTTATATTTTGCTTGCTTGTTTTCTATTTTGTTGGATATAAGTATTGCTACCCCAGCTTTTTTTCCCTTTCCATTTGCATGAAATACCTTTTTTCATCCCTTTAGTCTGTGTGTATCTTTTGATCTGAGGTGCTTCTCTTGGAGGTAGCATATATATGGGTCTTGTTTTCTTACCCATTCAGGTACCCTATGTCTTCTGGTTGGAGCATGTAAGCCATTTACATTTAAGGTGATTATTGATAGGTTACGTATTTGGAGCCATGTTATTGCTAGACTATTTTCCTCTGTTTTTTTTTTCTTTTCCTCCTCCTACTTCTACTTGTTCTAGCAAGCCCTTTAACATTTGTTAAAGTTCTGGTTTGGTGTTCACAGACTCTTTTAACTTTTTCTTGTCTGGGAAGCTCCTTATTTCTCCTTCAATATTAAATGATAGCCTTGTTGGGTAAAGTAGCCTTGGTTGTAGTTCCTTGCTTTTCATCACCTTGACTATTTTACACCATTTCCTTCTGGTCTGAAATGTTTCTGTCGAGAAATCTGATGACAATGTAATTGGTGCTGCCTTGTATGTAACTACCTGCACTCTCTTTCAGCTTTTAGGATTCTTTTCTTGTCTTTAAGCTTTGCCATTTTAATTATGATGTGTCTCAGTGTAGATCTCTTTGGGTGCATCTTGTTTGGGATTCTCTGAGTTTCCTGGACTTTGTGTCTTTTTCCTTCACCAGATTAAGGAAATTTTTGGTAATTATTTCTTCAAATAGGTTCAGTCTCTTACTTACTCTCTTCTCCTTCTGGTATTACCATGACTCAATGTTATACTTCATGTTGTCCAAATGTTTCTTAAGCTCTCCAGTCCCAAAAGAAACCCTGGATCCATTAACAGTAACTCCCACCCTCCAACTCTTTCTTCTCCCAGGCCCTGGCAATTAGGAATCTGGTTTCTCCATATGTAGATTTCCATATTCTGGACATTTCATAAAAAAGTGGAATCATGCAGTATGTGGTTTTTTGTTGCTGGTTTATTTCACTTGGCATAATGTTTTTTTAAGGTTTATCCATGTTGTAGGATGTAGTATTTCATTTCTCTTTGTCACTGAAAAATATTTGATTGTCAGTGTACCATGTTTGGCTTCTTTGCTTATGTGTTAATGGACATTGAGGTTGTTTCCACTTTTGGCAAGTAAGAATAATGCTGCTATGAATACTCATCTGCAAGTTTGTGTGGGCATATGTTTTCATTTCTCTTGGGTGATACCTAGGAGCAAAACTGCTGGGCCCTTTGGTAACTGTTCAAATTTTTGAGGAATTGCCAAACAGTTTTCAGTATCTGTACCATTTCATAATCCCACCAGTATGTGTGAGGATTCAAATTTCTCCAACACTTGTCTGTCTTTTTGACTTTAGTCATTTTAGTGGGCATGAAGTGGTATATCTCTGAGGTTTTTATTTGCATTTCCCTAGTGAATAATGATATTGAGTATTTTTCATGTGCTTATTGATATTTGTGTGTCTTCTTTGTAGCAATATCAATTCAGGTCCTTTGCCAATTTTCAAAGTGTGTTATTTGCCCTTTTTTGTTGAACTGTAAAAGTTGTTTGTATATTCTGGGTACACATGACTTCTCAGATATATGATTTACAAATATTTCTTCCATTCTGTGAGAGAATGGAAATTCTTCTATTTCTTTTTTCACTTTTTTAATAGTTTCTCTTGAGGCACAATAGGTTTTAATTTTTATGAAATCTAGTTTATCTCTTTTTTCTTTTGTTATTTGTGCTTTTGGTGTCATACCATCTAAGAAATTACTGCCTGACTCAAGGTCACAGGAATTTACTACTTTGTTTTTATCTAAACACTTTATACTTTTAACTCTTATTTTAAGTTCTGTGATCTATTTTGAGTTAACTTTTATTTATAGAGTGAGGTAGGAATCCAACTTCGTTCTTTTGCTTGTGGATATCCAGATGTTGCAGTACCATTTGCTGAAAAAGCTGTTCTTTGCCCACTGAATTATCTTGGTGTCCTTGTCAAAAAGTATAGAAGTTGATGAAGTGGGAGGAGGTTGTTGCAGAAATCTTTTAGGTCTTGGCATGGAAGCCAATACCAGGCATGCATTCCTAGGATTTCTAAGTCCGTGTCTACCTCTGGGAGGGAAATTTCTGAGAGTAAGTATGTTGTTGGAACATGTCCTCTTCAGTAGTGTATGTAGTACAATAATTGAATTACCTCTTTCCATTTGGATCATATAGCAGTATTCTCTGTTGGCAACACTGGATGTCCAAAGGAGTGAATGTGATTGTTTTATTAAGGGTTTTTAAATCTTATGAGCTGACTTAGGGAAAAGATGATAGATGTGAAAATGCTTGGCATAGTGAAAGGCACAATGTAGGCACTTGATAAATTGCCTACTTAACAATTGTCTGATATTAACCTGTCCATAATATTCTATTATATTTAATAGTCTTAGGGAATTTAGAAGGCCTAGGTTATAGTGTTATGTCTGCCACTAACTTGTTAAGTGATCCTTAGCAAATGACTTGATTTTTTTTAGTAAATTACTTAAAGTTTCTACTACTTCCAAAATGCAATGTTTGTATTAAATTCATATGGAAAAACAAAGCTTTAAATAAAGATCATTCTCTTAATAGAGGTGGAAGTTTTTGTTTTTGTTCTCAACTTTTACAATTTTAACTAGGGTACACTACATGAATAAGATTCTTTATTGCATTATCTAAAGCCAACCACTGATTTATTTGAAAACAAAGAGTTTCTTTGCAGTGTCATTTAGCCTGGCATTATCATGAATCCAGGAATTATTCTACACTAATCAGAGAACAGTAATGCAGTTGTACTTAAATTTAGAGTTCCACACAGCCATTCACCAGAAATGAATTGAGGTGAACAAGTACTTCTAACTTAATTTGCAAAATTTCTAAAACATACTGGTGGAATTCACTGCAGGAATCGCAGTAAAAAGCAGGTTGGAAGCGTGGCCCAGATCATACAAAGCTATCAGAGAAACTGTTGCTGCTCTCTGTTATATCTGTGGTTTGGATCTGTGGATTTCTGGTAAAATTAAATGATAATGTAAATTTCAGGAGCGTTGATACCATTTTGAAATGTTGATGTATGGTATGACTGTTAGAGAATGAGTCAGTATCATTGCTCATCTTGGTTTAAAAAGGAATCTAATGCCTGACTTCAAATAATGCTACATGGAATCACATTCATGTAGTTATAAAGGGGGAAATTCTCTTTTTTTCTTTTACACTACATGCAACACTGAACGGTTTTCTGTGCTCTTGTCACCAAATGTGTGGTAGTGTTGTCCACACCAGCCTATTCTGAGACACCAGCTGGGTGTTCTACCATGTAACTCTATTCTGATGCTGTCTACTTGGAGACTCCACAGGTTAAAGGCTCAGTTATATATAACTACCCCTCTCCCCACCTTTGGCCAGCAATCAAAAGTTCAAGTTGTTACCTGTTCTGACCAACAGGCTATAAATTCTTTTCCTACCATTCTCCTCTGGTCCAGTTAATTTGCTAGAGTGACTCACTGAACTTCAGAAAATAAGTCTGCTTACTAGATNAGAATTAAATAAAAATTATATTAAAAAATAAATAAAAAAAATAAAGATTCTATGAAATCTCAAAAAAAAAATAAATAAAGGCTCAGTTATATATAACTACCCCTCTCCCCACCTTTGGCCAGCAATCAAAAGTTCAAGTTGTTACCTGTTCTGACCAACAGGCTATAAATTCTTTTCCTACCATTCTCCTCTGGTCCAGTTAATTTGCTAGAGTGACTCACTGAACTTCAGAAAATAAGTCTGCTTACTAGATAACTAGTTTGTTAGAAAAGGATGTAACTCAGGAACAGCCAGATGAGAGATGTGTGGGGCAAAACTATGTGGGAAAGGACAAGGGACTTTTCATGTGCTCTACCATGGAGCACCACTCCCTGCACACCTCCAAGTGCACTGACACAGAAGCTCACTGAACCCCATCTTTGGGGGGGGTTATGGAGGCTTTGTTATGTAGGGATGGCTGATTAAAGCATTGACCACAACCTTTACCCCCTCCTCTCTCTGTAGAGGAGAAAAAATTCCCACCCTCTGATCTAATCAGATCAGTTTCCCTGGCAGCTAGCACCTCTCCTTAAATTACTTAGGGGCTTTCCAAAAACTCATTAATATAAACTCAGGTGTGATTGAAAGAGAGGCTTGTTATATGAATAATAAGAGACATATATTTTACTTTTATTGATTTTATCACTTAGGAAATTCCAAGAGTTTTGAGTTCTGAGCCATAAATAATCAAAGACTAAATTTATATATTGCTTAATATAAATCACAGTATTACTGTAGTATGCCTTGTTTAAGTAAAAGTTGCTAAAATTGTGAGAACTAAAATTATTTTTCTTCCTCCATTAAAAGAATATGTTTAAGTGTCTGTCTGAGGTTTCATGGAAAAACCAGGAGGCGAGCCATCCAAGTATGTTGCGAGTTTTTCTTTTTTTAAATTATACACTCCTATATTAAAGTTTACTTATTGTAATTCTGTGTACATTTCCTTAAGTTCAGTTTCAAAAGGAGGAAAAAGTGGAAAACAAGTTGCAAAATACTGACTTAGGTAATGGATGGTTGTTATGAGTCATTATGGTTGATTATGTAAGCATGTACAGAAGCAGGAGGATCCCTTTTAAAATGACAGATTTCCCCAAATCTTTAATGAAAAGGGTGGTGTGTATGTTTAATGAAGTCTCTTCTCATGTACTTTCTAATCATTAAAATACATAACTTGGGTTATGTGGAATTTTCTGGTTAAGTGATTGAGTTGGAGACTATATGTTTGTTGGGTAGTTGTATACTATCCTGATCAGCATTTGCTCATAAACATTTATGGACCCACCAGAGCTAGCCCTGCCCTATTGACTTTTGGACTTATATTTATAGGTGAAAAAGCAGGGAGCCTTTCTCATGTCATCTGAAGTATTTAGCTAGAGACTTAACATTTTGACCTTAAAAAGCAATTTTCTTTTTTTTTTAAGATTTTATTTATTTATCTTTAGAGGGTAAGGGAAGGAGAGAAATATCAGTGTATGGTTGCCTCTTGTGCGTCCCCTGCTGGAAACTGGCCTGCAACCCAGGCATGTGCCCTGACTGGGAATCGAATCGCGATCCTGTGGTTCACAGGCCCATGCTCAATCCACTGAGCTACACCAACCAGGGCTGCAATTTTCTTTTATTTTAATGTCATTAATGTTTACTATTCAGGTTTTACTTTTAATGTATATTTCTTATAATTAAAATAAAATGAGCCCTGGCTGTTGTGGCTCAGTTGGTTGGGTGTTATCCTGCAAACCGAAGTTCACTGATTTGATTACTTATTGGTCAGGGCAAAAGTTTGGGTTGGGGATTGGGTCCCCAAAACCCAGTCTGGCACATGTAGGAGGCAAATAAGAGATGTTTCTCTCTCGTATCAATGTTTCTCTCCCTCTTTTCCTCCCTTCCCCTCTCTCTGGAATCAATAAAGACAAAATAAATAAATAGCAGCAACAACTACAAGTTCTTAATACTTTATAAAAAATGAGTCTTTGGACTATGGCATTTAATAGAACCTTTATTCATACTTCATTGTAATCAAATGTAAAAGCAGAATACTTTTTTTGAATGTAAATGCTATAAAATGATCAAAGTGGGATGAATGTCATTGATAGGCATTGTTACCTATAGGAAAGCAGGTTTCCTCTGTGGCTCATTATCTGTTTAGCTCCTATGAGAGACTGTACTTAACAGTGGTTAAGACTGGGGGTCTGTACCTCCCCACAGACCATAGTTCAAATAGAGGTTCAAAGAAAATTCTTTTTCACCTGTGGAATAGGCATAGTAGTAAGACATAACTCACAGGGTTATTATTAAGTTTAAAATAAATAATACTTGTCGGTCTCATAAAACAAATAATACTTGTACATCACATAACATAATGCTTAGAGTATAGTAGGTGCAGGATAAATGTAATTAATAGTATTCTTTTTTATTTATTTTTTGTTTTTCATTACCATTTATCTTTCTTATATCCTCTTCCATCTCCACCCACCACCTACCCCCCACAATCACCACACTGTTGGCCATGAGTTCTTCTTCTTTTTTGCTTAAGCTCTCCACCCCATACCGCCACCCCCAAGCTATCAGCCTGCTCTCTATCCTTGAGTCTGTCTCTTTTTTGCGTATTGGTTCAGTTTGTTCGTTAGATTCCACATATGAGTGAATTCATATGGCACTTGCTTTTCTCTGGCTTATTTAACTTAGCATAATGTTCTCCAGGTCCATCCATTCTGTCACAAAGGGGAAAATTTTCTTCTTTTCTATGGCTGAGTAATATTCTATTGCGTAAATGTATCATAGCTGTTTTATCCACTCATCTACTGGGGGACACTCGGCTCGTTCTAAATGTTGGCTATTGTAAATAACACTGCAATGAACATATGGTTGTAAATATTCTTTTGAATTCCTGTTTCAGGTTTCTTTGGATAAATTCCCAGAAGTGGAATTGCTGGGTCATAAGGTAGTTCCATTTTTAAAGTTTTTAAAATTTGTTTTAAGATTTTATTATTTTTTTAGACAGTGAAAGGGAGGAAGACAGAGAGGGAGAAAAACACCAATGTGTAGGAGAAACATTGGTTGGTTGCCTGTCACATGCCCCCAACCAGGGACTTGTCCTGCAACCCAGGTATGTGCCCTGACTGGGAATTGAACCTGTGACCTTTGGGTTCGCAGATGGGTACTCAACCGACTAAGCCACACCAGCCAGGGCCCATTTTAAATTTTTTGAGGTAACTCCACAGTGGCTGCACCAATCTGCATTCCCACGAACAATGCAGATAGATGCCCCTTTCTGCACATCAATGTCAGCACTTGCTTTTTGTTGGTTTGTTGATGATAGCTGTTCTTACAGGTGTGAGGTGATTTCTCATTGTAGTTTGAATTTGCATTTATCTGATGATTAGTGGCATTGAGCATCTTTTTGTATGTCTGTTGGCCATCTGTATGTCCTGTTGGAGAAGTGTCTGTTCAGGTCCTTTGCCCATTTTTTAATGGGGTTGTTTGTTATTTTTGCTGTTTTATAAGTTCTTTATACATTTTAGATATTAACTCCTTATCAGATGTATCATTGGTGAAAATGTTCTCACATTTAGTAAGATATCCTTTCATTTTCCTTTGCTGTGCAAAAGTTTTTAGTTTGATGTAGTCCCATTTGTTTAATTTTTTTTTGTTTTCCTTGCCTGAGGAGCTATGTAAGAAAAAAAATGTCTGAGATTTTGATGCCTGTGTTTTCTTCTAGGATTTTTATGGTTTTAAGTGTAAAGTTTAAGTCTTTAACTATTATGAATTTACTCTTGTGTGTGATATAAAAGGTAGTCTAGTTTTATTTTTTGGTACTTATCTGTCCAATTTTCCAACACCATTTATTGAATAGACTGTCTTTACCCCATTGTATGCAGCTGCCTCCTTTGTCAAATATTAATTGACTATAAAGGTGTGGGTTTGTTTCTGGGCTGTGTCTTCATTCCATTGAATTGTATGTCTGTTTTTTATGCCAGGACCATGCTGTTTAGAATACTATGACCTCATAGTGTAGTTTGATAATAGGTAACTTGATTTCTCAACTTTGTTCTTCTTTCTCCAGGTTGCTGTTGCTATTTGGGGTCTTTTGTGGTTCCATACAAATTTTTGGAGTATTTGTCTAGTTCTGTAGCAGTTACATTGAATCTATAGTTTGCTTTGGTAGTTTGGGCATTTTAATCATGTTAATTCCTCCTATCCGTGAACATGGTATATGCTTTCACTTAAGTATATCTTCAGTTTCTTCCCTCAGTGTCTTACAATTTCTGAGTACAGGTCTTTTACATTCCCGGTTAAATTTATTCCTAGATATTTTATTCTTTTGGAAGCACTTGTAAATGGTATTGTTTTCTTAATTTCCCTTTCTGATAATTCATTATTGATGTGTAAAGATGCAGCTGATTTCTGGATATTGATTTTGTAACCTGCTATGTTGCTGAATTTATCACTTCTAGTAGTTTCTTGGTAGAATCTTTAGGGTTCTCTATGTGCAGTATCATGTAATCTGCAAATGATAATTGTTTTATTTCTTCCTTTCCAATTTGGTTGCCTTTTTTGTCTTGTTTTGTTTTTGTGTTTTTGTTATCTCTCTCTTTATGTCCATTAAGAGTTGTTTTACATGTTTAGATCCTCCTATGTTGGTTGCATAAATATTTATTAGGCTTATATCCTCTTGTCGAATAGTTCCCTTAATCATTATGCAGTGTCATTCTTTGTCTCATAATAGCCTTGATTTTAAAGCCTATTTCATTGTATATAAGTATTGCTACCCCAGCTTTTTTTTTCCTTTCCATTTGCATGAAATATCTTTTTCTGTCCCTTTAGTCTGAGTGTATCTTTCATTCTAAGGTGGGTCTCTCAAAGACAGCATGCATATGGGTCTTGTTTTCTTATACCTTTAGTTACCCTGTGTCCTTTGATTGGGGCATTTAAGCCATTTACATTTAAAGGGACTACTGTGAGATATGTATTTATTACCATTTTATTTTTTTAAACTGCTTTCTTCTATTTTATTTTCTTCTTTGTAAAGTTAGCCCTTTAACATTTGTTGCAATGTTGGTTTGGTGGTAACAAACTCCTTTAGCTTTTTCTTGTCTGGGAAGCTCTTCATTTCTCCTTTAATTTTAAATGATAGCCTTTCTGGGTAAGGTAGCCTTGGATGGAGGCCCTTGCTTTTCATCACTTTGAATATTTCATGCCAATCCCTTCTCACCTGAAATGTTTGTTGAGAAATCAGGTGAGTCTCATGGGGGCTCCCTTGTTAGGTACCTACCTGCTTTTCTCTTACAGCTTAAGACTCCTTGTCTTTAACTTTGTTATTTTAATTATGATGTATCTTGGTGTGGGCCTGATTGGGTCCATCTTGTTTGAGACTCTTGCTTCCTGGACTGTGTGTCTTTTTCCTTCACCATATTAGGGAAATTTTTGGTCACTCTTTCTACAAATAGGTTCTTTATGCCTTGCTTTCTCTTTTCTTCTGGTATCCCTATGATGTGAATATTTTTACACTTCATGTTGTCCCAGGGGTATGTTAAAGTATCTTAATTTTTTTAATTATTTTTTCTTTTTGTTGCTCTGATTGTGTGTTTTTCACCTTGTCTTCCAAATCACTGATTTTATCCTTTGCTTCATCTCTTCTACTCTTTATTACTTGCACTGTATTATCTATTTCAGATATTGTGTTCTTTATTTCTGACTGGTCCTTGTTTATGGTTTCTATGTCCCTTTTCATGCTGTTGAACACACTTAGAATCATTACTTTCAACTCTATCTAATAAATTGCTTGCCTTCATTTCATTTAGCTCTTCTTCTGGAGAATTCTCTTGTTCTTTTATTTTGGGGCTGTTTGTTAGTCTTTCCATTGGCTTCCTCTTTGTGTTTGCTTTTCTGTATTGGGTAGATATACAGACTGCAGTGCAATCTGTGTCAAATGCTGCCTGTGACTGGGCCTGGGCAACCTGGTTATCACAGTCCACTCCAGGAACTGGAGAGGCATCTAAACTTTGTCTCCCTATCATTTACAAAGTAGTCTGGATTTTACCTCCTAAGTATTTCTCAAGTATGTCTCATCTCTTCTATATCCCATCTCTTCTGTGTCTACGATAGCCTCTTGAGGCTCTCATCATCTTTGACCTTTATCAGTGACCTCTCTTAAGAGAATTTTCTACCCTATTCTTGATCTCTCTCTCTCCATTAACTCTCCGCGTTGCTTTCAAACTGCCCTAAAGCAAAGACCTGACCATTATCATTGCTGCATGTAAGTACATTCTTCATTCTTATAATATCAAGCCCAAATCCTTAGCATGGCTTGTCATGTTATCATTGACTCTTCTTATCTACTGCCATTTCTAGCCATAGAACATACCATCCTAAAATGTTGAGTTAATGAATACTAAACTTCATCTCTGAAAACTGAGCATTTGTGGTGATTGCTCATGTTGGTCTACTCATCTGCTCATATCTTCAAGGAAATATGTGAGCATATCCATCTCCAAGGAAAAAGAAGAAATGGAGGAAAAATTCCCCCTTTCCATCCTGCATACCAGAAGAGACTAATCTCAAAGTCTCATTTTAATTTCATGCCTACTTTTCTTAACAAACAATAGCTCTCTATTAGTTCAAGTCCAAACTCCTTACACCATCTTACATATGCAAACTAATTTAGGGCACCACTTCTCCAAAATCAGTGCCCAGTTAGATCAGTTTGGTTAATAGACAGTATAGGCAGGAAGTATGGATTGGTCGTTTTAGCTTTTGTTGCCCCAAAAGCTACTTGGGGCAGCTTTTGGCTTTTCAAATCTAGGCGTTAGCATCAGAATATTAACTTTTATATGTGTGTATACCAAACAAAAACTTTGTATTCACCAAATATTTATTGAGTACCCACCGCCGTTTAGGCACTGTACCAGTTGTTGGGGTTTTGGTGATAATCAAAATCAGCATAACCTCTGCCTTCATGGAGATTCTGGCCTAACTGTGAAGACAAACAATTACAACCCAGGGTAAAAACTGCTGGCACAGGGCAAGTGCCCCAGGAACCCACAGCAAGGGTACCTAATCCAGCTGTGGTATCAGGGAAGGCGTTTTAGCCTCATGACATCTAGCTGGATGGCAGTGATGGGCTGTGCTGTACAGGAACATCAAGTGAAAAATTCCTTGGGGAAGGAGCC
Organism: Sturnira hondurensis; assembly: GCF_014824575.4. Lineage (NCBI taxonomy): Eukaryota > Metazoa > Chordata > Mammalia > Chiroptera > Phyllostomidae > Sturnira > Sturnira hondurensis. The sequence goes on from NW_028082759.1 coordinate 33,717,092, forward strand.
TGTGCTGTACAGGAACATCAAGTGAAAAATTCCTTGGGGAAGGAGCCTGGTATGCTCAAGAAAGTGAGAGAAGTTACTTAAGGTTGGATCTCAGGTGTAAGGAGGTATCTTTATTACTGTAGTAGATCATAAAAGAAAAGAAAGGATATCTCTTTGTCCTACCAGGGGCATGCTTGCTCTTTCCCTCAGGATCTAAATTATTCAAATCAACATATTCCTTGTTTGCTTGGAAGTTTTAGGAGGAAACAAATTAGAATGATCAAAAAGAAGCTTCTGTTGTTTCACTGACAACAGAATTCTAGTCAAATGTTGTGGTGTTTTTAATTTATGTAATTTTGTACATGTAAAATTAATAAATCATATTGAGGTGGTACAGAGATCACTGTGGTTTGGTAGCAGCCTCCTCACCCCTATCAACCCCTCACTTAGAACATATTTCCTTGGATCCACTCTTTGGATCACCATGGCTATTATGCTAACACCAGACTCCTTACATGGTCTTGTGGTTGGTCTCTCCAACCTACCTTTTTATTTTCTATTGCCCTCTTTCATCTGGACTTACCCTGTGTTCTGCCATACCTTTAGCATACCCTCTGTTTCACTGCTTTTGAATCTTTACCTACCTTCCCTTCACCTAGAATAGCCTTCTTCCCTTTCACTGCCAGTCACACTGTGATCCTTTCTTAAAAGCTCATTTCAAATACTTCTATTAAGTCTCTGATTTTCTCACTATCCTTCCTGCCTCCTTCAGTTCTCTGCTCCAGGTGTGGTTTTTCCTTTCAATAAAACATGACACAGTCTTTTGTAGTGTTTTTTAAAGGGTGTGTTGCAACCCATTAGTGACTTGTGAAGTCAGTTTAGTGGGTTGTGATCAGCATTTAAAAACTTGGAATAAAATAGGCCAAAATAGAAAATGTTAAAATGTGTTCTACATAATAGGTAACATTTGCTTCATGTACTTTTGATATAAGAGTGTACTGACTCATCATGTAAGAAATATTTCTTACTGTAGGTATTCAAAAAAGTTTGAAAAACACCAGTTCATATCATATCTATGGAGTAGCTCCCCAATTAGAGTATATGTGACTTTAGGACAGAGACTTCTCATTCAGGCTCCAAATATTCTACCCTTTTGACTTAATATAGTATCTAGGGTGTTTTGTTCATCAGAAGTGTTGATTTTTCTTTGAACTTTTCTCTAATTTTCTAAAACCTGAGACAGCCTTGCCATAAATTTCTCTTAGAATTCCATCCAGAACTGCAATTTTTGACCTTTATCTCAGGACACACATAAACTAAATGCTAAAATTCTTCAGCATACTAAAAATGTATATTTTTGCCAATCTGACAAAAAAATAGGTATAATCTTGATTCATTCACACCAGATGACCACTTTTGCATTGGCTGTTGTCATTTTTTTAAAATTTGACAATGTAAGGGAAAAGAAGTCAGTGCCCCTGACTTAATAGTCAGGTATTGTATGATTTAAAATTCTTGTGGCATGCTAGTTGAAAACTGTTGGTCTCTAAGACTGAATATTCAATTCAGTTCCCCCTCTGGGAAACTTCCTCTAGGAGTCCTCTGTTCTCCAGTTTCAGTCTGAACTGCTGCTACACAGTTGTCATTCTGAAAATTTTTTTGTGCCTCTTTAACTTGCGTTAGATCCTTCACTGCTGCTCTTTTTTGGATTCTGTTATTTTGGTAGAACATATAGGCTGATAGCTTCCTGAGAAAGAGTACATGAAAGGTAATTTTTTAACATTATATTGTCTGAAAATGTCTGTACCTTCATACTTGAGTGATAGTTTGGCAAGCTATAGAAATCTCAATAGAAAATTGTTATCTTTTGGAATTTTAAAGGCATTGCTCTATTGTCTTCTAGCTTCTACTGTTGCAGTTAGGAAGCAATGCCATTCTTATTTCTGAACTTTTGTATGTACCTCTTTCTTCCTCTCTAAGCTCCTAAGATATTTTTTATATCTCCTGTTCTGAGCTATTACAATGACCTGCCTTGTGAGGTTCCCTCTTTTTTGCCATAGTGCTATACTGTGGACCCTGAGAGAGAAGATATCTAGGCGGGGAAAAAAGAAAAAGAAGGCTCCAAGTGGCTAACTGGGCTCAAATTTTAAAAAAAAGAAAGCAGCCTAGCAGCCATTTCCAGACGGGGGGCTCTCATGCAAAATGCACTTCAGGGAGAAGCCTGCACTGAACTTTACCTGCCTCTGCATCTAACCATGAGTATGCACTGTATTTTTGCTATCTGAGCCATCCCTTACAAGGGTTACCTGGAATTCTATTTCAGACAGTAGGACTGAGGCCTTTCCCATCCAATCAGAACTGTGCAGCTATATTTCTCCATCAGCTTCTTCACCAACCAGTCAGAGCAGCTTCATTCTAGCCAATCAGGACAATGCCTTTTGGACCAATCAAACTGCAAGGATTTGGAGTCCTCATTTACATGAGGAGAAGATAATTAGCGTCCAGGGGCATGGACTTTTATATATTTAAGTCAGTTCCCCTCTGTCTCTGAGAGACCATTCTTCCTTTCCACTGAAGACTGTTTCCCTGGCTGAGCTGAAACACTGAAGATGTCTTGCAGAACAGAGCAAAGCAGAGCAGACTGGCACAGGCAGGAGCAGAGTGGAGCAGACCAGTGCAGGGTAAAGCAAACCTGTGTGGAGCAGGGCAGAGCTGACCAGATGGAGAGGTGCCTGGCCAACAGAGCTACTTTACAACAGTGCTGTTTTCACAGCCATGCTATGTCACAATTGAGCTCTTTTGCACTGGCAGGAGTGTCCGACCTTTTGGTGTCTCTGGGCGTCACTGAAAGAAGAGGAGTTAGTTGACTTGGGTCACACATTAAGTACATAAACACTAATGAAAACTTATGCGTAAAAAATAGGTTTTAAGTAAATTACAGCTTTGTGTTGGGCCACATTCATAGCCATCCTGGACTGCGGGTTGGACGCCCTGGTAAAGTTTCCTTCTTCACTGCACCCCTCATTGGGATTCCTGCTGTCATTGAATTGGTGTCAGTGATCATTGGTTGACAATACTCAATGCATGTTTTCAACCCCAAAGTTACGTTATTCATGTCTCAGAAAAATTCTCCAGTAATTTCGCTCTATTTCCTTTTTGTAGATCTTTGGTAGATTGTGTGTTTGACCTTTTTGATTCAGGCCTCTTAGTTTGTTACTGGTTTTTCCTGTTGTCCATCTTTTCCCAATTTTGTTTTACTTTCTACAAGAATCTCTCAAGTTTATCTTCTACTCTTTCTATTGATTTTTTTTGTTTTAGCTGTTATTACTTTTCAAGAGCTCTTCTTTTCAAAAGCATAATTCTCTGATTATGCTTTTTTATTATTTTAATTTGTTAAAATATTTTGTCCTTGTTTTATGCATTTCAGGTCTTCTGTCCCTATGAAAGCATTTTTTTTGTAGATTAAAAACCACTTCTGTATTCCTAGTACTCTATTTCCTGTTTTTATGCATTTGAGTTTGTTTTATTTTTTTAAACTTTGCTCCTTTAGGTAGAGATTTTTCTTAAGTGTTCAATGATTATTTAAGAGTGAGACACTAAAACAATATGGTGCAAGCCGAACAAAAGTTCTGTGTAACTGGGTAACACTTGTTGAAGGCGAGCTGGCTTTTTGTTGGGGATCACCACAGGTTTCATCATCAGCCATTTTCTCTAGGACCATTCAGTTTTCCCAGAGAACAAGTCTTTCATCTCTTGCCAGTTGTACTGAACCCTGAGCCTTTTTGCCAAATCTGCAGGTTAGGTCAGCTCGCTCCTGCCTGGTGTGCCTTCTGCTGGCCCTAGGATTTCACCTTCTGCCACTCTGCCCATCTCCTGCTCCTCCACAGGCTTTCTGTCTTCAGCTGGTAGGGAATTCATCTTGTGTTTTATGTTTTTCTGATTGGTTTAAGGTTACTTCTGAGAGAAAGGAGTGAAACATCTATGCTAACACTTAAAACTCCTTCCCTGAATTTTTCAATTCACAAGTTTTCCATAAATAACATTAAAAATGAAGGAAATAGGCAAAATGTTTCTCCTACACAGGGCTGTTGAGACCTAATTAATCAATGTTAATGCATTTATGAAGATAAAATCCTTGTGTGGGTGTTAATTGCATGCTGTTTTTCAGAGAGCATAGAAGGAATGCTTATAGATTTTAATTTAGTTTACCATTTCAAAAACACACTGTTTCCCTTGTAACTTTAGATTTTGACAGGCCCATGTTTGTTGGTCTCTCACAGCCAGTTCAAATATCCAGAGAGTGGCATCAGGAGACAATTCATAATGTGAAGCATGCTGAATGTGACTCTGTCAAAGTTGTTAGTGCTCATGATACTAAAGTGTGAAGTTTACTTTTAAAATAGACCGTTTTATTCCATAACCTCATTTGAGTGTCTTTTTTTTAAAGCATATGACTGTGGTTTTCCCATCTCAGTAACTTCAGGAAAACTTCTCACAGAGTAATTGCTTGCAGATAAAAGACTATCTTCAACTAGTTTAAACAGCCATACCATTTCTTTTTTTTCCCCAGTAAATAGTACAGAATGCCTGTTTTAGAAAGTCCAGGTGTAAACTAGTAAGAGCACTGAAGAAGACTGACATCTGGTATGGTGCCACATTATGGATTATGTGTTACTTTAAAATTCTCTGACATATGTGCCATTTTAGTAATAAAGCTAAAAGGCCTCTTATCTTTTAAACTTTTAGCCACTAAGCAATTTAATTTTTTAAAAAATCTATTTAACTTGCTAAATCTTTATCAAAAATCTGCAATGTATTTACAGCATAGCACAGCACACGGAATATAAACATTGTTGTTGGACAGGTCGAGGCTTGAATATCAGCACTGCAGATTGCTATGTGACTTTGAACAAGGTACTTGATTTTCTGTTTTCCACACCTGTAAAATGGAGTTAATAAGGTTTCCTATAGGGATAACATGAGAGAATGCATGTGAAGTCCTTAGCAAAGGGCTTTGTTCCATAAATGTTAGCTGCTTCTATTGAGGTATGTAAAGCATCTAGCACAATGCCTTTTCCTCCTACTTTACTCCTACATACTTAGGATGTTCTGCTGAGCCAAAACTACTAGTAGGAATTTATATAATACTGATCTTTCCTTCTAATTATTAGAAGATTTAATTTGGAGATGGTTTTGGTAAATTCAACAAAAATGTTGTTAAAGTAGCATTTATGCCCAGAGCTTCCTAAAGAGTTGATCCTGTCTGTGCTGAATGAACAACCTACAAAAACAACAGTGAGTTGCTGCAGGGAATTCCAAATTTTTGAAATAAATGTACTCGCAAAGCTACTCAGGCTTTGGGTATTACCAAAGAGAATTCATAAATATGTCAAGCCTTGATAGATTCTTCCTTTTTATGTTAATGTGCTATATGTAAATATGCTGGGTTCATCCTGCCTGTGGGGTATGTTTTGTCCAGCTGTCCCTGGCATCACCAGCATTGGGGTCCTCCAGGACCTGACTTACTGCCCCCTCATTCTAGGGCTACATGCCTGGGCCCACAGGACTAGTCTAGCCCCACCTGACTTTCATTTCCCTGTAATATCACTGATTTTGAGATCAATAAACTCTCTACTCTGACAAGTAGAAGGAGCAGCCTCATCAATTTTAATTTTGAAAACTGCCTGCGTACTTGTCATCAATTTGTCTGGGTTGCTTTAAGGAAAATGGTAGACTCATCAATTTGAAACCCATCATGTCAGAGTTGGTCATTAGGGACTTCTGACTTTGCTATTAAATTATTTCCAGTGAAATTTCACTAGATATTCTAGGTGTATGACTGTTCATATGAGAGAACGGTGAAAAATATATAGAGTAAGGGATGGATCTGTTTTTTATTATTCAGAAAATTATCCTTAATACACTTTCCGAACTTAACTACCATTGGTTAACATATAATAAAATGATTTATTTCATCTTACAGAAAAAAATTTGTTTTATTACTGGGTTTGTTTTTTTTATTGCATTTGAGAAACATTCTAAATTTGAAGGTAAATGTTATGTAGCTTTATGGATACCTTTTTAAAAATTAAACTCATACTATCTATTAAAACTTTTCTATTTAAAATTAAAAGGTTTAACATTCTAGGGATGTAGTTGACTTAGATTTGAATTGTTTAAATAATTTTTGTAAACTATTTACTCTTTTTTAACATTATTAAACACATGTAAGATAATATTAATAGTATATATGCATAGTACAAAGAATAACAAAAAATCAAGTACACATAATCTACCACCCAGTTTAAGAAATAGAATATTAGCAATACACTGGATTCCCCATGTTCCTGTCCCCAATGCAGTGCACCCCCTCCATCCCTCAGGTAACCATGACAAAACTTTATATTTATTATTCCCTTGACTTTTTGTAAAACTAGTTCTTACAACATTTGTATGTATTCCTAAACAATGAATTGTTGACTTTTTTGAAATTTATATAAATGTAATAATTTCTCCTAATACTTAACTTTTAACATTGTGTTGCTGACATTTGTCCATGTTGATATATACAGATTTGTTTCATTCATTTTACTTCTGTATAATGTCCACTTATGTCCCACCATTTAGTTCTCTATTCTCTTGGTGGACATTTGCATCATTGCTAGTTTTTTGGGAAGTTCCAACGTTGACTTTTATATATGTTCCTTGATGCACATAAACGAAAGTGGAATTGCTAGATCAGTTGCATAATTTCTGAGTCTTATGAAGAATGAAGTTTGCTTTTCTTTGAATTTAAGGTGGATTTGATATTGGGATAATTTATTTGAAATGACTAGTTTGATAATTTTGTATCAATTTTAGCAATTTTTCTAGAAAAAATAGTTTGCTTTTGAAATTACTTAGAAATAATTGATTTATTCAGAAAGGTTGGGCAGTGAGGAATTCCAGATCATTTAGATATGTTTATATAGAGATACAGATATGAGATAAAAGATATGATAGTTTCAAGAACCAGAATATAATATTAATAAGAATGGATAACTTTTATAGAATATATACAAAATGGGTGACTATCCTGGTACATACCAATTGAGTAATTGAATATCAGCCACTGCCTGGAGGTAGTTTTGGGGGGGGGGTGTAAATTTCTGAATATGGAAAGTGAAGTAATTGCCTTCAGATTTCTTGATTTTGAGACAAAAAAAGTAATTTTCTATTCATTCAGTCTTCTTTGATTTCCCAGTGCACCTTCTATTGTCTGGAAGTAAGATGGATTGTAACATGCTGAGTTAACTTTTCACTTTGATATTGGAAATTCTACAAATTCATGAAAAGATGAGTCAACACGGATATCATCATTGTCAACTTCACAATTAGTGTTTCTTGCCAATGCTTTCCTTTGTAGATCTCTGGAAATGTTTTACATATGAAATTTATTTTTTTAATTAATTAATTAATTTATCTTTAGAGGGGAAGGGAAGGAGAGAAGGAGAGAAACATCAATGTATGGTTGTCTCCCGTATGTCCCCTGCCAGGAACTGGCCTGCAACCCAGGCATGTGCCCTGACTGGAAATCAAACCGTGATCATGTGGTTCGCAGGCCCTCACTCAGTCCACTGAGCTACACCAGCCAGGGCCGGGAGGTCAATTTAAAAGGGACTAAAAAGTGTCCAGTAGATTTGGCCGTGAGTAGAGCATTTTGCTATGTGTGCAAGCAGCTCAGAGATGAGGGCTGGAAGCTGATGACATTGTGTTGAAGAGTAACCTAGAGGAAGAAGAGAAGATAGCAAGTGTGGACTCTATTCATTCAATAAAACCTGGTGAGTGTCCATTAGGGTGACCAACCACCCAGGACTGCAGGGTTTTCTGGAATGCAGAATGTTCATTGTTAAAACCAAAGCAGTCCCAGGCAAACAGGAGCAATCGGTGAATTTACAAGCTAGATTCTATGCTAGATTCTGAGGTTGTAATAAATAGACATGCAGAGAGAGAATTATTATGTAATATGATAATTTAGGGTATAAATTTAAGGTGCTATGGGAACACAAAAATGGATACTCCCTAGTTTGCAGAAAATGGTCAGAGTGAAGTTGTAAAGAAGATGAAATGAATCCAGAGAAAAAGTAGGGGTTACCTCAGCAAAAATTGGGGGGACACAATACTTCAGGCAGCAAAAGTGTGCAGCCTTTGGCTTTGGAGTGGTTCTTTTTGAAAACTACAAGTAGTTTTTTTCCAGAAAGAGAAGGGGGAGCTGCTGAAGGGCCTGGGGAAGGGAGCCCAGCTGCTTACACTGCAGTGGTTAGAGGATGTGGGGATGCTGAGGGAGATAAAATCCCCTGGGCTCTCTGTTTTTAGTGAGACTTGGGCATTCCTGAGGGAGAGAGAGAAGAAAGGGGGATGGGAGTTTGAGGAGAAGGGGGAAATCACAGATTTCTGAGAATGGTCAAGTGTAATCATTTAGCTGCAAAAGCTCTGAGAATTACATTGTGTTAAAAGAGATAGCTAACACTAAATACTTCTTTGTTTCTGGCAGTAGGTATGTTATAAACATTATCACATTTAATTATCACAATAACTAGAAGAGATAGATACTATTGTCATCTCCATTTTATGAATGAGGAAACTGAGGCAGAAAGATGTTAATGCTCACCCAAGGTTACGCAGTTTCTAAGAGGCAGAAGTCAGAATTCTGTAGGTTCAATGGAGTCCTTCACTCTTTACCTCTGCAGTTAATAGATAGCCACATGTGACTGCCCTTGACACTCACAACCACCTATGATGGTGTTATTATCCCCAGGTGAGGGGACAGGAACCAAGGTAGAATCTTGTCCAAAGTCACATGGATAGTCAAGATATATGATTAGGCAACGTGTAGGAAAGGACAAACTAAAGACACTGTAAATTGCTGAGACTTTTCCCCACATTGCATATTTTCTCAACTTCAAAAGCAAAGAACAGGGATTTCACCCTCTCCATACCCCAATAGTAGTCTAGCCATTCATTTATATTTTGATTGTTTTAATTCAAATTCCCCTAGAAGTCATGGATATTACTTCTTAACTCCTAACCAAGTGCAAGATTATTTATTGTTAGTGGCCCTAGACTTCAAATGCCCTTACAACCCACTGAACTCCCATTGCCCTCTGAGCCCTGAGTCTTTAGGAAGTGATAGTGACTCTGTGAATCTTTGGTTAGCAATTTCCTATGGCTGTCTGAAAGAAAACTTCAGAAGCCTGGCTGAGCTTCAGCAGAACTAGCTGTTAGAGGCTGGAGCAGACCCTCAAAGGCAGACAAGGAAGGCCCCCAGTAGTAGCATGGGGTGGTGTTGATTAATATATTTGGGATATTCACAGATAAGGGGCTTTCTGTTTAAATTGTAACCAGTTTTGACTCTAGAAGATAATTTCTGCATTTACAGATGAAGAATTAGAGATGATGCAAAGTTAAGGGACATTGCTTCATTTTTTATACTCCTAGTTAATGATTGAGCCAGGACTAGTGTTAAATCCCTACCTCCTTAACTTAGTGCTCCAGTGGGATTAAGAGCCAGTGGGACTTTACCACCAAGATTACTGATTTGCTGGGACCTGTCTGGAGGATGGCGGCTGCCTCAGTATTCAGAATGCTTCTAGGACTGGCTCGAAGACCTGGAGCTTTCTTTCTTCAGTGAAACTCTGTAATGTGATGCCACACAGCATTCCCCGACTCACTCACTGAGTGAGCCTAGTATGTGAGGCTCTACATCACACTAAATCCTTTGGACCCGGTAGAGAGTGTGACATGCACAGTCTGCCCTCGTGATAAAACAGACAGTCATAAAACAATTACACTGAGTGTTTAATTACATTTGTGTGACAAATGCTGTGTAGGATAACAATTAGAAACTATGTGAGTAGAACAAGGTCCCTAATCTAAGTCCAAGGTCAAGGAGAACTTCCCTGCGGAAGTGCAATTCAGGCTGATTCCCAAAGGATGAGTAGGAGTTAAGCGAGTGTTACAGACTGAATTGTGTCCACACTTCCCTTCATATGTTGAAGTTTAACCTCAGCACCTCAGAACGTGGCTCTATTTGAAGATAAATTCTTTAAAGAGGGTAAATAAGACAATTAGGGTGGGCCCTAACCCGGTATGACTGGTGTCCTTATAAGAACAGGAAATTTGGACACAGACAAGTACAAAGGGAGGACCATGTGAAGACACAGAGAAGAGACAGCCGTCTATAAGCCCAGGAGACAGGCCTGAGAAGAAACTCCTGCAGACGCCTTGATCTCAGACTATTATCCCCTAGAGTTGTGAGAAAATAAAATTTTTGTTAAGTCACCCAGTCTGTAAGGAGAAGAATAGCATGTTGCCCACATTTATAAAACCAAAATGCTTTTCAAGCTACAGATTTCCAATGACTAACAGAGATTCATGAAATCAAGTCATGCATCAATTTTTTTAAAGATAATAATCTGGGCGTGTCAAATTATGTGTTTATTTATTGATGGCCTAGTGTTCCCCAACGTTACCATTCATGGACCTGCTTCTAAAGTGCTTTGTATGCTCATGGAGTTCTCTTGTCTGGAAGGACCTTTCTCTGCCTTCCTGCCCAAGAAAGTCCATGCATAGTTCAAAATAACTGCAATCTTCCTGCCCATGAAAGTCCAATGCGTAGTTCAAAATAACTGCAATCTTCTGTACATGATACCTTTTGGACCACTCAGGCCCCTCCCTACCTGTCTGTCTGCTTTTACTGACTGTGTATACCAGTGGTTCCCGAATGTTTTTGTCTCAGAACCCCTTACACTTTTAAAAATTATTGAGGGCCGCAAAGAGTTTATATTTATGTGGGTTATCAATATTCACTACAAAGAAGTTAAAATTGAGAATTTTTAAGTATTTATTTAAATTTAAAAAGATATACCTATTACATGTTAACTGAAAAACACATTTTTTAAAAAATAAGGTTTTTTCCAATACTAAAAATTCATGATATTAACATTATTGTATGTATTTCAAATTTGTTTAATATCTGGCTTAATAGGAGACAGCTGTATATTATATTAGCTTCCTAAGGCTGCTGTAACAAATTAGTACTAATTGGATGACTTAAGACAACAAAAATTTTATTCTCTTTACAGTTCTAGAGGTTGGAAGTCTGACATCAAGGAGGCAGCAGGGCCACACTATCTCCAAAGACTCTAACGGACAGTCATGCCTTACCTCTTGTAGCTTCTGGTGACTGTCTGCCTGCATCTTCCCAAGGCCTTCTTTTCTACTTGTCTTTGTGTCTTCATCTGTCTCTTATAGGGACACTTGTCATTGGATTCAGGGTTCACTTGGCTAATCCAAGTGATCTCATCTTGTAATCCTTTTTGGGGCCACCATTCAACTCACTGCAGTCATCGCACATTTTTTAAAAGCATATTTTATTGATTTTGATATTACAGTTGCCCCATTTTTTCTTCCTTTTATTCCCCTCTGTCCTGCACTACACCTCCTACCAGCATTCCTCTCCAATTAGTTCATGTGCATGGGTTGTGCATATAAGAGCTTTGGCTTCTCTATTTCTATTATTCTTAACATCCTCCTGTCTATTTTGTAGCTACCATTTATGTTTCTTATTCCTTGTACCTTTCCTTGCATCCTCTACCCTTTCCCTCCCCACTGATCACCCTCCGTGTGATCTCCATTTCTGTGATCTGTTCCTGTTCTAATAGTTTGCTTAGTTTGCTTTTGTTTTTGTTTTTTTTTTTTTAGGTTCAATTGTTGATAGTTGTGAGTTTGTTGTCATTTAACCACTTATAGTTTTGATCTTCTTTTTCTTAAATAAGTTTCTTCAACATTTGATATAATAAGGGCCTGGTGATGATGAACTCCTTTAACATGACTTTATCTGGGAAGCACTTTATCTGCCCTTCCATTCTAAATGAAAGCTTTGCTGGATAGAGCAATCTTGGATGTAGGTCCTTGCCTTTCATGACTTCGAGTACGTCTTACAAGCTCCTTGTTGCCTGCAAGTTTTCTTTCGAGAAATCAGCTGATAGTCTTATGGGAATGCCTTTGTAGGTAACTGTCTCCTTTTCTCTTGCTCCTTTTAAGATTCTCTTTTTATCTTTAACCTTGGGTAATGTGATTATGGTGTACCTTTGTGTGTGCTTCCTTGGGCCCAACTTCTTTGGACTCTCTGGGCTTCTTGGACTTCCTGGAAGTCTATTTCCTTTGTCAGATTGGGGAAGTTCTCCTTCATTTTTTTTAAAGTTTTTTTTTCTAAAGTTTTAAATTTCTTTCTCTTATCCTTCTTCTCCTGGGCCCCCTATGATTCAGATGTTGGAATGTTTTAAGCTGTCCTGGAGGTTCCTAACCCTCTCCTCATTTTTTTGAATTCTTGTTTCTTCATTCTGTCCTGGTTGAATGTTTATTTCTTTCTTCTGCTTCAAATAATTGATTTGAATCCTAGTTTCCTTCCCTTCACCGTTGGTTCCCTGTATATTTTTCTTTATTTCACTTTTCATAGCCTTAACTTTTTTCCTTTGTTTTGTGACTATACCCAACCATTTGTGTGAGCGTCCTGATTATGAGTATTTTGAACTCTACATCTGATAGGTTGGCCATCTCTTCATCACTTCGTTGTTGTTCTGCAGTTTTGATCTGTTCTTTCATTTGGGCTATATTTCTTTGTCTCCATGCACCTGTTATGTTGTAAGGGGTGAAGCCTTAGGTACTTGCCACAGTGGGGCAACCTAAGTGGCTCTGTTGTGGTGTTGCATGTGGGGGAAAGGTCATAAGGGAACAGTGCCACTTGCTCAGCTCTCTGGAGGCTTTCAGTCACTTCCCCCACTACCCAACAGCAAAGTGAACCCTTCTGGTGCTGATTCCCAGGTCAGTGGGTTTGAGTACACTCTAGGACCCTGTGGGTCTCTCCAACAAACTCAACTGTGAGGCTGGGAGTTTCTCCCATCACCACAATCCCCACAGGTTTTTACATCCTGAGGTTTTGAAGCTTTATTTTCCTGCACTGGAACCCTGGGTTGTGCAGTCTGTCTGACTCCACAGTTGTTCCTCCCTGTTTACCCATGCAAATCTGGGGCTGCCAGCCACCACCTTGCCATATGTCCTCTCCACCTCAACTGCCTGTCTGCCCCTCCTTCCAGTCTGGATGAGTATTTCCTCTTTAAGTCCTTGGTGGTTGGACTTCCATACAGTTTGATTTTCTGGCAGTTCTGGTTGTTTTTTTGTTTTTAAATTTGTTATTGTCCTTCTTTTGGTTGTGCAAGGAGGCAAAGTATATCTACCTATGCCTCCATCTTGGCCAGAAGTTCATCTTACATTTTGAATGGATTATTGATGCATGTATGATTTTGTAACTTCAAGCATTAGTCATTTGGAAAATACTGGTTCACTGATTTAAGAAGATCTTCCAAATGGTGACACATTTCATTTAATAACATTTTTTAAAAATCACATTTGCTAATATCACCAACTGAGTACATTAGAAAAATCAGTGGAGTGAAGTAGTCAAACAGAAGTAAATTTTCCAAAACTCTGTATTTCACTTGTGAGCTTGTATTGGCCAAGTAATACATTGAGTTGTTTTCCTTGATGTGACAGGCTTACTTTGTTCATTTTCAAGAGAATGTCTGCCAAATATCCAAGTATGGCAAATGTCATCATTCGTCAGTCATCCTTTTGAGTAAAAACGGCTTTTTACGTAACAGCTGCAAATTCAGCTTTTAACTTGACCAGTCACACAGCTTTTAACTGTGAGCAGTCATGAGACTGGGATACCAGCAGACGTGCTTTTTGCACACTTTGACTTTGTGATCCAGAATATTAGAAAGAAATGCATTCAAGGGTCAAGATTTTTTAAAAATAATAATTTTTATTGCTTTGTCAAGGACATCCTTAAGTGAACTTGACTTTTTTCTCTTTCTAAACAGCAAGTAAGTAATGGTGAAGAATACAATGACTACTAGTATATCAGTGCCCCTGCCTTGACTCATGTCAGGCACCAGTGTTCTAGCTACTAGTGCTGGTGCTAATGTGAACACAGGAAATAGGGCAAACAACATCTTCATGTTATTGTGGAAACAGTTTGACCCACAGACCCCCTGAAAGGGTCTTAGGGCCTTCCGGGGGTCTGTGAACTATATGTTCAAAACTGCTGGTTTAGAACTAAATCATTATAGACTGATTAATTTTTAATATATGTATAGTTTTTAAAATTAAAGAATAGTTGACATACAATATTATATTAGTTTCAAGTCTATAACATAGTAATTCAACATTTATATACCTTATGTAATGGTCACCATGGGAAGTCTAATAACCATCTGTCACCATATAAAGTTATCATGATATTATTGACTATATTCCCTATGCTGTACATTACATCCTCATGACTTACTTATTTTAGTCACCTCTTAATCCCCTTCACCTTTTTCACCCATCCCCACCCCCACCACCTCCCTTTTGGCAACCATCAGTTTGTTCTGTGTCTATGAGGTGTATTTTTAATCTCATTAATAGGAGTATCTCCTACTTATTTTATTTAAAATAAAACAAATAGCACAGGAGGGGTTATAATGAAAAGCAACAGTCTCCCACCTCACCATTCCTCTGAATCAACTACTGTCTTAAGGGGAAAAGGTATTTACTTATAGAAAATTTTAAACATACAATATATAGTCTTAATAGTATAATTAGTCTCCATAACACATAGCCCAGTTTCAAGGTGATGTTTCCAGCAGTTATCTACCTATTGCTAAATCTTATTCAGCTGTTCACCTCCTTCCCCACCACCAATTAGGAAGCAAATCTGGGACATCAGGTCATTTCATCCATGAATATTTTAGTATTTTCTTTAAAATATAGACTTTTAAAAACAATAAAATGACATCATACCAAAAAACAAACCCCACAATGATTTCTTAAGGTCATTAGATACCCAATCAAGTTTATATTTTCCCAATTGACTCATAATTTTTTCAGTTTACTTCAATTAAGATCCAAACAATATCCATATATTACAATTGGTGGTTAATATGTCTTTTTAAGTCTTTTAATTTATATGTTTCCTGCCTTTTTTCAATTATAATTTACATAATGAAGAAACAAGGTCATTTGTCCTATAGAATTTCCCACTTAATTTTGCTGATTGCATCCCTGAAATATTATTTATCATGTACATCTGGCTGCTGTATTTCTTATAAATTGGAAGTTAGAGCTAGAAACTTGATGAGATTTGGGTTCAAATTTTTTTGGTAGGAGTACTTCGTAAGTGATGGTGTTTTCTACTAGGAGGCATAAAATATTTGGCTGGCTCTCCTTTTATAAGGTGAGTAGCCATTGATGATCATCGCCTAGATGTATTAATTTATTAGAGGTTGTAAAACAGTGGTACTCTAATTCTCATTAGAGAATGAGAATTAGAGAATTTATTATGAGAATTTATTTTTTAGCTAGAATTCTTCTGTAAAGAGACACTTCCCCTCAGTGACTATTTGGTTACCTTGGGGTACAGTTTGTATTGGAAATGAAGGATAAAGGCTTGATTCTTACTCTTTATTTATTAGTTTTCAAAAATCCATAGGTTTGTTTTATACTTTTTTAGTACTTTGTAAACTGCTGGATTTAACATTCAGTGTGTTTCAGTTCACCAGTCATTATTTTTTATGCTCAATTTTCCCATGTTTGCTTAACTCTTTGAGATGGCCTCTGAAGCCTTTGACATGACTCTAGTAGTCCTTGGTATTATACCAGAAAGTGAGGAAATCAAGGCATTGCAGACTGATTTTATGCATTTCCTGCCCCAGATTCGCAATCAGCCAATTTTACAAGGATCCCAGTTCATTTTAGTGGGACATATTTAGAGACCACTAGCTAGGTGTTGGTGGTGCTCATATTCACTGGGATAGTCATAGATTTTAGGTCTTTTCTGTACCAGAGCTAGCTAATACACATATATGTATTCTTGAGAGGTAAAATAAAAATATGTATTCATAATGTTTCTTACAACTGAAATTCTCTGTAAATGACTTTAGATGTTTCATCATCTCTATGTTTCTATTATTTTGTTATTAAAAGAAGGAAATTATTGTGATGCAAATTTGGTATGATTGGAGAAAAATTACAAAATTATAAACAGAGCTTGAGAATATTTTAATTAGGTAAAAGGTGAACCTACAATAAAATCATGGAAAATAAATTTATATGAATGAAACTTGTAGTGCTGAGCTCTGGGACCCAAACTGGAAAAAAGCCAAAAAACTTTGTCTGTTTATGGCATAGTCTATTGAATCATGAAAATATGGTAGAAAATAATTTCCCTCCTTAGCATACAAAAGAATGCATAAAAATGTTCTTGTAATCTGTCTCCACTAATGGAATCAGATTTAAACAGCATTTTAAAAGAAATATCGGTAATCATGGATTAAAAGTTACTGACTATATCATATAAGTCATTTTAAACAAATTTAAACCCAAAGGGCTATTCTAAATTCCAGTGTCAAATAAAAGTACTCAGCATCTTATTAATAAGATCATTTTTCTGCATATAAGATTAATATAAAAGAACTGACTTTTGAGAGTTGAGAAAAGAATTCAATTGGATGTCAAAGTCAATTATTTTATTTCCTGTCTAAGATGAACAACCTCTAATTGTTGTTTATCAAATTTTATTTTCTCTGGCCCACTGCTATTTAAGGCTTGAGTGTAACTATGTCATAGGTTACTAATTGTTATACAGTTGGGTCCCTTCATTGTCACACTCAATATTTGTGTAAACCAACATGCACGCAAGCAAAATATATATACGAATTAAATAAGATATAAAAGAACCATATTGGAATTTGAGGTACAGAAAAATCACATTAAAATTGTATTTTTCAGAAGTCTTTTTGAAATTTTCAGGCTCCTTTATATTTTAGCAAATGTACAGTCCTATTACTGTATTCAAACTTTTATTGTGTTTCTTTTCTTTTTTTTATCCTCACTTGAAGACTTGCTTATTGATCTTAGAGAGAGGGGAAAGGAGGGAGAGAGAGAGAGGGAGAGAAACATCAATGTGAGAGAGAAACATCTATTGGTTGCCTCTTGCATGGCCCCAACTAAGGACCAGGGACCAAACCCACAACCTAAGTATGTGTCTGGACCAGAAGTCAAATCTGCTACCTTTTGTTTATGGGGTGGCACTTCTACCAACTGAGCCACACTGTCCAGGGCTGTTGTGTTTCTTTTTTATAGTTCCCTTGTTTGTTTGTTTGTTTGTTTATCTGAAAGTTTATTAATTTATTTTAAAACTTTGATTTAATTCCAACCACTTGAAGCCATCTTGCTTTCAAACCTAATTCTATCATTTACATTCATTGAATGCCTATTACATGCTATATAAATATTTAAATTTTTGTTGGCTTTATTGGGGTGACATTGGTTAACAAAATTATATAGATTTCAGATGTGCAACTCCATAATATACCATCTGTGTATTGTCTTGTGTTCACCACCCAAAGTCAAGTCTCCTTTCAATTCCCCTTGTTACTATGTCTTTAATTGTGTGTTGTGTTCGTACTTCAACTTCAACTTCATTTCTTAATATCACTTCTTCAGCACAGTGAAATCACATTTATTTGTAAACATTGCCAGCCATCTTAAAATTCCAGGCACAAAGTCTGAAAAAAACAGTGCAAGTTTTACATTAACCTGCTCAAGAATATTAGAAAATCTTTTTCTTGGAAACTCACTGACCTTTCAAAGCCATTTTATTATGCAGAATTAAACTGTTTACAGAGAAGTAACACAGTATAGTAGTTAAGACGATGGACTCTGGAACCCCAAAGTAACTGGGTTCTAATCTGAACCTAACCAGTCGACACTGAGCAATTTTCTTCCTCTGTAAAATAGAGATGGTAACTGTACATATTCATGGACTTATTGTGAGGATCAATATACACATACAAAGCTCTGGGAGAGTGTGGCCTGTAGCTGTTATGTAAGTGTTAGCTATTATTATTATTATTATTATTATTATTATTATTATAACGCATAATGTTAGGAATATTAGCAATTAGTATGAAGGATATAAATAGTTCTAGTCATTTTATATTAGTGTTCAGAGTATTTTATAACAATTTCATCAGGAAATGATAAGTGATTTTCAAAGGGTTTTAGATATGTCAGTGTCAAATATATTCCCAGAAAAACACATTTCCAGTTTTATAATAAAGCCAAATGGATTCATATGTAGAAATTCATTTGTGTGGTGTGTGTGCAGTCTTTATTTCAAATCATTCTTAAAATGCCATTGGGTTATTCCTTAAGACAAGAGCAAAGATCACCCCGGACAGAAACTTAGGAACTATGTACAGAACTTTACAGAACAGAGGGCAGCACTTTAGCTGAAACCTGACTGCTGACCAGAGAATGGAGTCCTGAGTGGGCTCAGCCAACAAAGGAAAATTAGTCAGGAAAAGGAAGGTGCCCATCTGGCTCAAACTTCAGCCGTCATCAGGGCAAGTCTTGTGATGGTCACAGACTGAGGCTCTGTTCTTGCAAGGTTCAAGTACAGCATGAGGTCCATGTATCCGTCTGTTTGGCTATGTCCCTGACCGAAGTACCATTAGGGCAGTGCCACTCAAATTCCTGACTGCAAAATCCCACAGAGAAAAGTCCCAAACTGAAGATCCTCTGGAAATCACATCAGTGGCAAAGTGGTGGACGCCCCTAAACCAATGATCTCTCATGTTTTCTGGGATTTCAGGAGCTTCATTTGACAAGCCACCCACTAGAAACTATAGCAGCACCTTCACGTTCCCAGAAATCTATTTTACCTTCACCTTTTTCCTTCAACAAATATTGAGGTGTCTGATCTGTGTAAGTGTTTTCTAGAGATCCTGAGAGTAGTAAGATGAATCACATATGGATCTTGCCGACAATTACTGGCTAATATAGGACACATAACTAAGTAGCTCTGAGGTGCAGATAAAGTGTTCAGAGGAGCATACAGGGAAGAGAGTATTTTCCACAAAAACAATGAGAAAAAATTCTTGGAGGAGCTTGTATTTGAAGAATGCCTTGAAAGACCAGCAGGACTTATGTTTGTAGAAGAGGGAGGCTCTGAATTGCATGCTGGGAAGTCAGGTTTTGTGATGGTCTGGATTCAGAGGATCTAGGAGGCTGGGCTGATTAGATCTTATCAGTCAGCAGGGTATTAAGGTTTTTTTTTTTATATAAAGGTGAAATTCACAGACATAAAATTAACCATTTTAAAGTGAATAATTCGGTGTCATTGAATACATTTACAATGTTCTGCCACCACTACTATCTAGTTCCAAAAATTTTCATCACTCCCAAATTAAACCCTTTTCCATTAAGAAGTTAATCCCCGTTCCCTCATCTCTCTAGCTCCTGGAAACTGCCAATCTGCTTTCTGTTTTTATAGATCTACCTATTTTCAATATTTCATATAAGTGAATTTATTCAGGATGTGACCTCTCTCATATTCACTTTCTTTACTTGGCATGTTTTCAAGGTTGATCCACATTGTATCATGAATTAGTATTTCTTTGCTTTTTATGGATGAATAATATTCCTTCAAATATGTATACCACAATTTGTTTATCCACTCATCCGTTGATGGACATTTGGTTGCTTCCATCTTTTGGGCTATTGTGAATAGTGCTGCTATTAACATGTATATGTAAGTACTTATTTGGGTACCTGTTTTCAGTTCTTTTAGGTATATGTCTAGATGTAAAATTGCTGGATCATATGGTAATACTATGTTTAACTTTTGAAGGAACTGTCAAACTTTTCCACAGTAGCTTCACCATTTTACATTCCCATCAACAATGTATGAGGGCTCCAATTTCTCCACATCCTCACCAATACTTTATTTCTACTTTTTGGATTATTGCCATCTTAATGCAGTCCTGTAAACTTTGAATAAAGACAGCTTTTCTTCTTCCTTTCTACTCTGATTCTTTTCGTTCTTTTTCTTGTCTAATTACCCTGGCTAGAAACCCTCAGACATTGTTGACTAGAAATAATGAGATGTCCTTTTCTTGTTCTAACTTTAAGTGAAAACTTTCAGTCTTTCAATACGAAGTATGATATTAGCTGTATGATTTTTGTAGATGCCCTTTATCAGGTTGAGGGGGTTCCCTTCTAGTACCAGTTTGCTGAGAATTGTTTTTGATTGGGAATGGAAATTGGATTTCATCAAGTATTATTTATGTGTCTATTGAGGTAATTGCATAGTTTATCTGTTTTAGTTTGTTTACACATGAATTATATTGAATAATTTTTAATGTCCAACCAAACTTGCATTGGGTAAACCACACTTGGTCATGATGTAGTACCGTTTTTATGTATTTTTGGTTTCAACTTTCTCAAATTTTGTTTAGAATTTTTGCCATCTATGTTCATGAGATATATTAGTTTGGATTTATTTTCTTATAATATCTTTGTTTTTATTGTTAAGATAATGCTGGCCTCATGGAGTGAATTGGGCAGTATTTTCTCCTCCAATTTTTGGGAAAATTTCTATATATTTGATTATCATTTTCTCCTTAAATGTTTGGTAGAATTTACCAGTGAAGCCCCATGGTATTGAAATTTTCCCTGAGAGAAGATTTTTAAGTACAAAGACAATTTCTTGAATAAATATCATGATATTAGATTTATCTATTTGTTTAATTTTTTTTGAGTGAGCTTTGGCAGTTTTTGTCTCTCAAGGAATTTGTACATTTTATCTAAGTTGTTGGATTTATTGGCATGTAATTGGTCATAATGTTCCCTTATTATTTTTAATGTCTGTAGGATCTGAAGTAATACCACGTCTCTCATCCCTGAATTGGTACTCTGTGTCCATTTTTTGTGCTATTCAGTCTGGTTTATTAATTTATTGATTTTTTAAAAATCAACCTTTGGTTTCATTGATTTTTATGTTTTCTCTTTCATTGATTTGTACTCTGATCTTTATGACTGCCTTTCTTAGGATTATTTTAGCCCAGTTCGCTTTTCTTTTTCATGTTTTATAAGGTGGAAGCTGGGGTCATTGATTTGAGACCTTTGGGTGTTACCTCCTAAGTGCTTTAGTGCCCTTCAAAATTTTGATATGTTGTTTTCATTTTCATTCACTGCAAGATATTTTCTGACTTTCCTTTTGATTTCTCCTTGGACCCATGGATTACTTGAAATTGTATATTTTGATTCCAAATATTTGGAATTATTCCAGATGTCTTTTTGTTATTGTAGTTGGGGGACATACAGTTTGACTTTGTATAACTTCAATCCTTATAAATTTATTGAAGCTCATTTCATGGCCTAGTGTGTGGTCCATCTTGGTAAATGTCTGGTGTGCACTTCTAAAAAGCGTATATTTTTCTGTCTTGGAGTGATCTGTAAATGTCAGTTAGGTTAAGATGGTTAATAGTGTTGTTTAGGTCTTCTATATCTGCTATTTTCTGAATGCCTGTGTACCCACACCCACCCTCAAATTTATGTGTTGAAATCCTAACCTCCAAAGGTGACAGTGGTATTAGTAGGTAGGGCCTTTGGGAGGTGATTAGGTCATGAAGGTGGGACCCTTATAAATGGGATTAGTATTCTTATAGAAGAAATCCCACAGAACTCCCTATCCCTTCTACCATGTAAGGACCCAGATGCTAGGTATGAGCCAGAGAGAGGGTCCTCACTCAACTATGCTGGTACCCTGATCTCAGACTTACAGTCTCCAGAACTGTGAGAATTAAATTTCTGTTGCTTATAAGCTACCCAGTCTGTTTTTTCATATAGCAGTCGGAATCAACTAAGACAATATCCTTGCTGATTTTCTTATTACTTGTGCTATATTATGAGAGGGTTTTTGAAACCTCTGCCTATAACTGTGGATGTGCCTATTTTTCCTTCAAGTTGTTTCAGTTTTTGTTCATGTCTTTTGAAGCTCTATTATAAGCTGCACAAATGTTCTTTACATCTTTAAGGTGAATTGTTGTCTTCATAATTATGAAATGACTTTCTTTTCCTGGTAAAAGTATTTTCTCTGAAATCTACTTTGTATGATATTAATATAACTATTCTAGCTTTCTTTTGACTAGTGTTATCATGGTACAATATATCTTTTTTCATCCTTTAACTTTTTTTTATCCTCACTTGAGGAATTTTTTCATTGAATTTAGCGAGCAAAGGAGGGGAGAGAGAAAAATACTGATATGAAAAGCAAGCAGTGATTGGTTGCCTTCCATTCACACCCAGACCAGGGACTGAACCTGCAACCTAATCATGTACCCTGACTGGGAATCGAACCCCTAACTTTTCAGCTATGGGATGATGCTCCAACCAGCTGAGCCACATTAGCCAGTCTCTCTCTCTCTCTCTCTTTTTTTTTTAACCTATTTGTATCTTCAATTTGAAGTATAGTTTTTTTTAGAGTCAACATATAGTCGGGTGTTTTATTTGTACATTATGAAAAGTTTTAATTGGGATGTGTTGCGGTTTAATGTTATTATTATTAGTTAAGTTTATGTCTGTCATCTTGCTGTTTGTTTTCAATTTGTCTTATCTGTTCTTTGTGTCCTTTTTTCTCTTTTTCCACCTTATTTTGGATTGAGCATTATGATTCCATTTTCCTTTGTTGGCTTATTAGTTACACCTCCTTTCCCGCACTTATGATAATGGTTGTTTTAGCATTTAAGTACACATTTTTCATTTAGTCTATTTTCTACCTAAAATTGTCTTTCTTTAATTGAATTATACCACATCACTTACAGGATGCTTATACTTAATTGGAGAATACACTTTACTATAAAATGTCTTTCTCCTCCCAGCTGTTATGTTATTGTTGTAATTCATTTACTTATACATAAAACCCACAATAAATTGTGTTTAAAGTTATCTTTTAAATCAACAACATATATTTTCCTCTGTTGTTACTATTTCCAGTGTTCTTCATTCCCAGTGTACATCTACATTTCTAGGTATCTGGAGTCGTTTTCCTCCTGTCTGGTGGACTTCCTTTAGTATATCTTGTAGTGTGAGCCTGCTGGTTGTGAACTCTTTCAGCTTTGGTACATCTGAAAAAAATTTTTTTTGTTGCCTTCAGTTTTGAAAGATATTTTTGCTGGATATAGAGTTTCAGTTTAAATATTATTTCTTCTGTACTTCAAAGGTATTGCTCCCCTGTATTTTTCTTGCACTATTTCTGACAAGAAATCTGCTGTCATCTCTACCTTCATTTCTCTATACAGAGCATATCTTTTTTCCTCTGGCTGCTATTAAGCTTTTTGCTTTGTGACTGTTTCCTAGTAATTTCATTATGAAATGTCTTGGTGGAGTTTTCTCCTTGTGGGTTTATAATATTCTTCAAATTTTGCAAAGGACCAGTCATATTTCTTCAGGTGTCTTTTCTGATCTTTTCCCTGAACCCCACTTTCTAAATGCATTCAGAAGGTTTGTTCTTTCCCTGACCTTGGGTAATTTCCTCACGTGCATGCATTGATCAGTACTGTTGAATCTTAAGGAAGGCCCCCTGCAGATCTCCAGGATGTTCTCTGCTGTTATCTTGTCTCCTGTATCTCTTGTTAACTCTAACCATCTTGTTCTCCTGAACTCACAGCTTTATACCCTCAATTTAGGGAATCTGCTGGGCTCCCCTGTCAGCTCCCTTGTGGGCTGTCCTGTGCCATGGCCTGTAAGTTTTCTGAAGGTAATAAGCTGGGATATACCTTGTTCATTTCCCATATTTGAGGGGTCACTTTTCTTCACTAATATCCAGTGTCTTGAAGACTGTCGTCTTATGTATTTAGTTTGGCTTCTTTTTGTTGCTGTCATTGGTTTGGGTGTGAAGGTACATAGGGTCCTTGTTACTCCATCTTGGGTGGATTCAGAAGTCTTCCCAAAGCTCTTTTCTTAATAGTCTCCTCACATTTTGAGGAGAGGAAGAGGAAAGTTCTAAGGGTGTATAATCAAGTGTTTCTGGTACAACCACTCTTTAAAATGAAGTGTAACTTGTTTAGTCTGCCTATTTAATACTTCTTAAGTCTCCAGAATAATATAAAGGTTTGCTTTAAGTAGTGATTTATGGATTGTTTGGGCCAGACTTCAGAGCTCTGGGCTTCCTTTAAACATGCCAGTGATATTTTCAAAACACAAGGGGCTGTTGATAGATTGCAAATCAGTTTTCACTCTTGCTTGGTAGTGATTCTGTAAACTTGGTTCTGCTTATACTTCTGTTCATCTGGGTAAAGTTTCAGTTAAGGAAATTGACTGTTTAAAGATTATAATAATATGTAGGATGCCCTAACATAGGCAGTTTACTGTAGTTTGAGGGCTTATTTCTGGAACACTAAAAACCTTTTTCAAAAATTTGTTTTATGAGTTTATTTGAGCCAAACTGACAACAATTGCTAGGAAGCAAAATCTCAACAGATTGAGAAAATGCTTAAGAGAATAGCAGTTTTTCGCCTTATTCTATACATTACAATCAAAGGAGGAAGTGTAAGGGGGTTACATAGAAAGCAAAGTGAAGAACTCAGAGATTGGTTAAAAAGTAAAACAAATAGACTCATGCTTCTTTTACACAGATGGACATAGGATAGCTAACAGTTAACAATTCACATGATGAGCATGAGGATGAGGGGATCTGTGGTCTCTGGTCTGGTTCAGTGGTTGTTGTGGTTGTGCCTTGAGGTATCTGGAAAACAGGAAATTACTTTGATATTCCAAAGGTATGTTATCAGATATGTTATCATAGACACAAAAAGAGACAACAGACAGTTTCAGTTTAGGTAAACACTGACCTTTGTTAGAGGAAAATACCAGCCTAGAACATGTCTGCCTGCCATGAGCTGCTTTTACTTGGAAAGTATTAATTTCAGACCATCCTATGTGGCTACTTTAGGTCTCTGAGATTGTAAGGCCATATGTAGGCCTTCTCTGTCAGGTTTAGTATATGGCCTCTTTTTCATCCACACTTTCCACTTTTGGTCATAAATCAGTCCAAAGGTTGCACTGACAACCAACCTTTTGGCTGGGTAATGTGGTCCCATGGTGCTAGGAAGGCTCATTTCTAGGAAGTCATAGTGTCAGCACTTGTCTTGCTGAGTAACAGACCATTGAGGATGGGGCAAGACCATAACCTTGGATGGAAGTCAGGGTTGAATTTTTCTCAAAAGGGAAAATCAGGTAAATGGGATGGACCTTCATAAAGAAAAACACTTGATTATTTCTAACCTATGAGCTGTCATGATCTAGGATTTGCTGTCTGTCTCACTTCTCTGTATTTTGCATCTTACTTGTAGTTGGAGGGCACACCATACACCTTTCCAGTCTTTATAATCTGACCGTGAGATATGTTCCCATTTATGTGGTTCATCTACTTCCCATTGGACATACTCAAGTACTGTTCATTATTAATTTGATTCCCACTAACTGTACAATGGGAAGCTGTAACTTTAAGATTTATTTGGAGCCAAGGTTGTAAGAATGCAATGTTGTAAATTACAGTTACCATCTATAATTCTAGCATCTATAATTCTAGTAGGACAGTATGAGTTTCATAAGTAAATTTTTTTGTGCTTCAGCAGCAGTTATATAGGGCCATGTTTTTATAGCTATTTCAGCTTCTATCTGAATTTGTATAGTTAGTAGTCCTTGTTGGGTTAGGGGTTGAGCACATTCCCATAATTAGGTTCTAGTGTTCATACATAAATTTTTGCTCAATATTCTTTTTCCACTAACTTTCTACAATTTCTTTTGTTCTTAGTTTGTCTCCTTGTACTCATTCAGAAATTATCAACTTATAAGACACACTATTTCCTTTGAACTTCTAAGTATATACATCTTTCCTAACTTTTGCAATTACATTTCTTCTAAATTTCAAAAGAGAAACCATAAAAAAGGGAATTACAGTATACCTTCAGTGATTATTAACAGTTGGTCATATACAAAAAGTTTGAGAAGATCCCAAAGAACTAGTATAATTATTATTATTAATATTAGCAGACAGGTACCTAAAGACAATCCAACTAATAAAGTTCAGTACCAATTTGTAAGCATACAGGCCTTGTCAGTATCTTAGGCAGGCCTTCTGTCTCTGATATCAAAGGCTTCTCATCCTCAACAAGCCTTTCATCACTGCTGTAGGTGGAGGCACTTGTCAGAGACAGGGGCAGATGTCCATTCACAGTTAGGCACCCGATAAGCTCATTTCCAATGATGCTGGAGAGAGTCTTTAATTAATGCCTTTTCCAATGGACAAAAATTTCCTGGTTGTAAGTCAGGGTCTTTGAAATCTTTGTCTCCTGGGAATGCACTGTGAAATGAATGTTACTAATTTATCACTTCCTATAAGCTGGTTAATGAGTCCTTGATAATAATGCCTCCTTTTAGTAAAATTGTCCTTTCGTCTAGATTCATAGGGTGGCTGGTGACTATTTCATAAGAAGAAAGGCTGTGTTTACTGAAATAAGTAGATCTTAGGCTGAGGAACAGTATAGGGAGAGCTTTTGGCCAAAGGAGATTAAACGCTTCTGAAAATTTACCTATTTGAGTATGATGAGAATTCAATGGAGACTCAACAGAATGAGGAACATAAATAGGGAAGAGTCCATAGCTGTCTTTTCTATTTGCTTATACATGTCCATAAAGTAGCCCTAGTATATAAAGGACCTTCATAATTTCCCCTTTTTATGGTCATTTTAATTTCTCCTAAACTATTAGTAAAGAGAAGGAGAAACACCCTCTCATAGTTTTCAGAGCAGCCCTATACATGTTTCTGTTTCTTTTCTCTAAGTCCCATATCAGTTTCCTATAAGCCTTATTAAGGTGACTCAGCTTTCTACAGTAAAAAAGACTCGTCTACAAGAGTTCCCAGCAAACCCCATTCAGTAATTCTTTTACTTTTGCTCCCAGAAACCAGTAGGTATATTACTTGGAATAGCTCAGAATATCCAGGGTCACATGTTCTAACAGTTAAGCTAAATTCCTTTGTGAATCCATCAGGGTCCTGGAGAAAGTAGGGGAAAACGCTAGGTAGATTCTTTAATTCTGTTCTAGTCTGAGGAATGTATATAATTGTTTGTTCCCCTCTGTCTGAGCTGGCTTTTCTCCAAAGGAAGCTGCCAGAATTTCTGTTTGTTTTCCCCCCTAGTTTGTCCTGGTCTGGTGTTCCATTCATAGTGTTCCCTATGTGGGTAGGGAGCTGTGGTGGAGGAGGCGAGAAGAGAAAGAGGGAGGAGGAAAGGAGCCTAAGTACAGACAACAAAGTAAGTAGTACAGGGGGGTAGTTAGAGGCGAGGGAAAAGTGGGGTGTCAGCATTGAACAGCCTCAGAAGTCTTCCTTAGTTCAGAGACAGGCTCTAAAAGTTCTTATTACTTCTTTGAGCAAAGAGAAGTTAATCTGTTCTTCTAAAAGCTTCTAATTTCCAATCAAGACATACTTCCTATTCATTCAGCTTGCTTATTTTAGAGTTGGCATTTTCTAATTTTCCATGCAAAAATTAATTTAGGCGCCAAAAAACTTCCTTCATTTTAGCCATCTTAAGTTTATATTTCTGGTTAAATTTTCCTGTTTCTGTAAGTACTTATAAATAAAGGCTTTCTACTTATTGTATATCTGCAGGAGTAGTAATGGGGGCTGGGGATGGGAGTTTGGGGCCTTGGAGGCATGATTTCTTATGTTAATTTTAGTGAGATCTGCGGAGTCTGAAAATATTTCTAGGGATAGTATATAGTGGGTTGAGGTGTGCTACTTATGGGTTGAGCTCCAAGAGTCTGTCACCTCCTGAGTCACATTCAACCTTCTTGCATGTCTGTTTCTCTCCCTGGCTGTCTAATACAGCCATGAGGCTAGAGTGCTAAGTAACCAACCATTTACGCGTGTCCTGGACAAGTCAACTAATGAATTACAGTTGGAATTCCCTATGGGCATCCTGCATGTTGTGGGGGATGCCCCTGACACCTCTACAAAGATTTTTAGTCACGTAAGAATACCGGAGATTTCGGCTAGTGGGAGAAAATGCTCCTTATCTTTATAGCCGAACTAGTTCAGGCCCCCATTTATCCAGTGAAAGGTTTATGTTCAGACTCTCAGAAAGCAATTCCAATTGAAAAGCCAAAGTTAGAAACCAGCCACCCATTTTTTTCCTTCTGTCCTTCTTTAGCCTGGATTCTCTCAAATTGTAACCTTTAGTTCCACCTCAAGGACTCTAAAAAACAGCTCAAGATCACCCTGGCTGGTGTGGCTCAAAAATAAAATCTTTTAAAAAAATACCTTAAAACAGAGAGGTCCAGAATTCCAAGGGAAATTCTCCTAAGTCCACCTGATGCAAAACAAGGAGCCAGTTGGGCACAGTGGGCCGCTGCTGGTACCAAGCACAGGTCCAGGTCCAGTTCTGCAAGATGGTCCTGGGTGACTTCTATGGAACCCTGCCACCCTATGCCAAGTAAATGTCAATGTAAGAAATGCCCACCCTGGCTCAGCTGTTTGTTGCAGGTTCAATCCCCATTCAAGGCGCATGTTAGATCCTCAGTTGGGGTGAATATGGGAGGCAACTGATTGATGTCTCACTCTCTCATCAATAAAAAAACATGTCCTCAGATGAGGATTTTTAAAAAAATGTCTGAACCTATAAAAACTTTTTATGAGTTTATTTGAGCCAAACTGATGACAATTGCCAAAAAACAAAATCTCAACAGATTGAGAAAATGCTCCCAACTAAAATCTTTTCTGTTCAACTCCAAGCTGTGCTATATGATTCTTGTTTATTTCATTCTTCAGAATTTATTTGAAATTCGAAGTGAAACTCCTACAATCTTATTTTCATGAAAAAAAAAAAAGAACAGCATTTTAATTATAGCAAGGGAAAGAGTTTAAGGAAAGTACAAAATAATTATATACTTGTGAATTTATTTTTAAGTACTTACTATGGGATTATCACTTGTTTGGGCAATGGGGGACAAAGAATAAGTAGGTTACTTTTTATTTTTTATTCATTTCCATGAATGTCAAAGATTTGGCCTTCTAAACAAGTCTTATTTAATGCTAATTTATTTTCCCCTTTCTTGAATCAGTCACATATAACTGTCCATCAGAGCTTTGGCTGGCATGAAGTAACTAGTGTTACTTCAATGTCATATAATTTCAGACAAAAACAGAGAATCTTACTATTATAGGTAACTTAATTATAGGTGAGTATATAAATTTTTTAGGCCTTTTAAGATATTGAAAGTAGCTTTTTTATTCTGTATTGATTGGGGCCTGGGACATCCAGTAAGTAGCTTACACTTTAGTTTGGAAATAAATATTATAAATAACAGAGAATACAAAACAAGGTCAAGTATCCATTGAGTAGTATAGATCCTAAGTATTGTAGCATTATATTGCATAGCTAGGACCCTGAGCTAAACTATTGTAATCTGGACAGGTAGCTAGAACTGAGGAGAGGTATTCTGAGCTGGGTAGCAGTTGGGTGTAAATGTTCTGTAGTGGGAATGTTGGTTGTCTGTTGTGGATACTGTACAGTGAGGAGACAGTCTGTCCCATAGATATGTACATAGAGAATAGTTGGAGATTAGGTGGGAAAGGTAGGTGAGGGTAAGAGCCAAGATCCTGAGTTTTTTTTTAATTTGTACTTTATACAGAGATGGCAATGAAAATGTGAAGGGTCATTGAAGAGTCTGTAATACAGAAATCCAAGGACCTGGCAACTAAATGTGAGGATTGAGGGAGAAGAAGAGCCAAGGACAAGAGTGTTGAGCTAGGACAAGAGTGTTGTTGTTATTAAAAATAGAAAAACCAGAAAGGAGAGCTGCCAGAATGAAGTGATGCCAGAAATCTCTGATGCTTTTTCTAAAAATCTCCAATTTCTCTGTATGGCTCCTAACTGGACAGTGCTTTCCCTATAGTACTGTGGAGTCTGGCAGGATGAAATGTAGTTTGGAAGGACATTTAGAGATCATGAAGTCACGTGGCCTAATCTCTTTATTCTACATATGATAAGGAAATTGAGGGCTTCAGATTTTGTGACTTCCCTTAAGGTCACACAGCCAGACTGGCCTGTTAGTACTATTTTCTGAAGTTCTTGTGGCAAAAGTTATTATGTAATAATCCTGCTTGTTAGCAAAGTGACCTTTGTGTTTCCCCTCCATAATTAAATTAGCTATTGACTTGATTCCTCAGAAAGTTTTTTACTTCCCAAAATCAAATATATTAATGGTTAAAAACAATTCCTAATGAGCGGTCGGACTTTTCCCCCTTTACCCCGTACATGCATGTAGTCACAAAGTCTTTTAGTGCACACGGCATTAATGCCCATCTCGACCTGGGCAGACTGCGTCTCCTTAATTTTAGCGTGACTCCTACCCTGCCGCAGAAGAATGAGCCTAGTTAGTGTCTTGAAAATGTGAGCTGTGTAAGATGTTACACCCAGTCCTACACCTTAGCTGAAACCTGGGGAGGTGCCTTCTTTTTTCCTTCCCAAGCCTCTTTCCTCATCTTACCCCTGTGGCTGTTTCTCTCCTTTTCCCGGTTTCTTTGGCTTGTGCCCTGCCCTTCTCCCTCTAGGGTTCAGGATCCCACAGGTCCTTCCCACATTATTTGGGGCCTTCCTTGCGCACGTTTCCCACAGCTCCTTTAGGGTTCATGGCCCACCTGTTCAGGGGGCGAAGCTGGGAGAGCAGAAGCTCCTCCCTATCTTTGGGCCTGGAGGAGGCTGAGAAGGCGCCATTGACTGGTGGGGCGGGGCCTGCACCGGGGGCGGGGCTTGGAGTGGGGAGCCGTGGCGAGTGCTGCTGGGGAGCAGAGGCAGCGCTCAGTGCTGTGTGGCGCAGCTGTGGCCGCGCTTCCCGCTGGCCACGCGCTGCGTGCAGGTCTCAAAGGTAAGTGTGCGGAGAGGTCCCGGTGGCTCTCAGGGTAGTTGGAGGGACTCCGCAGGCACGCACAATGCAGGTGTGGTTTGGCTGGACCGCCCAGGTGCCACTTCTGTGCGGAGTTAGGAGAACCGGGCGCAGGTGGGCGGCCCCTGGCGTGAATCCCCCATGGGAGGGGTACACCGGGTAGGGCAGTACCTTTGCAGCATTTGTTCACCGCGTTCGCTCCCGGATGGAAAACATTTGCGTTGCACCACACACCTCTTCCCAAATGTGGAGAGACCTCAGGAACAGCACAGATTTGGTGTTCTTTGTATTTCTAGTTCGTGGTTCAGGACTGTAGGAGATACTCGATAGTGAACTTGCGGTGCGGCTTTTTTTGGACTCACTGTGACTCAGTTTGCCGAAGAGTGAGGCTAGTAATGGGACTGTGAGTGAAACAAGGGCACCAGGGTGTATCCAGGAAGGGTATCGCAGATATTAAGCGCGCAGGCTTTGAAGCTAGAGTTCCAGTGTTTGAATCTACTTATCAATCGTGAAAACTCGGGCAATTTACTTAACTCCACTATGCCTTTGTTTCTGCTTATGTGAAAGGCGGATAATAATAGTTCCACTGTTACGGGATTATTATGAAGATTAAATGAAGAATACTTAGGGTCAGCCCACTATAACGTTGGCTATTTATTATGCAGTCATGTGGGCATTAATCTTCAAAGTTGTCACCTTTTTTCCGCAAAAAATATTGCTATAAATGCTCGGGGATTCGTTTGGAACAGTTTCGAATATTGAGTCTCACCAGAAAAAGAAAGTCTCATGACTTTTGTCTCATACTAAAGATGTTCTCATCCACCTTGTTCCAAATCAAATCCAGTGATACAGAAGTCTGAGCCTCGCAGGTTGTTCTCAAAGGGGGGTGAAAAAAGGCAGGACTTTTAGAGTGGAGCCTCATTTTAAGCACAAACTGTGGTAGGTTTGTTTAAAAGAAGTTCATATTACTTTATACAGAACTTATAAGCTGTGCCATTTTGGATGGGTGCTTATTTGTACTATTTCTGAAAAATGAGATAAATAAGAGTACCCAAATACATACATAAGCTAAATCACGCAGAAACCAAAACTTGCCACATAGAATCTCAGAATTGAAGGGAATCTGAAAAATCAGACCAGCCTACCATTACAGATAAGAATGAGGCCCAAAGACCCAGAACCAATAAATGGCAGATAGACTAGAATTCACCTTTGCTGAGCAACAAATTGTAAAATCAAAGGATGATATTACTTCTGGTTTTGATGATAGTAGTATTTTTATTTTTGACAGTTTGATGGTGCTGTGAATGTTTGTTTTTTTTTTTTCTCAGCAACATCCTGCTTGGTAGCTTAATTGCATGATTCATAATCATTTTTCAACATCTTTGATTTAAATCACAAGTCTCAAAGTTACTACATCAATTATTGCTTTGAGAACAAAATGATTGTCTCCTTAATCTTTGTACCAACATGTTCTAATAGTGCTTGGGTTTTGTTGTTTTAAAATGCAGCCCTTTCTTTTATGTAGAGAATGTAAACAGCCAGTATAAACAAATTGACCTAGTAGTGATATTGATGAAGTTTTCTTGACTGAGTAGGAAAAAGTCAGGAAGTGGGACACTGAATAACTAGCCCAGGGAAATAGGACTGGGTTACAGAAGAGATGTATTGTATAGTCACTGTCAACTTCAAAAGCATCATGGAATGAAATTACATGGAGATACTGGTGTGTTAGTTGCTGACACTTCCCTCTTTCCTTGCATAGTTCACTCCCTCACCTCTAGGCGTTTGTTCAGATGTCATTATCTCAGACCCTCCTATTTAAAATCCTATGCAACCCCACTTTTCTTGTAATATATATTTATCTGTCAATCTACTTGTTTATTATCCATTGTCTGCCAATAGAAGGTAAGTTCCATGAGGGCAGAGGTGCTTGGCAGTTGTTTTCTCCACTGTATCCTAAGTGCCTAGGAATTAGTGCCTGCCACCAGAAGGTGTTAAGTGCCTGGATCTGATGCAGGCATTTCCAGTTAGGGCTAATAATTACCGTATTTTGCTATGTATAGGGCACTTTCTTTTGCCCAAATTTTGAGGAAAAAATAAGGATGTGCATTATACATGGGTAGTACTAATTCTGTATCTATATAAATGTTTTTAATTTTTTATTTATGCTTATGTGTTAAAAGTATAACTCTAGAAAGCAATAACAATATCCATATGCAAAATAATACCCTGGAATATGACAATCAGTTTTGTTTCTAAACACAAATAAATAATTAATTGAGTTAAAATTTTTAAATGAAAAATTTATTCCTGAAAGTTTGGGCCAAAAACGTGGGTGCACATTATACATGGTAAAATACGGTACTTAACCAATTTGCTCTCATTTTGCTGTTTTCTTCTTCCCCTATTTCTATTTCTCCTGGTTACCCACTAATAAAACCTGGAGGCAATGTTAATCCCTCCTTCTACCTCGCCCCCCACGTGAAATAAGTCACGCTGTTGACTTATTTCTTTCAGGCTTTTTTTCCCCCAAACCTGTCATTCCTATTGAGGCCAAGCCCATATTTCTTCAATCCCTATACCATTTCTCCGATTCTGTACATTTTGTACACCTACAGCCCTTACCCTGAGTTCTCTTTTCAAAGGTTTTTTACATCTTTGCCTGAAGAATGAAATCCATTTGCATTTAGAATTCTCTACATGATCTCAAATCCACTTTTCTCTTTCTGTTTTTATTAATGAGTCGGTCTTTTCCCCTAAGTGGGCAGGAATTCAGACAAACTGGACAAATGGCTCTTCCCTGTTTGTACCAAGAACTACGCTGTCCTTTTCTGTTTTGTGTGCCCAGCCTTCAAAACCTTCCTCACGTTTCCACCATTTCAAATACCTAGATAAGTTCAGCTGGAAGTGATTTTCCTGGTTTTTCATAGCTTTCTTAGAGAATTTATCACCGTCTATTTTGAATTATAATTCTTGGGGTTTTTGTCTTCCGTTTTTGCTACATATAAGCTCCTGGAGGACAAAAGGCATGTATGCACAAATTCCAGTTACTTTTTTAAAGAAATATAAGACACATCGCCCTACCCCACTTAACTGATTTTTCAAATACAAATGAATTTAAACTTCTATTTGATAGGCCTTTAACATAAAATATTGAGCTTCTACAATCATTTCTACAACATAGATAATTAATAAGGCAGGGAAATTCAGTACTAAATAGAAAGATACAGCCCTGGCTGCTGTAGCTCAGTGTATTGAGCACGGGCCTGTGAAACAAAGGGTCGCCAGTTTGATTCCCAGTCAGGGCACATGCCTGGGTTGCAGGCCAGGTCTCCAGTAGGGGACACGTGAGAGGCAACCACGCACTGATGTTTCTCTCCCACTCTTTCTCCTTCCCTTCCCCCCTCTCTAAAAATAAATAAATAAAATATTTAAAAAATAAAAAGATACAAATAAAGGTATTGAGACTGGATTTACAGAAGGCAGTAGGTGTAGGTGTAGGGAGAGCAATATACCCAACATTCATAAAGGTGGGCAGGTGGAAGTTTAAAAATACACACAATAAACTAACTCAGGAAACCATTAGGGCAAGACAGACTTCCAGCATGCAGCTTTGGATTTTCCTGTGGGGTATCATTCCGAAGGTTTATTTCATTTTTGCATCCCTTGGCACAAATAATCCTGTCTCCCTACTTTGTTTTCTGAGCTGGATAGGACTGAATGTTCTCTTTCTGGGAGGCGGAAGTAGTTTACCTTCTTTCCCTTCATCGTTTAAAATAACAGAATGTTCATACTTCTTTCTTCATTTATTTTCCTGAATATATGGAGAGGACATATGCCAGAAGGTGATAGATATAAAATACTTGAATTGGGCCACTGTTGGAACTTCCTGTTTTATTAAGTTTGATACCAGCATTTGGTTTAGTATCCTTTGTTTCATTTTTTATTACAAACATATTCTTGTACCTATTCCAGTTGAGTGAATGTTTTTATTTTACTTTCCCTGATAGATTAAAACTTGTTTTTAAAATTTATGTAGATATTTCTGTGATTTAATTTTATTGTTTCTTTTTCCTGTTGTTTCCCAAACATCAGCTGGGGTTTTCCCAATTGAGGGCCCATATTAGCTTAACTTACTTTTTTTGTACTTAGTTTTGAGTACTTATAGGTATTGCCTAAATGTATTTTACCATTCCTGGGATGAAGCTGCCATTTCTATTGATAGGCAAGAGTTGATAGGAAAAATATATATAAAGATTGTGATTTTCAGAATGCTAGAACTTTAAGGTAAAATTCTACTATAGTTTAAATATGTAATTGGTTACAATTTTTTCCCTTTGGGAAATTTCTTCTATTTTGCTACCCAGTAAAATTTCACTATGAGAAGAAGAATTTTGAAAGCAAATATTTGCTTTGAAGTAAAGTTTTCTTTATTACCCTGTATAAGCATCTGTGTTTACCTTGAGTTCTCTTTGTTTTGAAAAGCTTTTGGTGAAGGGTGTTATCAGATAGGATTATTCACACAAATAACAAATGTTGAAACATAAACTAATTACATATCCCTAGCACATGGTAAGCATGGTTTAAGTATCTATTAAATATATCTATATTTTTAAGGAGAATTTCACTAAGATACTGCAGCATAATTATATGTGTAATAATGAAATTGACATGGTAAATGGGGAAAATTGGTGATTCAGGAGATTGATAAAGGAATGATGAACCAGAGGTGACTTTGAAGATCTCAGTTACATACTTGGGCAAATTGGAATTTCCAAGTGTCTCCACCTGTTTGTTGAATGAATAAGTTAAACCAGTGTGTATTGGAGCCTACCAAGTGCATAACAATGAATAAGTCAGTTTCTACACTCTAGTCAAGGAGATCCTCAATAAATAAACAATATGCAATCCAAGATGGTAATAATGCTGAAATGGAAACACACAGGATGATGACAGAAGATTAATTTGGAGAAGGAGCACTTTAGTTAAGGCAGTCATGACGAAGCCTTGTTAGAGGAAGTGACATTTGAACAAAAGCCTCAATTTGAAGAGCTGAAGAAAAAGCATTTGACCCGGAGGGGACACAGGTGCAAAAGAGTGGAGATGGGACAGGGCCCAGTGTGTGAGGGACAGGGCAGGGGCTGCCCTGACCTCAGTGGGTGCTTAGAGGGGCAGGAGGCTCTGGTGGGAAGCAGCTGGAGAGGGAGGGGAGGGTTAGGCCATGTGGGTGCTTGTCTGTTAGCAGCAATTCCATGTTTGGATTTTATTCTAAGAACAGTGGGAAGCCATGGAAAGAATCTAAGCAAAGGAGTGAAATAATCAGATTTATAGTGATTTAAAAAAATCGCTCTGTACTGTGAGAAGAATGGATTGGAAGAGGGTTAGAATGGAAGAAGAGATATCAGGTTGGAGGTTTTCCCAAGAGACTCGGTAATGTGATGGTGATTGTCATCTGTGGTTTTTGTTTTTGGTGTCTCCTTAATCTGAATTCTCCCAACCTTCTCCGTCAGAACCAGCTTTCCTCTAGGCTTCCTGGGGCTTGTAGGATTTTAGCACTACTACTTCTCTGTGAATCCCCCCTCGATTTTCCTCTTGCCTCATATGTATCACCCATCATTCTGCCAGTGGTCAGTCCTCCAGGAATCATCCTTGAGAGTATGCTCTGTTCACCTCTGCCTGGAAACTGTGCTGGGAGTGCGACTACCAATGGAAAAGCTCGGGAAGCCAGGAAGAGGACAGGCGTTGTGGTGTTCAGGAACCCAGGATGGTGACCTTGGGAGGTCGAGGAAAGAGCAGAGCATCCCTGCCACATTTACCATCTCTACCCTGCCAGTTCTGCAGCCGGCAGGGGGGCATGTTATTAGCTGGAGTAAAATTAAGCCATTCCTTCTTCTCCTGGCAGTTTTGATTCTAGTATTGGAAAACAAAAGACTGTCAGCATTTGCTTCTGCCTCCTTGCTCGGTCCCTTCCCGTAGATGTATGTAATTAAGTGGAGCCAGTTTCAGGGAAACAGCAGACCTTTGTTGGGGTTCTTGGACACTCCGGTGGAATTGTTGGGTGCCATCTATTCATCTATATTATACCCCAAAATTGTGTATGTTGGACATATTTCATTTTTAATTTTTATATCATTTTATCAAGAATCAGGGTACATAAAAAGTATCTCAAGAGATAGATAAATCTAGGGAAAACTGGGACTGCTTTGTGATGACAGAATGAGGGAAAAATCAAATGGGGGTGGGGTGGGGTGGGAATTAGAGGAAGGATATATTAGTAAGAAAGGAAAACAGGAAAAGTTTTAACTGGTTCATCATGTGATGTATGTGGGGGGAGAAGGTTACTATGTATCTTCCATTGGCAGATCCTGTTAGATTTTTAATCTCTTCTGCAATGGACTTAATTTACGGATACAACAAAGATGTGCTTTGTTTCCACTGAAACATTTTGGATGTGTTTGGAGCTAGTATTCTGAGAGTCAGGAATAAACAGATACAGATTATTTACTGTAACAGTAGCCTTTTAATAAAAATAACCAGTCTGTTTGTGGTCAGAATTTCCTGGGAAGGTACTTTTAATATAATTTAAAAGGAAACTCATCCACTTGGCCTGTTTTCTCCTCAGGAATAATTCTTGTTCCGTCCATGTCCCCAGTTCTTTTATTATTCCCTGGGTCAGTTCCCAGTTCCCACACCTGGTCTCATAGCAGTCCTCTAGACATGCCCACGGTCTCCATGGGTTTTCTTTGGTCTCTTTCTCGACTGGCCCTGTCACCTCTCTCCTTTGGGACCCTCGCTCCTAACCCCCCAGCACCCATTCCTGTGCCCCTGCTGAAGAAAACTCCTAGCTCTTCTGAGCCTGTCTCCTTCCTTTTGGACCAGGCTTGTTTTTAATTTTCGTTTATGCATTAGTGTGAATCACCCAATACCTGTCGCTCTGCGATGTGAGATCAGAGTACATACTGATACT
This sequence comes from Sturnira hondurensis, assembly GCF_014824575.4. Lineage (NCBI taxonomy): Eukaryota > Metazoa > Chordata > Mammalia > Chiroptera > Phyllostomidae > Sturnira > Sturnira hondurensis. The sequence goes on from NW_028082759.1 coordinate 33,754,917, forward strand.
TAGGAATTTATCTGCTTTGTAATTTGGGTAGGTTCCACTAATCAGTACCAAGCAGTCTTCATGATGGGGGAAGGAAATGGAGTTCAGAACCCCTCTGCTTATATTTTAGAAGTAAAAGCAGAAGAAGCTTTTGATTGATTGATTGCTTTCTGAAAGAAAGGTGGATAAGATTCAGGACCATAACTGCATACAATGGACAAAAAAATGGGCACAATGATGAAGAAAAAGGTGCTTTTTAAAAAAAGCCTTAACTAATGTCCATCTATTTTAAACATTATTTTTCAATAAAAGTTTAACCTAACATGAATTTGGAAAGTTTTCTGTCATGGAGCTTCACCGATATTTCTACTTTTTATAGCCCCCTCCCCGCAAGTCAAAGATTTTAGATCTATAAATGCTTTTTTAAAAAGGACTAATATCCCCTCCTTTTTAAAAGACCATATCCTGAGATAGCATCCTTTCTTGTGTCCTTTTTATTTCACGATGTAGCCCTTGGTTGTCCTTGTGATGGGACGGACAACTCAGACACCACTCTCTGTCAAGTGCTTGGTTAGATGTCCACTTGTGATGTTTTGCAAGAGGAAGACGGGCCATTTCTGAGATAGTGCTGCACAAATCTGTCCCAACCCCCAGTGGCAGAATTGCAATGCCGCTTTGTGCATGGCTGCCTTTCTGTCACCCAGTTGCTGATGGACACTGGGTGCTCCCTTTCCTTCAACTCTGCATCTCCACAGTCGATGCAGAAGAAGAGATGCGTGCAGCAGCACTGGAAGAAATTGAGGGACAGTGCGTGCAAGCCAGGCTCTCAGGTCACAGTGCTGCCACTCAAAGCTGTGTGACTGTGTGAAAGTCCTCCTCATAGCCTAGGTTCTTCATCTGTAAAACCAGGATAATGATACTTCACGAGTTCCTGGGAAGATTAACTGATGTATTAGATATACGCTCTTAGAACAATGCCAGGCATTAGCCCCTCAATAAATGCTAGTTTCTCAGCTGCAACACTGTTGACGTTTTGGGCCAGTTAATTTTCTGTTGTAGGGGCTGTCCTGTGCACTGTAGGGTATTTAGCATCCTCTGTAGTATGTAGCTAATAGCAGTCCTCCAAGTTATGACAACCAAAAATGTCTCAACCCCTGATTGGAACGGCTATAAGTATATTTCCCAGCTATTATATTACCCTTGCAAATCACTGCCCCTCCTAAGATCTGGCTGACCTCTGGAAGTTCTCTTCCCATCTGAGCTGCTTCTTTTTCTTCTTACTGAAAAATTTTTATTGATTTTTAGAGAGAGGGAGGAAGAGAAAGAGAGATGTAGATTTATTGTACCACTTATTTGTGCATTCACTGATTGAATCTTGTATGTGCCCTGACCAGAGATTGAACCCACAATCTTGGCTTATTGGGGCAATGATCTAACCAACCTGGCCAGGGCTTCTTTTTGTCTTCTTGGGCTTGTCTGAGTTGATTCACTAGCTGGATTTAGTTCTTCCATTCTGGGTTAGTAGCTGAATTTAGTCTCCTAGGGACCTCCTCCTAGGCAAGCCAGCTGCCCTGGGAGCCAACCTGCAAGACTATCTTGTGATTCCCCAGCAGAATGAATACAGATTCTTTCTGTGATTCTCCTTCAAAAAGCCTAATCCACCTATGAGCCACCCTGCAAAAGCACCAATGTTTATTTCCATGTGAGTGGCATAGGTTTCTGGCTTTTTTCGTAGTTATGGGAGTTCATATATCAGCCCTCTTTTTATTCTGTTTTATTTGGCTGCCTGGCCATAAGATAATTTTGCAGAATTTAAATTGCTTCAGTTTTATAGAATAACCATACATTAAATTTACAGTAATAGTAGGGTTGCTTTTTCGTAATTTCAGTTGTAATTACTTAAAAATAAGTTTATGAACCTTCTTCATTGCTCCCCAGAGGACTCTTTTGAGTACTTACATGTTGTAGAGGCGGTGTGGCACAGTGCGTAAAGGTTCAAGGGCAGCCCCCTGGGGTTCAAATCCTGACTCCGCCTCCACCTTTTTATGCTTCAGTTTCTCCTCCATTTCCTCTTCGTAGATAGGACTATTGTGAGCAGCAACCAGATCAGTGCACACAGAACACAGTCTGGCTTGTAATAAGCTTAGCCACTCAGTATTCAATATTATTAGGTTACCAGTTTGATTTAGCCTTAAGGAAAGAGAAACCTTACTTAAAGACTGCAGTATAGCAGACAAGTCCATATTGGTTTTGGAGTCAGACAGATTTGAATTCGAATCCTAGCTCTATCGCCTGTTAGCTGGATCCTGGCTTAGACAAGTGCTTTTATATCTCTGCATTTTACTGACGGTGCACCGTGTTTTGAGTCTCCAGGGATTAGCATCAGTTCAGAGCTAGTGCCCAGTAACCCTTGGGAGGATACACATTTCCCATTCCCCAGGGGATGGTCACCCTTGAGAATGGCTGCAAGTCCCTCTTGGGGGAGGTCTGAAGAAAGACTGATGGGATACACTGTGGTTGTGTATAGGGTCACAGTAGTATTATATTTAGTCTAACATTCTTTGAATGTACTCCCATATGTGCTTCACAGACTCCTGTTGGTAAAAACTGTTGAGATTATGCAAATGTTTTAGTATAAAGGCATTCTCCTTCCAGAATAGGCTTCCAGAATAGAACTTCCTTCTGAGTTCTTTTGGGATCTAACTACCGTTGTGGGGCAATGAGGGGTGGTGGGAGTAGGTAGTGAGCAGTATTCCCCTTGTGAGCAAGGCATCCCCTTGTGAAACAACTCGAAAGGCTTTAAGGGGGGCCAGGGTTTGGGAGACTGATGAATGAAAGGCTTTAAGGGGGGCCAGGGTTTGGGAGACTGATGACTGCTCAGGGATGTAAGTTGTGTCAGCAGGGATGTTCAGCTAAATATGGAGTTCAGCATTCTTAGCCTCATTGTGTTTGCCCAAGTGCCTGCATCTGCGATTCAAGATCATTCTCCTTTGCAACCAATACCCTAGTGTTAGCATAAGAGACTTTTCAGGGTTGCATGTTTAACTGACTCTGCAAACCTTACCATCAAACTCTGGACTTGATCCTTAGTCCTCTCAGCTTAGCAGCCATACAAGAAAAACAATCTAACAGCTGTAGAGTTTTTATCCATCTACTTAGGAATTCATTACTTTCCATTTTTCATCTGTGTGCACATTCTCAGAGACAACCAGAAGCAGCCCCAGTCCAGGCCCCAGTCTTTGAAATCAGCACTTTCATCACCCTCTTGGCCTTCTAGCATCTTGCCTACCACCTGTTCTTGGTCCTGTGACACCATGGGAGGGAATTTGAGTGATTGGGATATCATTGTATGCCAGGTGATCAGTTCCTTATCCCCTCCCTTCCCAGGAAGGCGATCAGGGCATTCATCAAATGCACATCCTATTTTTGAGGGTCTGTTACCTGAGGTCATTCCTGGTTGTAATCACTGTGTCAGTCACATGGCACTCAAAAGTAATGGAAGGGAATCTAACTAAAGGACTATTTACTGAGCTGTCCTGGGCAGGGGTAGGAACCAGCAGGGCATGGGAAAGCACCCCTTCTACTAACAGTGTTTGGAAGCTGTTACTGCCCCCAGGCCTTCCACCGTAGCTGTGAAAGAGGGGCCATTTGGTAGGAACTATGGCCTTAGACAGAGAAAGCACTGCCTGTTAGGAAGGGAGGAGAGGGAATAAATACCTTAGCATCTTGTTCTCCCTGCCCTTCCATCTCCTGCTAGTGTCTTGTCTTTGGTGTACCAAACCAGGGCAGGGTGGTAAGTGGGCTCCTCTGGTTGAGGTCCACTGGGGTCAGTCTTCTGGCATGTGGCAGGGTGTGGAGGAAGAGCTGTACTAGATATGGAAGGGCAAAGGAGGATGTTTAGCACAGTTTGCAAACAGATCTCTGGTCCAGATTTGCAGGCTGGATTTCTATGCCTAACTGCCTGCTGTTGTACATGCATGCTTAGATGTCTCCTGGGCACCTTGTATGAAACACCTTCTCCTGCCATGCAGCTCTTCCCTTCTCCATTTCTTTTCTTCTTTTTTTTAAGAGAGAGGGAGAATGAGAGGGAGAGAAACATCAATGTGTGGTTGCGTCTCGTGTGGCCCTCATGGGGACTTGGCCTGCAACCCGGGCGTGTGCCCTGACTGGGGATCGAACTGGCAACCTTTGGTTCACAGCCCATGCTCAATCCACTGAGCTACACCAGCCAGGTCCTTCTCTGTTTCTGATGCCACATAATGTAATATCTTCTTGTCCCTTCCAAAGGGGAGCCCTGAGACATGATGTTCTCCTGTAGTTGTGCTCCTGTGGGTTCTGCACAGTAAGGCACAAACAGACATTCAAACTCGTACATGATGCAGTACCAGCAGGACCTACCACCCCCTGAGACTTATGATCAAAAGTAAATTCCTGCCAGAATAAGCATGAAATTGGTCCTGTGAACAAGGAATCACAGATCATGGTACTTTATTTTATTATTTATTTATTTATTTCATCATTTATTTATTTATTTTTAACACTGTCTGAGTCTGTATAATGGCTTGTCCCATGGAGGAGAGAGTGCCGGAATAGGTTAGACTCTGTTGCTATAGCAAGCTGAAATTGTGTCAGACAGTTTTGATCATCTACCACAGAGTGTTGCTTGCAAGATCATGATATTTTAAAATTGCTTTGCTAATCATTTTTCTTTTCTGTTGGTTAAGGTTGCATGATGGAATCTGAACATTACCCTGAGAAGTTTTACGTTTAGGATTAGCCGGTTGGGTTTCTCCGCTGCTGTTTCTTTGGACTCATTTTTTTGGTGTCCTTTGGAGGCCATACACCCAAAGGGGTTATACCATGGACCACAAGGAAAGCTGCCCAAGCGTAAGCATTCCCAGCTCTGATGAACACAGAGAGAAAAAGAAGAGGTTTACTGTAAGTATGCAGCATAAAGCATATGGGGGAAAATGGAATGTAGAGGACTTTTCCAACTCTGCTTTTGTTCTTCCTTAACCTAGAGCGTCCTGTCCCTATCTTCACATATCCAGATTTTAGGTATCTTTCAAATGCTATCTCCTCCACCCTCTTCCCTGTGTACTATAATGGAAGCTAATTTCTTTTTCAGTGCAGTTTTGCACTTGGAGAAAAGTTTGGTACTTTCTCACCAGAAAATGTTCAGGAACATGGATCTGTGACACATGCCTGTAATTTCATGTGTGCTGCCAGGGGGTTGATGGACCCCAAGTCACTGATCACATGTTAAGAACCAGTATCTTGAAATTGCCATAGTGTCTTTCTTGAAATTTATGTAGTGTCTTTCTTATGTTTATTAATTTTCTACCTCAATTAAAAATATGTAATCTAGCCTTTTATCTCTTTCTTCACCTTAAAGGCAAAGCCCATTTCTAATTTTACTTTTTATCACCAGAGGATCTACTGTAGGGCTTTATGAAGAATAAACCCAAAGAATATTTGCTGAATCAGTGTATCAGTGACTATTATTAGAGAAGAGTCACTTTTCTAGTTAGTGTAATGAAATATATAATACTGTATTTAGTTTCATTAGTTCTGTTAGTATACACAGAGGTCTCCTGCCCTCCTCCTACTGAAAAAATGTCATTCATCTGATCTGTAACTGACCTGGGCTTCCTTATAAACCTCCACCCACTGAATGATATGATGGAATCCATTTAACCCAGTGCTATTTAAACTAAACATAATCGGTTTGAGCTAAAATTTAAGTACTTTTTTAAAGTAAAAATGCCCAGGCTGTCTCCATTCTGCTCTTTCTCTCAATGAACATACACTCCCACTTGGCATCATGGTTCATGGGAGGAGCATGGTGCCTTTTCATTGTGTTTGACTGACCTCACTGTACCAGCAGCCTGGTGAAGGCCCTTGCATTTTTGTCATCCTTCTATGTCTGTCTTTGCCATTCCAGGCATGGAGTGACTCGTTTGGTAAACACCCAGCTTTGCCTGACCTGACCCAACCCTGGGCATTTTGCTAGCATGCACTGCTGGTGCCTTCAGTGGACGAACTGACTTGTTATCTGTTCTTCGGTTGCGTTGGCCAGGGTGGTGACGACTCACTGCTTCCCCTTGGCTCTCTAAGGTTGTAGAACCCACCCTTTGCCTGTTCCTGAATCAAGTGATCTACCACAGCCTCAGACCAGGGGTTCACCTGGCCCCTGCCAGTGGAGCCCCATGACAAGGGACTTTCAACTCAGAGTCCATTTCACATGGAAGCTGAAGAAATCTGAGGAGTTAAACTCTTTGTCTGACCACTCCACCCTGCCTTCGTAACTGGGGTTATAGTGGTTTTCCCCTAAAGTCCCAGGCGAGGACCTGGAAATAGCCCTTCTATCCTCTGTTCCTCTGTCCTCCCTTCCTTAATACCTCCACACCCTGCATGGAACCCAGAGCAGAGCCATTGTAATGTCTGGTGATTTGCTTCCCCTTTGTCTTTGTGTTGTAGTAATATCTATACAAGCATTGTGCATTTATTCCACATTCATATAAGCAAATTTTAGAAACATCACTTTTCTGGTGAACAGAAGGTTTGTGTGCCTTGGATGAAATAGTGGAGTGTGTGAAAGGTTCCCTTCCTTCTCTGTTCTTATTTTTACCTTTGGGGCATTCTGTCCTTCAAGGGCATAACCTCCTGCCATGTTTGAAGTTCACACGTAGCAAATATTGGCAGTGAGTCATCTCAGGTATCTTCTATTTTCCATGGCAAAGGTAGTTCTCATATGTTTTAGTATAGCTCTGCACTGTGAAGCTTCTAACAGAATTGCTTTGTGTCCTAGGACATCTTGACTTAAACCAAGTCTAAATTGTACTTTCATGTATCTGCTCAACAAATTGTCACTGAGTTTCTTTGTTATGCTGGACACTGTTCTGGGCCGTGGGGATATGGTGGGTAGTAAGAATGACACTGTCCTTCCTCTCAAGGAACTTATATTCTGCTGGGCAATGCAGGCAATAAGGAAGTATTTTAAAAACTCAATAAGATGATTTCATATTGTAATAAATATTATACAGCTCTCTGAAATCTTGTGATTATTTTTGCAAATAAAAGTTTTTTAAATTTCAAGAAAACCCCAAAACAACTCCTGTCTCTTTCCCCTAGTCTTATAATACTGTAATATGAGATAGATAACCCAAACCATAGATTAATGAGCCCTTTCTTGTAAATCTGGACTCTTGTTATCTTTTTTTCTTTAGAAATTATACAAGATTTTGGGGGTCTGGAACAGTTTTATCTACATTGGTATATTAACTTGTGATCTGAGAGTATCTGTGGAATCAGCTGTGAGAGTCGCTTCTGTATTATAACCGTTGATACTGGTTCTGGTGCATGGAGGATTAGAAGATTTAGATCTTAGTCTCACAAGTCTGTGTAGTTGAGCAAGCTGCCTAACTCTTTTAGGCCATCATTTCCTCACACGCATAGTGTGGGGGGCATAATGTTTGTTGTGCTTATTACTTCATAGGGTTTTTGACTACAGTTATATGCAATTATGTATATATGAAAATATTAAACACATGTTAGGTAGTAGTGGAAAATCTGAGGATAAATTCTTAGTTTGAAATATACTATGTAAAAGATGACCTGGAAAAACTAATAATTGAGTGTTTACTATGTGCCAGACATCACTCCTGAAAATATTTTATAATTTCTAACTAATGGTATTATTATGGGGAAAGAATCAAAGAGAATATCATCAATTGACTCTATAATGTTTTATTCTTGGGGAAAAAATCTGAAACAAGAATGGCAAAATGTTAGAATTATCTAAATAATGATTACACAGGTGTTCACTATATTATTCTCTAAAAATTGCAGAAATATTTCATAACATTTTTAAAATAAAATATCACCTCTCAACAAGATAAAATATTTTAGTTGGTATATTTTGTATCTTGGTGAAACATATATAAACATTAACATCTAATACCAGTTTCATGGTTATGAAAGCAAGATTATTCACATACTGAAATAGCTAATGGTTTTTTGTAATCAAATTTTATTTTGTTGTTTTTATTATTTTTCTTTTCACAGGTTTATAAAGTTCTGGTCTCAGTGGACACAAGTGAGTGGTTTGTCTTCAGGAGATATGCAGAATTTGATAAGCTTTACAATACTGTAAGTAATAGTTTGCAAGGTTGCTATTTAAAACAAACACCCGAGAAAGCTCAAAAAAGGAGAGATTTTATTTGAATGATTAAATAATACTCACATTAGCATTGTGTGTTGTTTCTTTCTTCATGCAGATAAAATCTCATTTAATTTAAAACAAGCAAATGCAGCTTTATTTCTTTTCTGCCAGTAACTATTGATGATAATTGATTTAATTTATTTTTGCCACAGCATTGTTCATTTTCTAAAATAAATCTGCTATAATATGAGGTCTTTCCAGAAGAAGTCCAGTCATTGTTAAGGTAACGAGAACAGTTTGCGTGCCAAAAGTATAACCTGGCAGCCAAGGAGAGTGGACTGGAATGTGCATACATGAACAATGATAACTTTCTGAGTCAATAGGGGCAGTAGATGCCATTGAGTGAGCATGTGTACTTTGTGGACGTCATATTTAAAATGACTGAGCACATAGAGCAACAAATCTGCGTCAGATTTTGTGTTAAGCTGGAACATTCCTCAGTGGAAACTATTCAGATAATTCAGAAGGCCACAGCTATAGGCAACTCATGCTTGGCAGCTTTATCACAAAAACACGCCCATTCATGCATCATATCTTGTGGGAAGTTTTTTGACAGAACATCAAATCATCCAGCTGACTCACGCCCCCTACAGTCCAGGTTTGGCACCCTGCGACTTCTGGCTTTTCCCAAAACTAAAATCACCTTTGAAAGGGAAGAGATTTCAGACCATAGATGAGATTCAGGAAAACAGGATGGGGCAGCTGATGGCAATTGGGAGAACTGTGTGAGGTCCCAAGATGCCTACTTTGAAGGGGACTGAGGCATCATTGTCCTTTGTACAATGTATCTTGTATCTTCTTCAATAAATGTTTCTATTTTTCATATTACATGGCTGGATGCCATCTGGACAGACCTCGTATATCAGACCAGTAGAAAAAAGTCATAGATTCTTCTAAAGTACTCTAACTTTGGAATTCTTACAAAAAAGGGTGGAGAGGGGACCACTGAGAAGTTCCAAATAAAGTATTTAAGGTATGAAAATTAGATGTATTGCTTAAAGTATGTTTTAATATTATAGAATATTAGATATAACTCCTTTATATTTACTGTTCTAATAATGGTTCATCATCATATTACTTCTGGTTAAACTGCCCAGCTCTTAGTTCTGTTGTTTTCTCTTGTGTTATTTAGTTTTTCTTTAACACTTAAGCAATCAAAACTTATTGTACACGGTTTTAAATATTGTTTAACCAATATTTAAGATGTTGATTGAGATCATCTTTTTTGACTGTAATGGAAGTCACACTTGAAACAAATGAAACAAAATAATAGCCAGTAGAAGTTTGTACATGGAAATATCTTTTGCAATTTTTCATTAATTTTTTAAAAGGTTTCTATTGGATGTTGGGAGAAGGGTGAATTGCTAGCTTGAATTGAACTTTTTGGATACCACTATGTACGTGATTAGCATTTTATGATGATTGTACAAACTGGACAGTACCTATCATGATACCTGGCTTATAATCAGGTAAAAATAACATGATAGTAACATAACACACATAGGTACTCACACAGAGGGTTTACATGAACTTCTTAGAGAGATGAGATCAGGTTTTGTTCAGTGAACTACTAGTAACTAGAAATTTGAGATTTCTTTATGTATTTTGCTAAAAAGATTATATAGGCTAGATTCACCTTCTAAACATGTTTCCTTTTGTAGAATTGTTCATGAGAGGGAGGAGTGTAGGGATGTCATCTAAAAACAGCAGTGTGGAGGTCTGCGTAAGTGAAAAACTTATCATCCTTATGATGGTTTCAGTTTAAATAGGTGGTGATTATACAGGCGAAGTGTTGGCATGTGAGTGTCTCTAAGCACAAAGGTGAAGTAGGATGTTTGGGCACTTCCCCTGCCGTGACCACTTTCATTCTCTCTCTCCATCAAACATGCCATCTGAAGCTTTTTGCAGACAATTTTTCTTCACATGTGAATGAGTTTTTATTATCCATTTTTCTTTTTCTTATATTTCTCTCAGTTTTTTCTCATTTCCTCATTTTCTGTGTCTGTCTCTCTTTTTTCATAACCCCTGCCAATTCTGCCTCTTGTGAGAAGGGGCAAAGAAAACAAAGCAGGGGAATGGTATTAGTTGTGTTCTTTCAAACTGCAGAAATGAGGTTAAACCTGGCTTGGATTTCCCTAAGTGGAAAATACAAATTCTTATGCTTCTTTTAGGATAAAAACCAAAAAGTGTAATTTCCAATCTGTAAAGCATTTTAATTATCAGTTTAAATGTGTTTTTATAGCTGTTGTTTACATTTTTAAATTTTTCACTGTAGAATTATTCAGAGGTAGAGAGACAAGAACAAATGCCAAAAATGATGTAAGGTACCATCCAGCTGCAACAGCCACGTAGCCATTCTTGTTGCATCTCTGGCCCTAGCCAGCCTGCTGTGTTTTGAAGCAAATTTCATTTATCATATGACTTCATCTATAAATGTTTTAGTATCATCTCTAAAAAAGATAAAGGTCAGCCCTGGCTGGTGTAGCTCAGTGGATTGAGCACAGGCCTGTGAACCACATGATCGTGGTTCGATTCCCAGTCAAGGCACATGCCTGGGTTGCAGGCCAGTTCCCCAGCAGGGGACTCACAAGAGGCAACCATACATTGATATTTCTCTCCTTCTCTCCTTCCCTTCCCCTCTAAAGATAAATAAAATCTTTATTAAAAAATAAAAGAGATAAACGTCCTTAAAATACACACACATGATAATGATTATCACATATAAGACTAAATTAATGATAATACTTAATATCAAATAGTCAGTCAGTATTTATGTGACTGACTGATAAGTCAATTAAGTGTCTTTTAATTGGTAAAATTTCCCCTCCACCTCTCTTATCTTTCCCTTACAGCTTTTTGTTGAAAAAGCAGTGTCATTTGTCTACAGACTGGATTGTGCTGATAGCGTGCCCGTGGTGTAGAGTGATTAATACATTCTTCTGTTCTTTCTATTTCCTGTCAGCTGGGAGTTAGATATATAGTTTCTGTGTGTGGGAGGGGGAGGGGTCTTACCTGAAGCCTCTAATAAAAATAAGCATTAACTCATATTTATGACTCTGTTGCCCCAAATTTAAGTTATTTTGGGCCAAGTTGTTTTTTCTCAGGATAAGCAAATCTGATAGATGTTTTAGAATAGTTATAGGGGGAAGGCTGAAGTAGAGATGTTGAAAGCAAAATTCATCACCTTTCTTAGAAAATAATTGTCAACCTATTCATAGAGAAAACACAAAGATCACATCTTTCCCTGAGATGATAAGTGGTGAGTAATGTATTCAAACTTATACACCAGATTCTAGTCTAAGCACTTAACATAAATGATTTCCCTTAAGCCTCATAACAAATCTGTAAGGTAAGTGCTAAAATTATCCCTAGTTTACAGGTAAGAAGATTAAGGCCCAGAGATGTTAAGTAACTTATTGAAGGTCACAAAACCACTAAGTATTTTACTGGCATAAAATAGGATGATTAGACAGTCTATGGTATTTTATTGCTGTAATTTAGTATTATATATTTGATTATTATATATTTAAAAGTATATCTTACAATAGATTTCTTGCAAATCAGATTGCATTTTATTTTGGTGCATTATAACTAGAAGACTCATAAAATTAAGTTCATATAATGTTATTTTTAAAAATTCTAGTTAAAAAAACAATTTCCTGCTATGGCCCTGAAGATTCCTGCCAAGCGAATATTTGGTGACAATTTTGATCCTGGTAAGCAATAACTTCACAGACCAGCCATAATTGGTGGTCGAAGTTTGAAAACATAGTAAACATATTTATTGTACAGTAATACAAGAATTTCTAAAGCTAATTGATCTCATGCTCTATGAAAATAATTCCTCAGGAAGATGCTTACTGTGTACCAGGCATTGTTTTAAACACATTACATGTTCTAATTCATTTAGTACTCACAAAAACTCTTTGAGTTGGGTATTATTATTATTATCATCACTATTTTATAGATAAGGAAACTGAGACACAGTTAGGGTCACATACAGCTAGTAAATGTCAAATTTGGAAGTTAAATTTAAGCAGCCTGGCTTCGGATAAACTTCCTGATCATTAGAGATTATTTGGGGGTACTTTTGTAACCGTGGAGGATAGTCTTTGTTACACCCAAAAAACATTTATTAAAAGTATGGTCTGTGCGTAGCAGCCTGCAGGCCTCTGAATATTAAGAAAATATCCTTTGGTCACCCTTGGGGAGCATAATGCCACAGAAGGTCTTAGGAACCTGGAGCCTATTTGTCTGAAGGCTCAAGCCTGGAACTTTCCACTTGAATCTGAAGAAACAGATTCAAGGTCATAAATGGCTACTTACAGAGAGACAGAAGCCTCCTTAGCTACCAAAAATCCTATTAGAAAAGTCATCTATCTATGCAGCTGGTGAATCCTGACAAGCCAGAGTGCCCTCCCTCCGCACCACCTTACTTCCTCAATCAATTTGCTTGGAACCCTATAACCCATTAAGCCTATGACTCCTTACAGGTCTGCTTTCTTGGTCAAATCTCTGTACCAAATAGCTCTCAAGTCACTTAGCTTGACTGCTTTTCCCCCGTCTATTTCCTTCTCAAACTGTTTTATTGTGCTCTGTGGAATTCTGTCCACAATGAACAACCATCTCTTTTATCATTCTTCATTTTCATATTCCTTTCACATTCTTGCTTTAGTTAAAACTTAGTTTTGACCCTGAGGCTGCAAGATAAACCCCTGTAACCCTCTCAGCTGGAGGTTCTTTATACTTTGATACTTTATGAACCTCATGATCGGCGAGGGTTCTCACTTCTATTATATGTAGAATTTTTATTTGCATTTGTAACTGCGTCGTTCGCAGGGAACTAGAACAGTAGTAAGACTAAGCCTCTCTCCTAAGCCACACAGCTAATATATGGAAAATTAAACTCATCCAGGTTTATTTATTTCTATTATTCCCTTACTGTACTGTCTGATTAATACATGGCACCTTTAAAAACAAAAATTCACAAACTTTTTAAAAAAGACTTTATTATTTATTTATGCATTTATTCATTTATTTTTAGACAGAAGGAAAGGGAAGGAGAAAGAGAGGGGAGAGAGGGAGAGAAACATTAATGTGTGGTTGCCTCTCATGCACCCCACACTGGGGATCTGGCCCGCAACCCAGGCATGTGCCCTGACAGGGAATCCAACTATCCACCCTTTGGTTTTTAGACCTGTGCTCAGTCCACTGAGCCACACCACCCAGGGCCACGAGCTTTTGTGTGCATTTTATTTTAAAATTATTTGTTTGGAACATTACAAAGCTCTTACCATTTCCTGATCTGAAAGGTGTGGGTTAAGGATAAATGACCTCTGTGATCCCTGAAGGCTCTAAATATTCTTTGCTTTTGAATATAAGCAGGTTGCTCTGGCCACCAGTAGTAATATTACAACAAAAACCCAAGGTGTCCTTCAGTCAAATTTGATTTTTCCCCCTGCCCCACAATGATGGAGATTGTCTTGTCTTTGATGATTTTTCTAGAGGCACTGAAATAACAAAGACATCTTTATAGGTCAGTTTAATACATATTTTGGAGACTAAAGGTTTCATTTTTTTTAACTAAGCATTAAGTTCTTTTGAATCTCTAATGGGAACCCCTTTAGATAACAGTAGATAGATTCATATAAATTCTTAATTGGAGAGATTTTTAAAAATATATCTTTCCAACTATAATTCTTAAAGATATTATGTCAGCCTTATATGTTCTGGGAACTTACTCTATAAGGGGGCTGGTGTGCATTTCAGCCTAATCTGGAATGTTTTAGATATTTGCATGCTTAATGTTGATCTAAAAATTAAACTTGGAATTGCCCTAAATTCTCACTACTGCTGGTTTTCTTTTTTCAAGACTGATTTTTTTTATTTATCTTCTGATATAGGGCTTTCAAGACTGTTTCAAGTCAGTAAGGAAGCGGCGAGTCTAGTAGCACTTAGTGCAGTATGGCTATAGCTCACAGGAGAAAGCAAATCATACTCTCTTTCACAACCCATTTCCCAGTGTCAAAGGTACCATCAGTAAATATCCATAGAATAATTTAAAACTGCTTCCATATAATTGTTAGATTTTCTTTAAATATCACACATGTAGTTATTTTAGTTCTTCTATGATACCAAGTCCAATTTCTGAAAACTGTCTTTCAAGCATAGTTTTTAATGTGAACCTCACATACTCTCTACTGTCCAGTGACATAAAGAATGCCCTTGGAAGGGTTATAAGATACCTTCCTGAAATTTTTCAAAAAAATTCATAATCGAGCCCTGGCCGGTTTGACTCAGCTGGTGTTGTCCCATGAAGTGAAAGTTTGCCAGTTGGATTCCCCATCAAGGCACTTGCCTAGGTTGTGGGTTCAGTGCAGTCAGGGCAAGTATGGAAGTCAACCAACCGGTTTTTGTAGTGAGTCTGTTTAAAACCTAAAGTAGGCATTTTTTTGGAGAATTTTCTTTTGGAAGATATGTTATCTGCTTTATTTTAGTTTTATAATCATTGTATTTATGGATTTTAAAATAAATATTTCTAAGTATTTTATTGTGTATAAAGAAACATGGATTAAGACATAGCTCCTAATCAGAATTTATTTTGATCTATTCTTATATAACTGTATTGATAATTACCTAGTCTAACATAAATAATCCTAATGGCATATGTCTCTCTTCACAGATTTTATCAAACAAAGAAGAGCAGGACTAAATGAATTCATTCAGAACTTAGTTAGGCACCCAGAGCTTTACAACCAGTAAGTAATTTTCACTGTGTTGGGAAGAGGCACTGAAACCAAACCTAACAATATTGAATAAGTTACTGATACAGATTTTATGTGTTCTGTAGAATGTCACTGTGCTATAGATAATGTGTGTGCATATATAAAATCTTCCTCAAGCATTTTCCCCTGGTATTCTTTACTCCTTTTTTGACCATCAGCTTAAGGTCTTAGTTATTTTCTTTCTTCCTTTTCTACTTGTATTGGTTTTGTAGATTAAACTTGGCAGGTTTTTCATTGTTATACTTACTCATGCATTCAAACAGCATTTGTTAAGTACTTGCTGTGTATGTTGGGAACATAAGAGGAATGGGTGTCATTCCTACATTTCAGAGGCATAGCCTTCCAGTCTAGTGGGAGAGACAGATATAGGAACAAGCAGTTAAAGCCAGGGAAGCTTTATGGCAGAAGTGCTAGAAGACAACAGAAAAATATGGCCAGCTCTTACTGGGGAGGTCAGAGAAGGCTTCCTGGGACTTAAAGGAAGGGCAGTCATTCAAGAAAAAAAAGCAGGGGGAGCATTCCAGGGAAAGTCTGTGTAAGAATCTACAAAAAGCCTGATGCATGCAGGACACTCATGTATGACTGGAACACAGAGTAGATTTTCAGAAAGGAGGTAAGTACAGCCTTTGATGGAATTGGCAAGGGTCAGGCACACGTGCTACCACTTTTATTCTTTTCTACTGAGAGGCCTCCTGTTCTAAACACAGCATTCTAGGCAGCCACTGACCATGAAGGCGCTTTCCCAGCCCTGTGTGTGTCTCATGCTCATGAGTTTAAACTCCTTTTATAGATCAGATCCTGCTGATGAAGGTGGAGAGGGTGTGTCTTATCAGAAATACCTAAGAACATGATTTGAGACATGTTTTCTTTTTTGAGTCTGGTAATTGGTTTATGGGTATTCTTTATATTTATTGTGATTTGTAATTTGTGTATATGTTACCTATATTGTTTTGTATGTATAAAGCATTATATTCTAAAAATAACAAGGAGAAAGTAAAAATCTGGGGAGCTTTTTCACTGCCCAACTATCTATGTAGATGTCAGTAAGGGTTGTGTTATGGGCAGTGATGCAAACATGATACACTTTTACAGGCTCTCCAGGATCACGGCCCTGAAGGACTATATTGTTAGCAATTGTTACAAAAACAATGATTTTTATATAGGTCTTTACATTACCATTTATATAGTTCTTTATAGTCTACAGTAGGCTTCTACCATTCTGAGGGCACATCCTCTGACCTCCTTTTTTGACTCACTTAATGTAATTTACTAAATTAGAAAAATAATCGAACGGAACTTCCTCCAACCACAGTCTTCTGCCCAGTGCCCTAGATTTCCCCTGATACAAGGGACATGCCAGGGGGTCCAGCGGCTGCAGTAGCCCTGGGATTAGCCAATTCTCTAAAGACCAGCTAGCTGCCTTTTCATTCGGGGCCTCCAACAGGTGACAGAGGGTCACAAAGTTGGGGAGGAACCTTGAAATCAAGGTTCCTACGTCTGGTATATTCCTCAGCAAAGGGCCTTTTACTACTTGGCTTTTTCTATAATTATTTTTTAAACATTATACCTTTTCCCTAGGACAAATTCTGTGTTATCTTCAGCTTCTATGTGTCCTTCTAACCTATAATTTTTGCTGTATGAACTTGAGATTACTTTGAATTGGCATACTGCTGGTTTGTTTGATATACAGTTCATACACTGAGGTCTTGGATTTGTTTCCTCCTTTGACAGAGAGCTTCACATGGAATAAATATGGGGAAAAATGGTGGTGATGGTGATTATTCTCCTGGCATTTTGAAGAGTGTTACTCAGAACTTCTAACACTAAATCTGAAAGAGTAGTATTATAAGATATATTTGGTATTAAAAGTAAACTGAAAGTAATTTGATTGTTTTAAAGATTATCTTAATGATACACAATTCTTTTATTTTCTTTTTCTTTTCAAGATTTTATTTATTTATTTTTTAGGGAGAAGGGGAGGGAGAGAGAGAGGTAGAGAAGCATCAGCATGCTAGAGATACATTGATGAGTTGCCTCTCAAATGACCTCACCTAGGGACCTGGCTTGCAACCCAGGCATGTGCCCTGGCTGGGGATTGAACCAGGAACCTTTTGGTTCACAGGCCGGCACTTAGTCCACTGAGCCACACCAGGCAGGGCCACAATGCTTAAGTATACAACCCAATGGATTTTTACAGATATATGCACCCTGTAAATACCATCATTCCATTTAGGGTACAAGACCTATCCAGTACCCCAAAAGGTTTTTTAAACTTAATTTTATCTGACATTTTCTTTTTAATAAGAAGTGACATTTCATATTTTCTGGATCTTATCTGTACTTAATGGAAGTTTGTTAATTTTCACACTCTTCATTTGAATATCAAACTATTTATAAAATAGTACAGATTTGTGGAAGCAAGAAGAGAAACCAGTCAACAAGTGCATCTTGTACATCTACTATGCGATTATCATTACTGTTAGGGAAGTGAACTTAAAAAATTGCTTTACTTCAATAGATAAAAACTTCTTTAAAAAAATTTTTTATTAAAATTGATTTTGAAAATCCCTAAAAAACTGTATTAAGATGTGTTGTATGTCTCTGATGTCTGGGTAGAAGGAGGGTTCTGAACACATTGGCATACATGAGGTGTCACAGAGTAAAGCTGACAAGTTTGACCAACAAAAACGTTTGAACCCTCAAAATCGCAAGAGAAATTAAAAGCCAAAAATATAGAAAAATTTTCCCTTGATAAAGGACAATAGATCAGTATAGTTAATATGGAAAGGGCTCATGCAGGTAATACACACTTAAGGCACCAAAAGAAAAATGGACAAAGCACATTGATTTACAAAAGAGGAACTACAAATGAATAATTACCCCAAATAACTGAGTATTTTTTTCCCTATTAAGAAATACAAATGGAAGCAAAGATACCTTCCTTTAGCTTTCTTGTGGTTGTGGCATACACAGAAGAGAGCTCAGATCATGACCACTCAGTCTAATAAGTTATGTGCAAGTGGACGCATCTGAGTGGCCACCTGCAGGCCAAGCGATAGCACATTACCAGCAACCTTGAAGTCCCTCATATACAGGACCTCTTCCCCACCTCTATTCTTTCCTTCCTTCCCAAAGGTAGTTATTCTTCTGATTTTTTAGCAGCATAGATTAACATGCCCTTTTTTTTTTAAAGATTTTATTTATTTATTTTTAGAGGGGAAAGGAAGGAGAGAGAGAGAAATATCAATGTATGGTTGCTTCTGGTGTGTCCCCTGCCGGGAACTGGCCTGCAACCCAGGCATGTGCCCTGACTGGGAATCGAACCTCGATCGTGTGGTTCGCAGGCCCGCGCTCAATCCACTGAGCTATACCAGCCAGGCCTTTTTTTTTTAACTTAATACAGTTGGAATCATATAATATATATTTTCTGTCTGGCTTATTTTCAACAGTGTGAGAGTCACTGTGTTGTCACATATAGCTGTAATTTGTTGTTTCCATAGCTGTGTATATCTCATTGTGTGACAGACCAGTTTATTCATTCTACTGTTGGTGGACATTTGCATTGTTTCCATTTTCTGGCTGTAATGAATAATATTTCCATTAATACATCTTTTGGTGTACGCGTGCAAGCTTTCTTGATACATCTTGGCATAGAAATTCTGCATTGTAAGGGGAATATACAGAGTGGAGCAAATGTAGGTTTACAGTTGTTTGTATGGAAAATAATACAATAATTAATAAATAGTATACAAGAATAAACTGTGTTCCACATACAACTGTAAACCTCCTTTTGTCCCACCCTGTATTTATTTAACCTCCGTAGATAATGCAGAGTAATTGTTAGTCTTCTCAATTTTAGCAATTCTGGTGAGTGGGTAGTGGTTTCATTGTTGCTTTAGTTTGCCTTTCACGAATTACTAATAAAATCGAATACCTTCTTTTTAAAATACTAATTTTCACTTATCAAACTGTTGGAGATGGTAATATAAACTGTAACATTTACAGCTAAGAAAAACTAGAGAGAGTCTTTTGGATATTCATATACTGCTAGGAGGGTATAATAAATTGGTATAGCCTCTCTGTAAATTAGATAGCAAACTATGTCAAGTCTGAAATGGTTTATAATTCAGACCAAATAATTTTATTGTGAAAAATCATATGTGCAGTTGTACTGTTATGCTCAGGTATGATCAGTTGCAACATTAGTTATATTAGTGATGTTGGGTGGTAAAATATTGGAAGCTATATATTCTAGAGTGAGCAAATCATTGAATAACTTAGTGTACTCATATTATGCAACAACATATGTCTGTCAAAGTGATTATTTATAGAGTTTTTTAACAACATGGCAGAATTCTTATGATGTTAATTTGCAGGTGAAAACAGTAAAATAAACTATTTTAAATGGGGTAGGATCTTAACTGTAGAAAGAAAGACTGCAATAAAATATGCTAAAATGATAATAGTGCTTGCCTGTCAGTGGTAAGAATGAAGATTTCCACCTTTAAAAAATTTTTTCAGATAAAATTCACTCTATGTTAACAATTTTTAGCATGTACAATTCAGTGTTTTTAGCATAGTTCTAATGCTGTACAGCCGTCATCACTATCTGTCACCCCCAGTCTAATCTAACATTACTATCACCCCAAAAAGAAGCTGTATTCTTCAAATTTCCCCTTTTCTCCAGCCTTTGGCAACTACTAATCTGCTTTTTATCTCTATGTATTTACCTGTTCTGGACATTTTATATAAATGGAATCATATAATATGTGACCTTTTTATCTTCCTTTGTTCATTTAGCATAACATTGAGTGTCATCCATGTTATTATAACAAGTATCAGTATTTTACTCCTTTTCACAGGTGAAGAATATTCCCTTGTGTGCCACAATTTGTTTGTTTATCCACTATTTGTTGGACATTTAGGTTGTTTCCACTTTTTGGCTGTTATGAATAATGCTGCTGTGGGCATTTGTGTATACATTTTTTGAGTGGGCATATGTTCTTATTTCTATCTAGGGTGAGCTGCTACATCAAATGGTAACTCTATGTTAACTTTTTGGGAACCATCGAACTGTTTTCCACAGTGGCTGCACCATTTTACATTCTCACAAGCCCTTCCACTTTTAAAAAATTATTTTTCATCTTTATTACAATGAATTTCCTACAATGAATGTATGTTATTTATATTTAATTATTATAAGCAGTTTGGGAAATCTTGCCTTTTGTGATGACATGGATGGACCCTGGGGGTATTACGCTAAGTGAAGTAAATCAAACAGAGAAAGACAAACACTGTATGATTTTACTTATATGTGGGATCTTTAAAAAAAAACAACAAACTCATAGATACAGAGAACAGACTGGTGGTTGCCAGAGGCAGGTGTTGGGGGGTTGGGCAAAGGGTGAAAGTATCAA
This sequence comes from Sturnira hondurensis, assembly GCF_014824575.4. Lineage (NCBI taxonomy): Eukaryota > Metazoa > Chordata > Mammalia > Chiroptera > Phyllostomidae > Sturnira > Sturnira hondurensis. Next base: position 33,775,322 of record NW_028082759.1, read on the forward strand.
AAAGTACAAACTTCCAGTTATAAAATAAATAAGTTATGAGGATATGATGTACAGCATGGTGCCTGTAGTTAACAATACTATGTTGTGTACAGGGTAGAGCAATGGTTACAGTTCATATGGAAAATAATATGATAATAAATAGTAACATGAGAATAAACTGTTTTGCATACTCACAATTGTAACCCTACTTTTGTCCCACCTTGTTTTTTAAATTTGCTAAGAGAGTAGATCTTAAAGGTTTTCATCACAAGAAAAAAAATGTAACTATGTGTGGTGATGGCTGTTAACTAGACTTATTGTGATCATTTCATAATACATACAGATGTCGATTATGTCTTACAAAGAAAAACAATTTGGTAGGAAGTACCTATGTTAGAGAGATTCAGTCATTGCTTGGGATTGTCATTAGTCCACACAAGGTCCCTCTCTAATTTTAATTCACTTTTTCTCTTCATCTTTGAGCTTCACTCTCAATTCTTCACTCTCACCATTGAAACCCACTTCAATACGTGTCTTTGGATATCCATTTATTGACTCTTGCTTTGTGTCCATGAGTATTTAATATATACACATAAATAGTACCGTGCTCTAGTTCTTTGTTTTCACCCACCATGGGTGGTTACTCATTTCTCTAGTGGCAGATGGCTGTTGGCTTCTGATTCACTACTCTAAGGAATGTTGCCAGGAGTATCCCTAGTTACATCTTTCACTGAACCTGGATGTAAATTTTTGTGTAGTTTATTCCTAGAACTGGAATATCTGTGTTTAGGGAAAACGCATACACAGTTTCACCAAATATTGCCAGATTGCTTTTTAGAAAAGTTTCCTCATTGTACATTCTCACCAGTAATACATGAGAATTCCTACCAACTTTTTGATGTTATCTATCTTTCTGATTTTTGCAATTTAATGGACATAAAATGGTATCTCATTATTATTTTCATTAGTATTCTTGGATTATTAGTGATGTTAAGCATCTTGATAAATTTTCTCAACTCTGGTTCTCCCTTTGTCCATGTTGGAGTCTCTTTTAATTTTTTAAAATTAATTTGCTTATTTATTTTATAATACAGAATATGAATGGATTTTGTTTGGCTTTCTTACTGTAAAGGTTGTTATAATTATTTTTATTTTCAATTTTTAAAGGGAGAAAGGCTGTAGAAATACTTTCAAAATCATAATAAAGTTAATTTCTGTTTTTAGTCCGGATGTCAGAGCATTCCTTCAAATGGACAGTCCAAAACATCAGTCAGATCCATCTGAAGATGAAGATGAAAGAAGTACTCAGAAGGTAGTAAGAGGGAACATATTTTTATTTTTTCTAATTGACTTTATATATTTATTTCTTTTTTATTTAATATCTTTATACCTTCCTCTTCCCAGCAATCACTACACTATTGTCCATGTCCATGAGTCCTTTTTCCTTTTTGCTCAAGAGGGATTATATATTTAAAGGATGAAATTATTGGCAACTTTAGGACATTTAGTTAAAATGAAGTCACTTTATCCACTGTAAATTTTCTGTTCTGGAGAGTACATTATAAAATGTGTATACCTCTTACTGATCACTCATAAAATCTATAAATTAGTACTTTTTACAGTAAAAATTAATATATGTTAATTAAAGACTGTTTTGAAAATAGTAAGAAGGGAAGTATTACCCCTATTATCACTAACCATACCTAGTAATTTTTAACATATTAGTGATTTTCTTTCTAATTTTCCCTGAACATACAGGGATTTTAAAAAATTATCCAGTTATAATTATATAGTGTATACAGTTTTATATTCTGCTCTCTTCACTTTTTAAAATTTTATTTATTTATGTTTAGAGAGGGGAAAGAAGGGAGAAAGAGAGGGAGAGAAACATCAATGTGTGGTTGCCTCTCAAGCACCTGCTACCAGGGACCTGGCCTGCAACCCAGGTGCTCAGACTGGGAATCAAACTGGCAACTGTTTGGGTCACAGGGAGGTGCTCAATCCACTGAGCCACATGAGCCAGGGACATTTAAAAATATTTTTGAAGATGGTGTATTTTAAGTTTTGTCCTTAGTATTCAGTGAAATCAGGGTATAACATTTTATATCCACATTCACAATGTGATTACAGTTTTTAAAAGTTATGCAAAGACTATGAAATTACTGTTAAGTGTTTAGAAAATTATCTTTCAATAAAATTATGGGTTTTTAAAAAAAATAGTGTTCCTAGTACTTTTCCTATTTTCCAACTATCAGTATATACTTTTAATTGAAAAAGATGAAACTATTAAAAAATATTTTAGAGGACAAAATCCACGTAACCCTGATTTTCCATGTTGTGCTTGCTAATCATGTTGAGAATATGTGGGTTTAGGTCATTCAAAGAATGTCTTGCCTTACTTTAGGAGACAGCTGGTTTTGAAAGAACCAAACTGAGAGATTCCTGGCTCCTGTTTTGTCACTATTGGCTTCAGATTTGTATTGTTTCTTTTTTATTTTATATCTATAAAATCTGAAACTTTTTTGTTTCTACTGACTTTATTATTTTTTCATTACCATTTATACCCCTCACTGCAAAATCTGAAACTTACTCTAGCATCTCTCACAGTTTTAAAATACAGATAAAAAGAATTTCTTCAAAAAAGGGAAACAGCTATACTTCTTATACTTGTAACTATTTATTAAAGACTTTTAAGTGGATAACTAAATGAAGTTAACAGCCAGAAAATATCTTAGAAAGCATATGGACCCACCCCCTATTTGTAGAGAGAAAGATAGAAGTTAAGAGAAGTCAAGAAACTTAAGTTCTTGATTAGTGTTCACACTGTTAATTATTTATAACTCACCCTCAGTTTAGTGATTAGAAATAATCTTTTAAAATATTAGGTAAAATTAAAAGTTGTCTAATCATATACCCCAGTAATTTTTATTATTATTTTAGAAATGTGCTCCATTGGAAAAATTATTGCCAAGTCATAAAATCTTACTACATATTAATGTAATTCATGAGACAAGTTGTCCATGTTATTGTTTAATCCATGCTTATTCAATTCATTTTCCTCATCTATATAAGAAAAGTTTATTGAATGGAAATGTGATCCAGTTCTCTGCACATTTATTAAAATAATAAGTATGTTGAAATTTCAGTTTAGTTTGGATTACATTATCATATTCTGTGGAGCACTATAATATTTAAAAGAATCACATTATATTTAAGTGAAATTATTATGCTATACACCTTAAACTAAATTTATACAGTATTGTATGACAATTATATCTCAGTAAAACTGGGGGAAAAGATTATTTTATACTTATGCCACAATAGGGCAGTTCTCATTTAATGAACTTTTTTTTTGTCTTTTGCTAGACTGTTATAGTTTATATTTCTGTGTTCTGGGGATTGAAAATTTGTTACAGAAAGATTTTTTCTGTAAAGGCATTGTTAAGAAATAAATTTGATTTGCTGTTTCATAAGAAATATATTACTATACATCAGAACTTTTATCCTTTATTTTTAAAAGTAGCTTGTATTCTGGAGATTGTCTACAAGTTTCAGAGTTTAAGTGGAAATATAAAAGATATTTGTTTCTAATAAGAAGTCGCTTAGATAAACTTACTTCAAGTTTATCTAAGTTTTTAAAAGCTTATTTCATGTCTACAGCTTTAAAAGCATATTTTGTGTCTACAGCTGATCATGTCTACAAGTATATAAGCTTCTAGTAAAAGTACCCATCTTTATTGGAAAATGTGATCAGAAGAAGCTGTTTTTAACCAGGTTTTTTAATGTAAAAATAATCTCTCTTAAACTGTGGTTTCAATGCTCACTCACCTCTTCCAAGGAGCTTTTTCCAGTTTACTTCATTGACTTGCCACTTTGAGTCCAATTTCTGCCTTACCCTTTTCCTTACATCTGCTCTTGAAATTTATCATAAATATGATAATGGATATTTCTAAACACATCTATATATTTTTATGAAGAATGAGCACTTTGGGCTTCTTTATCATGGCACTACATCAAATATCCTCTACAGTTATGTATATTTATTTGAAAAACATCACTGACCATTGAAGCTCTAATATAAACATTTATTTTTTTCCCCACTTCCACAGCTACACTCTACCTCACAGAATATCAACCTGGGACCATCTGCAAATCCTCAGTAGGTTTGGTTTGTTTCAAATGATCTTTTCAATTTTAGGAGGATTTTTTGCATGAATGTACAGATAAAATTTTACCAGTGGAAAATTTTTCCACTTTAAAAGTTTAAGTGGAAGCCTATAAAATATAACCATACTTACACTGACTATAATACTGTCCTACGCCTGCCTAATTTACTGCTCTAGCTTTGCATTGCTTTAGTAGAGCTCTGAGACGTTTTTAATCCACAAATTATTGATCAGGTACTGCTGTTTGGCCTTTGTCACTTTTCTCTCTGTCTCTCTCTCTCTGTCTGTGGGTGTGTAAGTAAAATCAGTAGCCTGTATTTCTCAGGGACTGTAGGTCCTGGGAGGGCCTGGGGGGGTGGTCTGGCCAAAGCATCCCTGCAGGCCTCATTGGCATTCTCCTGGTGCTCGGCGTCAGTGGTGCAACCCTAGTCATTAGCCAGCTTGTTCCAAAGCAGTCTAAATGGTTTCATACAGTCTCTCCCCTTGTCCTGTGTTTAACTGACCCCAGGGGAAATATGTTGAGGAATACAAGGAGTGGTAAATACAGGCTTTATCTTGAATGTCAACTGTAAATACTGGATGTCAACTGTAAATACTGGGAGTGAATGCCTAGATCACTGAGTACAAGGGATTCCAAGGCCACTCTTGGCTCAGAGTGAGAAGTGCCCTGACAGAGTAATGATGTCTGCCTGGGTTAGAGAAGGAGTGTTGCTATTCTTATAAGTATTTTACAGCCTTTTTGGACTAATTCTTAAGTATTCTATCTTTTATCCCAGGATACTACGCTTCCCTCACCCTTTTGGTCCACTTAAACAGTGAGTATAGACAGATAAGAATCATGGTCCAAGGAATGGGTCGTGGGACACTTCAGCATTCTAATGAGGTCAGGGAGGCACCAGTAAAGGAGACTAAAAAAGAGTAGATGGTAAGATAGGAGGAAAACGAGGAATGTAGTGTCACACAATCAGGCAAAGAAAGTTTCTTGAGCAGGGAGTAATTAACTGTGTATTCACATTGCCAGTAGGCACATAAGATGAAGTTTGAGAACCGACCGTTGGCTCTGATAAGTGACTGGTAACCTTTACCAGTTCCCCTGACAGGAATGGGTTAAAAAAGAACTGGAGGAGAGTACAGCAGGTGTAGACAAAGAGTTTAGAGCACTTACTTGAGGAGTTCTGCAGCAAAGGAAAGCAAAGAAATGGGGTGGTAACTGGAAGAGGAAGTTTGGTTTTGAGCATTTTTTTGTCATCATAGCATCGAGGTGGTCAGGCAGCACGAAAGCAGAAATTGGCTTTCAGTTAGGGTTTATCACCAGCAGTTAACAGTGGAGCCTCAGTTAGTGTGTTTACCGTGAGGGATTTGTGTGCTTTTTCACTATTATATTTGTTTTTAACATTACATATCATTAAAGAATAAAATAACTAGTCCAAAGAGCATGTTCTTGAAGAAGAAAAAGATCTAAGCTTAGTTAAGTATTTATCTCCTTAACCTTCACTTGTTACTATTTAACCTAGACTTGACATTACTCTCCTGTTTGAATTGACTCTTTCTGTCGATAATGAGTTGAAGGAAATTTAGAATCTAAATAGAGTCATTCCCCTCCCTCTCCTTAGTACAACTTGGGTATTCAGAATGGTTAAGGGAATCGCTCTTCTGGCTGCTTACGCTAAACTTTCTGCCACCCTGTACTTCTGCCTGCATGCAGCCAATGCTGATTTTACCTGACAAGAGACTAGTAATAAAAGGACAATCTTAGTATTCCCTCTAGCTTCTCTATGCTTGGCTTTCCTACATTACCATCTGTGAGAATAATCAGAGAGGTCCTTATCTGTAATGTATAATAAGTGATATTTGTGCAAAACACTGTGATGACTTTTTACTCCATCAGAAGTTTTTCTTAGTGACTTTACTAGGTGTTTCAGCTATTAACAAGGATTGTAGTCACACTATCAGATGAAGAAAGTTTCACAAGGGGGGAATAACTAACTTTCCAGAAAATTACCAGACTAGAGAGTCCTTAGAATGTATTATATATTTATATAGTTATTCAGTTTCTTGATTAACAACATTGGTAAGGTTTATAGTAGTAAAAATTGGCTTAGATAGAAGCTATATTGAGTTCAAAACTATATATATATATATATATGTATATCACTTTATTCTAACAAGACTATTATTTAAGTTTCTTTTAAGCACGACTAAACAAGACTTAAAGTTATAAAATATCTACTCAGAAAGTAGATATTGTTACTATTTATCATTACCTACTTTATATTAGAAGTGAATCACTACCAGTGTGAAAGCTGGAGTCATCATGCTGAAGTGTTTTGTACCTGACATTTCCTTATCAGAGTGAACAGAGAAATATTTAAGAGTGAACATGTGTCCAATTTCTAGGAGGCTAATTCTTGTCATTCGTTTCTTTCAGTGCTAAACCAACAGACTTTGATTTCTTGAAAGTTATTGGAAAAGGCAGCTTTGGCAAGGTAAGAGTATTTTTATTTTCTCAGTAAAACAGTATTTACAGAATGCATGCTTTATCCATGCCAGGGCACAAAACTTGTTGGGTACAGTATGTGGAGTTAAGGTCCTTTCTCTACTTTTAAAGTACTGACAGAGCAATTAGGGAAATAATTAAATTCTTCCTAATTAAATTCTAACATAAAATTCATTTGTTCAAAAAGTATTTGTTGAACACCTGGTACATGACAAGCATGATCTGGGCCCTATTTAGATAACACTGAACAAAACTGACATGGCTACTGCCTTTGTGATGCTTACAAACTAATGGAAACAGTCAATTAAAATATGCAGCCCAGTAAATAATTATAAATAGTAATGGGTATGTGAAGGAATTGAAGAATAGGGTGAAGTGACAGAAAACTAGGCAGTGGGAGGAGTGTGGAATCCCTGCTTAGTTGGGTGACCATTGAGTGGTCACTACTTTGAAGACAGGCTATTTAAACTGGGGCCTAAAGACAAAAGTGAGCAGCTGTGCAAGTAATAGAGGGGGGAAGAAAGGGTTCTGTGAAGATCCTGCTTCTGCTTAAAAGTGAGTGTCGACTGAATCACTTTACTTGACAGTGTGGCCACACCAGGGAAGGAGAGTCACTTAAGGCCACAAGTGTCATAGATGGTGTGACAGAATCATCAAATAGACCCCATTTTGCCGTGTATAATGCACACCACATTTCTGTGCACATTACACATGGGTTATTATGCCCATTATTATACCCATGGTATGTAATCATCATACCCATGTATACAGCGCCTCCTTATTTTTCCCTCAAAAATTTGGGCAAAAAAAGTGCACATTATAAATGGCAAAATACGGTATTTAAGTTCTTTTTTATTAAATCATTTTTTGTTATTCTATTACAGTTGTCCCAATTTTTCCCCCTTTGCCCTCGTCCACTTTCCCACCCCCCCCCATCTCCCACAGTCAATTCCCACCCACACTATTGTCCATATTCATGTATCATTCATACATCTTCTTCGTCCAGTCCCTTCCCCTTCTTTTCAGCATTATCCCCCTTGCTGTTCCCCTCTGGTCACTTTCAGTCTGTTCCATGTGTCCATGCCTGTGGTTCTATTTAAGTACTTTTTTGCAATATACTTCAATTTGTAGTAAAAATAAATATGTATGTATTTAATTATAGCTTGCTGTATTCATAGCTTCCTGTATCTCTGGCTTGTTTTCTGAGCTTTCTGTATACTATGCTACATGCTGGGCAATAGAAATATAGACATAGATCTGTTCTCAAAATGCTTGTGGTCCCCCAAGATGTTGGGAGATAATCTATCATTAATAACAAAAAGTGTTATCTTTCAGAAACTTCATGTTTAGATCTAGACTTTATTGGGATTTGGTTCTTGCATATAATATGAGGTGTAGGGTCACAGTTCATTTTCTTCCCTGAGAATATCCAACTGATCCCACAGAATTTATTGCAAAGACTATTCTTTCCCCACTGAATGCAGGGTAACCTTTATTATATATCCAATATCCAATGTCCATATTGCATGGATCTAATTCTAGATTTTGTGTTTTACATTTGTTTGTAGATTTTATAATAATGCCAGTGCATTTTTATATTGTGTTCCAGTAGTCTGTGTGTCTGTCTTTGCACCAATATCACATTGCCTTGACAAATGTAGCTTGATATCCAGCAGGACAAGTCTTCTCTTCTTGTTTTTCTTCATGAGGCTATTCTTAGCCCTTTGCATAGCTACATAAATTTAGAATGAGCATGCCATTTTCCACAAGATTCTGTTGGATTTTGATTGGGATTGCACTGAGTCTGTAGGTCAGTATGGGGGGGAATTGTCATCTTTACATAATTGAGTCTTCCAATCCATGACCATGATATATCCCTTTTTTGATTTAGTTCACCTTTAATTATTCTCAGTACTGTTTTGTAGTGTTCTTTTTAAAAAATATTTTACTTATTTATTTCTAGAGAAGGGAAGGGAGGGAGAAAGAGGGAGAGAAACATCAATGTGTGGTTGCCTCCTACTGAGGACCTGGCTCACAATCCAGGCACGTGCCCCCTACTGGGGACCTCAAACCAGCTACCTTTTGGTTCACAGGCTGGCACTCAATCCACTAAGCCACACCAGGCAGGGCTGTAGTGTTCTGTATAGAATTTTTACACATCTTTAATTAGATGTATTCCTATATGTTTCATTTTTTATGCTGTTGGAAACAGTTGTTATTTATTGAAGCGAAATGTCTACATTCATTCCTGATGACACATTGGTTCTACTCCTAGCTATATATCCAACAGCAGTGTGTGCACATGTGCACCAGGAAAGGCACATGCTAGAGTATTCACGGCACTGTTATTCATAAACAGTCTGAGTGTCTGTCCACAAAAGAGTGGATTAAGTTGTGTAATGCAGTAGTCTACACAGCAATAAAAATACTAAAACTATACAACATGTCTCAGCTTGGATGCCTATTATATAATTTAGAGTGAAAGAAGTCAAGCAGAGACAGCTTCATCTATGTGATTCTAATTACATAAAAGTCAAACAATGGTAAATATTTCTTGTGTTATTGCAAGTTGAGATGGTGGTTACTTTTGAGGAAGACAGGGATGAGTATTTTCTGGAATGGGGCCAAAGACAAGCTTCAGGCTCCCCAAAATGTTTTTATCTTTTGACCCGGATAGCAGTTATATCATGTGTTCATTTTGTAATAATTGACTGAACTGTAGTGATTTGTGAGTTATTTTACTTATATGTTATGTTTAATAAAAATTTAAAATCTTGCAAAATGATTAGAAACCAACAAACTGCAGCAAGAAATAAAAGCAGAATACACAAAAACAAAGGAAAATCAGACAAATGCAAATTTACAGTGTGTTCAAAGAATAGAAAAATGTATATGAAAAACTAAAGTAAGTAATAGCAATCTAACATTTATTCTAAACTTGTTTCCAGTGAGTGGTCTTGGTTTCACTTTCTGTTTGCATATCTGTTCCCCAAATTTGACAATCGAATGGGAAAAAATATAAAAGCTTGAGTATATGTCTACTTTTTATTGAGGCAAAATCCTTGTAAATATCTTCAGATCCTTGAAAGTGCATACAACAGAGCCCATTTTAAAAAGTCAGCTGTCCGTGGTACATCTTCCTCTGAACTCTTCTGAATTTGTACCTATAAGAGAAACCTATAGGTTAGTTAAAGCAGAAATTTGTTTTGATTACTTAGAAACCAGTTTCTTCTCCTTTTTTATGTAGCCATGAAGTATAGGCTCAGTGTTTTTTAAGGACAATGTTCAGGGCTCCTGGCTGGCACACACACACCCCAGCACAAAGATTTCAAGCAGTGTAGATTTTGGTACTTAAATTACATAAAAATCTCAAACATCAACACACAAAGAAATGGCACTTGGCTATTCAAATGATCAGCATCCTTTTTTTGTTTTATTAAAATACTTAAGGAAAAATGGATTTATAGGAATAAATTTAATGGTTTTCCATTTTTTAAACAAAAAACACATTGTATTATCTAGATCTCTTGGAGAATTTGTTTTTATAAAATTTATTGACAAGTGAATTATTCCTATTAAAATACTGAAATTTCTAATACTATGCACAATCTTTAATTACAATAGGTTCTTCTTGCAAAACGGAAACTGGATGGAAAATTTTATGCTGTCAAAGTGTTACAGAAAAAAATAGTTCTCAACAGAAGAGAGGTGAAATAAAAGTGCTTTGTTTCTCCTAAGCTCCTTTTCTCAATTAACAGAATTGTTTTGTGGTGTATAATACAAGCTGATCCTTTACCCTTTTTTTACAGCAAAAACATATTATGGCTGAACGTAATGTGCTCTTGAAAAATGTGAAACATCCATTTTTGGTTGGATTACATTATTCTTTCCAAACAACTGAAAAGCTTTATTTTGTTCTGGATTTTGTTAATGGAGGGGAGGTGAGTTTTATAATTAATTTTATAATATTGATACTGTTTAGAAAAAATAGAATAAAGTCAGAGTTTTTCTTATACATTTTTGGAAGGGCAGTCCAGGTGCAGCATCAACAGCTGTTTGTTGAGTAGCAATAATATTTAAGGTGCTTGCTAATAAACACAATAATGCAAGATATGAAAAGTATAACACAAAGCTCATCTTAAATCAGCTAGGGTGTTGGGAAGTTTATAAAGAACCTTTGTATGACGCTACAGACTTCATGGGTAGTTTCCTTACTTTGCTATACAGCAAGAATAATTTACTAAAACATGATTTGTAATTTATATTATTATGGTTTCATAATTTTCTAAAATGGACAAACTATTACATGAGATGATTTTCTAATAGAGCGTTCCATGGTGAAGTCAGTTTGGAAAATGTTTCATGTTGTATCCCATTGGTGGTTAATGATGTGTTTGATTCACAGTACGTTTCAGCATGTTAAAGACTTTGAGCAGTTTGACCTTAAAGAATGCCAGGATTTCTTTAAAATAATTTTTAAAAGAGGTCTACATAGTCCTCTTTCTTTGTTTGAACCAAATCTGTTAATAATATTCTCCAAAACTCTAAATCCAAAGGATCTTGGAATGCATTTTGGGAAGTGCTATTATGATAATAATTACAGTTGTAGTTATTGCAGTTAACATGTATTGACTATACTTACAGGCCCAGCACTCTGGCTGTTTGTGTGTATCATTCTATCTTCACAACAGTTTCATTATATAAAACAAACTGAGCCCAGAGAAGTTAGGTAACTTGCTCAAGTCATATAGTTAGTAAGTACTGGAGCCGGGAATTGAACTCAGGCAATCTGATTCTGGGACCTAGGCAGTTGACCATCCCCCATTCCTTCCTCTGCTTCTCAATTCTCACAACATTCTGATTGTTCGACCTCTGACCTGTCAGTGTCTCTAAAAATATTATAACTGACAGATATTTTCATATCTTTACAAAGGGATCGTCCATCCCCTTGCCCCAAAGCAGAGAGAGAAGAAAAGCATTTTCAATCTTACTATAGTACACCTAATGGTAGAATAAAGGAACTAGAAGGAAGACCAATTTCTATTCTGCAAATGTGAAAGGTGATCAGACACACCTAGATCATTTGGGGGAAAGATCATAAAAAGAATTATTGACTTCCAGCCAAGATGGAGGCGTAGGTGGAAACACTGTGCCTCCTTGCACAACCAAGTTTAAAGACAACAAAGTTTTAGTAACAGAAACGCAAGCAAAACACAGAAAATTGAACTGTACGGAAGTCTGACAACAACAAATCATTCAGCCAGACTGGTAAGAGGGGCGGAGTCAGCAGCTGGCGGAGCGGGGTTACGCAGGAAAAAGTGGTCAGACCCACCCAGGCAGCGCAGGCGGCAGTTGGCAGATCCCAGGTGCAGGGTGGCAGTGGGTGGACCCAGTGGGGTCGCAAGGCAGCTGGCTGACCATAGCCGCACATTCACACTCAGATAAACCAGGCAAAGGAGTGAGCAGTGAGACAGACCGCACAGGCTAGAGCCCCAGCAACGGGAAATAAAGCCTAAAAACACCAATTGAAAAAACTTTGGGCGGTAAAGGTCCCAGGAGAGGCTCCCGGGCTCACAAAGATTTCGTTGGAGAGACCCACAGGGTTCTGGAGGGTGCACAAGCCCACACATCTGGGAACTAGTACCAGAAGGGCCCAATTTGCTTGTGGGAAGCAGCAGAGGGGACCGAAATCTGAGAGAGAGCAGAAAAAAAACTCCATTGCCCCTCTCTGACCCTGCCTCCCCCACACATGTCACAACCCAGCAACCTGGGTTGCCCCACCCTGGTGAACACCTAAGGCTCCACACCTCATACGTAACAAGTGCAAACAGACCAAAACATTATGACTCAAGAACAGCTAAAAGCCCGAGTCAGTACTTCTAAGTGACCAAGAGATAGCCAACCTATTGGATGCACAGTTCAAAACACTGATGATCAGGATGCTCACAGAACTGGTTGATTTTAGTGACAAATTAGAGGAACAAATGAAGGCTTCACTAAGTTAAATGAAGCAAAATACACAAGGAACCAATAGTGATGGGAAGGAAACTGGGACTAAAATCAAGGGAGTGGACCAGAAGGAAGAAAAAAACAACCAAACAGAAAACAATGAAGAAACAAGAATTCAAAAAAATGAGGAGAGGCTTAGAAACCTCCAGGACATCTTTAAACGTTCCAACATCCAAATTATAGAGGTACCAGAAGGGGAAGAGAAACAGCAACAAATGGAAAACTTATTTGAACAAATAATAAAGGAGAACTTCCCCAATCTGGCAAAGGCAATAGACTTCCAGGAAATCCAGGAAGCTCAGAGAGTCCTAAAGAAGTTGTACCCAAGAAGGAACACACCAAGGCACATCATAATTACATTAGCCAAGATTAAAATGAAGGAGAGAATCCTAGAAGCAGCAAGAGATAAGGGGACAGTCAGACTGTCAGCTGATTTCTCAAAAGACCTTACAGGCAAGAAGGGGCTGGAAAGAAGTATTCTAAGTCATGAGAGGCAAGGACCTACATCCAAGATTTCTCTATCCAGAAAAGTTTTCATTTAGAATGGAAGGGCAGATAAAGTGCTTCTCAGATAAGGTCAAGTTCAAGGAGTTCATCATCACCAAGCCTTTATTATATGAAATGTTAAAGGGAGTTATCTAAGAAAAAGAAGATAAGAAATATGAACAGTAAAAAGACAGCAAACTCACAGTTATTAACAACTACACCTAAAACAAAAGCAAACTAAGCAAACAACTAGAACAGGAACAGAACCATAGAAATGAAGAACACATGGAGGGTTAGCAACAGGGGAGTGGGAGGAGGAGAAGGGGGGAAAAGGTACAGAGAATAAGTAGCATAGATGGTAGGTAGAAAATGGATGGTGGGGGGGAGGACAAGAATAGTATGGGAAATGTAGAAGCTAAAGAACTTATGACACATGGATATGAACTAAAAGGGGGCAATGTGGGGAGTGGGTGTGTGCAGGGTGGAGGGGAATAAAGGGGGGAAGTAGGACAACTGTAATGGCATAATTAATAAAACATATTTTAAAAAGTTTTGAACAAACTTTGAAAATCAGAGAAGCTAAATAAATTGCATACACAAAGAGCCCAAATTTGATCTGCTGTAAAATCTGACTTGTTCCCCTGTACCTTGTTGCCTCCCATGACTTAAAGGGCTGAACAGAAGGTGATATCATTAAAGGGGAGACACAGCAACAGCAGTGGTTTGTAAGAGAAGAAAAGGTGGATTTATTGGTTTATGAAATATTCCACAAAATGTATCAGGTCTTTGCTGTGAGCCAAGGTCTGTGCAAGAGATGTCCATGTGAAAGACATCAGCATAGATGTGGTGATTAAAATCTTTGGAATGGATTAGATTTTCTGGACAGGGTATGGATAGAAAGAGTAACAGTAGAGAAATCCAGTGTAGAAACCTTGTTAATCCTTGTAGTGTAAGGAGCTAGAAAGGAGAGGAAATGGAATTCCAATGGTTGAAGGAGGTCTAGGGAGAGATCATTGTCTTTGATGCCAAGAAACTTAAGTAGGTCAAGGAAACTTCGCCCAGGCAGGTAACCTAATGAATAAAGGATGGACAGATTATAAGAAATAAATTCAGAATTAGGAAGTAGAAGAAATGAACTGGAGAATCCAGCTGCCACATAACTCTAAACATTTGGTACCACATTGGAATTTATACTCCATGGTACAGAGCTCACCACCACCCCCCCACCTTTTTTCCCCAGAAGAATACAAACTATGAATTTTCACTAAACACTTTTTCTAGTTTTTATATGTTACCAATTAATTTAAATATTTCTAAAAATGGTACTTAACTCAAACACAAACAGATTGTCTCTGTGGGTTATGTGAGTTAACTCTCAGATATTGTAACTACATATTGTAACTACAAGATTATTGGTATTGATGATCTTTTCCAGAGAGGTTGCCTGGAGTGTGAGGACCTGGACACACTGAGACTGAGGGGGTGGATGGGAGATGAGTAAGTTAGCCAGGGTTAGAAAGACGTGTGGTTGACAAGAGACAATGATTGCTTGGTTGGGGACACAGGCAGGGGAGAGTCACAGTTCTGTGCTTTGTTGCTTTTTTATCTCACATTCAAAGTGACAAAAACAAATCCTGTTTTGTATTTATAGAATCTATTAGTATCACTCTATATGCGAATTATCTTAATATTCCTTTTTTTTTTCATTTTATAGCTGTTTTTTCACTTACAAAGAGAACGGTCCTTTCCTGAACACAGAGCAAGGTTTTATGCTGCTGAAATTGCCAGTGCATTGGGTTACTTGCACTCCATCAAAATAGTGTATAGGTAAGTTTTAAAAATATTATTTATAAAAATGTCTTTTTATTATTTTATTTCAGCTAATACTCAGGTTTGCTTTTCTTTCTTTTTTTTAAATTTGATAGAGACTTGAAACCAGAAAATATTCTTTTGGATTCAGTAGTAAGTATTGTCTTTTAAAAATCTAGTTGTCAATTTTTGTTGTTGTTATGCTTAGTGGAAAAAAGTCAGCCTCAAAGGTTCTACAGCGTGTGATTCCATTTTATGTAACATTCTTGAAACGACAAAACCATAGAGATGGAGGTTGGATTAGTGGTCATAGGGCACAGGGACTGAGGGAATAGGGGAGTGCAAAGATAAAGGAGTACCACCAGGGTTTGCTCCTTCGGGATGATGGACAGTTCTGTCTTGATGGTGGTAGTAGGTTCATGAATCTGCACATCTCTATTGCGTAGAACTACACGTACTTCCATACACAAATGCAGACCTGTACAAATGCAGGCCTAAGAACTTAATAAGGTTGGCAGTCTGGGTAACAATGTGTACCCATGTCAGTTTCCCAATTTTGATAACATACTACAGTTGTATAAGATGTCAGCATTGAGGGAAGCTGGGTGAGCAATACATGGAATTTGATTTACTATTTTTGCAGTTTGCCTTTGGGTTTATAATTATATCTAAGTAAAGCATTTTTTAAAATTGTCAGTTTGTGCTCAGACATTGCCTTGTCTTACTGCCCTTGTATTCCTCAGGGACACGTGGTCTTAACAGATTTTGGGCTTTGTAAAGAAGGAATTGCTATTTCTGACACCACAACAACATTTTGTGGGACACCAGAGGTAAGAAGTATGTCTCATTTGCCATTCACGTAATCACGAATAAAATGAAGAAATGAATCACAAATTGCTTATGCAAAATTTGGAATCAGAAAAGTAGAATAAAAATGATCATTTCCGTCCTGGGTGGCTTAGCTCAGTGGAAAAAAGTCAGCCTCAAAGGTTCTACAGCGTGGAGCACGGTCTGCAAACCAAAGGGTCACCGGTTTGATTCCCAGTCAGGGCACATGCCTGGGTTGCAGGCCATATCCCCAATATTGGGTGTGCTAGAGGCAACCACACATTGATGTTTCTCTGCCTCTCTTTCTCCCTCCCTTCCTCTCTGTCTAAAAATAAATAAATAAAATCCTTTTTTTAAAGTGCCTTAAAATGTATTTTTTAATTCCTAATCTCAGTTCTTGTGTATATTTGTAACCATTCTACTTTGGTTTATGTCTGAAGAAACATTTTTTGTGACTGTATTCATTTCACAGTTAACAAAATCTTTAAGTCCTCTAGTTTTTAGAAAGGAAACACAGATTCGATTTTTTATTATGTAAATTTAAACACAATCAGAAATTATTAAACCCTTTTAATTTATGTTACCTTTTTTTGGAGCACATAATGAGGCTTATGAAGGAATTACTTCATATGGGAAGAGAAAAATACATATTTTTGAAATCTATAATTCAAATTTACTATCTTAATGTGTGAAATGGTGATTAGTTTAAGTATTTTACAAGTAAAAATGTAAATAGCTATCTATAACTTCACATTTCTTTTTTTTAAGATTTTATTTATTTATCTTTAAAGGGGAAGGGAAGGAGAGAGGGAGAGAATATCAATGTATGGTTGCCTCTTGTGAGTTCCCTGCTGGGAACTGGCCCGCAACCTAGGCATGTGCCCTGACTGGGAATTTAACTGCGATCCTGTGGTTCGCAGGCCCGCGCTCAATCCACTGAGCTACACCAGCCAGGGCCATATTTCTAAATAATATGTCAGAGAATGACAATTGTAATTTCCTAAGAAGAATACAATTCATTTTTTTCCTTTCATTGAAAAGAAAAAAAATGAATTATAATTGCCACATTAGGAATTCTTTCTTCAGGAGAAACAATTATCAGTAATTTCCAGAGTAATTTTTAAGATAAATTAATCTTCTAAAAGACTTTTTCCCCACATAATAATATAATACCTACTTTATGACTTCCTATTACGGACTCTACATCTGCTGCCCTCCTCTGTTTGTCCTAACTTTAAGTGCATCTCAGTTTCTGGGGGAAGGGTTGGAATCGGTGTATTTTGAAGAATATCCCAGTGGATTTTGAATAACAACTAATATAAAATGAAAATACCCAATCAGTTGACAATCTAGATATGTTTTTAGTGTGATAGTAACACCTAAAATGTGTTATGTTTCTCAATTATTTTTACATTTTGTCTTGTTTATTGAGTTGTTCCAATATTTAATCTTTTCTATAGTATCTAGCACCTGAAGTAATCAGAAAACAGCCCTATGACAATACGGTAGATTGGTGGTGCCTCGGTGCTGTTCTATATGAAATGCTATACGGATTGGTATGTATTTCTACTCTTTCATTATTTTTCCAATACATTTATAATAGACTTGCATTTTCTCTTTTCTCTTTCTCTTTTAATAGTCTTATGGGCACTTAGATAACACTAACAGAGCAGTAGTAACCTGGTGAAAGACAAACCCAAAGCCATGTATGCATAAAAAGAAAAACTTTTCATTTTGCTCCAATTTTTAAATATGGCTTTTCTCTGTTATACTAAGTACCACTGCAGGTATTCGCATCCCTCTTGCATTCCCTTCAGAAAGAGGCACATAGTTGTAACATTAAAACTATCCACTTTTCATTCAGTTTATCCCAATCATCATTCTGCCCAATTTCAAAAGGATGGAAAGAAAAAAGATTTTTGTGTTTACTAGAAGATAATGCCTTTTGAGTTTTGCCTGGTATTTTGTTTTTATAGGATTTAATTAATACACTGATGCTCCATTTTTCCCATCACGGGGAACCAACCCTGTCTTCCATTCATCATATATACCATGTCTTAAAATTTCATTTAAAAAAGTGATGCTTACTATGTAATGTTTCCCCAGTTTTTATTAATTAAAGACACATAAGACCAGCCAGAGCTTCTGATTAATATGAGTACATTTGTCTTACTACATTGAGCATTGAGTTAATACTCCAACCAAAAGCAAACATTTCAGACATTTAGAATTAGCTTACATATCCTTATAGGAATGATATATGCTTTTATTTAGACTTTTTGAAATATTTGGAATCTTGTCTAGGCTCACTTTGTGGTCCCATGAGTGCCCAGCAGGCTCCGGCTGGGACCATCCGTGCATCCCCAACCATCACTCCCTCTCTCTACCAACCCCGCTGTGCTGCCCCTACTAAACTAAATAACACCATCAACTGAGACCTGAGCTGGGGCTTGTTATTTTGTTTTGCTTTTTGGGTTTTTTTACCCCTCCCTGGAAACTGGGGAGTTCTTTGTGACATTCAACACAGTAGGTAGATTTAGGAGCATTTGTCTCATGTTGCTAACTTTGAATGACAGATTCTCCTGACCTCTAGCACCTTCTTTGCCCTTGACCAAAATCCGCTTGTTGATAGATCTAGCTTCCTGGTTATGCCAGTGACTTAGGACACCTAAGGTATAACCACTTTATACCTTACTTTTGTTTAAGTGCTGGGTGTTTGCCATCCTGATATTTCTGAATCCTTTACATTTCTTTTGACAACTTTGAAAGTATAAAATGTTATCATTGTGTATAAAAAGCAGTTGATTCAAAGGGAACATTTGAAATATATACTTCATAAATGAGACTTACATTCACTGTATTAAAATCAAGCTAGATTCTAAAAAGTAAAAAAGTTTTTCTTCCCACAGAGTATGCCCAGAATGCTATCACTGGCACATTACTATGGAAGGAGCATTAACTTCAGGTCTCCATCTTACCTGGAAATCTCTGTTTTAATTAGTGTATTCCCAAGGCTCAAGAAATTATTTCATGTTGTATCTCTATTTCCAAGAATTCTATCATAAGCCTTTGATGAGGTTCATGGTTGTTTTCTTTAAAACATATACTGCTGCAAGTTTTATATCATTGACACCAATCCATAAGGTGTTCCTGAACAGACTGGCCCTAAACCACTCTGTGAACATGCATAAGCTCTCTAGTCGGCTGGGCTTTGGAATCCCTTCACATCAGGAGGCTGCCCTGCAGATGCACATGCCCAGACAGGGCTGTGCATTTCTGCAGTTGTCCAGATCCAGTTTGCTCCCTGTAGATCAAGACCAAATACAACTGTTTTAACCCAGACATTTTGGCACAGTTTGGTTAACACCAGCTTTATTTTGCTTTTTATTTTTCAGCCTCCTTTTTATTGCCGAGATGTTGCTGAAATGTATGACAACATTCTTCACAAGCCTCTAAATCTAAGGCCAGGAGTGAGCCTCACAGCTTGGTCCATTCTGGAAGAACTCCTAGAAAAAGACAGGCAAAATCGGCTTGGTGCCAAAGAAGACTTTGTATGTATATCTTTCCCACTTTATTTAGCTTATTTATAATTTGAAGATAAAGCCTTGTTGTATGTGTTATGTAGCGGGATGAATACAGTTCTTACGGAAGAGCACCAAGAAAACACATAACTTGTTGCAACAGTTTTCACCAGTGTTTATATAGGTAGAACTGTACAGAATTTAAGCAGTTGCACACGCATCCTTTTATTTGAACTCTGCAACAGTTTGATCCTCTCCTCTCCACCTCTCACATCCAACTTTCACACTCTATTATTTCTTTGATTTTTATTAGCATTTTTCCTTCTTCCTTCTTTTAAAAACAATTATGGCATACTTTTTTGATTACCTGAACTTCTACATCATGTGGTTTAACAAGAATTTAAGTGCTACATGACTGCATGAGGCAATGCATTTTTTCTTGAACATTAAATCACTTTTTTTCTGAGAATTTGGTGATGTTTTCTTGAAATAATTGTGGAATCTGCAGGTTTTCTTTTAAGCAGCAGAGTAATTAATTGCTAGCATAGCATAGTGCTATGTTAATGTGTCAGTATTCATAAACTGTTGAGGAACATGAACTTTTAAGTTCATTTAAATTTCTGAAAAATTCCTGGGTGCTGTTTGTCAATCATGAACTTGAGCTGTGAATAAAAAAACTTGTCTGCTACTGATTTTCCCTCCCACACTCCCCATTTAGCAGGTGGCTCTGCCAACAGTTCTCTATCCAGCTTGGATTCCACAGTCTTTTGTTTCAGTAGGTCTTACTAATACTTCATACCTCCTTGCCCCGTCCTTCTAATGAATTCAGAAATCACAATCCTGGATGAATCAAACTATCATCTCTAGGTTGCTGTACATTGCTGAAGAAGTTCCACAGCTGGACCAAAAAGGGTCCAGGACCCCTTTCAGTGTGTGTGTGTGTCTACACTAACAAGCAGTCTTTGGACACACCAGTAAGATAATAGTTTTTAATTAAGTGTTTATAGGGAGATGTTTATAGCCACCCAAGAGGCCTTTTGGGTCCTTTGGGGAGGAGACACAGAGGAGGAGATGTCTATGATTCTAGCAGAAATTAATACATAAACAGATTGCAGTGTTTAAAAAGAATCAAATAGGAGGAAACACTTTATGAAGTGGAACATGTCACACAAATTAAAACTAAATACAATGGTGGAAAACTTGGTAAATATACCTTAGTTAAGTTTTTTTAATGTTTTTTTAAAATTTAATTATTGTTCAAGTACAGTTTTCCATCCCCCACTCCCATATTAGTTAAGTTTTTTTTACTCCAAAGCATTTGCCACTGGAAACCAGCATTATTAACACTAAAGAGGTTCTGGTACCAGTTTCCACGTATGTATATGTAGAGATTTCTGCATACCAACAAGGAGTTCTCAGACACCAGAGTTGATAGTGTGAACTCTGACACTACTCAGAGATAGAAGCAGATTCCACAAGTAAATGGCTCAGCCCCACAAGACTGCCTCCATTTCACATATTAGTTTCAAGCCCAGGCTGCCACCTGTGCTTCTGACAGACTGGCTATAAACCAGCAGTTCCCATAACCCCTTCTTTGGGTTTCATTAATGTGCTAGAACAGCTCACAGAATTCAAGAAAACCCATTTACTTACTAGATTACCAATTTGTTATAAGTGATAGAAATCAACAGCCAGGTAAAGAGATGCATAGGCCAGGTGCCAAAGGAGCTTCTGTCCTCATGGAGCTCAGGGCCTGGCGAGGGGTCACATTGAAGCATTCTTGTGAGCCCATGTGAAAGCTCTCTGATAAAAGACCAATGAAATGTCCTTTTGGCTTTTTATGAAAGCTTCATTACATAGTCATAACTGAATAAGTTATTGGCCTTTGGCTATTGATTCAACTTTAAGCCTCTTTCCCCTCCACAAAGGTTTGAAGGGGAGGGTTGGAACTTCAAGATTTAACTCTCTAAGCACTGGATTGGCTCTCCTGGCAACCCCTATCTTTGTGTGGGGTCCAAAAGTTACCTCATTAACTTAAGAGACACCACTGGCACTCTCATCACTTAAGAAATTCCAGAGCTTTGTGCCAGAAACTGGATGAAGATCAAATATATATGTATTTTATTATTATAAATTATAATATCACACAGGCGTGCTGGAAGTGCTGTGAAGTTGTAGTCATTAATTTCTCTGTGCTTCACCACTGCCTGGAAGTACTCCTGTCCTTTTCTCTCCAGCTTACTGTCCTGCTCTCTGTATTAACTCTCTCAGACCTTCTCTCCAGATTTTCAGATTCCTTTTCTTCACTTTTAGCAGATGGTTTTGCCTTTCATTTTATAAGGGAAAATAGAATCAGCAGAGCAGAACTAACAACTCAGCTTCCTGCTACCAAATTTGCAGACATACATGCCCCTTCCTCTGGTCCTTTGCTTCTTCCAGTTATAGTGAACAAGGTCAGTTTCTGCCTGTGCTGGGCCCCAAACCCTTGTAGGGAATCCTGTGCAAGCTTTTTTCTGCAGATAATTGCTCCCTTTTGTTCTAGTTCCTTCCAATCAACAGTTAAACATTATCAAGTCTCCTGCTTCTTAAAACAAACCCAAAACCCTCAACCCAGTAGATACTGCAGGGTAATACTCTTTTTTTCCCTTCATAGCCAACTTTATTGGAAGTTTCTATGTGCATTCTTCCTTTCCTAGTCTTGTCTCCTTTCTCAATTTACCACAAAACAGCTACTACAATTACTGAATGCTTTTATTCCTCAGCTTGCATTCTCAGCAGCAAGAGTGTTAAACTTCCAACACTCTTTTGTTCCCAAGGCTTCTGCAAGAGCACACACTCATCTTTTGCTATCCTTTCTGTATTTCTAGGCCTTCCTCCGCAATCTCCAGTCTGAGTGCCTCGTCTTCAACCTATTAAATGTTGAAGTTCCTTGTGGTTGTCCTAAAACCCTCTTTTCTTCTACTGTGCTGTCTTCCTGAACAGTCTCAAAGTTCCCTATGGCTTTGGCTACTTGTCTTTGTCTCACACATTTTTATCTTCACTCTATACCCCTCTTCAGAACTCTGGATTCATATTATACCTGCCTGTTCATCACCACCCTTGGGTTTCTTAAGAATACCTCAAACACAGCATGTTCAAAATTGAACTTGTGCTATCTTCATTCTGTGATCCCTAGGTCAGAAATCTGAGAGTCATTCTTTTTGATTGTTTGTTTGTTTTTTACATTTATGTATTTATTGGCATTTTTTAGAGAAAATACATGTAACAATTCATTTAATTTTTCAGAATGCACATGAAAAATGTAACCTCCTATCCCAGATCCCTAGCTCATTCTCTGGAAGTCATCACTATTGATACTTTTTTTCTAGTTTTTATCCTCTCAGCAAATTCCCATCCCCTCTTGGCCAGTTGTGGGGTTTTTTGCACAAATGAGAGCACAGTATGCTCTGTTCTATACCTGTTTTTATCATTTTTCCTGAAGACCTTCTTTCTATATCAGTATTCTCTTATATGACTATAAATTTAATATATTAGGTAATTATTGCTTACACTGCTGTAAAATATTCTTACTAAATTTATTGGGGTGATACTGGTTAATAAGATTATATAAGATTCAAATATTGTACAGTTCTATAATGCATCATTTGTATGTTGCATTGTGTGCTCACCACCCAAAGTCTAGTCTCCCTTTATCCTCTTCGTTCTCCCCCACCCCCTTCCCCTCTGGTAACCACCCTTCTGTTTTCTGTGTCCATGAGTTTGTTTTGTTTGTTTTGTTTGTTTGTTTGTTGCTCTTTGTTTTGTATCCTACATATACCGCATTCTTTTGTCTAGCTAATTCTTACTCATGTTTCAGAATTCTGGTCAGACATCACTTTCTCTAAAGTAGCTTTTTAAAGCCACCAAACTAGGATGGTTCCTACTTACATACTTTCATCGCATCTTTTAGGGAGGGGAAACGCTGGAATCAGTTCTGTGCCAACTTTGATAGTAGCAACCCAGCGTGGAATGTTCTCGGGGAGCAGGGCTCAGGGTTTTGGTTTTACCTCTGCCTCACAGTGTAACTCTCTCCTGCCCAACCTCTTCTTTGCCTCCCCCATTCAGATGATAATGATTCTTTATATTTATGTGGTACTTTCATATTTTTATACCACTCTTGTTTTTATATTCTTCATTTATCCTTAAAACAAGTCATTAAGTATCTAAGGCAGAAATGTTAGTTCCATTCTACTTATGAAGAAACTGTGGTAGTGAAGAGGATATAAGTCTCTCATGCTTGCTCAGGTAGTCCTTCTGCTCTACCATGTTACCACATGAATAACATAAACACGTATCTGAAGAGAATTATTGGGGGGACCAAGTGTTAATGGTTTGGATTCAAAAGATACTTCAGTGAGTACTTAATATATATTCTTAAGCCTTAGTTTAATAAAAAAACATGTATTTCTTTAATCTAGCTTGAAATTCAGAATCATCCCTTTTTTGAATCACTCAGTTGGACCGACCTTGTACAAAAGAAGATTCCACCACCCTTTAATCCTAATGTGGTAAGTATATGTCCAAATCCTTCCTTCTAAAACAGTGAAATGTAGAACTGTAGTTCATCATAATTGTAGCAAAGATCTAGATAACACCAATACAGCTTTTTCTAGATTGATATAAAACCAGGTACAGGCAAACATTATTAATGGTAATGTAAATTGTTACATTGCTTTTGGAAAACAGTAAGACCGTGTTGTAAAAATGTGTATGTTAGCTTGACTTGTTAAATCTACTGCTAGAAACATCATTCCTAAAAATAACTTTTATCATAAAGCTGAAAAGCTATATCAAAGACCTTTTTACAATATTAACAATATGGAAAATTTTGTGAAATAAATATATAACAATAGGGAAATTTTTAGTAATCATTAGATCAATAATGACGTTACTATTGATAGCTTCATATATATACTTGTTATGTATTATAGTATGTAACTTATTCCTCAAAAAAGCTACCAAGTTACTATTATTACTATTTTTATTATACTTACTTGTTT
The DNA here is from genome assembly GCF_014824575.4 of Sturnira hondurensis. Lineage (NCBI taxonomy): Eukaryota > Metazoa > Chordata > Mammalia > Chiroptera > Phyllostomidae > Sturnira > Sturnira hondurensis. The sequence goes on from NW_028082759.1 coordinate 33,799,656, forward strand.
TATCATTGGAAATTCAAAGATGTCACGTAGCTGTAGTAAAAAGTAGCAGAGCAAGGACTCAAATTTCTGCCTGCTTCCGAAGTTATTCTTCTTCCCATGCTTTTGTATGCTCTATTGCCATTTCATGTTAAGTAAATGACAGTAATGATAATAAATATAAAAATAAGTAAAATCCTTATAGTGTTAAATGAAATCATGACAATGATCATTTTTGATCATTTCAGTTACTGCTGAAACTTATGATTACAGCAGTAATAATAACATATAAGGACTGGAAAAGAATATTTAAACCAAGATCAATTTGGGATTTTAGGATCATAGGTGAATTTGCTTTACTTTTATTTAAAGTTTTTAGGTGTTGCTGTGAAACTCTTGAAATACTTTTTTTAGTAAATTAGAGCAGGAAAGTATTATTTAATCTACTCATTTTTCTGTTTTGACATTTTGTTAAAAGTCAGCTTCATTCAGTACATAGCTCATCTCTAATATTAATAGGTGTGATATTGTATACCTATAAATGTAATGGTACTTGTAGATTGGCTCATTTCTTGTAATTCATCCATGAGTGACTCCATTAGGTACAGTATCTGTCTTTTTCTCTTTATATGAAAAGTCCTACTGAGTTTAGCTATTCTCTAATAGATGTATCATCAGGCACATTAAAGAGTTAGGGACTCCTCCTGAGCAACACTGGAAATGGAAACAGTGTTGACTTCATAGTTAGACACCTCCAGCTTTGGATCCCTGACCTTCTATGACTAATTAATTAAGCTTTTTAAAGCAAGACCCACCACTGAGAAGCCATAACACAAAAATATGGTAAATTTGACCATATGCTATTTAGAAACATCTGCATGAAAAAAAAAGACTACAAAGAACAAACTGAGGAAAATTCCTTTAGTACATAAGGCATTTTTATAAGGCAATGAGAAAAAAAGACCAACAAACAGTAGAAATACGGACACAAAATTACAGTAAAATAAATACAGGTGTCTTTTGAATATATGAAAAGATGTTGAAACTGACTGACAATTGAAGAAATGCAAAATACCCTAACACATTACTATTTTTTACCTAAGAAACTAACAAAGATCAAAAGGTTAGCTATAGTAGGATAAAGTAGATATTCTCACTCACTGTTCTCAATATTTATATCCTTTTACTTAACCCTGTGAAATAGGACTGTAATTTTACACATAATAGTGATGAGTGAACTTAGGCACAGAAAAGATTAACCAACTTGCCCACAGTTTAATTAAAGTTGCAGAACTAGAGTTTGATCACTTGGAAGACAGAGCCTTCACTCACTCTTAACAGAAGAATTATAGTAGTATCCCTATCAGTACTAGCCATAAGCCGTAAGGGCATTCTCAAAATATTTATGAAGTCAGGTAAAAAAACATTTGTCATCCTTTTTTGAGTACCTTCTACATGTCAGGTTCTGGGAATTGTATGTGTTAATGCACCAAATCCTCACAACTTTAACAGGGAGGTGTCAGTATTCTTATTTTACAGAAAAGGAGATAAGCTCACAGAGACATGGTGGTTTGTGTAAAGAATTATAGCTAGCAAATTTAACAGCCAGAATTCAAAACCTTAGTCTTATTCCATGGCCCGTGCTTTCTAGGGTTGTATGTAAGAATTTGATGACATTTTGTATATAATTTCTAGCATTCATTTTCCTCTCTGGGGGAATGATGTCCATAGAGAAGGACAGAGCCATTCTGGGTTTCCCTGGTCTCTGCTCTGCTGTCTGTAGATTGCCAGGCTAACTATATGCTTAGCTATATATACTATCTCCTCCGAATCCCTCTCCATTCACCTTGGTTAGGCTCGGTGATGTGAACATTTTAAAGCTTCCCTTTCTCTTAGAGTAGAACAAACTAGAGCTTCAGGGATGGGCTTAAACGATGAGTCGCCTGGATTCGTAAACCAATTTTTATCTGTAAATACATTGGAAAGGCATAGGCCATTTGCCTGTATCAGATTTGTAAAAGATTGAGAACCACAACCTTTGAACCTAGGAAGACCATGCTCCATTCTCCAGTTTCCTGGTCCCCTTAGGCTTTTAGAGCTAAGTAAGGGTGGTGTCATAGCTGAATGTTTGATGACCTCTGTGGCATCAAACTTAACCTTTCACAGTTTTACTTACAGTCCCTTCATTCCTTCATTAAAAGGCTTCATTTACCCAGAATTGAGAAGGCATTTAATGGAAGTTCAAATGCAAAATACTACCCTGAAAATCTACCTTAACCCCTTTTCTAAACGTGGAGGTGATAGGTAGAGAGAAAGGAGGTAGTTGCAGAGACTGAGATGCAAATTAACATGGGTGAGGATTCTGTTATGCCAGCCTTCCTCACCCTTCTCTCTCCTCCCCTCAGCCAACAAGAACCTTACCTGTTAGAAAGACCTCACCTAATAAAAGCAGAAAATGTTTCAAAGCATGATGACGTGACAACACATCTGAACTTGCCAGGAATAAATATACAAACTCATAAAGGGTTTCTAACGAAGAGCTAAATTACTGATAAAAGCAGAGATGAATAATAGTATTTCTTTGATGTTTTAGGCAGGACCAGATGACATTCGGAACTTTGATGCTGCATTTACAGAAGAAACGGTTCCATATTCTGTGTGTGTGTCTTCCGACTATTCTATAGTGAATGCCAGCGTACTGGAGGCCGATGATGCATTTGTTGGTTTCTCTTACGCACCTCCTTCAGAAGATTTATTTTTGTGAATATTTTGCCTCTGAAAACCCATTGAGCAAATTTCAGCCTATGTACAGATGGGACTGAAACTCCTGTTTGTGTGAATATCTTCAAATATGTATAACTAGTGCCTCATTTTTACATGTAATATTAACAACTATGAAAAATGTATTTTCTGCTGTATGCAAGAGAATAGGGCATTTCAAAGAGCTAAGTTTTGAATTAAAATTTGTACTCTTGTTTATTAAGCTTATTTTTAAACAGAAATTTTAAAAGCTGTTGTTCTTAGCATTAACCTATTTTTAAAGAAAACCTTTTTGCTGATGACTGTTTTTTCCCTCTAAGTTTACACTAACATCTATCTAAGATAGATTTTCAAGTCTATTTCACTTCAATTAACATATTTTAATGCCTTTGTAACTCTACTTTGACCTTTGTCCTCTGAACAGAACTATGCAATTGGTCATGGTTGCTTAAGAAGAAACCATATCTGTCTCTAATAAATCACTGCTTGCCATAATCAGTTCTTGGTGGGATTAAAATGCAAGAGCAAAGTTAACACACTGGCTGCTACTTACCACTTTGAATAACTGTTCATTCTGCAGATCAAATTACAAAGTAACAAAAGGAAATCCTTTGCTTTTGAAATACCAATTTAAATTTGTGAATTATTTTTCCTCTGGAGTAAAAATAAACATTTAATAGTTGACATTTTAAATATTCCCAAAGATCTGATTGGTAATAAAGTACTGCTGGGGCTTTTTGTAAGGTGGTGCCAAAATGAATGTCTCTGTGTCATGTATTTATACCACAAGTACATTCTATTTATGTTCTCTTTTTTTGGTCTTTTGAATATTTAACATACTGTTAAGCAGGTCTAAATCTTGGTATTTAGTTTTTCAAGTAGCTTTTCAAAACTGTCTCCCTAATTGCTTGATAAGTGAAAAATACTGAGCTTTCTAGAGTACTCACCTAATTGGGAATTAAAAAGTAGAATAGCAAATGCTAGATCAGTATAAATGTATACAGTTTCACTAGTGTAACAGAAGTTAAAAATAATTCAGACAGATGCCTAGCCAGTCCTATGTATATTAGAAAATATTCTAATATTGACCATGAAATCATACTGAAAACAAACTAACTTGTGTACTTGTAAAAGAAAATACATACAGAAAAACTAAAAAAAAAACACGCTTATTTTGGAATTCTCATTTTTAGTTCAGAGATTTTTCAGGTCATGTAGGGAAACACTGTAAAAGAGTTTAGTGACCCAGTTTAGGTACTACAGAAACAAGCATATTTTCCATGTATTTTCTCTTCAGAAAGAAATTAAAAAGCATTTCATACCAATGTCCTTTGGTTTAAAAATGTTCAGCAGAGTGGAGCAAGAGGTTTGCTTTTCTTTGATTTATAATATTTGCATTCAATAAACTGAATCTTCTGTAGAGGTGAGGCTTGAATAGCAACACTATAAATATTTAGTTTATTTGGCACTACTGTAAGTTCTGCTTTTACAAAAAGCTCTTTGCTTAATATAAAGCAAATAAAACTAGTTTCTGGTATGATTTTTTTACTCAGCCACTCCTTAAACTGCCAAAAATTAAAGTGCAATATTGTATATTTTTAAGAACAAATTTAAAATAGAATGTTGATGTTTTTATCTCAAAAAATACAAATCTTATGTAGTATAATAAAAGTAGCAAAAAGATTAATTATCTTCTAATGCCTGTCATTATTTTAAATTAAAATTGGTGATGGTTACAGCAGTCATTACAAAATGAATTTTATATGTATATATGTGTGTGTGTATGTGAAGAAGACAAGTAAAATTCTAAATATTTGAACACATGTAAAAATTACTAGATTATTCCATATCCCAAGGTAACTGTTCATTTATATGAAACCCTAAAGTGTACATAGGTGAGTTTCAGGTGGCTTGAGTACCTTGACGTGATATGCCCAGTTTTCTGTGTAAATGAAATCTACTTAGGGCAGGGTGTGCTCCATGGCTTTGTTCAGATGCTCCAAAGAATTCACTTCTATAAGAAGAATGGCTCTCTTCACTTCCACTTTGTTCTCCTTTACTCACCCAATACTAAGAGAAATTGCTATAACATCCCTGAGACCATTTCAACTGGAGGTTTTTTTAATCCCCACTTGAAGATATGTTGTATCATTTATAGAAGGAGAGAAAGGGAGAGAGTAACAACAATGTGAGAGAGAAACCTCAATTGGTTGCCTCCAGTACAAGCCACAGCTGGAGATCAAACGGTAACTTTTTGGTGTTCAGGGCAACTCTCTAACCAATTGAGCCACCAAGTTAGGGCCATTTGCAGATTTATATAATTTACTTAGCACTTTTGGTGTTTTACCAATATTGTATAATCACCCACTCACTAAGGAGTATTGTTTAATCCTTTAAACAATACTCCTTAGTGAGTAAAAGATTTCCTACATAAAAAGTATTTCTCATTTTACTATTTCTTTACATTATACCCATTTTTACAGATGTAATTACGTCAGAAAGAAATATAGCTGTCTCAAAATGTAACTTTTTAGTTATTCAAAGCCAAGATAGTAGAATATAATTTAAAGCAATGTTACACAAAGAAAAAAGCCAATAGAGAAGTAAAAGTTCAGCATTATATTTAGAGCAATAGGTAGTCAATCAAAGGGTCCTGTACTAAAAAGTTATTTTTATATAATGACCTGGAAATGATAGATCACATATGAATATTGAAGGAATAGTGTAAAACAAAGAATAACATCACTACATAACCCCATTTACTGGAAGAACAGTAATTTACTGGAAGAACAGTAATACAGTGATTTTAGAAACCTTGCATGCAAACAGGACTTGGGAGTTTTTGCTTTAAATTATTTTTTGCAGGAAAATATGTCATAAATTCATCATTTTTCTAATACATTCTCATCATTTTCACTTTAGTAGGGAAATGTATTTTTCTAATACATTCTCATTATTTTCACTAATAACTCCAATATTAGTTCAGTCTCTGTGAGAAAGTCTACAATGTGTCATCAGTATTTAAGTGTTTTTATGTTTTATTAACTCATGGAATCCAGAGGCTTATACACAGGGAAACTTCTACTCAAATGGTCAAATTTGATCACGTGTTGGATTTTTTTCAGTCCTTCCCAGACAGTAGTCAATATAGCCTTGCTGTGTTGAATTTTTTTCTTATGCCTCAATGATAGTAATAATGCAACAGTAACAATTTACTTTGTTGTGATACATTCATGTTAAATTCTAACACTAAATTTACTTTAGAAAGCCCCTAGAACACGCTTCAGTTAGATACCAAATCTGAATAAACTGTTCTTGTTTACAGATGACATGAATATCTTTGTTGAAAATCCACTAGAACTTTAAAATTTTCTGGAACTAAGTGATTAGAGAGAGATTACATGATACGAGGTTAATGCACAAACATAACTTTCTTATATACCAGCAATAAAATGGAATTTAAAATTTAAAACACCACTAACATTAGTCACCCCCACCCCCAAATAAATAGGTAGAAGTCCTAACAAAATGTGGAAGATCTACAGGAGGAAAACTACCTTATCTCTGTACAGATTTGCCTATTCTCAACACTTCATATAAACAGCATCATAAAATATTTGGCCTTTTGTGTCTGGCTTTTTATTTATTGATTGATTGATTCATCTTTAGAGGGGAAGGGAAGGAGAGAGGGAGAGAAACATCAGTGTATGATTGCCTCTGGTGTGTCCCCTGCTGGGAACTGGCCCGCAACCCAGGCATGTGCCGTGACTGGGAATCGAACCGCGATCCTATGTTTCACAGGCCCGCGCTCAATCCACTGAGCTACACTAGCCAGGGGCTGTGTCTGGCTTCTTTTGTTTTGCAGGGTGTTTTCAAGGCTCATCTGTTTCATAGCGTGTATTCGTGCGTCAGCCCTTTTTATGGCCAACTAACTCCAGTGTATGGGTATACCGCATCTTACCCACTTTTTGGCTCATAACACGATGAACATTCATGTATAAATTTTTGTGTGAACATGTGTTTCAAATTCTATGTATAATGTGTAATATGTGGCTTGGATTTCTTGGGTCACACAGTAACTGTTTAGTCATTTACCTCCGGATTACCTGCGGTATTTGCATTCCCACCCGAAAAGTTTTTAGTCATCTGAGTACGTTTACTGATTGGAGAGAGACAGACGGACGTCGGGGTGACAGAGAAACATGCAGCCGTTGCTTTCCATATACAGCCGGACTGAGGCTTGAACCGCAACCTTTCGGTGTCTCAGGGACGCTCCGACCAACTGCACGACCCGGCCAGGCCCTTAAGTTTTTTCAACAAACATGGGCACCACTGGCCTGTGACCACCACGACTGTCGATGGTCTCTCTCTCTCTCTTTTTTTTTTTTTTTTTTTTTAATCTTTGCTTTGCTCCGCAAGGAGGGAGCGGGAGAGACCCCAGAGGGTGAGGCGCCGCTGGGCCCCGTTGTGCGCTGACTGGCAGGCGCGGCCCGGCGGCCTCGCGGGGCCCGCGGGGCCCGCAACGGTCGGCAGGCGCGCGCGCATGCGCTCTAGCGGTTCCTTGGGTCGCAGGCTCGCGGTGGCGCGGCTGTGGCGTAGTTCCTTGGGTCCAAGAACGGGGGTGGAACACTGCCGGTCCGGGGCCCGCAGTCCCGGGGGTTGGTGCTGCGGGTGGGAGAGGTCCCGGGCCCCAGGGTGTGAGGGTGGATTTGCTTTGTGCCACTTTGGTTGTGAGGTGTATTCCTTCGGACGCCGCAAGGAGTGAAGACGCGACTCGCTCCTGTTCCAACTGAACAAACGCTTGAATTCTTTAGACTGTGAGGAGACGGACAGAATTTTAACCACGTTCGCTTATTTATTGTTTTCCGCGGGCTTCCTCCCGCTTCCCCATCCATGCCCAGGGTCACCAGATTGGGAAAAGGCTATCTCTAGCCTTTTGTTTTTTAAGCTACTGCATCAGGCCCTGATTCGTGCTTATCTGGGTGTCCCAAGGGCCCGTCAAAGTCAGAGTATCTCAAATGAACTTTCCCTTAGCGTTTCCCTACTCTTCCCGAGCCTCGGGATTTCCATTACAGCAGCAGCATCCACCCACACCCGAGTTGAAAATTCACATTCGGGCTGGTCACCAGGCTCAGTGTGAACGAACTCTTTAAAAAGTCTAGAATCCATCTCCCCCGTTCCATTCCATTCCTAGTGCCCTAGATTGGATCGCCCATCTCGGGACTGTTTCAATAGCTAGAAACGGATCGTCTGCTCTTCCTCCACTGCAACACCTGCACACTGACGGCAGGCACTGGTTTCCAAGATAAAAATCTGACTGTATTACCTTACTCCCCTGTTAAAGACTCTCTTTGTCTTTGCCTCACCCACTCATTTCATTATCAACAGCCTCCCTTCATTCAGCCCTGGAAATGTCCCGATGAAGCACAGATGTAATGTCCTGAACACAGTGTACACTTTGATTATTGTACGAACTTATGGCCACAGAGAAATGAACTCTGAAGTCTCCCCCTATATAATATCGAAAAGGACAGTCTCATCTAGTGGCCGAAACTCCAAGTAGTAGGGATGTGGATTCAATGGTAGTAGGGGTGCAGATCTGAAAACAGGGGAATGGCAGGTGACCCTATTTCCGGAAAACTTTCTCCTCTCTTTTTCACCTCTACTCCAATCAGTAAAATCTGGCTCATTTACCAAATGTCACATTTAAAAGTGGAATTCATTGTTTTTTCTCTATAAACCCGCCATGTTGAATCAATATGTTCTAAAAGAGTAGAATATATTATGACCCCTACACAGGGATCACTCCAAATTTTGTGAACTGTTTAATATATGTTGTTCCTTTTGTGTTCCCTAGTATTATATATTTTTACAACTGTCTTCTCTCACTGTACTTTTTCTGAACAATAGGGACTATGTTTTACTCATCTGTATCCTGAGTGCCAAGTGTGCAATAATAGCAAATACCCAATAAATTGACAACTCCTTGAAAACAGGATCCAATCTTAATCATTTTACTCCTAGGGTGTAAAGTTTTACTAGAGATCTTCAAACATAGTTTAATTTCTTTTATTTCTAGGTGTTCTCATCTTTTCTGTGAGTTTCATCATCTGTAGTCTTTACCAGCTACTGTGGTTTAATTAATAACAAAGAAGAATCATTCACTAGAAGAAAATGTCAAATCTAAAAATGAAAGAGGCAGTACTTATCTATCTAGACAGAAGTGGAGGGCTCCAAAAGTTTATAGATGATTGCAAGTACTACAATGGTATGTTCAGAAAAGGCAAATTTATTTTAGAAACTTTAAAATAAATACCCACATATAACTATCCTCAACTGTATATTTGTGTATTTTTACAGATTCCAAACAAAGTTATGCTGTCTATCGATTCAATATTTTAGTAAATCCTTCTGATGTTGTTGAATTAGATGCTGAACTTGGAAATCGCATTTTACATCAGCCTTTAAAAGCTGCTCAAGTTTTTCAATCAGTAAGTTAAAGAAAGAAATAATTTTATGCCCCATGACATTTTTGGTAACTTTTGTGTTTATTTGAAATCACAGGTCTGTTTTACTGCTGTTAAGACTCTCTCATTAATTGGACAATTACAGACTGAAACTCAAGTAAGTTACAGTTTAACAAAGAAAACTAATGTATAATACCTTTAAGATGACTCATAAATAAGTATTTTAATATTCTTTTTTAACTAAAAAAGTACATTTTTCAAAGTTCAATGGATTATCTTACATATGCTTCTTTGCTTCCTGTATTATCACTTAAAACATTAAACATTTTGAAAATAAACCATTTCAAACATATGCCAAAAGAGACTAATACAACACACCTCCATATATCTATCACTGAGTTAATAGTTTACACTATTTTGCCATGCCTACATTATCAATATTTTTCTGAAATATTTTAAAAACAAACCTAGATATTCTGTTATTTCACCCTTACATACTTCAGTGTCAACTCTAAAAATTGTGGACACTTTTCTTATAATCGCAATGCCATTATCACCCCTTACAATAATAATAATAATAATTCTTTGGTATTATTATAATATCCAGTCCATATTTAAATTTACCTAGTGTTGGGGCCTCAAGAATGTCTCGTGGTGAATATGTTCAAATCAGGATCAAAACAAGGTTTATACATTATAATTGGTTCTTATATCTCAATAAGCCTCTTTTAATATAGAGCTATTTTCCTCCCATCCCTCTTTATACCATTGATTTTTTGAAGAAACTGACTAATTGTTCTGTAATATGTCTCAATCTGGATTTTTCTGATTATGTTCTTGTACTTAATTTATTCCTCTATACCCCATATGTCTATAAAATAGAAGTTGGCTCTAAAGACTTGCTTAGATTCAGATTCAACTCATTTTGACAACAATGCCTGATAGTTTCATGTATTTCATATTGCACTATAGTATGAGAACTATACTGTTGTCCCAATTGTAGCAATGCCACAATGGATTAGTGGGTTCAGGTGATGTCTCCAAATCCCTCCAATATACAGTCTCCTATTAACTTTCACCTAATGGTTTTTGCATCCATTGATGATCATTGCTTATACTTTATTATTTCATTAGGAATTGCAAAATTATGATTTTTTAAAACTTTGGCATACTTTCAGAATTTACTAGCTGGAATTATTCTATCAGATAAGTTTCCTTTATCAACTATTTGATTACCCTGAAATAGAATTTTTGTAAGAAAGGCAGAATAAATGTTTATTTCCATTTATAAATTTTCAAAGAGTAATGAGTTGAAATCTAGCTTCTAATGATAACCAATCAATGTTTTATGTTTTGTTTTTTCTTTAAAAAACTATGAGGAACTCACCAATTTTGAAATTATCTGATGTGCTTTAATGAATTTTTTATTCTTTTTGATGCTTTTACTATCCTACCTTTGGTCATTGGGAGTTCCTTTAAACTTTGTTCCTGTCTCATCTGGACCCATCCCACTGGTTTTCTATAGCTCCGTTGGTTTCTGGCACAAGGAAATGTACCAGGTCCATCTGGTATATTTTCTGCCCCAGACCTGGAATGAGCCGTTTCCCTTAAGGAACCTTGTTTCCTTTTCTTGGAAAATTATAGTTAGCAATCACAATCTGAGCAGTAGAAGTATTCCTTGCTATTGGGTTGTCATTGTTTTATATCTTTTCAGGAAATGTGTATTTTTTAAGAAAAATAATGATATTTTCAATTAAAATGTAAGATTATAAGAGTTTTGGACCTTTAACTGTATATTTAAATCTCTTTTTTGCTTAAAATTTTGTCTCCTAATAACATTAACAAATCATTTACTTGATTTACCCTACAAATATATATTGTAATGCAAGTCCAATTGGATCTGCAGTTTTTATTAACACCACATTTATGTTCTTATTAGATTAATATAGTGCTGAAGTTAACACATTTACCTCCTCTGCCAAGTTATAGTCTTAATTTTTGCAAGTTTCCATTTGATTATACATCTCAAAGATTTTATATGATGCAAGGAATTGTGATCGCAATGACAACTGTAACCAAGTATACACAAGGTGCAAGATTTCTTTGTTCAGATGAAGCATGCCTTCTTTCAAAAGGTAAATATTAAAATGTAAAATCAAAACATTAAGCAATGTATTGTTTAATCCTAAATCATGTTTACAATTAGTTATAAAATATTCACAGAGTAAAAAGAATGTTAGAAAATTTGGTGTCTTCTAATGTTTATAAGTTAAATGTATTTTTTCCTTTCTTCTCCCACCAATGTGACATACTCTTGCATCGCAGATGTACTTGTTTTTCTCAGATTGTTTCATGAAAGTTTGTTCATGCTGTTCCCACTCCTTGTAATATCCTTTCTCAGCCCTCTGGCTTAACTTCAGTTTGGTTTTTCTCCAGGACATGTCCCTTCATCTTCACCTCTCATTGGGTTGGATGCTTCTCCTCTCTTCTCTCTGAATACTCTGTAAATAAATACTGCATACCGAAATTATCTGTTTCCTTACTGCTGTGTGTATAAGTATCCATATTACCAGTGCATTAGCACAGTGTTTGGCAAGAAATAGCCATGCAGAAATTTTAATTGAACTGCTCTGAACCCACACACAAAATTGAATTAATTATACTTTGAATTAGATCAATTTTAAAGGACTAAAAATAGATAGCTAAATCAAAAGCAAATTTAGCTTACATCTGTTTTGTTTTGTGTGGGGGATCTTTGCCCACAGAGTCCCCCATCTGCTACAGATGAAAACAAATCTACCAAGATGTGATCTTCTTGGGAAGGAAATGTGGCTGAACTCTCAAAGGAGAAGAGCCAGGAGCCTTTTCCTCAATGGGCTTTTATTGGGTTCATTTGCATAGGAATATGGGGTATATAAATAAAGCTCATCAATCATTGTCAGTCAGTAATGATCAAACAACAGATAACATTCAAAGAATTATGAGGGCTTATTTTGAGTCAGCAGCAGTTAACTGAAGGGTCATAAAACTTTGGGAAAACAAATTCATTTCATGCTTGGACCTTTATCATTTAAATTGAGAGTATTAGCAAAGTAGGTTTCACATGACTTTAAGCATTCTTTTTTAGGCCTGATTGCTCCAGGGAACCTGCCCTTTCCAGCACAGGGCCACACCTACCTCCCTCATTGTTTCAGGCTTAAGTCAGGCAGGGGAAGTAAGGTAGTCCAGAGATTAGGAGACTTCTTGCAGACAGAGTGAGGACTCAGGCTATGTCAAAACCAAGGGGTGAGGGTCCATCACCCCCTTTTTCTATAGCCCCCAAGTCCTTCCCTGAGGGCTCCTCATGACCATGCCTGGCTTAGGTTGTCCCTCCCTTGAAGAATCTTACTCATCATTGGCTAACCAGTCATCCACTGGGGGCCAGGCAGGGTGAAGTGAAGAGGGTAGAGGTGGTATCCCTGCCAGGGAGATAAGCTTTGTCTCCTTAGTGGTTTAGGGTCCCAATTAGAAGCAGGCAAGAAAGCTTGGACATCTTAGTTCACTCTCACTCAGCTTTAGCTATGGGGGGTTACAGCTTCTGAAACCAGGCAGGTTCCCAACAATTTTGTTTTGTTTTTTTCAGGATTTCAGTATATAAGAGTGCATGTGCCTGGTGCTACAGAATCTGCAACAGTAAGAAATGACTTTTTGTGTGATCTGTGTTCCTCCCCGCTTCAAGAAGACAGAAAATTTAGAGTACTTGGTGGTAAAAATGCATTTATGTTTTCATTTCAATTTTAAAAGTATTGTCTGATATTTTAATGTGGAAATTAAATTGAATATGTATTCTAATAACATTCTTTTTTGCTCCTTGCCTTAAGATAAACAGATAGTTGAAATAATTACTACAAAGGCACTTCATGCTTTTCAAGGATATTCTAACAACCAGCCATTTAGATTTCAATCTCTTACAATTTTCCTCAGAGGTAAGTTTTGTCTGAACTAAAAGCAAATTGCTATGGAATATATAAAATATGAAATTGACTTACTTATGCTTTTATATTACACAGTAGTTCCCCTGTAGCCATAGTTTCACTTTCCATGGTTTCAATTACCCATGGTCCACCATGGTCTGAAAACATTAAATGGAAAATTCCAGAAGTAAACAATTTATAAGTTTTAAATTACATGCCATTCTGAGTGTCGTGATGAAATATTCTGGAAAGCAAATCATCCTTTTGTCTAGCATCTCCATGCTGTACACACTCCCTGCCTGTTTGTTATTTGTTACTTACTAGCCATTAGATTATCATATCAACTGTCAAGGATTGACAGTGCTGTGTTTAAGTAATTTTTTTTACATAATAATACCACGTTCACTTCTTTTACATATATTGTTATAATTGTTCTAGTTTATTATTAGTTATTGGTGTTCATCTTTTACTGTGAATAATATATAAATTAAATTTCATCATATGTATGTATGTATAGAAAAAACAGTATATATGGGTTCTGGCAGAAGTAAGGCCTGCTTGAGTGTGGTTGGTAGGGTAATAATACATATGGGTGTAATAATTTATAATTTTAATTTGAACATTTCACCTAAAATGTCATATGGTGTGCTTGAGTGTGATATTGCTATGTTACAGAATTACAGGCTTATGATTTTGCAATAAAAATTTTTATAATATAAAAATGGGTGTTATTTTTGTGTCAGACTCTGTATAGAGTTTGGTAATATCTACACTTTCAGGCATCCACTACAACATGTCTCCCACAGATAAGGGGGACTGCTGTACCTTAAGAATGATAGGTCATCTTATTTGAGTATTTTAAAGAGTCATATTTAGCTATGTGGCAATTACTCATTTAGTCATAAACATGTATTGAAAAAGATATTAGGACCTGCTATGTTCCAAGCACTGTGTTAAGTCTCAAAGTCATGATTATTTGTGGTAATGATCTCCCATTATTCTCTGCATGTGTGCTATGAACGTATTGTACTTATTGTTTTAGAATAGAGTTCATGAGGGTAGGGACTTAGGTTTTTTACTACACATAGCAAAACTCAATAAACGTTTGTTATATAAATGAGTGAGCATTGACATATGATTAACTGTTGAGAACTGCATGGGTAAAGAACTGCACAGTAGCATCTGCCATGAAGGAGGAAATTATCGGTATCAATCACCCAGGAAGAGCTGAGAAGCCAGAATTGTGAAAATGAGGAGATGGCTCGGCCTCTTATGTTGGGTGGAGGAATTAAACTGTTCAGAAAGAGGGATCTTGGATGCCAACTATCTATAGGAAATGTAAGTTAGGAAAGTAGAGACTCAAATAAGAACTCTTCACCATGACCTGTCAAGGATGAGGCAGGTATGTAAGCCTAGATGATAATACATAATTTTTATATAGCAGTTACTGTGTGCCCAGCACTCGTACAGATATTAACTCTTTTAGTCACAGCAATCTTATCAACAGGTTCTATTGTTATTTTCACTTTACAGTGTGGAAACAGACACAGAGAAGTTAAGTAACTTGTCAAAGGTCAAACAACTGGTACATAGCACAGTCATGATTCACACTCAGGCATTCTAGCTTCAAAATACGTGCTTTTAACTACTTGATTCCATTATATATTATATGTAAACCATACATTATAATATATGAATATAAGTGGTTATCCAATTTATATTTTAGTAGAAAACCCTTTCTTCAAATAAATCCTTATGTAGAACCCAAATACATTTTTAAAAATTAAATGAATAAAAGCAGGCCCTTTGGGGTTCAGATCAGACTTCCCAAACTTGTCTTCCTCTTGACCTTTTCAGAACATATCCATCATAAGATTCCATGGCACAGTGGAAAAACTATTATTTTTATTTTCCCCTTGTAATTCATTCCCCTTGTATAATTTAGTTGTTTTTTTTTGTTGTTAGTTTGGTTGGTTGGTTTTAGGTTTTTATTGTCTCAATTCTTGAGTCTGATTCTTCCCTTCCAAGTCCACAGGGTACATCAGTATGCTCTCTGGAGCTTAAAAAAAAAAGTGTAACAGAGAAGAGAAAAGAATTAAAAATGGAGCCCTGGCTGATATGGCTCAGTGGATTGAGCATGGGTCTGTGAATCAGAGGGTCACTGGTTCAATTCCCAGTCAAGGCATGCCCCTGGGTTGCAAGTCAGGTCCCTGGTGAGGGGCATGTGAGAGACAACCGCACACTGATGTTTCTCTCCCTCTCTCTCTCCCTTCCCCTCTGCCTAAAAATAAATAAATAAATATTTTTTAAAAAAGAATTAAAAATGGAGATCACTGTTTGATTTTCTTCACAGAGAGAAGTTAATCTCCTTGTAAACCTTTTTTGCATAGCTTTACAACTACCCAACTTCTAACTGTGTAATGGAGGATCGAGACTTTTGGTGTATGGTCTTTTTAAATGAGATTTGAACTTGTACAAAAGCTTTGCCCAATATGTAGGTACGAGAGAGGAACCTAAGATAGTGCAAGAGAGTAGACTTTAGAACTAGGCAGACCTAGATGTGAATTACAGTTTTGGTAATTATTTAGCCTTGTGCAAGTCACTTACACTCTTAGTTTCTTCATAGATAAAATGGGTATGACAATATCTATTTTTCAGTTTACAATTGGATATTGTACATCAAAGTACCTTGCCTATATTGTAGACAGTAATAATATCTTTTAAAATTATTTTATTCCCAAATAAAATATTACTTATAAGATCATGTTTATTAACATTTCCTATCATTTAATGCAAAAACATTTCATCTTAAATAGAATGATCTTGTTTTTTTGTTTTGATTATGTAAGAGACTACCTAGTTGTTATGTCACATGCTCCTTGAAGTTAATTCATCATTGCCCATAAGTGTCAAAATTTATCAGCAATAAAATTGCCTCGATTTACATTACTGCCATCCTGTATGGATATTACACTAAATAAAAGTAAATGCTTTACAACTAATGTAATTACTGAATTGTTACTGTTTGAGATCTTTGAACCATATGATCATGTATAAGTTTCATTTAGTGAACACATTTTCTTTTGTGTTTAATAATTTTAGACGAATCAGTGAATAAAATGAATATAGGAAATGAGTATAAAATTATTGGAATTCCAACCTGTATAAAAACTTTACAAACATCTGTCTGTATAGAGGCAAATAGCATCACTTTTTGCAATCCAAAAGGTAAGGAAAATATATCATATTATATTAACAAATATTTAAATTTGAATCCATTTGCCTAGGAAATAAGTATTGGTGCCTATGTGCTGGGCACTCTTCTGAGCATTAAGGATACAGTGCTCAGGACAGTTAAGGTTCCTACTCTGAAATCAGGTGATAGTAAACTAATCAGTAAGACAATTTCAGATAATAAATTCTATGAAGGAAAAAAATGGGACAATGTAGAACCTTGTCCACAGGAAATCTTTTTCTTTTTTTGGCTAAACATTATTATTATTATTATTATTATTATTATTTTAATAATTAGCAATGAGAAAAATGTTTCAGGGTACCACGAGTTAAAGACTAGTTAAAAGGTTTTTCTACCCTAAACTTTATTTTCTAGGCTTAGCTGGGTCTTAGCTTGTGAACTGAGAAAGAGAGCCCAATAAAATAGTGTCCTTCTCCTCGTCTGAGTTCTGGACCAGTTGAGATATAAGACAAAATAGAAAGGCAAAATATCACCTTTATTACTGGCAATTTATTATTTCTTTAACAACTCAAACATAATTAAGCATTATGTAAACAAAAGTGGAAAGCAGACCTACTCTTTTAGCTTGGCACACAAATATCTAAATGTAAGAAAAGCTAGTTAAATCTTGATAGAGTTAGATTTTTTAAAGAATTTTTACATAACCATCTGCAATAATAGAGGTCCAAGTTGAATTTAAATGCAAGTATTTAAATTCAACTTTCTTATCTTCTTATCTTCTCCTCTGCTTATCTTGAAGAGAATGCTTCTTAACAATAAAAATGTTGAAGAAAGACACTAATGAACAATAGACATTTTAGTGACCTTTTAAATATTTTCTGCTGTGAGGTGTTTCAAGATGTTCAAGGTGTTTGTAGCAGAACATGGCTTATGTGTAGTGGAAAACTGCTTTCTCATGCTGAACTCCAGAATTAGGCAGATTTAACCACACAGATGTGGCAAGAGCTACATTAAGGTGGGCCTTCCTTGGACCATGGGCATGCGTGAGTAGAAGAAATCAGTGCTCTATGATGGAAGCCCAAGAAGGAGAAAGGGACTGGGTTATATATGCATAGCTGTTCCTCCCAAACTGACCAATTTGATTAAATCACTCATTCCTTTCAGGACTTGGACAGAGGGAGTGGAGTTCTAGACTGTTACTGTAGAGTACAGTACCATGCTTTCAAAGTAGTAAAGTAGTCTTTCCCTTTAACAGCAACAGTCAAATATTTCCCATTCTGCTTTTTAGCCCTCTATGTAATATTATTTCAAACATGGAAATAAAAAAGCAAACACTACAATACAGGAGTTCTATGATGTGGCTTTGCTCACACAGGTCTTAAAAGAGGGATTTGTTTGCAACCTGCACTCATGGAATATAGAAGTCTTCATGGACACTTGGGGTGACTGCTTCCTTTTATCATGTTTCCTGGGATACAAATGATAGACCTGAGTGACCTCCAGTCATAATTCAGCATCATTATAATAATTTGAATATGGCATCATTGAAGAACTATATTTTGATAGTATTTTAGATAAATAGAATTAGGTATCCATGTTTTTTTGTTTGTTTTCAAACCCCTTTTAATGTATGTGTTATTATTTACTTACAGTTCCTTCCGGAATTAGCGACAATTTCAGATGTCTCCTCTCTTTGACTGCCAGCTCATGCTGGAAGTTTACAGCAATACTTACCAGTACCTTTGCATCACACATTGTTCCTCCTGGGACTTACAATTTGCTCAAGCTGTGTTTGCTGATGAGTCTAGTACAGACGAGGGACTTCAACAAGGAAGTGGAAGATTGCTTGGACATTTTAATTGTAACAAGTGACTCTCTACTTGTAGACAGGTAAAATATGTGACATGAAATTTTTCAAATTATAAATTGGTCACAGATTTAATTATTTAATACTTTCCATGAACATTATTACAAGACAAATATTTAGAATTTATCTGGGCAAAAATTATTTAAATGAACATTTATCAATAAAGTTTGAAAGTTTTAAAACATGGATTGAGAAATGGGATGTTTGCTTTCAACATTTTAAGAATCTATTTTAACCATTTAAAGCTTCAACCTATTTCCCACTCTGACCTTTGCAAATAAATGCATCATACAGGCTTCCTTTCCCCCCATCCCCTATCTTAGCATTTTGCTTTTGTACTTTATTTTCATTTTTAAATAATCTCCCCCTCTAAGAGCCAACAAGCCATTTCCTTACTTTTTTTAACATTCCGTTCAGTAATACTGACTCACTGTACCCAAATAATGCTGTCAAAAGTGCCCAAATTACTGTTTTGGGAGCATCACCCTACGTTAGAATAAGCCTTAACTCAGCTTTTGGGGCTCCTCATTAGCAAGTACACATTTTTAAAAGTTACATAAATATTCAAAAAGCTAAGAATATGCTTTTTATAATAAAATTTTATATGCAATTATAAAGAAAAACAAATATATAGAGTGAGTTTAAAATTACAAGAATAAAACTAAAAAATTCAAATGTTTTTGCTAAATTTAAATTGCAATGTAAGTATGGTGCTAACTCCTACAGATTGTACCAATTGAATTTTCCTATATGAGCATAAAAGTATTTGTTTCCTTACCACCTCACCAATGCTGGATATTATCAAACTTTAAAATTTTTCCATCTGATTGATGGAAAATTATATTTATTTAATTTACATTTCTTTAACTGGGAATACATTTTAGCATCATTTATAGTTTGTTAAACACTTCTGTTATCTTCCTATGAAACTCCTTGATCATTGCTCACTTTTCTGTTTAGTTGTTTATTTCTTATTGATTTATGATACCTCTTATAAATTAAGACCATTGTCTCTTTTCCTGTTTGTCATTCCTTTGACTTTTTCTATGGTACTTGAGGCTGTGTGGTGTTTTGTTTTTAGGTAAAGTTTATATATAGTGAAATAATAAGATCTTAAGTATACAATTTGATGACTGATAAATGTGTATACTCCTGTAGCCATCACAACAATATAGAACATTTCCATCACTGCAGAAAGTTCTTCCATTCCCTCTTCCAAACAGTTCCTATCTCCACAGGTGATTTCTGTTACCATAGATTAATTTCCTGTTCTCGAACTTTATATAAGTAGAATCATACAATGCATATTCTTTTTTAAAAATTGATTTTAGAGAGGGGGAAGGACAGAGAGATATTTGTTGTTCCTCTTATTTTTTTATTTTTTTCATATATTTTATTGATTATACCATTACAGTTGTTCTATTCCCCCCTTCATTCCCCTCCACCCGCACACTCCCTCCCCCACCATTCTCCTCCCCCTTAGTTTATAACCACATGTCTCAAGTTCTTTAGATTCTATATTTCCCCTACTATTCTTGCCCTCCCCCTATCTATTTTCTCCCTACTGTCTATGCTATTTTCTGTGCCTTCTCCCCCCTTCTCCTCCTCCCACTCCCCTGTTGCTAACCCTCCATGTGTTCTTCATTTCTATGGTTCCACTCCTTATCTAGCTGTCCTCTTGGTTTGCTTTTGTTTTAGGTGTGGTTGTTAATAACTGTGAGTTTGCTGTCCTTTCACTGTTCATATTTTTCATCTTCTTTTTCTTATATAAGTCCCTTTAGCATTTCATATAATAAGGGCTTGGTGATGATGAACTCCTTGAACTTGCCCTTATCTGAGAAGCACTTTATCTGTCCTTCCATTCTAAATGAAAACTTTGCTGGATAGAGCAATCTTGGATGTAGGTCTTTGGGTTTCAGGACTTGGAATACTTCTGTCCAGCCCCTTCTTGCCTGTAAGGTCTCTTTTGAGAAATCCGCTGACAGTCTGATGGGTACTCCTTTGTAGGTGACTGTCCCCTTATCTCTTGCTGCTTCTAGGATTCTCTCCTTCATTTTGGTCTTGGCTAATGTAATTATGATGTGCCTTGGTGTGTTCCTTCTTGGGTCCAACTTCTTTGGGACTCTCTGAGCTTCCTGGATTTCCTGGAAGTCTATTTCCTTTGCCAGACTGGGGAAGTTCTCCTTTATTATTTGTTCAAATATGTTTTCCACTCGTGGCTGTTTCTTTCCCCCTTCTGGTACCCCTATAATCCGGATGTTGGAGTGTTTAAAGATGTCCTGGAGGTTCCTAAGCCTCTCCTCATTTTTTTGAATTCTCATTTCTTCATTCCTTTCTGGTTGGATGTTTTGTTCTTCCTTCTGGTCCATTCCATTGATTTGAGTCCCAGTTTCCTTTCCATCACTATTGGTTTCCTGTGCATTTCCTTTCATTTCAATTAGTTTAGCCTTCATATGTTCCTCTAATTTGTGATTATAATCAACCAGTTCTGTGAGCATCCTGATGACCAGTGTTTTGAACGGTGCATCTGAGAGGCTGGCTATTTCCTGGTCACTTAGAGTTACCGGCTCTGGGGCTTTGAGTTCTTCTTGACCCATCTTTTGGACTCTTTGTGCCTGTTATGTATCAGGATCAGAGCCCTAGGTGTTCACCAGAGCAGGGCAACTCAGTCGCTGGGTTGTGATACTGTATGTGGGGGCGGGGTCAAAGAGGTTCAATGGCGTCCCATCTGCTGCCTCCCACCACGGCCCCCACAGGTGCTGCAGCCACCACTGTCACTAGGCCCACGCATTTCGTCCCACTGCAAACGAGTGTGCCATCGCCGTCAGCCCTCCACCCCTGGGTTCGCCCCCTGGGGCCTGTGTGGTCCATCTCACTGTGCGCGAATGTGCGACCACGGTCAGTCTGCCCCACACCCTGACTGGGTCCGGGCCACTTTGCACGCCTAGGTCGGGGGATCCTTCCTGCCCGACCCTGCTCTGCTGCTGGCTCCGCCCCTCTTACCGTCCCGGTTGAACTGTTAGTTGTAGTCGGACTTCCGTATAATTCAATTTTTCTGTTCTTTGGCTGTGTCTTTGTTCTCCAAACCTTTGTTGTATTCAAACTTGGTTGTGGGAGAAGGCACAGTGTTTCCACCTATGCCTCCATCTTGGTGGAAGTCCCCTGTTCCTCTTATTTATGCATCCATTGGTTCCTTGTTGTATGTACACTGACTGACCAGGGATGGAACCCACACCTCCACATATCAGGATGACACTAACCAACTGAGCTACCCAGCAAGGGCATACAGTGCATACTCTTAGGTCTAGTCTCTTTCACTTAATGTGTTTTTGAGATGGACCCAGTCGTGCATATCAGTATTTTATTATTATTGATTAGTAGAATTCCATTATATGAATATAGCAGAATTCACTTATATATTCTTCTGGTGATGAAGATTCAGGTTTTGCATGTTTTGACTATTATAAATAAAGCTACTGTAAACATTCTTGCACAAGTCTTTCTGTGGACATGCGTTTTCATTACCTTGGATAAATACTGAAGAGTGGAAATGCTGTGACATAATGTAGGTGTATGTTTCACTTCATAAGAAACTGCCATTTTTCTAAAGTGGTTATACCATTTTACATCCCTACTAATGATGTAAGGTTCCAGTTATTTCTATTCTCACCAACATTTGATGTTGTCAGTCTTTCTCAATTTAGCTATTGTAGTATGTATGAAACAGTATCTCACTGTGATCTTAACTTGCATTTCCCTGGTGACTAGTGATTTGAGCTCTGTTTCATGTGCTTATTTGCTATCATATATCTTCTATGAAGCATCTGTTCAAGTCCTTTGCTCGCTTTTAAATGGGGTTGCTCTGGATATGCATCCTTTGTCATGTATGTATATCATGATTTTTTCCTACTAATCTAAAACTGAGATATATTTGATGAGCAGACTTCTTAGTTTTGATGAACCCCAATTTATTATTTTCTTATATGTTTAGTGTTTATGGATTCTGCTTAAGAAATCTTTGCCAACCCCAAGGTCATAAATATATTATTTTGTGTTTTCTTCTAGAAGCATTATAGTTTTTACTTTAATATTAGGTCTCTTGTCTACCACAAGCTAATTTTTGTATGTGGTTTGAGGTAGAAGTCAAGATTAATGTTTTTGCTATGCACTTATTTAATTTTTGTATACCATTTGTTGGAGAGACTTTCCTTCCCCCCACTGAATTGTTTTGGTGCCATTATTGAAAAGTAATTGAACTGGATGTAAACTAGTTATAAAATTGAACTGGGTATAAATCATCTGAACTCTCTTTTCTGTTATTTTGACCCATTTGTCTATAATTATGTCAATACCGCACATTCTTCATTATTGTAGCTCTGTTAAGTTTTGAATCAGATAGTGCAACTTCATTCCTCATTTTTGTTTTTTTTCCCACTGTTTTAGGTCCTTTGCATTTTCTGATAAAGTGGAATTTGTATGTTAATACCAACCTCACCCACTACTCCCTCTCAAATAAGCCTTTAAAATTTTTCATTGGAACTGCATTTAACTTATAAATCAATTTGGGGGAGAATTTATCTTTTAACAATGCTGTCTTTCAACCTATGTATATGGTGTGCATCTCCATTTATTTAAATCTTTCGTAATTTCACTCAGCAATGTTTTGTAAAGGTCATGAACATATTTTAAGTTGACTTCTAAGTGCTTGATATTTTTGATGCTATTAAAAATGATAGTGTTTTCAGTGGATGGGTGGCTTAATTGGTTGGAGCATTGTCTCATATACTGAAAAGGTTTCAGGTTTGAACCTCGGCAGGGGTGCATGAGGGAGGTGGCCGATGGGTGGATGGATGCTTCTCTCTCACATTGATGTTTCTCTCCTTTACGTTCCTCTCTCTCTCTCTCATCAGTAAACATATCCTCGAGAGAGGGTTTTTTTAAAAGGCACTGTTTTATTATTTTCATGTTTCAAATAGTTTCTGTGAATACATAGAAATACAATTGTTTTTTACTTTGACCTTGTTTTCTGTGACCTTGTATCAGTGTTTTTTTAAATTCCTCAGCTGATTTCTATGTACAGCCAAGTTTGAGACCCATTGTTCTATGTAACTAGGTTCTCAGCCTGACTGCACATTAGAATCACCTGGGAGAAGATAGATGTGTATGGCCCATGCTCACAGTTCTAATTTCCCTGCTTTGGGGTGGAGTTTGACATTGGAATTTTTTAAAACTCCACGGGTTATTTTAATGCGAGTTAGGTTTGAGAACCACTGCTCTAAAAGTTTGCAAGTTTCTTTCTAAATTTCACTGCCCTATTTTATAATCTTCAAACTAACATCCAAATTCCTTGGAATGGCACATACAGTAGATATTTTATAACATCTACTTATCCACATTTAGGGGATGCTGCTTCTTCTATATTTGCTCTCCATGTCTATGTTTAGTCACCATAGTTGATTGCACCCGAAAGCTATGATTTCTGTGGCAAGGATTTGAAAGCTAAGCTAAAATAATCATATTCTTTTCTTAGAATTTAAATTTGAGAAATAACGAGGCTGAGGCAGTTGGCAAAGAGATTAGAAAGCAAAAACTCCTGAGAGTTACCATGATACAGAGCACAGGCAGCAGAAATAGTCATGATGGACTATTGGCAAGCCTAATGCAAAAATTCCGAGTAAACAAAAGAAAACAATCCATAAAATGAGGAAGACCCAGTTCAAATGTCATCTCTCTGTACTTTTCTCTGACTTACTTCCAGGAAGAAATAATACTCTCTATGGATGTTCTCAAAACATTATTTCAGTATTTTTCACATTGTATTTTAGCTTTTTGTTTATGTCTCTTGGCTGTGAGTTTTCCAAGTAAAGGATTAAGTTTTATATATGTTTTTATCCCTAGCTCAGTAAAAATTGAGTCAAATTAAATTTGATTGTGTAGCTGTTACACATTATGATTTCTGAAAACCAAATGTTAAATAATAGTAATGAGTAATTTATTTTTCCCTAGGCTTTTGAATTTTAGTATAAACCTTGTGCCCCGTGGTATACGTCATCCAGTCTCTACTGAAATTTTTCCTACTCTGTCCAGGAATAATTATGGAACTGGAGCAGTTAGCATTCAAGCTGGCAGTGCTTTGCTGGCTAAAGGTGGTATCTGCTTTATAGGAGACTTGGCATCACACAAAAAAGATAAACTCGAACAACTTCAATCAGGTAAACAATATATTATTAAAATTAATTTTATTTTAAAAATATTTTTATTTATTGATTTTAGAGAGAGAAAAACATGGATTTGTTGTTCCACTTATTGATGCATTTGCTGGTTTCTTCTTGTATGTGCCCTGACTAGAAATCAAAGCCACAGCCTTGGCGTATCTGGATGATGTTCTAACCAACTGAGCTACCCGGCCAGGGTATCAAATTAATTTTTACCTGTTTAATTTATAGTTTCACCAGTGACAAAGCGTTATTAAACAGTTAAGGTTGTATTGTACTTATTTTAGACAGAAATTATACTAAATGTCATGTCTCATTTTATCTTTATAAATAAAAACAGAGGACTTTAATGTGCAAATGTACTGTTTTAGTCTTTGCTCTCAGTTGTGCTAACACATGAGTTTTTGTTGAACTAGATTTATTTCCTTTCTTGTCTTATTGCATTAAGTAGAACTTCCAATATGATATTGAAAAGCAGTAATGAGAAGGGACATCCTTGTCTTGTTCCTGATCTTAGCAGGAAAGCTTTGAGTCTTCTCTTTCAAGTTGAAGGCATAGTCCTCTATTCCTAATCTACTGAGATTTTTTTAAAATAAATGGGTGTTGGATTTTATCAAATGCTTTTTATGCATATATTGATGTAATAATGTGATTTTTCTTCTATAGCCTGTTGATATTATGGATTACATTAATTAATTTTCAAATGTTGAACCATTTTTGCTTACCTAGAATAAAGCCCACCTAGCTGTAGTGTGTAATTCTTCTTATACATCGTTGGATTCAATGTGCTTATATTTTGTTGAGGATTTTTCAATCAATATTCACAAGAAATATTGGTCTGCATTTTTCTTACCATGTTTTTGTCCGATTTTGGTATTAGTGTATTACACAGTTTGGGGTAGATTTGTAATTAACAAGGATATGGACAGGTATGGACTGGGCAAAAAGCAGTCAGGGCCTTGTATTCTTGGAATAACAACAAGAATGTGCAGCAATGCTCAGGGCACATAGTATGTTCCCTCTCCCTAGAAGAGAATGCAGAAAGAGACTCACACTAATATGGTGAATTTATTTTTGACTATGGCACCAAAGTAAGTAAATGGAGAAAGAAAATGTTTTTCAACAAATGATGGTGGACAATTTGATTATATATATATGTAACCAAATGAGCATTGGCTCACCTCAACTATACACAATTAATTAAGTAAAGATGGATCATATACTTAAATGTAAAAGCTAATACTATAAGGCTCTAGAAGAAAGAAAACATAGAATATCTTCATGATCTTAAGGTAAGCAAATATTTCATAGGACTTAGAAAGCCATAAACAGAAAATAATTGATAAAGTGGACTTCATCAAAACTGAAAAGTTATACATATCAAAAGGCCCCATTTAAAAAGTGAGTAGATGAGTGAATAAAAAGAAAATAATTGCAATACATATATCTGACATCAGACATACACACAGAACATAGAAACAATTCCTATAAGTCAATAATTTAAAAAACAAAGAACCCAGCCTAAAATGGGCAAAAGACTTGAATAGTGACTTCACAAATATATAAAAAATGACTAATAAGCACATGAAAGAGTGCTCATTATCATCTATTGGATACCAGGGAAATGACAATAAAACTGCCATGAGATACTGACACTCACATACTAGGAAGGCCTGCTTCATGGACATGGAACAAGTATAGTTTCACAAAGGCCCTCCTCCTCCTGGAACAGGCTGGGACTTAGTTCAAACTCTAGTGTCACCATCTTCAAATTTTTAGTGATTTTTATCTTCAAACTTGTGTTTTAAGAAAGTCCATTAAGACATATGAGCATGTATGTAAGCAGTGGAGATACATGCATGCATGTGTTTACCATGCCTTGTTGCCCTATTTCACATAGCATTTGCGATCACTATGCAGCTGCACAATTTGTAATCAGTTTTGTTCTCTCTGGACTCCCATGTATTGCAGGTACACTACAAGGCTGTGCTAATGTTCCATATCAAGGCATTTTCAATTAAGTAAGGGAGTCAATAGCTCCCAAGAGGTCGCACTTTCCCTTCGAACCAGACTTGCTTTTTATGTAGAAGGCAGGCAGTGGTAATCTAAGAAACACAAATGACCAAGGAACCCCATCATATCTTTTCTTACTTGGTTACTTTCCTGTATTCCAACTACTCACACTGAAATTAATGATATAGGAGGAAAGGGAAAGATAGGGCAATGCTTAGTTTCTTTTCCTTTTAGTCCTTCCTTATTCATCAATAATCTAATTCATCATGCATTACTGATGCATATCAATAAGCAAAATAAAATACAGGTTTGTGCAGCATTTCCACTGTTCTGAAAGAAATATATATATATAGTGAATATTGTAGCTAGAACATATTATAATATATTATAATTGTCCAATTTTGGTATTAGCGTATTATACTAATATTTTATATACTATAAAATATATTGTATATAATTTATATTATATACTGTTATATGATTATATATGGTATATAATCATATACAATACATTATATTATACATTATGCCTAATATATAATATATAGTATTGTATTATATTATATCATAACATTATATGACATATAATATATATTATATAATAGATCATATATAGTATATGTTATGTAATATGACATAGGGTACAGTATGTTTTATAGAATATAGCATATATAGAATATATGTTCTAAGCAACTATCTACATATATATTGATATTATATAAAATATAGTATATGTTATATATTACATGGAGTATATAATGTTTTATGCTATATAATATATATTATGTGTATTACCTCTATTACATATATACTAGCTACAATATAAGCTACATATATTAGTGATTTCAAAATGAGTTAAAAGATCATGTATTTGTATTTAAAATTGGTATTGCACCATATAAAGATAAATGGCAATATTCCTGCCAATAATTAAAAATTTTAGTTTTAGACCCTGGCGAGGTAGCTCAGTTGTCTAGGGCATTGTCCTCATTCACCAAGATTGCAGGTTTGGTACTGGGTGAGGGCACATAAGAATCAACCAATGAATAAGTTGATTCTTGTTCAAGTTGAACATACAGTTTGATCTCTCTCTTTCTCCCCCCTTCCTTTCTTTCTCTCTAAAAATCAATATATTTTTTTAAAAATTTAGTTTTAGAATGGCAATTATATCTATACATTTTTGGGTAACAGCTTTATTGAGATATAATTTTCATACCATATAATTTACCATTTAAAATGTACAGTGTACTGGTTTTAGAATATTTACAGAGTTGTAAAGCCATCATCACTATCTTTCAGAATATTTTCAACACCCAAGAAGGAAACCCCATACTCATTAGAAGTCATCTCTTCAAACTCCTTCTTCTCACAGTCCCTGGCAACCTAATTTGCTTTCTGTCTCTATAGATTAGCCTGTTCTGGACATTTCTTGTACATGGAATTCTATGATAATGTGGTCTTTTGTTACTGGTTTCTTTTACTCAACATAATGTTTTTGAGATTCAGTCATGTTGTAGCATGTGTCATTACTACATTCCTTTTATTAAAAATTCTGGTAAGTACATATAGGGTAAGATTTAGCATTTTAACCACTTTTA
This sequence comes from Sturnira hondurensis, assembly GCF_014824575.4. Classification (NCBI taxonomy): domain Eukaryota; kingdom Metazoa; phylum Chordata; class Mammalia; order Chiroptera; family Phyllostomidae; genus Sturnira; species Sturnira hondurensis. The sequence goes on from NW_028082759.1 coordinate 33,827,701, forward strand.
AGTGTATAATTCACTAGCATTAAGAACATTTATAATGTTGTGCAAACATCGCCACTATCTATTTCCAGAAACTTTTTGATTACCCCAAACAGAACTCTGTACCAATTAAAAAGTAACTCCCTGTTCCCTGTTACCTCCAGTCCTTGGTAATCTCTATTCTACTTTCTTTCTCTATGAATTTGCCTGTTCATAGAATCTGATTCCCTTTTATGGCTGGATAATATTTATTTAACTATATATATGCCAATTTCTTAAAATTTATTTATTTTTGATGGACACTTGGGTTGTTTCTGCCTTTTGGCATTGTGAATAATGCTGCTAATGAACATTTTTATACAAGCATCTGTTTGAGTCCTTGCCCTTAACTTTTTTGGGTATTATACCTGGAAGTGGAATTGCTGGATCATAGGATAATTCTACATTTAACTCTATGAGGAACCACCAAACTTTTCTACAGTAGTCGTACCCTCTTACAGTCCCAACAATAATGTCTGAGTGTTCTAATTTCTCCATATCACCCCATTACGCTTTATAAGTAATAACATTTTTTAAGGAAAAAGCTTTATATATTGAATATTAATATTTTTAGCAGCTTTTCCCTAATCTTTTTGAGTAAGAGGCCCAGATTTTCATTGTACACTAAGCCCCACAAATTATGTAGCTGGGTGCTGGTTACTAGAATGACAAAAATTAAAAAAGGTTGACAACAACCAAAATTGCTAAGGATGTGGAGAAACAGAAATTCTCTTATTTTATTGATGAGAATGTAAAACAGTACACCATCTTACAAACTGGTCTGGCAGTTTCTTTAGAGTTAAATGTATATATTTACTTTATGACCCAAGACAAAGAAAAACATTCATAAAAAAGACTGTTATCATGAGTGGAGAGAAGACTAATTTGAGAAATGGTTGGGAGATAGAATCCTAGAAATAGTATTGAATTCATAGATTGAGTGGGTTAAGGGACAGATAGAAAAAAGAATAGAATGTTTCCACACATTTTTGTTTGGGTTTTAAGTACTTGGATGGTGATATCCCAATCATGAATAATGCACACAGCCATTTAAGGAGAAGTGATTTGGTTTTGAACATATTGAATTCGAGATTTATTCCCCCTAATCATTGTAGTTCATATTCTCGCTCAGCCTTTTCCTTTTTCACTCACACAAAAATAGCCCAATTTCCATCATTATTTTTCCACATAAAAGAATATGACTTTATTTCAGGCTCCCTCATAAGCTTGCACTGAATGACCAATCTTAGTCCTAACCTTCTGCCCAGACACTGACCACAGTACTAGCTAAAAGCTTTGGATGGTTGGCTCTCATCAAGTCACAGGACATACAAACATTCACATATTTTCTCACCTTGTGATTTTTATGGCATATCTTCTAATTTAGACATTTATATCTTGCAGAACAAATTAACTTGTGTCTATATTATCTAAAATGTAGACAGTGAGATTCTACATAATATTTATTATTGATTTATAGATACATAGATTGAAATGAACTTAAATAACAAATGGGTAATGTCCTTGATTTAGTTATGGAAAGCAGAAGCATCACAGTATATATTCCTGGAAAGAAGTCTGGAGATGATATTGATCAACAAATGACTTTTCCAATTCAGTGCAGTTTCTGGTCTTTCGTTGATATGGATTCATCATCAAAGAAAAATATGCAGAAAACCAACACTCTAATTGGTCAGATGGTAAGGTATTTGCATATTTTATTGTTAGAATGTTATTCAGGGAATTTAGCAACAGATTTTAATCTTAGTGCTTTTGTTGCTTTTAGTGTTTTGTTATTACCCATTTGTATATTTAATTGGGTACTAGAACTAAATAATGACACAGTTTAAAATTTTTAATGTTTTTTAAATCATTCCGAGCAGGTATCTGCTCACTAGAAATTGTTATTTGAATTTGGTAGAGGCTATAAAGAAGAATATATAAGAAAATACTTAATAAAGAACATTTTAAAAAAACTAGTCACCACAAAGTTCCCATAATATTCAGAAATCACTTTAAATAATAATTAGTAGTAATAAATCATAATTATTAGTTATGTATACATAATTTAATATAATCAAATATTATAAATATATGACTATTTCAATAATTTATAATTATTTCCAAAGTTTTTGTGAAAATGCCTGAACTTAATGTTTGCCTTTTACATTTTTGTGTGATGTAGGATTGCAGTTTAATTCCAGCTAATCTTGTAGAAGCATTTGGATTATTGATTAACTGTAATGAGTCATCTCCTTGCCACCCATTTCTTCCTATTGTGCAACATACTTTAAGGAAAGCCATTGATCCTGAAGGGCTGCTTTATTTAGCTTCTAAACAGTTCACAACAGAAGATTTTGAAAAGGTAAAGAATGAATGAAAAAATGACTGCCAAGAGTACTTGTGGTAATGTTTCTCAATTTAAATACAACTTTCTTTAGCATTCCGTTTTCTGCATTTAGGAATGCAGAAAAAATTGCTTCTAGCTTTTAAACATTTTGAGGACATCGTATAGAAAATATTTAAGATTATAATTAAATAAATAACTATATAAGGACATCGATATTAAAATGCTGAGTTTTATAAAAAATTGGGAAAAAATGCTGAGTTTATTCTTTGTACCACTGTCCAAATCACCATAGCATGAAGAATCTTAATGAAAGAAATAAAATAGATTATTTCTATGGAAAATATGATGAGAGGCTGTATAGATAGATATACAGTTATTTACATTTTACAGGCTATTCAAAGGACTTTTGTTTATATGAATGCCTTCAGCATTCTCACTTTAGGGAATAACTATCATGACTCACTAAATTATTTTAATGTCCTGACATGAAAACATGTATGGCATATTCAGAGAACCTGAAAATAGGTGATTAAAATTTAGTAATGATTTTCATAATTACTAAAGGTACTCAAGTATCTACAAGTGAAGCCCTTTTAATATTAACTATTTAGAAATCTGTCCACAGTAGAGTTAAAGTATCTGAGTATAAAAGACAAGGAATATTGGCAAGTAGAAATCCATGGGTCGTTAAAATTTGTTTTCACACCTGCCCTCCTCACACACATGTTGCATGGGTAAAAAGTTGGAAGGTGAAGTAGACTTAAAAATAAATTCTGAGGGTTGTTTATTTACATAGAACAGAAAAATATTGATAATACAGAAAAGGTCTTTTTTGTTTATTTTTATCATATAAGAAAAAAGTAGTTTGTCTCTAGGAATTAATATACTGAATATGTAGACACACTAATGATCTGGAGAAATTTTCACCCAGTTTTTCTCTGAAAAACACAAACAAAAAATGCATGGATTTGTTAATTAGGTGCTTACTGAATATATGTATGAGCCTATTTCTGTTTGCTTTTTCATATTCTCATGGAAATATAAATTCTCTTTAAATAGTTAATCATTTAGTTGAGATAAAAATATGATACCCAAAACAATTGAAGGACAATTATGTGCTAAGTAGAGTGGCACTGACAAAAAGTATTCTAAGATATTAGGATGGAGGATATTAAGCACAAAGAGTTGGGAATATTTCATAGAAGAGGTGAGGCTTTAGTTGGGCATTAAGGAAAAGTAAGATTTCGATGATGGGAAGGATGGGAATGCTAAAAAGAAATAAGAATAGGAGCAAAGACATAAAAGTAGCAAAGAGTATACATGGAAAACTATGAAAAGACTTGCCTGACTGGAACAAAAATTATATTATAGAGTCATTGAGGTTGGGATTCAGCAAATTTACAGTAAGCCTTGAAAAGCTCAGGCAGTTTATAGTTGATTTGTCAGACTGGAAAGAACAGTTACAGACATAGACTTTTCCAGGCTAGTGACATAGTGAAAATGATTTCCCCAAAAGATAAATATGTGTATCACAAAAAACACTGAATGGAATATGTTGCAGCCTGGGTTCTCCAGGAGAACTAAGATGGAGCTTAGTGTGCCATTGATTATTAGGGAGTGCTCTCTTGGCAACATCTGTAGAAGTGAAATTGGAAAAGTCAGCATTCATGCTGCCTGTCACTACCAGAACTAAGTAGAGACAAAGATTGACTCTTTATGGGTGCTTTATTCAGATGGCCAGCAATCTGAGAAGATGGCAGATTATATACCCTAAAAGCCTGTCTTACATCTTCATCTCGAACTGACCTTTTTCATAAGGAGAAGCAGGTAGGTAAGGAGTTTGGAACTCAGGAAAAATGTAGATAAGGGGTTTGGAATTCAAGGAAGAATGTTAATCAGATAAAAGCTGCAGTACAGCAATTTTCCTAGTATCCTTTCATCTGCTGACCCATGGTGATTCTTTATCTGTATCCTTGTTGGCAGACATTTCCTCCCTGGAGCACAATGGCTCAGATACCATCTTGTTCTCTTGCAGTCCTGCTGTGTCACAAACGTAGAATTGCTTGTGGGTCCCCTGGAGTCAGAGTAGGTCTGGTCATACATTCCAGTTCCTAAAACATTAGCTTTGTACATGCATTAATCCCCAAGCCTATTGACTATATAACTAAAGCTAAAAATGTTTAACTTTTGAGTTCCCCCATCAGAAGGGAGAAGAAGGCAGGCTTGGACAGAGGAAGGAGACAAGCTGTGGTATAAGCCCAAGGATATCCTTTGTTGGCCCCATAATGAGCTCTGGAGCTAGAGACTTATCAGAGTTGTCCTGCTTTATAAAAATAGAGGGGCTTTATAATATCCTCCCCATTTCTGCCTCAATCATTCATTTGTTATGGGCTGTCCTGAGGCAATCACTGAAAAAGTTGACAGCTGGAGGTCAAATACTGACTGAGAGGACTCCCAGAACCATGGGCTACAGTTCTTCTTTGAAGTGAGGATATAGGTGGAACATCACTGGGCCTCCATAGGGTAAAACCAGAGAGGGCTACTGATGTAATTATTATTATCCAGCTCTGAAAGCCTGAAGGGAACTGTAGAGTATAAGAAGAATAAGGAAGACAGACTATACACAACCTAGGACATATCAGATCCTTCAGAAAAGTTATTTTGAAAATATAAGTATTATAGTTAACAGCAAGATTTTTATGGTTAATTTTTTCTGAGTTTTAAAAGCAGAAAACAAGTAGAATTGTTGAAGATCATGGACATAATGTCATTGAATGAGGACTTAAGAAACTGGAAATCAATCAGAAAGAAAGAAAAGCACAAACTCAGAGAAAATATTGATAATCATTAGGTTGAAAATGTATTCTCTACCCAAAATTTTACTGAATCTCCAAGACCCACATTCATAGTATTTAACACAATTTCTCCAACACTGTTAATATTCAGTTGTGTTCTTTAAAGGGAAGAAAGAGCAGGGCATCTAGGGCTAATGAGGGAAAGTTACAAGGAAATAAACTGTCAAAGAATTAAAGCTATTCAAAGGGTAATGAACTTCTGATGGAAGTTTCTTTCCCAATGAAAGGATCTGAGTGAGCCTTTATTCCACTTGAAGCAAAGACTTGAAAGTCATTCCAATACATTGCACAGAACATTCCTGCACTGAGTGGGAAGAAGAGGTTATTTGGGGTAAACTTAAATATTCTTACAAGACTATGATTAAAATGTTCAATTATTTTGAGATGGCTCTATTTAATCAATTTCAATGTAAATAAAATATGTAAATGTTTAAAAATAAAGTGACAATATACTTTGCATTTTTGAAATATAGATTCTACAATAAAGTCTGAGTTTCTTAAATTTTTCACATTTTTAATTTAGCTGCTGGCTTTTGCAAAGAATTTGAATGTAGAATTCAGCTTGGAGGCAGAAAGAATGATTCATGGCTATTATCTAGCAAGTCGCAGAATCAGAACTGATTCTATATGTGGATCAAAACTGTCAGCGTCTGCATTAAAATATTTGTAGGTATTCAATATAAAATTTTAAAGCCAGTATTGACTTTTAAATGATGTGTTTAATTCACTTATTTATGTTTCATTTGTTTTCTTTGATTGCTAGTTGGTCAGTTTATAATTTACTTTGTTCCAAAAGAATTTAGAGTGACCCAATTCCTTTTGTTATATACAATATTATATCATTTGAACCTCCAATGACTTGTTTTGACTAAATTAATCTTTATTGGACCCTCTGTATAAGATGTGTCTGAGAGAAGTACTGATTTCAAATCAAAATGATTTTTTTAAATGAGGCTGTTCACATTTGTAGGGAGGAAGAAATTTTCCTTTACCTTTCTTGGTTTTTCAGGCTGGTCTAATAATTAAATCAACATAAAACAGATTAACAAGAGAAAATCAATGAAGTTTAATTACATAGTATATATGGGAACCCAACACACATGAGATATTCAGGGATGGAAAGTTAAATGAGTATATATGACATTCTGAGCTAAGGATGATGTAAGGTTCCTTGGGCTTCAGAGGGGAGGAAGGTTATTCACAGGACAATAAAATCATATAAGCAGTAATTAGATATTTGCCCTGTCCTATAGAGAGGTTGTAAAAAGTTATCTCTGGTAATAACTCATTTTGGACAAGGCCCCAAATTTGAATTCTTTAGTCCCTATTAAGAATTTTTGTGGCCCTGGCTAGTGTGGCTCAGGGCTGAGCCCCAGCCTGTGAATCAAAGGGTTGCCAGTTCAATTCCCAGTCAGGGCACATGCCTGGGTTGTGGGCCAGGTCCCCAGTTGTGGGTACATGAGAGGCCACCACACATTGTTCCTCACCCTCTCTTTCTCCCTCCCTTCCCCTCTGCCTAAAAATAAATTAATTAAATCTTTTAAAAAAATTTTTATGTATCCTTCCAGAAATTATCCATTTAAATTCTAGCATGTACAAATATGTAGCTTAAATATATGAGGTATAATAATACTTCATATATTTGAGTATTTTAGATGAAATGTTATTTAAACATTACATATACATACCTATTACAACATAGAAATATATATTCCTGTATATTATATATAAATATATAAATATGGATATTCTCTTTTTGCCCAAATGGAATCTTGCATCGTATATGAGAGGCCTGTCCAGAAGGTATTCAGCCATGTAATATGAAAAATAGAGACATTTATCAAAGGAGATACAAGATACAAAAAATACTGTACATAGGACAATGATATATCGGTCCCCTTCAAAGTAGGCACTCTGGGACCTCACACAGTTTTCTCCTAATCACTATCAGTTGCACCAAAATATTTTCTTAAATCTCATACACATTCTGAAATCGCTTGCCTTTCAAAGGTTATTTTAGTTTTGGGAAAAGCCAGAAGTCACATGGGGCCAAATCTGGGCTGTAGCAGGGTTGAGTCACCTGGGTGGTTTGATTTGATGTTTGCCAAAAAAAAAAAACTCTACATGGGAAGTGATGCATGAGCAGGCATGTTGTTGTGATGAAGTTGCCAGTCACCAGTTGCCCATAGCTGTGGCCTTCTGAATCATCTAAATAGTTTCCACAGAGGGATGTTCAAGCTTAACACGAAATTTGATGCAGATTTGTTGCTCTACTACTCAGTCATTTTGAATATGACAGCCACACAGTACACATGGTCACTCAATGGTGTCCTCCCACTGACTAGTACAGTGAAGTGAAGTCATTGTTCATGCATGTACATTCCAGTCCACTCTCCTTGGCTGCCAGGTTACATTGATGTTGCACAAACCATTCTCATTATATTGACAACAGCTGGACTTTTTTTTGGACAGACCTCATACATATTATCCTCTCACACTATCAGCACATCAAGAATTACCTCATTCTGTTTTAATAGCTGCATTACAGTTTTACTGTGTTGTGATGTGGCTGTGCCATGATTTAAAGAGTCCCCTACTGATAGACCATTACTTCACTTGATATAGATTAATATATAATCTAAAAAAGTTATAAAGTAGGACCATGAGTAAAGCAATCCATTAAATATATAAATACCTTGTTATAACTGAAATAGAAAATAAGACAAGTGAGGAACCAGCTGCAAATATCAAGTATGGGCCTATATGAGATAAATATGGTTAGCTAATTTCTCCCAATGGTGTATTTATCTTTATAGAGATGAAAAAAATGCTGAAAATAAGACAAGGTAGAAATCAATGGTAATGCTTTAAAATGGCAAACAAAATTATACAATTTTGTACATTTTCTTTCCATTTTCTGAAGTAATATTTAAAATACTCAAATCGATACTCAATACTCAAAGCTTCAAAAATCCTATTTTCTCATAATACTTTTTCTCTGTTGTAAAAAATAATTTTTAAATAACCTGTTTGCATTTGATTATATTGATCCAAAAATAAAACAGTCCATTTTAATATAATTGTACTTTTTCTGGTTGTAGAAATAAATCCTAGAAGAGGAGGAGATGGGGGTTATGAAATGGCAAAGTCAGTGAACCACTAGTCAAAAGAATCATAAATCTTGAATTTTTCTCCTACTTAGATAGTCAGGTACCTAATACACCATGCTTGCTTTTCCAAAGTAGAGCTGAACAATACTGTCTTCTTTTTTTCCTGAATGGCTGTATACCTACCTATTCTGTCCTGATCATTTTTAAATTTTGTTTAGTGTTTGTATCTTAGTCTTTATTGCTTTTTTTTTTTTTACCATTACCATTTAGTCCCCTTATACTCCCTCCCCCAGCAATCATCACACTGTGGTCCATATGCATGAGTCCTTTTTCCTTTTTGTTCGATCCCTCCACCCTCTATCCTCCCCTCTCTACTACAAGGAGCTTGAGTGAGACATCAGAAATGTGATAATCTGTAAATCTGTAAATAAACAACTCTGAAGAGATCTTCACAAGTTTGAATGATGATCTTAGTCTAACAAGAAAATTAATAGGATAAACGTAATGTCCTCAATTAGATCTCAACCTCCCTAGTAAAAGTATAAATGGATGGGATAGGGTGATATGGCTTAATATGAAAAAGATGAGATTTCATTCTTTTGATGGTCAGTATGAGTCAACAATATACATGGCTGGTAACAACACTGTGATTTGGGGTTGCATTAATAGAATATAGTATCATGAGTAAGAAAATGTTATTTCCATTTTCTTCAATTCTGCTGGTCACAACTGTAATACTACTAATACTGAAAAGGAATATTAACTATCTGCCTACTAGCTGGAATGGTGAGGGGCCTGAACATTATGTCATATGACATCTTAAAAGGACTAGAAATATTTATCTTGAGAAGAGAAAACATGGGGCAGCTAGAAAAGTTGTGTTGTGTATTTGAAGAGCTGTCACATGTATTATGCTTGTTCTGTAATCCCAGGAGACAGAATCAGCCACCACTAGGTGGAAATTGCCGTGAAACCAATTTCAGCTTACATTTATATAATCTTTGTAGGTGAGTCCCAAGATGGCCTTATTTGAAATCACAAAATCACTATGAATGATTATCCCCATTTTATAGCTGAATTTTAAAAGTATGTCAGAAATTAAATAATTTATACAATGTCACACAGCTAGTGAATTCTGGAGACTTAGCCCAGTTTTTCTGATTCCCAAGTCCAGCAGTCATTCAAGTACATTACAAATGCCTAATGAGAGCTTAAGGGAGGTTTCTTCAAGTAATCAAATATAGTTTAAAAATAAAGGAATAAAACTGTAATAGCATAATCAATAAAATATATTTAAAAAATAAAGGAATGGATTGCTTTATGATTTCTAGTGAATCCTAGAAGTTCAAGAGACTAGACATTAAATGTTATAAAGAAAATTCAATTATCTGTGGGCGTTTGAACTTTAACCTCAAAGATGTCTTCCAACACTGAAATTTCAAGTCTATGCGGACTTCAAATAGACGAAGAACTGGAAGTAAATACCAATGATGTGTCTATAAGAGATATTTAGTTAGCTTAATTTTCCAACTCTGAACAGAATTTGGGGAGATGGTATATAAAATAATAAAGATAATCAAGGGTGGAAACCAACTCTTTGATAAGTCAAAATACTTGCTTATTGTGGAAGAGCCTGTTCAACTTAGTAAGAAAAATGCTTTGAAAATAAACATTTTTTCAAAAGGAAGAATATGTTGATCTTTAAGGTGTTGCTTATGGTCACATATGTTAGTTTGTTCCTGCCAAAATATATAGTTTTTATAGTGTCAACATATTTTGATTGGTATCAATTTTCATTTTTAGAGTTTCCCTATCTGAAGCCCATGCTCGACTAAACTTAAGAAATAAAGTGCTTAAAGAAGATGTACTAATTGCAGCCTTATTATTTGAAACATCTCTCACATTGAAATATGGTAATATTTAAAATTATTAATAGACTACAAATAATTATATCACTTAAATATTTTTACTGTTAAACTGTTATATACATAGTATATTTTAAATATTAAGGAATAAGGAACTTCTATCAGGTAAGGCCTGTTTAATTTAAACATTTACTGATTGCTTATAGGCAATATCACTTTCTGATATTAAGTTCCATATTGTGCATGATTGTTTCTATATTTGAACATTGCATTATTTAAATAACTCTAGAAAAAATGTACTACATATCAAGTGATTTTAAATTTATTTTCCTTTTAAAATAATGTGTAACCTCTAATAGTCATGTAGTCAGTCGCCAACAGTGGAATTAGGCACAGAGCCAAAGGAAATGTGATTATCTTGTATCACCAACCTTTCCTAAATGGCTAGTTATAATACTATGACTACAGCATTTAATTATTTAAATGGATGGAGCTTATTATGGTTTTGCTAATAAAAACCTAGGACTGTAAATGTAAGAGTAAAGAAAATTAATTTTCTTGATTAGATGAGACATTAATTTTGATGAGATAAACCTTGCTTCAAACCAAATTTTAATTCCAATCCTGGAATTTAAGGGGATGTTTTAACACTGACTTTTGTGTGTATGTTTAGTGTTTAAATTTGCTTTACATTTAATTTATAATAACTTTTTGCAAATATCCTTTAGAACATTAGAACTTTGTTCTATAATTATCTAAATCAAGCATTCCTAACCTAGGATCTATGGATACTTGAGAGATACTTTGTGACTCTCTAAATTATATGTAAATTTATATATGCATTTGCTTTATTCCTTTTTTCTTAGGGAGGTAAATCATGACCCCTAAAAAAGGTAAATTATCATCCTGAATTTTATTTACCAAAAGAGAAAAACCTGGTTCTCAGCCCTATTATACAGGAGGAAGAATGTGTATTTTTATTTTTTAAATATTTTATTTATTTTTAAAGCAAGGGGAAGGGAGGGAGAGAAACATTAATGTGTAGTTGCCTCTTGAGTGCCCCCTACCAGGGACCTGGCCTGCATCACCGGCATGTACCCTGACTGGGAATGGAATTTGTGACCCTCTGGTTTGTAGGCCAGTGCTCAATCCAGTGCCACACCAGCCAGGGCTATACTTTTACTTTTAATTTGCTTCTTTTTTTTTTCATTCTTCTCTTAATATACATTTAAAACATAAAATCTAAGACATTATTTTCCAAGCCATAAAGAAAAAATGCTGCCAATTTTACTAAGACATGCCATCGAAGACAGTAATACACAACTAGATTTCAGTAAGACAAAAACATGACTGAATTTAAAGTCTATAGTATTTTAAGTACTCCTATAGTAGTATATGGTTATTTTGACTTGGTGTAACTACCTTGTCAAGACTGTTTAAAAGAATCTGAGGAAACCTTTGTTGAGAGAAATAAAACTAGGTGAAGATTTTTTCCCTTTAATTACTTTGTTCTTATAATAAATTTGAGTTAGATATATTGATTTTTGTCTTAAAACATTAAGAGCTCCTTAAATGTTACTTTAAACATAGCAGGAAAATTATCCGTATTATTTTTCTTGGATGCAAAAACCAATAGATTGTGCTCAAGAACAGGATTTAGGAGTTGGGGCAGCAGGGAGATGTAGGAATTAGGAAAACATCAGGTTTCTACCTTGAGAAACTAAGTGGATCATGGTGTCATTTACCAAGACTGAGAAGTGAACGAGATTGGGAGAAAAATCAAATTATGTTTGAGACATTGTACATAAGTATTAATAGATACAAGAATATAGAGTTTAGAAGAGGGTTCTAACCTAGAAATATAATTTAGAAATCATCAGCAGAGATGGTATTCAAAGCTGTGGAATGGGTGAAATCACCCAGAGACCACAGAGAACTCCATGACTACCCTTGAAGATTCCAGTATTTAGATACGGGCTTGAGAAGATGGAACAAACAAGAGATTGAGAAACAGCAGGTATAATGTAGAAGGAAAATCAAGTGTGGTATTACAGAAACCAAGAAAAAAGTGTTTCAAGGGAACAGGGTGGTCAACTGTATCATGTGCTAAGAGATTAAGTGTGATTAGTTGGCAGTCTGGAGGTAGTAGGTGACCATGATCAGAGCTAATTCAGTGGAGTGGGGATTTGAGTCGGGAAGTGAAGATATGAAGACAGCACACACAACTTTTGAGATGTTTGACTATGAAGATGAGGAAACAGGGTATTTTTTGGAGAAGGATGTGTGGTCCAGGATGGGGTTTTTTAAAGAAAGATGATGATAGATATTATGATGTCCAATACAGAATAAACTAATACTACTAATACTAATGAAAGAGATCAAAGGAGTGATGTCCTTAAAAAGGTAAGTGGGGATGGGATCCAAAGCACACATGAAGTATTGGTCTGTGATAGAAGAGTTGCTTAATTTTATAGCAGGGAAGACATGGGTACAGAATCAGGTATGTCTGTAGATATACTCTATATACTCTACACAAGGTCAAGAGCTAAAAACAAAAGGTAAGAGAGAATGGGCTGTAATAGTCATTGTTGGAGACAGAAAAGCAGCTGTGCTCAAGAAACTCAGCAGGGTTGTCAGGCAGTGCATTTGAGGTGTCTGTGATTCATTTAAATTGAACCTAGAAATGCCGATTACACGATTTTCTGTCTAGCAGCCTGAGTGCAGGCAAAAAATGGTTTGGTTCACGCAGAGTTGAGGTTTTTATAGGTCAGTGGGACAGAGTATTGCACAAGGGCAAGGGAAGGACTCAAAATTGGATTAAGGGTGAAGTGAATTGAAGGAAGCAGACTGAGGTCTCTGAGATAGCTTAGGAGGTAGTGTAGGGGAGCAGGATATTTGAACTCATGACTTTAAAGTTTCTGGTCATATCAGTTTCCTGTGATGCTGAGAATGTGGCGGAGGTAGAGGGAAAATGGTTAGAACATAGGAGGTTTTTAGAGTTAAATGGGTCATTCATACGGAAATCTCAGAATGGCAAGAATTGGGAAAGAGGAAAATTGTGAGCCAAGGGCTACTGACTTGACTGTGGAAGATGACGGGTTGATAAAGCCCAGGTGGCATTGGGCATTAAAGACTGATTTTTATCAAGAGGAAAGCAGGGACAAGAAAGCTCTGGAAGTGGCAAAGGGGTAGCAAGTTAGGCAATGCCTCTGTCTTATGATACTAAGATATGTGGGGTGTTTGGGAATAAGCAGCTTCGCCTTTAGAGAGTAACCAAGGAAAGGGTATTCTCTGAGACAGCAGGTTTCAGGTAAGGTAAAGCAGTAAAGGGAGCAGTCTCCAAAGTCTGAGGCTGTTTACTGGTGAAAGACAGCTCCAGGAAGGTAGGCACTGTTAGCTGGGCTAGCAGTGTACCTACCCCTGGCCAGGCACGCTAACTCATTCAATGAATCAGTCAATGAAACAGATTTTAAGAGCTGAACTCCTTTTAATTGTAATGAAATAATACATTACAAATGGGCACTCTCAAAAAACAGAATTTATAAACAATTGTGTATTTTTACACATTTAAACTTCAGTCACCTGCAAAGTACTCTGTTTGACGCAATACACCTATTGAAACATTTTTTTCCACTGCTCAAAATGGTTTTTAAACTCATCGATTTTGGTGCCTTAGTGCTTCTGCTGTTTGTTTCACCTCTTCCACATCACCAAAATGTTTCCCTTTGAGGACTTTTTTCATCTGGAGAAACAAAAAAAGTCACTTCGGGTGAGATGGAGCTAATAGGGAGGGTAGAGCACAAGCATCATGCCATTTTTGGTCAAAAACTGAACATTCCTGTGCAGTATGGGCAGATGTGCTCATAAATCACCTATGACATAGGGCAAATGCACTGAGTGTTCAAAAAACATTAACTGAAGACCAGTGCAGCTTCTTGCAACACCAGCTGGTACAATGATACAGATAGCTCCTAGAACACTTTCCTAGTGGAGGAAGCCTGCCCTCTAGAAGATAATTTTGGTTTTTGGGGGGGGAGTCCCCCCATATACAAAATTTACCATCTTAACCATTTTTAAATGTACTGACTTTGCTATTTCATAACCCTCATCACAGTTCAGTGATGTTAACCATACTCACACTGTTGCCACCGACCATTTCCATAGCCTTTTCAGTTTCCCAAACTGAAATCTCATACCTGTTAAACAGTAACTCCCCATTTCTCCCCTTCCTCCAGCTATCTCTATGAATTTGGCTTCTCTAGGTACCTACTATAAATGGAATTACTTATTTGCCTATTTTGCTTGGCTTATTTCACTGTGTCTCCAAGATTCATCCACGTTATAGCATGCATTAGAATTTCCTTCCTGTTTGACTCTAGTATCCATATATATATGTATATATGTGACATTTCATTTATACACCAATGGACACTAGTTGTTTTCCACTTTTGGCTACTGTAAACTTAAGTATACAAATATCTTTTTCAGACTTTGCTTTCAATTCTTCTGCGTGTATACCCAGAAAGAAATTGCTGTTATCATATAGCAATCGTTAAAAATTTTTTTATAAACCACCATACTGTTTTTCATAAAGGTTGTACCATTTTATATTCCTAAGTGTATAAGGGTTCTAATTTCTTTAGTTTTTGATAGTCATTCTTATGGATTAGGCAGTTATATCATTGTGGCTTTACATTTTTCTGAGTAGTGATGTTGAGCATCTTTTGGTGTCTTTGTCAGCCATTTGTGTTATCTTCTTGGGAAAAATGTCAAGTGAAAAGTGTTGCCTTTTCACCACTGATTATACCTTTTGATGCACACAAAATTTTTTATTTTGATGTCTACTTTCTCACTTTTTTTTTGGTTGCCTGTGCTCTTGGTGTTACGCCCCAGAAAGCACTGCTGAATCATGAAGCATTTCCCCAAATTTTTTCCCTAAGGGTTTTAGTTCTAGTTCTTACATTTAGAACTTGGATCTATTGAGTTAATTTTTGTATACAATGTAAGGGAAGGGACCAACTTCATTCTTTTGCATGTGGGTTATCATTTTCTCAGCATCACATGTTGGAATGCCTGTCTTTTTCCTAATGGTCTTGGAACTCTTGCCAAAAATCATTTAACTATGTATTTGAAGTTACTTCCAGGCTCTTATTCTATTGCATAGGTTTGTATGTCTGTCTTTATGTCAATGGTTTCTAGCAATTGTCAAATGTACAATGTGTTTATCCCCAATCAACTTAACCTCCATCGAATAAATATTAGTGTTGCCCTACCTTCCAACACCCATTTACTCTTTCCATTTCCTTACATCACTAGTCAGCTTCAAAACTGTAATGACTATTTCAATATAAAGCAGATTTCTAGTTTCCAAACTTTAAAATGTCAACTTGTCTTCTACTGGCCCTGGTACCAGTGTATGTATTTACTGAAACTGTTTATTGGGTCTCAAATATAAAAAAAAGAGGGCAGATTTAAATCATAATTATTGAAACTGTTAAGTAGGTCAGATCTTAATTTTAAAAATTTCACAATTTTGTTGACAAATGTAATTTCGTATTTAGCACTATAAGTATTTTTTTTTATATTTTTTTCCCTTCTTCACTTAGGGGCCACTGTATTTTGTGTTGCTCCAAATGCAGTATTTCCATTTGAACTATACAATGAAGAATATTTGGAACAAAGGGACATCTATCTGGCTCAGTGCCAACAACAGCTCCTACAGTTTATTGCCACATATGGACCTGGGACAGCTTTTTTCTCTAGTGACGAATAGACAATCTGAGAAAAAATTTCATTTCTACTTCAGCTGTGGAAAAAGTATGATTTTGAAGTAATGCTTCAGCTAATAGTGTGTATAGGAATACACAGTATTCCTAAAATATTCCTTTAAGTACTCCTTAAAAATACAGTTTCTTTAAATTAATTGCTAATAAACACTAATTCAAATCTCAAAGTTCATAACAAGAAATTTAAAACTTAGGAGAATTCTATGAAAAACAAAAACCAACCAAACAAAACACCCTGGCTAATCCAGTATACCAGTGGGCGATAGACAGAAAAAAAAGTCATTCACTTTATCACTATTTTAACATTGCAAGTTAAGCAATGTAAAAAAAAAAGTAACTTTTATGTAGTTCTCTCCATTTGTCACAAGATGGCAACAACTTTAAAGGAGAGTGATACAAATTACTTTAGTTGGCTCTTTTAGTCTCACTAGAGGGGACACCTGCTCTGAAGAGGTAGGGACACGGTTAGAAAATCTACTTGTAAAATCCCCAAATTCTTTAGGAACTTAACTGTAAGGTGGACAGTTCTCACCTAAAAGGACTTTGAAAAATCATTCACTATTTCCTAGTCATTTAACAATATTCAATATCCACAGGTGCCAGTTTTCAGAAAGTAGTTGTTTTAAAAAGTACACAGTCAAACTCTATATTTAAGACCTTATTCTGTGGCAGTAACACTGGCGGGGGAATGGTTTTCAAATGTTACCTCTGATGCAATGATTAAGATGTTGCAGAAGACATTTTTTGCCTTTCCATATTGAATTATATCCCCAATTAAAACCAAATTATTATGGGACTCAGCAGGGGAAAAACGAGATTTAGTTAAATCTTTACCCAGGTAGAATTCAGTTCAGTTTTAGAACTTTTGTAAATTTTCAAGTCTTGGACAGGCTGGACTAGCCGGTCATTATTTTCCTTACTATAGTAATTACTTGTACTAGGACCGATTATTTTTTTGTTCATAAAGGCAAAAGCAAATTAACAAAATCTGTAGGTCACAGACGAAACCTGCAGTTGTCCCCCCGCCTTACCCATGGGTCATATTCCAAGACTCCTAAGTGGATACCTGAAAACATGAATAGTAGTAGCATACTTTTTTCCTATACATATATACTTTTGATAAAGCTTCATTTATAAATTAGGGACAGCAAGACATTTAATAAAATTATACTGTAATAAGTTATAAGGGTTTCTGAACAAGTACTCATGCCATAAGCCAACTACTAAGTAACAGGCAGGCAATGTACAATGTGGATACACTAGATAAAATAATGATTCACATAAGCGAGAACCATGTGCAATTTAAAACTTAGGAATTATTTCTGGATTTTTTTCATTTATTTTTGGACTGTGGGTAACTGAAACCATGGATAAGTGAGGACTACTGTTCTGTATTTCAGGTATAGCAGGTTCTGAAGGGAGGCCTGCATAGTTATCTAGTATGCAGTAATTAGGGTCTATCCAGAAATGCCCTAAGGCAAGAAAGGGTATAAAAACTAAATGGAGGTCCTAGAAATATCTCCCCAGCTGCCAAGCATCTCAAGGAAAATCACTATCCACAACATACTATCCCTAAATTTAAAAATGAGTCTGACTAGTGAATATGATAATGGAATTGTTTAAAGACTTGATGTTTTAAAGAAAAGATTTTATTCTCTAGCAATTAAAAGTATTCAAACATGTATTCTGTATATAATTTTTTATAAGGTGACCAATGGTAAATAAAATATTTATTTTCATCATTTGCTTCAATTAATGTCTTCTTGACCAATGCTTTGTATTTCCCTCTAAAATGTTGCATTCTATACCTTGGGGGTAACCAGAAACCAACAGTGAAAATCATTCTATACTAAAACACAAAGGCAACTAACAGGAAATGGCCCCAGCCCTTTTGAATTATCAATAGATGCTTGATAAATCATACTCACTTACCTGAGGCAATGAAGAATTCTTATATGCCAGAGCTAAGAACTTGAACATTCATTCATCTGTGGCCACCTATATGCTGAAAGAACATTTCAATGATTTTAGTAAAAAAAAAATTGTATTATAGTTGAATTCACATGATCTCAATATAGATTACTGGCATCTCAGTCTTAAAAGTATTTCTTCAATGAAACCCTCAGCTGGGTAAACGGCAAAAAGTAATTTTAAGTCATCATTGTGCCAGTTATTAAACCTATGTCAAAAATGTATTCTTCAGGAACAACACCATAAATATATTTATGCAAGCAACTTAACATTAACCTTTGGTACCTTGTTACATGCAGCTGTATATCCTGCAGGTTTAGTCACCCTCTGTGGTAAGTTTTTGGCAAACATCTATTATGACAACCACCACTCATCTTCAGCCCATAGGCTCTGCTGCATCTGGAAATTAATATTTCATTGTAAATTTTTATTTGTATTTGCATGTTTGCAACCTTTTACTAAAGAATGGTTTTTTCCTTATCAGAAATCATAAATATAAACCATACTTATGATCTTCCTGACTGACCAATTTTTAAAAACTAAACCATGTAGTGGATTTCTACTTGTTGTTTAATATATCTTTAATGGAACACAAGAACATACCTGCTTAATTCTATCTTTTTGGTAGTCAAAACTGGTAAATCTAAAATTTAGTTTCTATTGTACAATGATTTGAGAATGTGTTAGTCCTTTTGACTAATTAGGCCCTAGTAATTCCATACATGATCTTTCCAAGCTGGAAGTGGGTTAATTAGCATGGGTAGGAAAAAATGGTGGATATATTTATGTGCTTTATTGTGGCAATGTTGATTTTAAGATAGGATGATCCTAATGAGTATCCAACCATTGCTTTCTGTCTCAGAGCTTGACAAGGATGAGACATAAGCCGAGTTAAAGGTGATATATAAAATCAGGTGTACAAACCTCCAACTGAAGTTTACAATGGCAAATCTAAACATTTCACTTAATCAGTATTAGGAACATAGATTATCAGTTATGAAAAATTAAAACTTGGAAAATTTCAGTTCAATATGATTTCATGGGAATTACTGACAACTGCATGCAGCCCAAACGAAAAAAATGTTTAGAGTTACAGATCTATTTAAAAAGTGTTACCCATCCTACTCCCCCTCTAAAAACACCAAGAAACTGGACACAAAATCCAGAGGATTGAAGGGAAGGGGAATGGGAAAGAAAGCAAAAAGATAATATTGTACTGGTCAAATTCCAGTTCTTAAATGGCTTGGTGGGCTGTCTGTCGTGTATTTATTATGTTGCAGAATTTAAGTGCATTCTATTTTCATCAGTTTGTAAAAATTTTTTTTAAATCCCAACGCTTAGCCATGAAAATAGGGTTCAAGCCACTATGTCTCAGTAAGGATGACTGTAAGACCAATTATAAACTACTTTAAGCCATTACATTTGCCCTGTTAAGAGTGTTGGCACGATGCAACCCAGGGGAGGAAAAAATAAACCACATGAAATATTCACAACTTGTTTCTGATTAGGCAACGCTATCTTCTTATCTCCCAGCTGTTGCCCAGTTTCTTCTGTATTATGTGCAGAAATAGACACCTTTACGTTAACTCAAGCCTCAAGCAGGCATTTCCGGCCTAAGGGCCTTCTATACACAGTATATGTTAATTATTCTATAACCTCTGCCAATTTTTAGTCTTCTTAAAAAGGAAGATCCAGCCCTGGCTGGGGTGGCTCAGTGGATTGAGAGCCGGCCTATAAACCGAAAGTCACTGCCTCAATCCCGGTCAAGGCTCATGTCTGGGTTGCGGCGGGGCGGGGCGGGGGGCGGAGTGTAAGGGTCCCAGCTGGGTATGCGAGAGAGGCAGCCCATCCTCTAAATGTTTCTCTCCGTATCTCCCTCTCTTCCTTAAAAACAAAAGTTAAGACCCAGAACAAACCCTGACAAGTAGTTCCACTCTGTCAAGAGACCATAAGGGACTTGACATTGCCCAGGCCGCCCACAAAGCTTTACCAAGGATACAAACAAAAAGACTCCGGAGAAGGCCGGGTGGAACATAAGGACACCAATCTCACATTCCCGCCACTTCGGATCCAACTGGATCGCAAAGGCTGGCCCTTAAATCGCTGAGCTGAGACCAGCAGAAACCGGCGTTGACTAAGGGTTAGTGAAGACTTGCAGGTGGTTACTCACAAAATGCGGCTGAGCAGGTGGCTAGCAGGAAAGCTCGTGGCAGCGGCAATTAGGCGTAACGGCAGCGAAGGAACAAGGGCAAGGGACGGAGGCCTCCGAGGCCCCACACGCCGGACCCAAAGGGTGGAGGGCCCCGAGGCGGCCATAGGCTTCGGTGTAGACTCATGTTCCCGGGAAGAAGAGATGAGGAACTGAGATCGCGGAGACTACTACCTGGAAAAGTGTGGTGACGGGCCCGCGGGCGCCGCCGCCGATGCCATAAGAACCGCATTACCCGTTTCACCTCGTCCACCGCCAAGCGGAAAAGAAAGTTCTCAGCCGACCCAGCCTCTAAGGCACTAAGGGTAGGCCCGCCCCTTCCGGGATTGGCCCCGCCCCGGGGCTGAGCGCGAGGAGAGGTTGGGGCGGCAGTCCGCTGCTTTTTGGCTTTAGGTGGCGTACCGCACACCTCAAGTTGTGTTGAGAGGACTATGGAAACTACCATAGAAGCTTTCGAGGCTCGTGAGGACCTTACCTCGAGCTCGTTCACTGAGTATGTAAACGATTACATACAATTTTATATCCATCCAAGCGAGCAGACAATGCCCTAAAATGGGGTTCCCATTTCCTAGTACTTTATGTTTGCTTGGAACTGGTGGTTTTGGACATCCCAATTTAGAGTATGTGTATCCACCCCTTCTCTCTCTCTCTCTCACACACACACACACACACACACACACACACACACACGAACCAGTTACCAGAAAAAAAGGGAAGCTTTTGTATTTTCCCTATATTATAGCAATAGCTACTCTCACTATTTTTATTTATAAAAGTAATAGGTTAAAGAACATAAAGCAGTCAACCCCTTTGTTTATGAACATGTAATTTGCTATTGATTTTCCTGCTTTGTGTTTTATAGGTATACTAGCTTTATTGCAGACCACAGGTGTTGCACTTTTTACAAATTGAAAGCAAGACTCTCCACCAGCAAAAAGATTGCAACTGGCTTTATTGCCGATAGTCTGGAACCCAATCTGTCATATCTCTAGGTATGCTTGTATTACTCTTGTTTCTCTCAGTTATTGTGTATATTGAGCTCTGACTGCAAAAGAGTGGGCTTAGTGCTGGAGAAGACAGACTGATGATGATCTTGTTGCCAGAAAGAATACACATACAAGCATATACTAAACAACTGCATGAGTAAAAGACACATCATTTCTTTTTTTTTTTAAAGATTTTATTTATTTATTTATCTTTAGAGGGGAAGGAGAGAAGGAGAGAAACATCAATGTATGGTTGCCTTTCGTGTGTTCCCTGCTGGGAGTTGGCCTGCAGGGAACCGGCCTGCAACCTAGGCATGTGCCTGACTGGGAATCCAACCACGATCCTCTGGTTCGCAGGCCTGTGCTCAATCCACTGAGCTACACCAGCCAGGGCTACATCATTTCTTTTTTAAAAACCATTACAAAATAAATTTGCCTCAAAGAAACATGGGTTGAAAAACTAAACCTAGCAATACAAATTGTGATTGTACTCACTTTACCAAAATATTCCCCTCCATGTAAATTTTTGCTGAACACTATAGGGGATTGAAATTGGGGCCCAAGTGGACACTGTTTCTTCTGTCAAGGAGTGTCTTGGGTGTCAACCTGCCATCACAGACTCCTGGGTGAATATTACTTCTATAACCAAATTTTGCAATGTGGGCAGCCACCCCCACCAGGCCTTTGCCTACAACTGGGTGGGCAGCTGTGGGAGTCATAGGTACCTAACGGTGTAAAGGAGGGTGTGAAAAATAATTCTAATTTTTTTGGCTTCTTTCACTCAGCATAATTATTTTGAGACTCATTCATGCTGTTGTAACAACAGTTAATTCCTTTTTACTGCTGAGTAAGTACATTTCCATATATGGAGATTCCACAATTTGTATCTCCATTGCTCCATTGATGGACATTTGGATTGTTTCCAGTGTTTGGCTATTACAAATAAAGGTGCTATAAATATTCATACATAAAGTCTGTGTATGAACATGTGCTTTTAATTCTCCTGGTAAACACCCAGAAATGGAATGGCATGGGAGGTGTGTATGTTTAACTTTGTAAGAAACTGCCAAACTGTTTTCCAAAGTGGTTATTCCACTTTACATTCCCATCAGCAGTTACTGAGTGTTCCAGTTGTTTCACATTCTTGCCAACATTTGGTATGGTCAGTCTTTTTATTTTAGAAATCCAAATAGGTGTGTGGTGGTATTTCACTGTGCTTTTAATTTGCCATTCTCTAAAGAATAAAGAGCATCCTTTTACATGCTTATTTATTATCTGTACATTTTCTTTGGGAAATGTTTAAATGTTTTGCCCACTTAAAAATTGAGTTGTTTGTTTTCTTATCATTGAGTTTTGAAGGTTCTTTACATATGTAGGATACAAGTTCTTTATCAGATAGCATTTGCAAATATTTTCTCCCAGACTATATCTTGTCTTCATTCTTTTAACAGTGGCATTCAAAGAGATGGGTTCTTCATTTTGATGAAATTCATTTTGTCAATTCAAATGGTCATTTCTATCCAAGGCTCACTTTGAATCCCTCACTAGCTATGTCTTGGTGGACCATGACATGAATTTTGCCCAAATCGAGTAAGTCCCCTCAACATCAAAAGACTCATCCCAAACCAGGCCCCTAAAAACCTCATAAATATCCTGCCTTTGCCCTCTTCATTCCAAGTTGATATTAAAACTGTCAAGGCAGTGGTATCCCTTACTTCTGCTGTCCTTCCTTTCATTACAAGTATTTCTGATAAGCACTAAACTTGGCTTTGCTTGATCAACATATTATTTTGTTGGTCTTTTCAGTCAGTAGGCACAACAATTAAAGAAAAAGAGGGAGGGGGAGAGGAAGGAAGGAAAAATGTCTTCAAAAGCATAGGAAATAGGTAGACATTTTAGAAGAGTGTACACCCACTCTGTGTGGGTGTGTGTTTTAAACAACATAAATGTGCAGAAATTGGTAAAATTATAATACCTCTATACAATGGGATGGAAATCCTACTCTGGCCTGGTAAATATATGTACCCTCCTCTTCCAGACTGTTTCAGCCCATCTCTCTCTCCTCAAACCTCCTCTTCCCTTTCGCCTCATTCTTAACTGATAACTTATTATATCAGTTGAGATTCCTTAAGAGACAGAAATCTTGTGGTAATTTAAACAGGGAAACTTTAACATCAATAATTATTCATTATAACAAGGGGTCATCTATTAAGAGAAATAAAACTATAAAGAATGTCATATTGAAGTAGCAGATATAGGGAGCCGCCACTCCCTCAAGGCTGAGGTAGAGCTAGCAAGGAACAGATTTGGTAGTGGCCCCTCTAGACGTGGTGACTCACTAAATGATAAAGTAACCTGCCCCTCCTGGGTTGCTGTGTGAGGCTGGGCACAGTGAACTGCTGGAGCCTGTTGAGAGGAGAAAACCCCAAGCAAAAAGAGAAGGTCCTTCCCCCTGCCAATTCCCTTCAGCACCTTCTACTGACAAACCTTAACATTGTGCCCTTGGCAAAGGAGATATGTTTATACTGTTTAGCTCCCTCATCACAGAGCAGGTAATGAGGAGTAGATCTGGAGAGGAAAGAGTGAACTGGTAACTGGCACATTCTTTCCTCTCGACTGAAAACGGCAGCTACCATATGGGAACTCACCATCAAACCAGCACTCCTCTGGACGTTGGCACACACTTTCTCCTTCTGTCCTCCTGTTGCTGGCCAGAGTATGTCTCCTCCTATCGAAGACTCTTGGTGCTGACCTTATCTCCTGCTCCAAGAGTGGTTCCTTCAGGTATCTTCTCTCTATTGGCTCATCAATCTCTTTTAGCAATTCCAGCAGCACACAAACAGGTTCCAGTTTCTTTGTACTGTTTGTTCAAAGTTTTGGCTGTCTAGTATCCATTCCTACTTCTTTTGATGAAAATATACATTGATGTTACTCAAATTTACAACTTACTTCCAAACTCCACACTCATAGCTTTCCTAGTTCACCATCTTCAATGCTGAAGGTAGCCCCAGGTAATAACCATAGACCTTTGACTTTTCATTTTCTTCTCTTTTTTTGTTTGTCTTTTCTGTTGAAGACTCTGTATTTCTTTTTCCTCTCTAATGGGAACTTACTTTAGACCATTTCTGGAGATTGCTTTTTCTATACAAAATTTAATGTTTACTCCTTTAGGCTTTGCTCTTATTAGTAAAGGGATTTTTGGAATTTATTTTTTAAATATATTTTATTGATTATGCCATTACAGTTCTAATTCCCCCACTTCATTCCCCTCCACCCTGCACACCCCTTCCCCACCAGTCCCCCCTTTAATTTATGTCCACGTGTCTCAAGTTTTTTAGATTCTATATTTCCCCTACTATTCTTGCCCTCCCCCCTGTCTATTTTCTACCTACTATCTATGCTACTTAGTCTCTGTACCTTCTCCCCCCTTCTCCTCCCACTCCCCTGTTGCTAACCCTCCATGTGATCTCCATTTCTATGGTTCCACTCCTGATCTAGCTGTCCTCTTAGTTTGCTTATGTTTCAAGTGTGGTTGTTAATAACTGTGAGTTTGCTATCCTTTCACTGTTCATATTTTTATCTTCTTTTTCTTAGATAAGTCCCTTTAACATTTCATATAATAAGGGCTTGGTGATGATGAACTCCTTGAATTTGATCTTATCTAAGAAGCACTTTATCTGTCCTTCCATTCTAAATGAAAGCTTTGCTGGACAGAACACTATTGGCTGTAGGTCTTTGGATTTCATGACTTGGAATACTTCTTTCCAGCCCCTTCTTGCCTGTAAGGTCTCTTTTGAGAAATCAGCTGACAGCCTGATGGGCACTACTTTGTAGGTGACTGTCCCCTTATCTCTTTTTTTTAAAGATTTTATTTATTGATCTTAGAGGGGAAGGGAAGGGGAGAGAGAGAGAGAGAGAAATATCAATGTATGGTTGCCTCTTGTGTGTCCCCTGTTGGGAACTGGGAACTGGCCTGCAACCCAGGCATGTACCCTGACTGGGAATCAAACCGCAATCGTGTGGTTCGCAGGCCCGCGCTCAGTCCACTGAGCTACACCAGCCAGGGCTGTCCCCTTATCTCTTGCTGCTTCTAGGATTCTCTCCTTAATTTTAATCTTGGCTAGTGTAACTATGATGTGCCTTGGTGTGTTCCTTCTTGGGTCCAACTTCTTTGGGCCTCTCTGAGCTTCCTGGACTTCCTGGAAGTCTATTTCCTTTGCCAGATTGGGGAAGTTGTCCTTTATTATTTATTTAAATAAGTTTTCCACTTGCTCTTTCTCTTCCCCTTCTGGTACCCCTATAATTTGGATGTTGGAGTGTTTAAAGATGTCCTGGAGGTTCCTAAGCCTCTCCTCATTTTTTTGAATTCTTGTTTTTTCATATTTTTCTGTTTGGTCATTTTTTTCTTCCTTCTGGTCCACTTCCTTGATTTGAGTCCCAGTTTCCTTTCCATCACTATTGGTTTCCTGTGCGTTTTCCTTCGTTTCAATTAATTTAGCCTTCATTTGTTTCTCTAATTTGTGACTATAATCAACCAGTTCTGTGGGCATCCTGATCACCAGTATTTTGAACTGTGCATCTGATAGGTTGGCTATTTCTCAGTCACTTAGAGTTATCAGCTCTGGGGCTTTGAGTTCTTCTTGAGCCATGTTTTGGTCTGTTCACACATGTTATGTATGAGGGGCAGAGCCCTAGGTGTTCACCAGGGCGGGGCAACTCAGTTGCTGGGTTGTGATGCTGTATGTGAGGGCGGGGTCCAAGAGGGACAATGGTGGTCCCCTCTGCTGCTTCCTGCCACTGGGGCCTGCGTGGTCTGTCTCACTGCTCCCTCCTTCACTGGTTTATCTGCGCGAATGTGTGACTGTGGTCAGCCTGCCACCTTGCACCCTCACTGGGTCTGCCTGTTGCTACCACACACCTGGGATCCGCCCACAGCTGCCTGTGTACCTGGGTCAGGAGATATTTCCTGCCCGACTCCACTCGGCTGCTGGCTTTGCCCCTCTTACTGGTCTGGGTGAACGGTTCATTGTTGTTGGACTTCCATATAGTTCAATTTTCTGTTTTGGCTGCGTTTTTGTTACTGAAACTTTGTTGACTTTAAACTTGGTTGTGTTTAAAGGAGGCACAGTGTTTCCACCTACCCTTCCATCTTGGTGGAAGTCGGATTTTTGGAATTTAGAATTTCCTTTTCCTTCAAGTTTATCACCTTTAAAGGAACTTAAGAAAGTCAATGTAGAAAATCAGTGTTGCTTGATAACCTTTATTAAAAATGTCAGTAACTTCCCATTATACTTAAAATATATTCATCTTAATATATAGTTGACTTTTGACAAAGGAGCCAAGACCATTCAGTGGGGAAAGGACAATCTTTTCAACAAGTAGTTTTTTGAGAATACTGGATATCCACATGCAAAAGAATAAAGTTGGTCTCTTACTGTATATTATATACAAAAATCAACTCAAAATGGATCAAAGACCTAAAACTATAAAACTCTTAGAAGAAAACATAGGAGAATATCTTCATCACATTGGATTTGGCAAAGATTTACTGGCTACGACACCCAGAGCACAGGCACCCAAGAAAAAAAATAAATTGGGCTTCACCAAAGTTAAAAACTTTAGAATATTAAGTCACTGTCAAGAGAATGAATAGACAATCCATGGAATGGGAGAAAATATTTGAAAAGTATATATCCCATAAGGGATTAATATCCAGAATAGATGAAGAACTCCTACAACTCAACAGAATAGTTCAAAACTGGACAAAGGACATGAATAGACATTTCTCCAAAGAAGATCTACAAATGGCCGAAAAGCAAATGAAAAAGTGTTCAATATAACTAGCTATTAAGGAAATGTAAATCAAAACTACAATGAGATGTCACTTTACACCCATTACAATAACTATGATAAAGAACCAACAGCAAAATAAGAGGTGTTGGCAAGGATATGGAGAAGTGGAACACTGTACTTATTGCTGGTAAGAATGTAAAATGGTTCTGCCACTGTAGGAAACAGAATGGTGGTTCCTCAAAAAGTTAAACACAGAATTACCCTATGATCCAGGGATTCCATTTCAGGGCATGTACCCCAGAGAACTGAAAGCAGAGACTCAAACAAACACTTGTGCACGAGTGTTCATAACAGCATTATTCACTATGGCAAAAATGTAGAGATAAGTCAAATGTCTATGGATGGATGAATCGATAAACAAAATGCAGTACATGCATATGATGGACCGATAGCCTTAAAAGGGAAGGAAAGTTGGATATATGCTATATTATAGATGAACCTCGAAGACATTATGATAAATGAAATAAGCCAGATGGAAACAGACAATGTTATATAATTCCACATAAAGGACACAAATTCACAGAAGTAGAAAGTAGGAGAGTGGTTACCAGGGGCTGGGGTGAATAGTGGATGCAGAGTTATCATTTAATGGGTACAGAGTCTCTGGGATGATGAAAAGTTCTGGAAATGGGTAGTGGTGATAGTTTGTGAGTGTATTGTGAATGTACTTAATGCCACTGAAGTATATTCTTAAGATGGTAAATTTTGTTATGCACACTTTACCACAATAAAAGTAAAATAAAAGATAATTTTGCCTTGACCAGTGTGCCTTAGTTGGTTGGGCATTGTCCTGCAAAGCAAAAGGTTGCCAGTTTGATTCCCTGTCAGGGCACATGCCTGGGTTGCAGGTATGATCCCTGTTCTTGTGTGTGAGAGGCAACTAATTGATGTTTTTTTCTCACATCAATGTTTCTCTCCCTCGCTTTCAACCTCCCTTCTCCTCTCTGCAAAAGTAAATAAATGAAATATTTTTTATTTTTTTAAAGATTTTACTTATTCATTTTTAGACTGAGGGGAAGGGAGTGAGAAAGAGAGGAAGAGAAACATCAATGTGTAACTGCAGCTTTTATGCCAGTTTTTCAGTGAGGCCACATTTGCCCCACCTGTCTAATGTGGGCCCAGTACAAATCACATCCCTTTTTGTTTTCTTCATGATGTGTAGTTATCTTGTTTGTTTTTCAACGTGTGTACTTTTGCAGCTGTCACTGGACTACACATTTTGTGAGCAGACTTTGTTTGTTTTGTTTACCTTTTTAGTCCTAGTACTTAATACACTCCCTAGGACTTAATAAATATCTGTTAAATGAGTGAATAAATGAATCGTAGATCTGTATGTACTGATTTGGAATATTTTTCAAGATCTGTTGAAATTTAAAAGCTAGGTCCATCACATGAACAAGTATAAAGGACACATGGACAATAACTAAGGGTGGGGGGAGGAAATGGGAGGGAGGTGGGGAGCACTGCGGGGGCAGGGCTGGGAATACAAGACAGAAAACTGTACTTGAACAAGAATTAAATAAAAATTATATTAAAAATAAATAAATAAAAGCTAGGTCCAGAAGGTATTTAGTTAAGTCTAATTTTTAGTAAAAGAAAAAGAGCATTTATCTATGTGCTTGTTTATGCATACAATATTTTTGAGAGGTTACAAAAGAAACTATTTATAACGTATGCCTCTAGGGAGTGAAACTTGGGGTTTCTGGGTGTCTTGCAGCCTTTCAAGGCTGGGCAGGTTCACTCGGGATTTAGACAGATGGAAGAAAATTCGCGGAGCCATGGGGATGCCTGACATGCCTTTATTCAAGGGTGATCTACGCACCCAGCAAGCAGTATGTTGGACTATGGGTCACACCGGCAGGGCGTCCCAACTCCCTTATATAATAAATGCACACAAAGCCAGCAGGGTACCAAGATATTATATAATGAGGTGTGACTCTGTGGATGCGGGCCCATTCTCAAGGCTATGGGAATGTCCCTTATCCGCCAGTGAGGGAGCCTGACTCCCATTTCCCCTCCACTGGGAAATGTGAAATTTTTATTTTTGATTGTATACCATTCTCCACTGTTTGGAATTCTACTGTATATATACAATTTTATGATTAAGTTAAATTTTAAAAAAGACTTATTAAAGTAGTACATTTGCTCTTACTACTGCAAAAAATAGACCATTCTAAGATTTGCCCCTTCAGCTCTGACTGGCAGGATGAAAGGTCTTTGGTGTTCTCCAGCACTGAGCACGTCCCTCGGGGTTGCTGGTCTTGGGGGTTGCTGGACTGGGTTCATGCTGCCAGTTGCAAACACAACCGAAACCACGTCAAAGGAAGTTTCATGGATTAAATCTTATATAGCAATTTATCAAAAATAACATTTAAAAAATAGCCATTCTTTGATGGTATAACCAGGATTACCTTAGAAAATTTACTTTTTGTAGGTAGAAATACATCTGGAGTCAGAGTATAGGGGACATTTTTCCTTACAAGCTGTCAGAATCTATACTCCGTCCTTACACATGTAAATCTCATTAGTAAATTAATACATTTGGCCCTCAGTCCTTTTGCATATTTAGTGAATGACTTGGGGAACCTCCTATTTCCTCTAGATGTTTGCAGCAGAGAATGAGGTTGGAACTGGAAGGAAGTCGGCTATAATAACCATATGCTTGTGCTTTCCCGTGCTCAAGAGGAAGCATGTCAAAATAGTCAATGCAAGAGAAATGTAAATGACCCTAGGCATAAATGCATGACTTTTATGTGTAAGATCCTTTTACCTCAGGCAAAGTTATTTTTAAACATAATATTGACACTAAGATAATCATAGCATTTATAGCTCTCGTCAAGGTTAGAGTTCCAAATTTGTGAAAAATACATTAAATTGTCAGAAAATAGGGCATTGATCCGAATGAAAGTTGATTCTTAAACACTTAAAGTACATGAACTTTACTGAGATAATTTTGGTGAAAATTACCTAAATTACTTATGATTTCTGCCCGGATCTAAAATAATGAGTGGCTTTAATTGACAATGTGAGACACTAGGGTTTTCTTTTTCTGTTTAAAACTTTAACTTCTATGTTAAGAGTAAGGCTTGGAAAAAAAAACAACTTAAATCCTATGACAAAATCTGAATGTAATGGAATGTTATTAAAATTATTCCAGCTGACCAATGGGACTGGAGGGGAAGTCTATGAGGAGACTTCAGGGGCAGTTTTCTTCTTTGGTGACAATACACATATGGGAAGAAACAGCTCTTATTTTCCTAGATATTACCATCTGTGAAAGAACTCCTGGCATCGCTGAGGCCATCTTGTTAAATGAGGGGAGCTTGCCAGAGATGGCAAAGTAGAGGGAGAATAAACCGAGCAACTCAGCAAGAGACTGAGTGGTCAACAAACTAACCAGCCAGGAAACCACTCCATAGGCTTCTAGTTATGTGAAATAATACACTTTCTTACTGTTTAAAAAAATATTTAAGAATGATTACATAGAGAGTTAAGAATGTGGAAGTAATTGAGTAATTCAAACAAAGGTTAAATTATGATATTATTCATACCTTAGTGATGATTTAATAAAAATCATAGCCTGAACTTAACACCCTGTTAAACTTCAACACAATGTAGATTCTCAGTGTTTATTGTACAATGTCTTCTTGTACATATGCATGAGTTTCTCTATGTTCCAGTGGTATTTTAGTAAACAGTATCTAAAGAAAAAAACCCTAAACCCTGATTTGTGGCATTTGCAGATTTCCATGGAGTAAATACTCTATTATATGGGCTGATTTAAAGCTACTATTTTACAACTAGCTCACAAAATACCTGAATATTTTAATAATTAATGATTAGCTTTCATAACACACCATTGTCCCTAGAAGCTGAATTGCTGGGTTGAAGGACGGAAAGATAAATACATCATCATATGTAATATAGTCAAACTACTTTCCAAGTGATGGTACCATATCCTTGTCAAAACTTGCTCTTTTCAGAATTTAAACATTTTGCCTGTCTGATAAATATGAAATAATATTTACTGCTATTTTAATCTGCATTTGCCATGAGGTTGAAAATATAACTTTACATGTTTTCTTTTTCTCTTAAAATTTTTTGCCCCAGCTGGTGTGGCTCAGTGGATTGAGTGCCAGCCTGTGAACTAAGGGTCACTGGTTCGATTCCCAGTCAGGGCACATGCCTGGGTTGTGGGTCTGGTACCCAGTTGGGAGTGCACAGGAAGCAACCACATGTTGATGTTTCTCTCTCTCTTTCTCCCTCCCTTCCTCCCACTCTAGAAATAAATAAATTTTTTAAAAGAATTTTTTCAGGTTTTTAATCATTTGGTTTTCTCCTTTGTAAATTATTGATTCGCCCAATTTTTGTTGGAGTATTTGTCCTTTTAAAAATTGATTTATGGGACTTCTTTTTTATTTTTATTTTATTATAGTTGTTACAATTTTTCCCCCATTAAACCTCCTCCACCCAGCCCACCCCCTGCTCCCACAGTCAATCCCCATGTTCTTTGACTAGTCTCTTCCCCTTCTTTCCACCATTGTCCTCCTGCTCCTCCCCTCTGATCAGTGTCAGTCTGTTCCATGTTTCTGTGTCTCTGGTCCTATTTTGGTCATTGGTTTATTTTGTTCTTATAGGTGAGATTATGTGGTATTTGTCTTTCACTTGACTGGCTTATTTCACTTAGCATAATTCTCTCCAGTTCCATCCATGTTGTCACAAAATGTAGGAGCTCCTTCTTTCTTTCTGCTGTGTGGTATTCCATTGGGTAAATGTGCCACAGTTTTTTTTAATCCACTCATCTGCTGATGGGCATTTAAGCTTTTTCCAAGTGAATTTGGCAAAGTAGTGGGATACAAAGTCAGTATTCAGAAATCTATGTCATTTTTGTACACCAAAAATGAACTATCAGAAAGAGGAACGAGGAAAAAATCCTATTTACCATAGCAACAAGAAAAATAAAGTACCTAGGAATAAATACTCAGAAAACTATAGACCACTGAAGAAAGAAATTGAGGAAGATACAAATAAATGGAAGCATATACCATATTCATGGATTGGAGGAATTGACATCATTAAAATGTCCATACTACCCAAAGCAATCTATAGACTCAACACACAATCCCTATTAAAATAACAATGTCAGGTTTATGGGACTTCTTTTTTTTTAAAGATTTTATTTATTTATCTTTAGAGGGGAAAGCAAGGAGAGAGAGAGAGAAAAATATCAATGTATGGTTTCCTGTTGTGAGTCCCCTGCTGGGAACTGGCCTGCAACCCAGGCATGTGCCCTGACTGGGAATCGAACCGCGATCATGTGGTTCGCAGGCCTGTGCTCAATCCACTGAGCCACATCAGCCAGGGCTATGGGACTTCTTTACATATTCTGGATGCTAATCTTTACTTACATGCATTGCACTTAACTTTCCCCAGTATCTTTTATTTTTCATTATATTTATGGTGTTTTATGTTGTTTGGAACTCTGTACTCTCTCCTTCCCAATAGCTTCCCAATACCCAACACTTCTGCATTTTTTGTGGAAGATTTCTTGCTAACACCAAATCCTTTAACATGATTTTAAAGGCCCTCCTTGATTTAAAAATTGGAAATGATATAGTATTTATTCCTAGGATTTTTGTGAGGATTAAATGAAATAATATATGTGAAGTATCTAGCCCCCATCCCTATGAACTTTCTTTCAAAGCCCTGTATTTTTCTCACTTGCTTTTCCCTGTGCCTAGAATGTTCTTCTTGTCCCTCTTTGCCTTCTCAGGAAAGTCTTTCTTGATCTTTTAAAACTGTGGCAAATACTCTTGTTGCTGTCCCCATAACCATCCCCAGCCCCAGCCCCCTTCCCTGATAATGAAGCCCCAAATTTGTGTGTGTTATGAGCCTAGTCTTAGTGCTGAGCCAATACGTATGCTTGCTTCCCCTCCCTCCTGTGGTAGATGCTGGGACTGGCTCGCTCAATAGCTATTCCAGTCTGTATTCTGTACTTCAGAAGTGGAAAAGCTAAGTTTTATATATTTCAGGACTCTTACAGATAGGATTCTGGAATTGGGTCCTGCCAATCAAATACATTGCTACAAAATTCTGAATTCTAAGTTGAATTTTGTCCGGAGAAAATCAAGTGAGGAGGCATTCATTTCATTGACACATATATAACAAAGACACTGTAATTCTGGAGTCAGCCACTGTCCAGGGAGCTTCCCATTTGGCAGGCAAAACCCAGACCAGGGCAGAAGTACCAGATGCCTTGGCAGCCCAGTTCTTATGGAATGACTTTGGATTTTTTCCCTATAAATTCAGCCCCAGTTAGGTTTCATTCCAATGATTCTATAAGTTATTAATAACCTATAACAAGCCTCTTTCTTTTTAAACTAACAGCTACCTTAGCCAATCCCAGACTGATATACCTTCCTTACACCCTGGGGGCGGGGGTGGGTGGGCCTGTGACCTCATTCTGACCAATGAGAAAAAAGTAGATGCCTTGGACTCTGACGATTTTATGAAGCCATCTTACCACTTGTGGATTTCTTTTACACGAGCAAATAAATTCCTAATTTATTTAAGCCACCGTGGCTGGGTCTTTTTTTATTAGCAGCCAAATGCATTCCTAACTGATACAGTAAGCAGTGAACAATGTGTGCCATAGAATAAAAAAAAAATTGTGGACCAACTGGTGGTTCATGATCAAAGACACTGAAGCATGAAAAAAAGGAGTGTGTATGTGTGTGTGCGCTACAACTTAAAGTATAAAGTAGGAAGTGGAAGAGAGTAAGGGCAGTGAGGTAGGTAGGGGTTTCATTGGCCAAGTTAAGAGGTTAGGCATCACCATTAGATGCTAGTGAACTCTTAGCATCTCAAACCCTTGAAGGAATTTGAGAAGGTGTGTTACACCTTTAGATTTGCATTTTGGAGAGGTTACTTGGGTGTGGCCAATACTGAAGGCAGGGAAAACGGTTAAATCTACAAATTGTGAGGTAAACAAAGTGATGATACCTGTAATAATTATTCAGATACACATTTGTGAATGTAAGTATATCTTTAGGGAAATTTTTTAATGTGGAATTGCTAAGTCACTGTGTACACTGAAAATATTGAAATACTGCCAAATTGCATTTAAAAGAGCTTCTACTGCAAAATGCAAGGGTCCTCATTTCCCCATCCTCACCAATAATGGGTATTTTTTATTTTTTATTTTAATAATATCCTTTATTTTTCTCCTCTTGCTGGGCTGCTTAGAGATACAAATCTAGAGTATCTGCTCTTAAATTACAATGTATTGGGAGAATCAGATAGAATCATAATCAGAATATTGCTGTACACAGAATATCTCCAGAATTTTTTATTTTTTTTTTATTTTTAAAAATATTTTATTTATTTATTTATCTTTAGAGGGGAAGGGAAGGAGAGAGGGAGAGAAACATCAATGTATGGTTGCCTTTTGTGCGTCCCCTGCTGGGAACTGGCCTGCAGGGAACCCGCCTGCAACCCAGGCATGTGCCCTGACTGGGAATCGAACCGCGATCCTCTGGTTTGCAGGCTCGCGCTCAATCCACTGAGCTACACCAGCCAGGGTTCAATAATGGATATTTTTAATTTGTATTCTTTTCTCCCACATTTCTGTTTACTATTATGTGAGGGGGGAAGGTACAAGGGTAAAAATCAGATATTTATTTTCATCAAAAACATACATGCTCAAACATTATGAGCTTAGTTGAAACAAATTAACTCCAGTATGCTAGAAAATCAGCCATTATCATTTATTGTCTGAGTCCAGTTAACCATCCTACCCCTACTGTATTGAGATATAATTGACACATTACCTTGTTTAAGGACTACAACATAATGATTTTGACATATCTATGTGGTGGGAATTGATCCCCACAATAAGTTCAGTTAACATCCATCATCTCACATAGTTTTTTTTCTTATGATGAGAACTTTTAAGATCTACCATCATACCAACTTTCAGTATTATTATCTATAGTCGCCATGTAGTATATTATATCCTTAAACATATTTATATTATAACTAAATTGTTTATATCATTCTGAAGGGTGAAATATCTTATTTTTTGCTTTTTAAATTTATATTTCTTCACAATGAGTGAGTTTGGGTATCTTTTAATAAAGATATTGGCTACTTTAATCTTTATTATATTTTTTCTTTTGTCTTTTTTTCCCATCACCATTTAGTCCCCTTATGATATTGGTTGTTTGATTTCTTTCTATAAATTGTTTATACCATATGCAGAATTTTCTACTGAGTTGCTTTTCTTTTTCTTTTTAAATTGTAAATGCTGATTCTGTATAAAGGAAATTACTATTGTAATTTCTACCTTTTTCACTGTCTTGTTTGTTTTCAATTAGTTTATGTTTTTTTCTTTTCTTTTTCTTTATCCTCACCTGAGGGTTTTTTTTAATTAGAGAGAGAGAGGAAGGGAGACAGTGAGAGAAGAACATAGATCCGCTACCTCCCATCCAGGGCAGCAGGGATCAGACCTGATGGGACGACACTCCTATGAACTGTGCCACACTGGCCAGGGCTTCCTTTTGTTTTATGAACCTATTTTTATGCAGTCAGAATTACCCATCTTTTCCTTTATGGCTTCTTGGATTTTTTTGTCTGGCTTCACTTTTTCATCTTGAACCCTTCATGTAATAGCACTAACCACCCAGGAAGACAGACATGCCTGACTTGCACCGAGCTGCCTACATGCATTGTCTCAGCTATTACTTTATATTAACTTTGTGAGCCAAGGATAGGAGGGCAAAAATGCAAGGGAAATTTGTTGAAGCCAAACCCTTACTACCATGAGAGACCCACAGCAAAGAAGGATGTTTTCCAACCAGACTGATGGGTAGCAAACTGCACTGCCTGAAGCTCCCAGGCAGCTAACAGGGCAGGCTGCCTTGCAGAGCCATTAAGAGTCAGAGCCTCAGAGCCAGGCTGCTTGAGTCTGAAGCCTGGCTCTGCCATGGCTAGGTGAGCAACCCTGGGCAAGCTTCTCGTGCTCTGTGAGTTTTCCTAACCATTTGCAAGGTCCATGCATATCCTTAATATCATTACAGCCACTCATTTAGGTGTGTTCGAAATTATAAGGTCACACAAATGGAATACTGAACAATTAAGTTGTAAATTGTCAATGCAGATAGTCATAAGATATATAAGATATGTATAAATGGGTTAAAATGTCTGTACCATGAGTTGTATGTGAGGAAAATAAAGTAGCTTCCTTCATGTCTTGTATCCAATCTCTTATTTTTTCTTGTTCTGGAATCCCTACCCTTAAAGAGAAAACATCTGTCAAACAGGCAGACTATTAAATATACAGTCTAGAAGAAGCTGAAACTCCATCAGGGCTGTTTTCCCCTCTCAGCGGGCTTCTTACCTGCCTTACCCCTTCCATCCCTGGTTAGGTTTAGGGAGAAGTGATGTGTCTAAGGAAGTGGGAGGTGGGATTGCAGGCTCCCATGCCTCCTTTCCTCTGGCTGTAGACCTGACAGTGTGTCTGTTACTTCCAGGTGGTGCAGGTGTCACTGTTGTGGTCCTGCGTCTTGCTTCTAACCTCCTGTTTTGGAGAGGCCCCCCGTTATGCCATCTCCCAATTCCTGGTTTCCTGGCCTGGGTACTGTTAGCAACTTCTGCCCCTGGCTGCCCATGCCAGCTGCCCTCAGGCTCTTCCCTAAGCCATTGCTTCTCACCCCCTGCCCCTTTGTCCCTCAGCCCCCACCCCTGTCCCCCACACAGGCATGGCTCTGGGGGCAATCCAGGACTTCTCCAAGGGTCTGTATTCTCACAGGCTTTGCCTAGAGGACTGTGGCGAGGCCAGCCCTTGTCTCCATTTCCTGTCTATGCTTCCCCACTCTATTCAAGGCAGATGACAGTGAAGTCTGCACTGTGGCCCTTCTCTCAGCCTGCACCTTGGTCTGACTCTTCTGTCTCTTTTACCGCTTAGAGTAAATATTGGTTTATAGTCTTCTAATGTAGGCTCTTATACACAGACAGAAACTCTTGGAATTTAGAATTCTATTTTCTCTCTTAATAAAGTTTGAACTTTAGGTCCATTATCTCGCTAGAGATTCTGAGTCAGTTTTATAACCTCAAAGGTGTATAATGCCTTCATTCTAGAAGGAATCTGCCCTTAACCAGAGGCCCTAAATTCAGTGAGTAGGGAGGGCTGCAGTCTACCATATCAATTTAATAATTAAGAAGATAGGATCCCTCTCTCTCCTTAGAGAATGACTAGGTGCCCTAAGGAAATTCACTCACATGGGTGTTCCCCAACTCATCCCCTATAAAGAAGTGGGATTTAAGTCTCTCTAGAATCTATTCCTTTTTTCCCCACCCCCTTTTCCCTCTTTATTCCCTGTATCCTCAAGTTTGACTAAAGGTGGATCTTGAGTAACAGCTGTCACCTCCCATTCATTTTTACAGGAAGTTCTGCTTCCTTTCAGCAAGGGAAGGGAGGGCACTAATGAAATGAGCCTATCGCTAGAGCGACCATAAGCCTAGGTTGGGGCTTGCATGGTTGGGACATGGAGGGACCAGACCAGCAGATATGGTCTGTCTTGGGTCAAGCCATTCTTACCAGCACCATCACTCCAGACACTGTTCAGCTCTGGTCTTGGTGATCTGGCCAGAGAGGAATCAGAACCACCTGGGCCTAGTCCTTCCTGAGCCCCAGTGTGACTGCTCTCTGGACCTCTCCGGCCAGGTGTGGCCCAGAATTAGCAGCATTTTTTTCTGCTCTTGTCCTGAAGTCAGGTCCCCTTTTCAAGGCAGCCTCTTCTCTCTGTCCTAGCACCTCACACTTCTAGCCTGACTGGGCACTGGTGGAACTGGCCTCCTCTTTCTGAAAGGCAGAGCTCTCTGGGAATAGCTTTCCACTTCCCATCTTCTTCCTTCTCCTGACTGATCTGTTTCTGACATTGCACACCACTTTTTCACTTGGCTATAGCCTACCTTTCAGAAGGACTCTGATATAGATAGGGTCATTGCTATAGATTTACTCTACGCGGTAAAAGAGACAACAGCAAGAGGCACAGACAGGCTGCACACAGAGTAGGAACAATCTTCCACAGGCCTTTTTCTTTATATACAACTTGATTTTTAAAAAGTTTGACCCACAAGATATAGCCATCTATGTAAAGTATTAAGATTTCTTATAATAACACACATTTAAAACTTTAAATTGAGTGATTTCAGAACTTATCTGATAATAAGAATGTTTAAAATCCATTCTTATTTAGACTCACACTGTTTTAAATGGCCCCCACTTTCCAATGGCCATAACAATGGACTCAAGTGATTTAAGTTTGGCCCCAGAGAGCCCCACGGACATACTTCTTGGTCCTGAAAGGGCAGGAATGCATGAATTTCTTCAGTAACACTCATATGCACAGGAAATAACTATTGACATAATCTATAAGCCTAATAGTTAAGATTATTCTTCAGTTTATAGTTTAAAAGCTTCTGACAGCTAAATGCTATAGTATAATTTATAATGAGTTTGAGTGATTGAGGTACATTTCACTGAGCTGGCCTCTTATGAGTTGAAACTAAGACTTGTGTAAACATGGGAAGGGAAGCTTTCCCCAGGTTTTTGCAGTTAGGCAAGAATACTTCACGTCCCTCATTCCCAACTGTGGTACAGTTACCATCCAGGCCACACTCAAAGTTTACAGGAAACAAATCTATAGGATTTAAGGGGCATTAATTTTTTTTTCAGTAGAACAGTCACATATAAGACCACCATCTACCAGTATGTAATAAAAGTACACATTAATTTCTTTGAGATACACAATTTTATATTTCCCCAGTGCTCCTTTAAAAAATTTGGAATCTTAGGTTTTGGATATTTTTTAAGTTATAGTAATAACGAAAACAAAACTAAAAAATTAAAGTGTGTACCATGAAGAAAGATGGCCGTAGTATACTATTAATTTTAAGTCATTTGAAACTTTGAGACTGGGAAACTATAGATACATCTTAGTAATGATTAAGGAAAAAAAAATGTCACCAAATTAAGACAGAATCTGTCCGTTCTGGAAGAGTCCAAGTTCATAGATTTTCAAATAAACTACATGATTGATATCATCTGCAAATAATTTATATGTATTAGGAAAAAATATTTAGATTAAGCCATCCTCTCAAAATAAGATATCTAATATGTAAATTTGGATCAAAGAAATCTGATTTATTGGGTTGGCCAAAAAGTTTGTGGGTTTTTTCCCCATAAAATGGCTCTAGTAATGCTTAATTATCTTTAACTTCATTTGAAACAATTTTGTTAGACTGTATTGTGATGGCTGTCAATTAGCATTCATTTAAAAACATCAAAATTGGTGAATTTTTGTGTAGCCATTTTAATATTGAAGATGGAAGAAAATAAGCAACATTTCCAACACATTATGCTTTATTATTTCAAGAAACATAAAAACACAACTAAAACACACAAAATTTTTTTTGCAGTGTATGGAGAAGGTGCCATGACCAACTGAATGGTCAGATGTGGTTTGCGAAGTTTTGCGCTGGAAATTTCTTGCTGGGCAGTTGCTCCATGGTCTTGCAGACCTGTTGAAGTTGATAAGGATCAAATGGAGACACTAAATGAGAACAAGCAATGTTATACCATGCAGGAGATACATGGCATACTCAAAATACTGAAATCAATAAAGTTATTGGTGAAAATAAAGTGTATCTTTTATGATGATATACTGTATCACATTATGATACACTGAGGATGAAAGAAAAGATTAAATAACGTGCTGGAAAATATAGAATTATCTTTGCCTATTCCAGAGAGAGAGACAGAGAGAGAGACAGAGAGAGAGAAGGAGAGAGAATGCTACCAACCTTACTTGAACCTGAGCACTTTCTTTTTAATTGACAATAACTGGTCAGTTGCTTTCATGAATATAAAATGAGACCTTTTGAGAGAAAGAGAAATTATGGAATAATTTAACCTAAAAAGCAATTTCAACTAAGGTAATTACTGTGCATTTCAGTAAGGTCAATCGGCATTTTTCTTTCCAGTTTCTTCTAAGTTTAAACAATCTCCATGAATAGATAAGATCAATGTTAAGGATATCTGCTATCTGTATACAGATTGAAGTTTTGGGGTCTGAAAAGCCTCATAAAAATGCAGAACCACTCTTTTTATTACCAAGTAGTGTGTGAACAGATATCCCCAACTTTATCCCAGGCACCCACCTCCACTGTAGGATTTTTATTTTCCACTTCATTCCTTTTACTAATTTTATTTTTTAAGAGAGGTATGTATATACCCTGGCTGGGCTGCCAGTTGGTCAGAGCATTGTCCCATGCACCAAAAGGTTGCGGGTTCCATCCCTGGTCAGAGCACATACCTAGGCTGTGGGTTTGATCTGGCACATATGGGAGGCAACCAATTGATGTTTCTTTCTCACACTGATGTTTCTCTTTCCCTTCCTCTCCAAAAATCAATGAACATTTCCTTGGGTGAGGATTTTTTAAAAAGGAGGTATGTGTACACTTTTAAGATAGCTTACTGATGTATAATTGGCATACAATAAACTTCACTGTATTTTTTGTAATCAGAAAAAGAAACAATATTTTAAAAGTCTGTTGGACCTTATGCCTCTAAAAAGTCATTTCCTTCTCTCCCCAAATTATCACTATAGAGGAATTTAAGTTAATGTCTTATCACTGAAAGAGCTGAGTGAACTGACAGAAATTTAATTGTCAGAGGGTCAAGAGGGTTTCCTTTGTAGATTATGGAATAATATTTTGATCCAAATATACCCCCTTCCCAGTCTTAATATATACTGCATTAAGGACAGCATGGTAAAGAAGCTCATGCTAAGTAGATATCTACTAGAAACATTTTAAAATGTACCTTAGGTATTTGTTAAATAGCTACAGAGACAGATGCAAATTTAACATACTAAATTAATTTTCAGATTAGTACTGCATTTTATTTTAGTAATATTCCTTATCCTGACCATGCACCATCAATTAAAACAGCATGCCCCCCTGAACTTTTGGGTGAAAACATGCAATTTCTCCTCTGAGATTTTCCATCCTACCAAAATCTATTAACATATTTAGCAATTCCCTAAAATGTTATTATGAAAACCTATGATGGAAATATACTTCTTTGGCATTAAAACCTTTATAACTGGACAAGAAGAAATAAGAAGTAAAGGCAAAGTAACTATTTCACAGGATGACTTAGCAAAGTCTTATAATTGAACAAAAGTAATTTTTCCCCAATTAAGTGCTTTAAAAACTGCAGCCAAAGAGATCACCAGCAAGAAGGCCATTTTTCTGAAATTCCTGCTATAAATTTAGTGTTTACAGTTCATTTTCAGGTAACTTTAAAGAAGTTGTGATTTCATTCCTTACAATTGAAGATTATTCTTAGCACTTCTTATGCCAGTAATTTATAATAGTAAATGGCTGAATCTATTTCTCATTTTACTTTTTGTCCCTTTCAATATCACATGAGTAAATATATTCACAAATGTTTAAATATACAAATATCTTTGCTACATATTAGTATGTACAAAGCTTTGATTACATATATTTTCTTTTAAAAACATGCTTCCATCACATTACAAGCAGATATTCACATTAAAACAATAAAAATACCCAACTATCAGATATGAACCAAAACACGTTCATGTTCAGCTGAATCAACTGAATGATAGTTTTTGTCCTTGTCTTTTATTTCATTTCACTGCCAAAAACTGAGGTGAGAAGAAAATAAAGTGGTGGTTCCACTACAGTATTAATTCAAACAAGCCCATTAATATGCCTTTCTATTTGCTAATCTTTAATCAAATTCAGCAACTTTAAAACAGGGTCATTGACAAATAAATGAACTTTACAGTTGGTAAGTGAAACAATAAGAGACTGAGGGGAAAAAACAAGAAAGGGAAATAAAAAGAAATGTAAGTCAACAAAGACATGACAAAAGAGAATGAGTTTTTTGTTTTTTTAGGCATTTCTACTGTACCCTGTTTTGAGATTCAGTATGTTCCTTGAACAACATCTCTGCTTCACAGCTCTGAGCCCCAAGAGCCTGTTGAAAACTGAAGCCATTAGTATAATCCTTGGGCACCTGACATACAGTGTGGAGGGAGAGGCCCAGAGCAGAGTGCCTTCCCTGGTTCTAGGTTCAGATCCGACCTGATGTATCTCAGAATGGTCCCTTGGTGTCCTCTGACCCCCTCGAGGTTCAGATTAGTGCCAGAATTCCCAAAACAGACAGGATTTCTCCCATTTCATAATAGCCAAGTAGGTAGACTGTGAACAACTGATGAGGGCAGGAACCTGGCCAAAGCTGTGACTGAGGGTCAGCAGGGCTCACTCTCTTTAGGGTAGCTGCAGCCATACCTGCTAGTCTAGGACCTGAAAGAGAGTGGGTGCATATGGGGTGACCAGGGAGGCGGGTGATGAACCGTGCTGCCCAGTGATGCCCATCCACAGCTGTTCACACTGGGATGCAGGGGTTCCGGATGCCTTCCACAATTTGGAAACATAATTAGACATAACCCTCTAGGATGGTGGGTAAGCCAGTCCTATGAAGCAAACCATTTCTAATACTCCAATCAAGCTTAGTAAGAGGAAAAAATAACTAGTTATAGAGGTTACTGCAACATCATATTACCTTAGCAGTCTTTTCACATATATTCGGCTGAAACTGAATAAATGATCTCACACCTTCTAACTGAAATGGCTCCTTATACCAACTTTAAGCACAGATTGGTTTGTAATAAACACACTATAGAAAGTGTGTGCATTCTATGAGGTTTCTGCTCTGGCTGCTGTGGCTCAGTGGATTGAGCACTGACATGTAATCCAAAGAACCAGAAAGTGTGTGCATTCTGTGGATATACAGTTTTTTGCTTTTGTGTGTCTTTTCTTGTTTCCAATAGTTTCTCCTACTGTATATAGTAGAGACTATCTATCTCTCACACTGAATAGATAAGTTATGTGTTTTATACAAGATTATTTCACTCCACATTTATGTAGATTGTACAGATAAATCTGAAAACCTAACTATGGATTCATATGTAAACTTTCAAAAATGATGTTTGTTATGTCTGATGTAATAAATATAAACTTATTTCATACTATTTAAAAACAATAGACACCACTTTCTTTCAGCACCCATAAGGGGACAGCCTAAGGCTGTGAGTCTGCTGGAATACTGCCAGGATTTGCTTTATCTCCAGAGACAGAATGCTTCAGAAACTGACCAGTAGCACCAATGTATAATCTTGATCGCATGGGCCATTTCTGAAAAAGAATATTTAAATAAGAATATAAAAGTTAGTATCTATAATAAATATAAGACCATCTGTAATAATAATAATAATAATTCCAAATAACCTCAATGCAAATGTAATCTTATATAGCTATTAACAATTGTAATTTGGAAGTCTAAGGAACAATATGAAAAAATACTTATTAATGCTAACTATAACAATAAAAATATAACTTGACTTTGAATTATAACTGTATAAAACAATATATGTGCATGTGAGCAAGACAGCATAGAGAATGAATGTAGTTAAATGGAGTAAAATATATCTACCTACAATGTTTTAATTTCAAACTAAACTTAAAAGCCTAAAACAAGATCCTTGGCTTTAAAGATATTTTTAAACTATACACGGTAAATGTTGTGCCTATACTTGTCAAAGAACTACAGTGAGAAGTGGCTAATTCAACTATCTAAACATTTTATCTAGCTAAAAGCTATACCTGGGAAGTTACAAATATTAGAACATCCAGGTTAAATGTTTAGATATATTGCCATGACACAGCTCTAATCTTTCAGTAATTACCATATTTGTATTCTAATTGTGACTTTTTAAAAAATTCACTTTAAAATGAACAACCTCTCAAGTAATAAAATTTATTGTCAAATAGGCACAGGAATAGAAAAGCATATTTTCATTTCTATTCTGAAAAATAGGTTTTTCAAAATAGGTTTTTCAGAATAGGCCTTTCCTTTTTGGAGGGTGGTGTCATGTAATCAGTTTAGTTCAAAGGTCCTTGGAATACTAAGAGTTACAATACCTTTAGTTAATCAAAAAGTACAAATTATCAGAATATTTTTGTTTGTATTAGATTAATCAAAGAGATTAATATTTAAGCATTTTTGGTAGGTAGTGACTATAAAATAATGTGTTATGGATGGTTTCAATTTGTATATAAAATCTTTTTCCTGTAAACCTGCACAGCACATGGTTATAGCTCCCTTATGGCACACACAACATTCTCCCTTGTGTATTTTCATCTTTGTCTCTATCCTGTGTTCATTTAGGGCAGGGATTGAGCCTTACCCTTAACTGTATTTACTCTGCTAACACAGTGCTTTTCACATAATAGGCGCTCAGTAAATGATTTTAAAACAGACTAGTCACCTGTTCAACCATCATCTATTGCATTAAGAGGTAATCCTTGATTTTGTTTCATTATCCCTGGGGTTGCCTTTTAAAATCAAAATAATCAATCCAGAGGACAAATGAGATTTAGTTTTTCTTCAAGAGTTATAGGACTACAAGAGCACTTGGTACTTGAATCAAGAGCAAAAAAAAAATTTGTTAAATTTATTGTTACCCGAAAATTACAGTTCTAACATTATTCAAAAAAGCAGTGTGAGAAACTAAGGTGAAAAACAATTTGATTTCTCATCTGAATTATATCTCTCACAAAGAGGCATTTAACAGATGCTTTTTGTAGTAAAGTCTACTTACTATTAAAAATGTCAAGTCAAAGAAATCTAATATTAATGATATTTGAATACCAAACTAACGCACACTGTAATACAAACCCCTTATTTAATGATGAATGACTTCAGCTGAGATTGTTAAACGGG
This sequence comes from Sturnira hondurensis, assembly GCF_014824575.4. Classification (NCBI taxonomy): domain Eukaryota; kingdom Metazoa; phylum Chordata; class Mammalia; order Chiroptera; family Phyllostomidae; genus Sturnira; species Sturnira hondurensis. The sequence goes on from NW_028082759.1 coordinate 33,872,582, forward strand.
GAGAAAAAGTCAGTTGACAGTTGTGAATTTGCAAAACACAGAATTTATTCTTGTATTATTTATTAATTATTGTACTATTTTCCATATGAACAACTTTAACCCTCTTTTGCTCCAATCTGTATATAATACGTGAATGGAATGGGAACTTTACTAATTATACATAAGTATTTTAGATTTAATATTTAAAATAGGGTAAGACTATAATCATGTTGATTATATTTGTGAAGTACATTTTGTTAAACTTCACCACAGAATTTTAAGTTTAGTTAATATTGGACAGTGTACTTTTTACCACATTTAAATAATGATTATTCAATAATTTATTGAATACTGATATACTTAAGGCTAACTCACAATTGTGTGTGCGTGTGGCCAAATGCTTCAGAATGGTGGAACCAAAAACTTGAAAATTTAAGTTTAGGAAATATAGGGAAGATGGCATATTCCTGAACAGAAAACCAGATTAATGTAGAATTTCAAAACAAGTCTAGGAGAAAAGGGCAATGCAGAGACTAAATACTAACCAATCTATCTGTATGTAAGGTAAAAAATATATATAAAAACGGATTCTCTTGGCTAACTTTGTACATTACAAAATTTGAATATAGTATTTAATCAGCTCATTCAACATATATGCCAATTTACTGTAAAAATTACATAAACACATTATAGTTTTTCTACCACTCTTGGTGGCTGTATAGTCCATGATAATTAAACTTTATTCAAACGTACTGAAATTTACGCTGTGGGAACCCAAAATGATCTGTTTGTTCTTACAGGTTTACAAAAAAAAAATGCAACATCGGTTGCCTAGGACTACTTAAGGTCAGATAGTTCCATTGCCCCATATTTCATGAATATTTAATTCGTGAAAATTTTCAAACAGCTGGTAAAAACGACAATGGAAATGTAATTGCGTAAATTAAAAACACTTAAAAATCCAAAGGCCTGCCAGGGCAGGTGTGACTAAATTGGTCGGAGAGTCCTCCAGCCAGTCGGAAATTGGAAGGGTGAGGGTTCAGTTCCCGGTCAGGGCACGAGTCTCCGTTTCGTCCCCGTTTGGAGGCCACACAAAAGGCACCCAATCCATGTTTCTTTCTCACTTCGACGTTTTTCCTTCCTCCCTCTCTCCCTTCCTTCTCCTTTCTCTAAAATCAGTAAGGAAAAAGAAAGAAAAACCCTCGGATACTAAAAATTACCAGGATGTGAAACCAAGCACCTTACCAGGCACCCCAGAGAAATCTCTTATCTGGCAGGTGCCTCTTGTAGGGTGCATCCTCTAAGGAGCATGAGACACCCCTACCCAGCCGCCGCAGCCTGAAACCCACTACTACCTGCGAACGGTTAAGGAGAGCCCTTTTTCAGTGGGGACCTCGCGGGCCAAGCTCCCTCTACCCATCTGTTCCCCGCCTCACCCCGAGGGAGGAGTGAACGTTCGGTGGCATCTGCTCAAGTGCAGGCAGACGGGGCAATTCTAGGTGCCCTGTTCCCCGTCCCAGTTCCGCTGTGCGCCCTGCCCGCCTACCTTGACCGGGTGCAGGTAGCCGTCGCCGCGCAGGGCGCCCAGCCCAGGGTCCGCCGGCGCCTCGGCGTCGTCCTGCAGGCTGCGAGTAAGGTGCGCGATGTAGGTGGTAGCCAGCAGCAGCACGTCCAGCTTGGACAGCTTGGTGTCTGGAGGAACGGACGGCAGCGTGCGCTGCAGCTCCAGGAAGGCGTGCCGAAGAGTCTGAACCCGACTGCGTTCCCGCGCTGCGTTCGCTGCCGCGGGCCGGCCGCCCCCCGAGCGCCCGCCGCCTCCCGTGCCCGTCGGCCCTGACCCTGTCCGCCCGGGGCTCGATTCTCGAGTGGCGGCGGGCTCGGCGCTGGCGATCAGGGGGCTGCCTGCTGGGCCGCAGCGGTCCATGGCGACGTCTCGCGCCGAGCGCCCTGCTAAGGACCGAAGGCGCAGTGAGGCTGGGGACCGGGTGGAGCTCGACTCGAGGAGGCGAAGCCCCCTCGCCACTCCTGCGCACCCGCTCGGCCGCCTGAAGTGCTCGGCAAGTTCTTAGAATTTGCTTTGATTGGAACGCGTTTGCCTCCCCACATCTAGGGAGACTGGGGACTGAGAGTTCCTGGGCTTTTTAGAAAGCCGAGGAAGGGGCCGTGCGGGCTTTACGTTTCACCGTTTCGCCGACAAATTAAGCGAAAGCGCTTCCCTGCCGGGAAAGGAATCTCCGTTTCGGAATTGTTCGCGCTTCTGGAACGTTATCCTGCCAGCCCCGCAGTAAAGATGGTACTGACCATTTTTGCGGAGCGTGGTACCCACGCCCGTCGCCCCTTGTACCACTTGCTACCGAAGCACGGGACACGGGGGACAACGGCGGGAGCCCGCGGTAATTTCTGCATCAGGAGTGGAGAACCCCTGGCCTCACGTCGGACTAAGGAACCCGCTACCCTCCAGGTCCCGGACTGCGCCACGCGGCAGGAGTCGGACCCCGGCCCTCACCTTTCCCCGAGCGACCGTGTGGGGCTTTGCCCCGTTGTGCAAGCAGGCGAGGAGCGTCGAGCCGGGTGTGCGTGGCGAGGGCCGCGCCAGTCACTTCATTCTCGTCCAACCGAAGTCGACGGCCGCTTCCAGCCCCGGGTGGGCGCGCCTTTTTTGCGGGCGTCCCCAAGGCCAGATGTGGGTGCGGGACAAACTGGTTTTCGGCCAAGCCCTATCGAGGTCTGCGAACACCTGGAGTGCTGTCCTGGGGCCCTTGCTCCGGCTAAGCAACCTCCTCAGCCGCCGAAGAGCATTAATCAAACCGTCCGGCGGGGCGGGGAGGGGCCAGGGGGGCGGGGCGTCCTGCTGGCCCCACCCCCGCGCGACTCGACTCTCCTTTGGCTGGACGCCCTGGAGCTCTACGTTCCGCGCCTGCGGGGTGGGTGGTCGGAGGGGGACGGGCGGGAGTCTGGGCTGTGGGACTCCTGCGCGACGGAGACGCGGGGAGTCACCAGGGTGAAGAGCCCCGGCGCCTGTGAGACGAGCGCCGAGCTGAGGCGGGACCTGTCGTTTTGTGGAGCGTGACCTTCAGTTTTCGGTGCGGCAGTGTGGAGTGTGCCGCTGCGCTTCGTTAGGCTCTTATTTCCCCCTGAGGTAAATGTTTCCGCGTCACCCGAAGTGCTTAAAGCACTAGACCCTCGACCTCGGTACTCCGTGACCGACGTGTGAGCCGCGCAGAAATGAGCCGCTCTTCCCTCGAACGTTCCGGCCGTCAGCCAAACAGGGAAATTCCCCAAACCTGAGTCAGCAGCCCTGGGTCTGCGGTCGCTTCTTCCCGGTGTGCGGACCCTTGACCGGCCACCCGATGCCCCTGCCCGGCTCCGTTTGCGTCTTATTCGGCCGGAAAATTCGTCCTGGCCACATCCCCCTGCGGGGAACTAGCTGAGGTGTGTTCCAGCGGGGGGCCCACGGGAAGCGTGGCTGGGCCCTGGGCCCAGTCCATCCAGGCGCCTTGAGGCCCGCAGCGCCCTAGCCCTTTGCGGACCGCGCGCGTCTGGGGCCCCTCGCCTCCAGAGGCGAAGTCTGAGGGGACGCGCAAGATTTTCTAGCAACTAATTAGTATATCCTTGAAACAGTGCCTACAGTTCGAAGGGCAGGACATGTAAAATTCTTACTTGGGGTCAAGACGGAATAACAAATTTATGATACTCATAAAACTGCTCTTGTATATGCGACACGATTTCATACTTTACAACAAATTTTCACATTGGAACTACCAAATACTACATAGTAATGGTGGCATTTGAGTAGATCTTCGTCCCATACGTCAGTATGTTAGAGAATCAGAATAGTCCTCAGGCTTTTAGGTCAGTTCCCACTCAGTAACTGCAATTAGGTTTACACTTTAGAAGCACACCACACCATTGGTTCAAAAAAGGTTTACTTTCTAATGACTGAAAAAGCACATCTTTATTTTTCCCAGTAAATAATATGTAATGAAGAAAGCAATTGGAAAGCAGTGTTTCAGACTCATTGAAGAAACGAAGAACCTAAAGGTTTTTCTCATATAATGAAGACAGATACCATAAAGATACAGACCATAAAAGATGATGTTGCCTACCTAGTTCAATAAGGGTGAAAAAAATCAAACGTTTCAGACTTCTTAAGGCTGAGTTGACTCATTTGTTACAAACAAATTTTTTTACTTTTGGGGTGTGGAGACAGTTAGGTTCATGTACATTATTTTTTATCACAACCTTTCAGATTCCTTCAAAGAGAGATTCCTGTTAATAGAAGAGGGAAACAAGGGTTAAGTTATTTCAAAAACAATTATCCGAAACAGGTAGCAACAGAATCTAGGACACAATAGCAGTAGTAAAGCTAATGATTAGCTATCAAACTGTGTATATCTTTTCAGAATTTAAAGGAAGCAGAAACAAAGATTTTTCATTCAGCCCGGGCTATGTGTCTAGAACTCCTTCAATTTTGCACCCTTGGCATCTCACATCCTCACCCTGATCCAACTCTATGAGGTGAAGTGCTGGAGGGGGCACAAGAGAGGGAGGCTAACAATGGCTGGCCCATGGCCAGCTGTGTTGCCAGAGTCAGGTTCCAAAGAAAGGACTGATGGAACAAGTACAACCACTGCCCACCATCCCTTTGTCCTATCTGCTGCCAATCCAAGTAGGCTCTCTGAATACTGTGATGATTCTAGATTTGTTCTAATTTCTGCAAGAAACCAATATTTGCAGTTAAATTAAAAATAGATGAAAATCTTCACATTTTCAACATTATGTAAATTAGTAACAAATAACATATTTAACTATATGTACTAAGTGCAAAGCCTTTGAGGATTTGACATTTTACACTTGAGGAAATTTGTCCAAGGTCACACGGCTAGTGAGTGGCAGAGACAAGATTTAAGCTAAGCAGACTGATCCTATTGCTTTTTTTTTACCATACTATTCTATTTAATATTTGTACAGTTCTTCACAATCTGCAAAACACTTTTCAAATCTATTATCTCAATAAAGGGCATGCTTTTTTTTTTAGAGAAAGATTTTTATTTATTTTTTTAAAGATTTTATTTATTTATTTATCTTTAGAGGGGAAGGAGAGAGGGAGAGAAACATCAGTGTATGGTTGCCTTTCGTACGTCCCCTGCTGGGAGTTGGCCTGCAGGGAACTGGCATGCAACCCAGGCATGTGCCCTGACTGGGAATCGAACCTCAATCGTCTGGTTCGCAGGCCTGCGCTCAATCCACTGAGCTACACCAGCCAGGGCTAAAGGGCATACTTTTAACTTGACTCCTTATTAACAATCCAGATACTATTTTCATAGTATATCATTCTTTGAAATTCTTGTCTAGGTTCCCAGAAAGTACATGGCTTTAGCGTGCTGTAAATTTCACAGGTCTTAAAATTATACTTGTTTCTTTTTCTAAATATGTCAAATTATTTGCCATTTTAACTCTTTGTCTTTATAATGTAAAATAATCCAACAGCAGTGAAGAAAATATATTGCTTAGTTGTATATATGTATACATATTATAACACAAAAGGTTTTATATAATCAGTGCTTTTTTCACCTTTCAATTATTTCCCTCATTATTTAATATATAATTTAAGTAGTTAAATTCACCCTTTGGAGTATATAGTTCAGTAAATTTTGATAAACATAGACAGTCATGTAACCACTACTACAATAAAGTTCCGTAATATTCTTTTCCACCTCACACCTCAAATTCCCTTGTGCTGACCCTTTGTAGTCAACCCCTAGTCCTTGGGAAGTACTCTCTTCTGCCTCTATGGTTTTGCCTTTGCCAGAATGTTCTAGAGTGATACAGTATGTATCCTTTAAGTCTGGCTTCTTGTGTGAGTATAGGTCCATTTCACCTCAGAAAATACCTAGGAGTAGGATGTGGGAAGTATATGTTTATAGGAATATGTCAAACTATGTTCCAAAGTGGCTGTACTATTTTTACATTCCCACCAGTAGTGCCTGAAACCTCTAGTTGTTCCATATCTTTACTAGCATTAGTAGATTTTTGCGCTGTATCTCTTTTAATAGTATTTTAAAGAAAAAAAACTGATCCAATATTTTAAAATCAACTGATTTCACAATCTAGATATTTTGCTTGCCAGCTGGTCTCATTTCTCAAATTCAGCATATCTGGTTGGCTACATTGTTTTAGAGCCAAGTGCTCACAGCTGCCTTTAGTTGAACATGTGCTCTCCAATTCACCACAATCTCATCCTCACTGGTTTCCTTCCCTTACTTTAACCTCCCTGTACTTGGTGTTTTTGAGACCCCCCTAGTAGAGTAGTTGAGATCTTGGCTTTTGGATTCAAGTCCCAGCTCTGCCTCACAGCCATAATGTCACCTTGGGCTCTTCTGACTGGACCTCTTCATGGTAAATTCACTTCCCCTTCCATAAAGTGGGCTGATAGTATTCTCATCTCAAATGGTTCTACTGTTTTAAAAAATTTGTTCAGGTAATGAAGATTCAGCTTTCAAAGTAAACATTTTGGAATGGAAAATATAATTCTCATAAATTAGATCTTAACATAATTCTTGTTTATAGAGTAAGCCACGGACAGAGTTGAGACTAGAAGTCACAAAAGCTACCTAAGATTGTTTTTAAAAACTTTGTTGCTTACCACAATTGCTTTTTCTTTTTGTAAAGGGTGCTGTGTCCTAATATCAAAAGGGTTCTTTGGGAACTGCAAATCAAAATCTTAACATTATACCTAAATTACTTACATATTTATTTATTTATTTTGCCTATAAAATTAATTAGACTGAGGTTGGGTTTAACACAGCAAAATTAAGAGCATTTGCATAAGATCATCCCAGAGTTTTGTGACTAAAAATATTTTTTAAGTTTTAAAAATTCTTGAAGCACATAGGGGACCTTTGAATAGTTGTTGTTACAACTATTCAAACATAATCATAATCTTAACGGTGGTGAAGCAAGTTATTTTTACTGTTTTTAAAGCTCACTTTTCAAAAGTAAAAAAATGAATGAACAAAACATACATACAGAAAAGTGGATGGTTGCCAAAGGGTTGAGCGGTAGGGGTGTGGGCAAAAAGATGAAGGGGATTAAGAGGCACAAACTTATAAGTCACAGGGATGTAAAGTACAGCGCAGGGAATATCAGAAATATTAGAATAACTTTGGACAGTTACAGATGGATAGTGGACTTTTTGTGATCACTTTGTTATTCACCTGAAAATAACATTGTGTGTCAATTGTACTTTAATTAAAAAGAGTTTCACATTCCAGAATAAAAGTTAGACATAAAAAAGTCACTTTTTAATGCAAACAAATCTAATGCTTCCATATTCTAACTAAAGATAGTAAGTATTTTATAAATGGTTAAACAACATTCAATGAACATTTCCTGTGAATTATGGGTCACAGAGATTCACATTTCTTAAAGGTTTCTGAAACTAAGGGCATTCTAACCCTGCTGGAAAGTTATTTTTGCATTAACAAAAAGAGATGATTTGACTTTATTGATACTAATTAGGCTTGAAAGATAATTAAATAATTAAGTATAAATTTGCTTTTTTCATTGCACAGTACTCCACAGCATTCTTAGTGGATTTTATTTACAATGTATAAATGCATTTAATGTCTATTTTTAAATTACTAAAGCTCAAGTAACTTCTAACGTGTTTGAAAAGAGAGGAAACATCTGTGACAAACACAGAAAGAAGCAATGTGTACGTTTTTTGTTTAGTACCATATATTAGTTTTAATTGAACCGTGAAGGCATTTGTTCAGAATCAGCCTTTCAATAAAAAATAGTTTTGAAGTAATCTTTAATTAAAATGTACATTGATGTACCAAGTTCAGTTTGAGGGTCAAAAACAACGTCAGTGAGTCTGACTTTTTCCTCCCTGTAGGGAAAGCAGGCTTGTGTAAATATACATGAGCACAGACTGCATGCATTTATAAAGGAGGTGGAAAACATTCCCCTGTCATTGGACAGATGTTTCTCCACTGGGTTCCACAGGGATACAGGCCCAGCTCCCCATGTGTGGAATCTTGAAGGAGTGGGAAGCACATACTTTTAGCATTTTGGAAGAAGCCCTCTAAGCTCCTTTCTACCTCTGAGTTGGTCCCCCAGCTCTACATTTAAGGTAAATGTAGACTTTAGGCCACTCGTCCACTGATTCTCCTCCCCCTTAAGGTAATTAAGGGAAGGAGTTGCCTTAATTAACTTTTTAGAAATGGAAACTCTATTCTTTGTGTTTGGTCTGGGTATTTTGTTTTTAACATTTTGCTGACATGCTAGCTTTATTCTCATTATCTCTTAGCTTTACTAAATTAGTAAAATGTTAGCAATAGGCACACCCTAAAAATCTATATCCATTCAACTTAATCCAAAAATCTTAATCTTTAATTAATCTTAAGAGCTTAATTAAATTTCGTCATATATTTGGACACCTTTTATATTAAAGAGAGGTAGAACTGATTTTCCCGCTCAATAAGACAAATCTTTTGCACTAACAATATTTTGGCATGTCTTCAGTAAAAATATCACCTGAGGAAATGAACATTTAAAACAAAATGTATTTTCTTTCACATTGTAGAACTGGAAGATTCAGGCCTGAACATAATCAAGCTCACTGACAGTAGCAGCAGAAGGACATGTCTTTATATTTTTCTCACAGGAACCACTCTATTCTGCTGGCTTCTGTTGGAGTAGACTCTCTTAGCAGTACATAGTAGTTAAAAACGCATTCAGCTCTGTATTGTTTCTAGTTAGGAAAATGAGGATAGAGTGGTTTATTTGCTGTTTTCCTCGGTGCAGTCTAGTGCACTGGGGCTATAGAATATGTGGTCCACTAAGATCACAACTGATCTGAGTGTATGCAGTAATGTACAGAATTTACCAATATTGTTTTCTGAGGCTGTGTCTACTTGTATTGTTTTTTTTCCCCGTCTTGATGATATATTAGCAAGACCTTTCAAAATGTTTGGCAAGAAATAGAACATTGTTGTGGAACTGACACCAGTTGTATAAATCTTTAAGAAACTGTTGGGGTGCTGTAGACAAACTGGCCAAGGTTTTGGTGGTACTCACAATGGACATAAGCAGTAAAGAAAAAGTTCACACATCTTCCAACTTTTGTGCATGTCTGTGTGGGTAGAGAGGAGACAAGACCAAAACTAGGACTCCTTTCTCCTCTCTCCAAATAAAGCATTTTCTAGACTCACAGGACCCTCTCTCCCTCAAGCTTCCATCCACGGTACCCCAAGTCAGTCTTTAGGGAATGGAGGTCAGATAGTGTAGTGCTCTTGTTTACAGGTCTTCTTCAGGAGACTCATTAAGGAATGCTAAGTCATCCATCCCATGGACCCTGCAAAGAGGCTTTCATGACAAACCCACCTGACCACAGTTCTTGAAAAAGGAAATCTATTCCAAAGTATGTCCACTGCCTCTGATTACTTTCTCAATGAAATACGCTATTGCCTTTAATTATATCGTAATGGCTAGTATTGGAAAGATCAATAGAGCAATCGTTTTTTATTATAAATGAAAAAAGTTGAATGGATTATTTATAGGATGTGTTAGGATCATTTTCTAATGCCCTTTGCATTTATCACACTATGCAGTAATTATATCACATATGACTCCCCAATTAGCTTATTGCAAGATCTTTCAGATTAGGACACCTCATTTCAGTTTTCATATTCAGCATTGCTGACATATAGCAGGTGCTTATTAGTTTTATGAATAAATGAAATTATTTTGTTATGGTTTCTTTCCCTTTATATGAAAACAATATCTTTTAAAATGATCAGTATTTTTTTCTTATCAGGACACTTATAGCTGATTCATATGGAACTAAATTATATATATACTCAAGGTTTAGAACAGTGATTATTAAACTCTTTTTTTGGATTATAAGCCCATTTGAGGATCTAATGAACTTCTAATGTCTCCCTCAGGGGCACCAGGTAAAAATCTTTGGTTTGGAGAAGCAGATAAAGTAGCTTGCCTTTGTAGTGCTCCAGGCTTCCCCTCCTGTGTGCCACCAGCCCTTGCTGTAGTCATCTCCTCACCTAGTGGACTACCCATCATCAGCTGGGCCTTTGGCTCCTTCGATCTGAGCCCTGCTCATTCACACAGCTTTTCCTGCTGCTTCCTTGAGTTACCTGCCCTATCCCAATGTCTAGTCTAATGACTCCCAGCTCTTTTTGAAGAAACTCTTCCACCTCAACTTAGCGATTGTTCAGGCAGACCAACAATGAACTTTTTCGGGGAGTGTGCTTGGCTATGAAGAATTGAGAACAGAGAACTAGGAGAGACAGAGGAATGGCCTTCCTTCATCTGCATTATTGACAGGGTGTCCATCCTCCCCCAAAAGATAAACTGCACAAATACTTGAAAAAACCTACCTGGCCTCTTCAATAATTTTAGGGTAATCATCTTGGGAGCTTTCTGGAGATGCAGTTTCATTAGAAAGATACCTCTGTGCATCGGAGAAAAAGACTAATTTTGGTTTACCCACCTGTGGGTAATAAACAGGAACTATGTGATGCATTGTTTCAAAGTTACCTGCAGCACACAAAGAATTAAGAGCATTCTGCTTTGAAACTGATAATCACATTGCAAACATAGCATTAGACTATCTAAGATTATATTTTCTGAAATGGAATTAAATAAAGTTAAATAGGTTCATGGTAAAACCAATAAAAATTAATATCCAAGATAAAATATAGACTTTCATACATAAAAACCTAGATAGGAGAGTAAAATGGGTACAACATCAAAATAAAATTAATCGTCTTTGCATTTTGCTGTTCTAAGTTTATTTTTTCAGAGGGTTTAACCTTTAGTCACATATAGTTTTTGTGTAGATCAATCACATGCAGTTTTTGGAATATGTTCATGCCTTTATTTTAGCACTTAACATTCCACATCATTACAGGTCCTCCTGCCTTTCTAGCAGGGATCTCCATTTAGTGGGGTCTGCCTTAATCACTTTTAATTCCCAGGGGTAAGCATTGTCTGGGACATATCCAAGGTGTTCAATAAATGTTTATTAAATGAAAAAATTCATGTTTCTATTGAATCACAACAAAAGTAAATACTGTAAGATGCATATATTTTGGATTTTGTTAGTGATTTTTTTCATTTCAGTCATATAGTTATATGGTTATATTTAAAATAAGATTTTATTGTAGGGTTCTTGAAGTTTAAAGTCATAGTCCTCATAATCTTAGCATATATCCCTAATATAGAGCTCCAAATTTGCAAGGCTATCAAAAATATGTAAAAGGTCAGGAAGTACAAAAATTACTCTTCCTAAGAATTCCTGTTTACTTACAGTATAGTGTTTATACTGAGGTGTCTTTCAAAGGTTCATCTAAAGATCTGAAATTATATTGTAGATTTTAAAAACATGTATCTTCTAGACTTGAGTTCATGCTTTCCATTTCTCTTAAGCAGTAATAACAGAGACCTTTGCATGAAGACTATAGTGTGAGCTATTGGACACATACCTAAGGATAGAGTTATTGTGTGTTATATACATGTATTCAGGGATGCCACTGTTTTTAAGCTAGACAGGCTCAGGACTCTATCATTTGTTTGGATGGGGATGTCTGAAGGAGCAGAGGTCATAGCATATTCTTCCTTTTAAGGATGAATAGTATTCTATTGTGTATGTGTACCACATTTTCTTTATCCATTCATCTTTCAATGGACATTTAGATTGTTTCCACATCTTAGTTATTGTGAATAGTGCTACATTGAACATAGGAATGCTAATATCTCTTTGAGATATTCAGCTGTTTTGGATAAATACCCAGAAGTTGGATTGCTGGATTATATGGTAGTTCTATTTTTACATTTTAAGGCACTGCCATACTGTTTTTCATAGTAACTGCACCATTTTACATTCCCACCAATCATGTCCAGTAATTTTCCACATCCTTGCCAATATTTATCTTTTGTTTTTTTTTAAATAATAGCCATCCCAACAGGTGTGAGGTGATAGTCATTGTGGTTTCAGCTTGCATTTCCCTGTTGATTATTAGTTTTGAACATATTTTATATACCTGTTGGCTATATGTAGGTCTTCTTAGGAGTTATGTCCATTAAAGTTATTAGCTTTTTCGGTATTAAGTTGAAGCAGTTTCTTTTTAATTTTGAAATTTAACCCCATATCAGATAAATAGTTTGCAAATCTTTTCTCCCATTCTGTACTTTGCCTTTTCACTTTGTTGTTCCCTTTGCTGTACAGAAGTTTTTTAGTTTGTCCCACTTGTTTATTTTTGTTTTTGTTGTCTGTACTTTTGGTGTCACATCAATGAAATTTTTGCCAAGACTAATGTCATGAAACTTTTCTCCTATGTGTTCTTGTAGGAGTTTTACAGTCTCAGGTCTTATGTTTAAGTCTTTAATCTATTTTGAGTTAATATTTTTGAATGGTATAAAATAAAGTCCAGTTTCATTCTTCTGCATGTGATTATCCAGTTTTTGCAATAAAATATTGCAAAAACTGGTCTTCAATATTTCTTAAAGAGACTATCCTTTCCCCATTGTGCATTCTTGACACCCTTGTTGAAGACCAGTTGATCATATATGTGTGTATTTACTTTTGAGCTATTTTGTTCCATATGTCTATATGTATGTCTTATGCCAGTACCATATGTTTTGATTTTTGTAGCTTTGTAACGTGTTTTGAAATCAGGAAGTGTAATGCCTCCAGCTTTGTTCCTCTTTTTCAAGGTTGGCTTGGCTATTTTGTTGTGTTTTGTTATTCCATATGAATTTAAAATTGTTTTTTCTATTTCTGTGAAAAATGCCATTGGGATTTTGATAGGGATTGTATTGAATCTGTAGACCACTTTGGATGTTGTGGACATTTTAACAACATTAAATCTTCCTATCATTAACACAGGATATCTTTCCATTTGTTTTTGTCTTAATGTTTTTCACCAGTGTTGTGTAGTTTTCAGTATACAATTCTTTCATCTCTTTAGTTAAGCTTATTCCTAGGTATTTTATTCTTTTTGGTGCTATTGTAAATGGAATTGTTTTCCTAATTTACTTTTCAGATAGTTGTTAATATATATTGCTTTAAGGATTGCTTTTGTTAATTAGTTGGGGCTCCCATGAGATTATGAAGAAATTAATAGGATTTTATTGAGAAAATTAAATGACAGTATAATTTTTAGTCCTAGTTGGTGTGGCTCAGTGGATTGAGTGCTGAATTGTGAACCAAAGGGTCGCTGGTTGGATTCCCAGGCAGGGCACATGCCTGGGTTGTGGGGCAGGTCCCCAGGAGGGGGCACATGAGAGGCAACCACACATTCATGTTTTTCTCCCTCTCTTTCTCTCTCCTTTTCCCTCTCTCTAAAAATAATAAAATATTTAAAAATAAATGACAGTATAATTTTTTAAAACTAAACTTTAAGGCACATTATATTATTTTGTTGAAAGTCATTGGAGAACTTAAAAATTAATCTAATTGTGTCTGAATTAGGAAGAATTTGTAAAATCAAGATGAAGGGAATGACATTACTTTTAGAATAGGCTCAGTCTTGGGGTGAGGGCTGGTGTTGAATTGTATGAGTACTTCAATATTAATAAAGTACTTTGGCATCTTCGATGCAATCCTGAAACTATGTAAAATGTTGGACTCTTTACCCTGGACCTCTAGTTCTACCTTTCACAATGAGTTGGAGATAAACATAGGAGGAGAAATGACTCCTGTCTATTTTATAGGTTTCAGATCTTGAGAAATTCATGTAACCAACACAGTACATCAGCCCAGAAAGAACCATTTTTGAAATGACTTCCCACAGTTCATATTCACTGGACATGATATAGCAAAATCATCAGAGCTCCATGCCTCTCCACCTCTGTTTCTCTTCACCTCAACTTCCTTGTCCTAGGCTGATATGCTATTCTAGACTATGCTCCTAGGCTATGCTATTTATGCTATTTATTTATTGTTCTGGTATTCCTTTCCTTATTCCCCTAGCCTAACTATTTTCTATGCTCTCATCCCCTGTCAGCTGTGGAACAAGAAGACTATTATTAGCATTCAAACATTATCACGGAATGGAGGAAGGGTCTCATTCCAATGAGTGGACTGTAGAATCTGTGAAGAGTGAATTCTAGGATGTTCCCCAATATGATAAAGATAATTGTTACCCATTATACTTTGCTACATTTAATTGCATTACTTAGGCAAAGGAGGTTGGCATGTCCTTTGTAAAACAACCCTAGGCAGATTAAAATATGCAAGTGTTGGGTATGTACATAAGAAAGGGGACAGGACACAGAGTAAAGGCCACAGATATGGTCATGATATATTTTAATTTTCTATCCTGATGAAAAATGTAATTTTTGTACTGTTATTGAACAAATACACTATTGGCTTAGGTTTCCTACTTCACACAGTTGATTGTTATTTCACCACTTACATAATAACATCGTGTACTTTTGCCAGATATAAAAATATACCATTTTCTATTTTCCCCCATACTTATGGCTGTTTACGTAGCTTACACAGTCATATTTAGTGGCAAACACAGGTTTAGCTGATACAGGCTCCCACTGTCAGATATATGTAAGTTAAATTTCATAGGAATTGTAAATAAGTTTAAAAATCAAAAACTTTACAGAAAATCTAAACAAAACTTTTTTATTTCTTAGCATTTTGTTAGTGGTGGTGTTATATTCCCTTTGCTAGTAGAAGTGGTAACTAATGAGAAACAATCTACTTACATGTGAAGGAGTTACTTGCATCCTCTTTTTTATTATTCTTTTTCTTGCTGATTTTCTTGGCATCTCTGGATGCTTTCCAATTTATTAGAAATTGTCTTTCCATGTTTTTAATTTCTTTTCCATCAAGAAATTCTAGATAAAAATATGTGTGTTAAAATATAATATATACTGTCAATATATACTTCCGGTTTAGGGCACACGAACTTGTTACAAAATATGATGAAATACATTTCTTTTTAAAATACCTGATTTACACAACTTTTGTTTTTTTGTTTAAATTTGATTTTTAATCATTTTTCTGATTTCAAAAAGAATATGTGCCTATTATTATTATTATTATTATCACCCACCAACATGCTCATTGATTTTAGAGGGAGCAAAAGTCTGGGAGGGAGAGATGGAGAGAAACATTGGCATCAAAGAAAAATCAACCAGCTGCCTCTTGTTGGTGCCCTTACTGGGGACCCAAACTGCAACATAGGCATGTGCCCTGACTGGGAATTGAACCTGTAACCTTTGTTTATGGCATGAAGCTCCAAACAACTGAGCCACACCAGCCAGGGCAGAATATGTGCTTATTACAAACTGAAGCATGATGGAAAAAGCATAAAAATTACTGTAATTACTGTCCATACCTCTCCTTTCCACCACTGACAAAAATAATCATTGTAAACAAAATTTGGTGTATGGTCACTTTTCCACAGTCATGTGTAAATTATATTGTTATTTAAAAAAACAAAAATATCATATATAACAAAACCTAGGGTTATCTACTTATTAAAATAATATTAGTTTAATGTTTATTTAAATAATATGGTTATTCTTAAGAAAAAGCAAAATATATCTTAAAGTAAATAAGAAATTTTATATATGTAACATAGTGTTTTAAAAGCACATACATTGATAATACTTATTATATCCTAGGACATAGGCTGTAACAGGAACAACCTACATAGTTGGTCTCTTGGCTCTATGAAGTGAGATTTCAGCTACCTTTACATTTCGTTTCTTTTTAAAAAGTTTTGAAAATTGAGCATCTTAAATTACACAAATAACTTTTTTTTTTTAAGATTTATTTATTTATTTATTTATTTATCTTTAGAGGGGAAGGGAAGGAGAGAGGGAGAGAAACATCAATGTATGGTTGCTTTTCATGCGTCCCCTGCTGGGAGTTGGCCTGCAGGGAACTGGCCTGCAACCCAGGCATGTGCCCTGACTGAGAATCGAACTGCAATCGTCTGAGTCGCAGGCCCGCGCTCAATCCACTGAGCTACACCAGCCAGGGCCACAAATAACTTTTATATGTTGTAAGATATTTGGAGAATACAAAGAAATGGAAAAAGAAAAACTTAACAGGCAATTAAATACAGGCAATTAATATTGCCTGTATTCCACAAACAAAAATAATCCCTAAAAATCACTGATAACACTTTAGTATATTTCTTAGCATTTTTTTTGTTTTCTATGTATGCATGTATGTATGTATATTATATAAAATTTTAATTCTCTATATAGCATTAGAGGCTATGTTTTAATATTGTATTGTGAGCATTTTACTATGTTTTTCTTTAAACAATATTTTTTTTGTTTTGTTGTGATATGATTTTAGAGAGAGGGGAAGTGAAGAAGAAAGAGAGGGAGAGAAACATTGTTATGAGAGAGAAACATCACTTGGCTGCCTTCCACATGGGCCCTGACCAGGGACTGAACTTGCAACCCAGGCCTGTGCCGTGACAGAGATTCAAACTGGCAACCTTTTGGTTTGTGTTTTGATGCCCAACCAACTGAACCACACCATACAGGGCTAAAGATAAATTTTAATAATTTTATAGTATTCTATTATATATGGATATACTATAAAACTATAGAATATTTTATATGACTTTTTTAATCACATGAATACAGGGGGCCTTCATCAATGTGAAGACTATCTTTACTAGCAAAATTTGCTTATCTAGCAGTTTTTAAAATTAAACATTTTCTCTCATCATCCATATAATGTCTTCTCCTATATTTCAGAATGTAGAAAGGATGTAGTAACATTTTGGGGGGGTTATTCTCACAGGAGAAAAAGACAATATCCTGATAAAATATTAATTTTACAACTGGAAGGATTAACATTTAACATTGTCAAATATGATTCATAATATTGTTATATCCAAAATCAAGTGATGAAACTGGAAATATAAACTAGAACTATAAGCTCTGGAAGCATAATTTTTTGATATCTTTTGTCATGTATTTATTTGAACTGAATAATAGTACTTTCTAAATTATAATGTAAGAAATTGGCTAAATGTTTTTATCATCATACATCTTAGTATTTATAACTTTACATTAAAGGTCAGTCTTTTCTGCCCAGTTTTCCCAACTACTTCCATTTGTTGATGTCTTTCCAGGTTTTTTAAATTAATAATCATATAATTTAGTATATTTTTGGATGTGATATGTGTAAATCAATACATATTTTTAAAACACTTAAAGATAAGGAATGAAAAATCCAAGTCTTCGAACATAATCCCATTTCCTTATGTTAATGTTTCAGACAAAACTGAGGAATGATTAGGAGACTGTGCCTGAGTAAAACTGAGTAAATCTGAGTAAATCTCAGTTTTAACCAATGGCCTTATTTGAGGTTATTAGGTATAGAGGTGGTTCAGGAATGAAAGCCAGGTAATGGACACAAGATCAGAGAACTATGAGCTCTGTTTTATAAGTTTCTTCTACTTGCACTAAGTAAACCAACTGTGTGGATTGTCATTCTATTTGGTAAGGACTGGGTTACAAAACAGAAAATGGTTCCCTATAGTTCTTTTTACTGGGACATATCAAACCAAGCCCTAAATTAATTGTGTGTGTGTGGTGTGTTTTTTGGTTTTGCATTAAGGAAAAAAATGAAATTAAAATAAGGCAAGCTAAAATCAAAGAGAATTTGTTAAATATGTATATATGTATAGAATAAAAGACTGTAAGGTATTATACTAAAGTGTTAACAGCAGATTTATTACAGGATTAGGAATGATATTTTCTTTTCTATATTTTCTAGAAGAAATATATATTAATTTTATAATTTTAATTTTTTTTACTTTGAACAAATCATCTCTACTTGGAAATCAGTACACTTATCTCCACGTGTTTTACAGCATCACCTTTGGTACTGTGTCATGAGAAATGTTTCCAGGCATAGTTCATGAATATCAGAAGATTCTTAATTATCAAACATTAATTGCATTTACTTTATTGTGCTTCATAAGGAAAGTTGACTAATACACCTGTGTGCAGTGGGCAGAGAGGGGAGGAGATGGACAGTTGGGGGTGGTGCATAGCAAAATAATCTGTAGAGCTTTAAGAAGCACGCATGACTGTTCTGTTTCCTACCTTTGGCTGATGGGGTGAAGGGTGGGCAGGGTATGACCCTCACATATGTATTGTGAAAAACTGTCATCGATTTTTCTGACATGCCCTCTGTCAATGTCTTTCTCCTCCAAGAGAATCACCACATTAGCATTATGATTAATCAAAGTTTTCTACTTGTTCAAAGCTATGAGCTTTGAAATAGTTTTGCCATACATTAGTTTTTATAGTCATGTCACAGAAGTTCTGATAGAGGAAACCAGCCCATGAATATCCTTTGTGAGAGGGCAGTGTTTGTTTCTCTGATGCTGTATGACTTGCTCCGTATACGGGGCCATTCCCCCCGCATAGTGCAGATTCAGGAATGTTATTATTTGTAAGAGTCTCATGAAGGACTGCCTGCCCGGCTCCACTTTCAAATGAAGGGGACTCCTGTATGTTTTTAGGGTACCATTTGGCAATTGTCAGCAGTGAAAATCTTGATCAACTTTATCTACAGAACCAAAAGATAAAGGGTCTCAGGATCTGTAGAGGATTTATGTCTGTGGAAGTTTGACAAAAGGTGAGAAAGTTCTATACATTTATGGCTAACCATTTTTTTGGTAACAGCCACATTTTCTTTTCTAAAGAAAGAATGTCTGGTGCCTAGATTAATTATTTGTGGACAGCAGATATCTTTGTGCTTTATTTCTCAATTTTAACTTTTGCTGTTATTAAAAAATATCAAATTTAAAGTTCACTATTTTTGTAGATCCATATGTCATATTTCTGAAGGCATGCTGATAAATCAACTAAAAAGTGAACCAGGTGTCTTTCTCTAAGAAAATGATATTAATATAATATAAATATGTACCCAGTGATTTGGAGACCAGTATCAATCTGTCTCTGTATTTTGGTTGGAGACAAACAGGATTTCCGTTTAGATCCATTTTCCACAGCTTCATCAACTTGGTCAGCAAAAATTCCAAATCCTATAATTATAGAAGAAAAAGACACAAATATATAATAATTTTCAGTATTTCTTTCATTTAGTTAACTATTTATGAAGGTAATTACTGCTTTTTGTGGCATTCTGGCTCAGCGCCAGATACTTAGAAGGTGTATCATAAATTGGTTTTGGATAAAATAATCTATATAATCATAGAGGGGGTAAAGAGAAGGCAAAAGTGGGCTTGAGTCAGGGGCCATGGAACTGTTCTTTGTCACAGTCCCTTAAATGGACCCAACCTGAAAAACACTTTTGTCCCTCTGGCCATTCGTCTTACTGAAGATGCCCTATTCTTAGTGGAGTTTATGGAAGTTTCTAGATTAAGGCAATTAAGGAGTGGTGAGTAAGCCACATATTGGTGTTGCAAAGGAATACACACACACACACACACACACACACACACACTTTATAAAGAATGCATATTCATTTAAAAAATCTATAAAAATATTAAAAGGAAAATAGAAAAAAATCACTTGCATGCTTATCACCCAAATATCACTTTCAATTTGTAGTCATATATCCTTTTAGTCCACTTTTTTTAACATAAGCGGTTTTTTAATTGTCATGTAGGTTTTAAAAACCCACATGACAATTAAATGACAAGTTATAATTTCGTTTTACATATAGACATTTGTGTGTTTTTATAGCTTGCAAGAAAACTAGCTAATTTATATTTCAAAGAATGTTATTCCTTTGTCTAGAATCCAAATGAATGTGAGAAAAACAAATTAATGGCATTTAGGAACCAGCTCATTTAGTTTCCCCTCTTACTTCCTCTTTCTCTCTATTTAGGCTTCTTTTTCCATAGTCACTATCCTTTTCTTCAATGCCTTGGCTTTTTAATTTTTGTCATTTCCTTGCTTTCTCCCCTTCATTTTTAAGTATGTATGTTTTATTTTAACTATTCAGTGGAAATGAAATATACTTGGATATTTCTCATATGTATCCCAAATTTATGTTTTTAATGTTTAAAATCAGGTAAGTTTAATCTGTAATGAATTACACAAATCAAGCAATGCAAAAAGTGTTTTTCTACTCTGTAACCTTCAATTGATTTTATAAAATTCAATGGCCATAAGCAAAAAATAAAGGAAAGGAAAATTATCTTCACTAGGGCAAAAACATTACTTTAAAACAAATATTTTGCTGCTAATAAAAATAAATGTTGATGATTAATTCTGTGAAGAGCTTTCTGGTTTTCAGAGCACTGCAGATATGTGATCTTGTACATATCTGGGGGCTGCTCCTTAGAATGTAGTGGTAAGCATTCCAAAGTTAACAAAAATTGAAGAGGGTAACAACTGTAATGGCATAATCAATAAAATATATCAAAAATTGAAGAGGGTAACAGCACTCAAACACCTATGAATTTTCTATTTGTTTTCTTCAAGCCAAGACCTAAATTATCATAGGGTGTAAAGGAAAATTAGGAAACACAAATTACAGATTAATTCAAACATGTTTTTAATTGCAAAGCTGAAAGTAATTGAGAATACATTGCCTGATAATTTTACTCCCTATATTATTTCCTCACCTCCAAACTTGATACCTCTTAGCTTAGTAGACCTATTTAACCTATTTGTACCTTCCATCTTATTTTTTGTTTGAACCATGATTATTGTTGCTTAGATACTTTATTGTTTCATTTTTGGAAAAGTTTCTTATAAGACTTCATTTATTCTTTAGATTTTAGAAAACTTTTTTTTGTTCTATGAAGAGTTGATATCTGTTCCCTTCCACATATTAAAAATCTCCATTGCTCTAGCTGGTGTGGCTCAGTTGGTTGAAGCATCATTCCGTAAACAGGAAGCTCATGGGTTTAATATGTCCCAGTCAGGGCACATGCCTAGGTTGTGGGTTTGACCCAGGGTTGCATTTGGGAGGCAACCAATAGACGTTTCTCTCTCACATCAATGTTTTTCTCCCTCTCTCTCTAAAATCAGTAAGTATATCCTTAGGTGAGAATTTAAAAAATGTCTCCACAAAACTCTCTCACACCATAAAAGTAACAAATCTGGGACATGCAGATATATGCCTGCATCTACAGGAAGAAATGCTATCTTTGGGGAATAATTATAAGGACAGCTGGGTGTCTGGAACCCACTGCAGAATTCCTGGTATGTCCCTTAATCTTCCAGAGACTGATGTCCTACGTAAAGTGGTATAAGTATTTCCAGTTCTGCCTACTTCGTTATTCAAAAAAAAAAAACAACCCTAAAAATTGTTGAATCATGGACTAAATTCTGTGCTAGACTCTAGTCTATGGTATCCAAATAAATACTTTATGTGAAAAATAGAAATTGTTAAAGAAAAAAAAAGCAGGCAATCCCAAACTTCTGACACCACTGCTTACTTGTTTGACCTTAGGAAGTCTGGGTCCTCTTTTATAAAGTGAGGATAATTAAGATTAGTTGCCAGGGCATATAAATTCCTGGAATGAAACAGGTAATAATAAATGTGTTAATTCTTTGCCTCTTTGCCTATCCTTCCACTCCTCAGCTAATTTGTTTTTCTTCATTTTGGTCAGCAGAGAGCAAAAATTGTTTAATAAAGAATAAACTTCTGACCCACTGACATGTATTTGACTTATAAAAAAGTTATAACTTTATCCTTCAGTCCTAAAGCCTGGGTAGTACTCTCTGAACAGCATTTATTTAACAGTGTTTGATACAGCCATAATTATTTTATGTGAGATTTTTCTCTGTATTTTTCTTAGTCTGTAAAAAAGATGTAAGGAAGGAATTGTGCATTACATTTTTTTACTGTTGAATACGATGTTCCTTCATCCAAAAGTTAATAGTAACAATAAGAGAACTTTACGTTACATTTATACAGATAAGAGTCCTGTGCAGTTTGTTAATTGTTCCTCACTTGATAAATGACCCTCGACATACTCCTTCCAGTGCATGTTTATTTAAGACTAACATAATCCTGTGCTGAAATATGATTACCCTTTGGATACGCTCTGGTTGTTCATTGCCTTCCTGTCTTTAATAAAATGCTTTCACTTTCTTGCCCTTCAATAAGTTACTAAAGAGAGCAGACACTTTTCTGGACAGTCTCTGTTTGATAAACGATCATGTCATGCTATCACTTAGAGGAGTGCTGCAGAGTCCTGGGGAGCCAATTGTGTTTCCCATGCAGGGCTGGCGCGGGTGCCTGGCGCACTGCCAAATGCTCCCTCTACAATTAATGATGACCACTGATGAACCTGTATTTGACCAGTATGCTCCAATCTTTATCGGAAACGTCGGGTCCAACTGTCCTAACTAAATCTAAAGACAGCCATTTGTCATCCTTCTGACTGCCTGTCATCATCTGCCCGGGAAAATCTATAATTTTTGGCTTGTTTCTGACTAAACTGTGGAGTGAATAAATTTATCTTCGGGTTACTCTGCTTGTCAGGATCAATATTGAGCAGAGGTTGAATAAATTAGAAACTGGAAAAACATGACAGGCCATAGTGGTTTGTTCATCTGTGTCTTATAAATCAAACATTTAGTTTATATGAGAGGCAAACATGTCAAGTTTTTTATTTCCACCATTCATTCTGAAGATGCTTTACCTCATGATAAATGGTCATCAGAAAACCAATGAAGTAAGTCACTGATATATCTCACTGTGAGATCAACTTTCTCAGATCATTTTATTTATTTAGCAAAATTTGCAGACATAAAAGCTATAGGTATAAAGTTAAATTTTTTTGTTCTTTTATGTTTTTACACATTTTTGTACTCATATTTATTTGACTTAATAATGTCAGCAAGCTATGTAATGTTGGCCCTATTGAAGTTCATGGCTCATCCAACTACTTGGAGATAGGCAAAGTTTTATTTTAAATGGTCATTAAGGTATTTAATATTTTAATACATTGAAGCATATCTTTTGAAAGAAACTACAGAAAAAATGCAAAAACATTTTAACCAAATTAAATGTCATTTAAATGAAAGCACTGTTAGTTAAAGAAAGGAGTTTCTAAACTATGGTGTATTGGTGGGCCTAACCTCTCTTTCTCCTCCTGAGGATTTGACTTTGCCATCAATTTTATTGGGGAGAATGGGTTCATTCACCTAGAGTTTTCTCATTTATCCACCTTTGATCTCACACTTCTCTTTCTTTCCTCTTTCCCATTTTTCTCAATCAAGAAAGAGTCCCACCTCTTTTCCCAAAGTAATTGGTTCTCTCCATCCCTTGTCCTCTTCCACAGGCCTTCTGCTCTTGGGATCTTCTTTCTCTTGCATTTCAATTTCTAATCTCACCCTTTCCTCTGGGTTTCTCACCTACCATCATTATACTTCTTGAAAGAGTAGTCCACATCAGTGCTTTTCAAACTTTATGTGCTTAAGAAATCACCTAGGGATCTTCTTCAAATACAGTTTCTAGTTTTTTACATCCAGGGGAGAAGCTGAGATTCTGCATTTCTGAGGCTGATGCTCTGGTTCTAGGAGCACATTTGGAGTTAGAACAATCTAACTTAGGTTACTGCCTCTGCTTTCTCAGTCATTTGGTACTCTTGCGGCCTGGGGCTTCTGAACAGGCACTTCTAACCTTATCACATTGCCAGTCTCAGACTTTCTCAGTCTCACGTCTTTGGAGCACTTACCTTACTGACTGCTCCCTTTATAGCTTTGTGATTCCACATTCTACAGGCTCCTTGGATCTTCATGAATCTCTGACCCCACAGTAACAAATCTTTGACCATAGGAATTCCTAATATATAAACAAGCTGTTTCCCAAAAGTTGTTTTTGAGAACAGAGAATACATCTCTTAAAAAACAGTGCTATACCTGGTGAGCTGTTGCCTGGATAGGGCGTAAAACAACCTATTTAATAAAGGAAAATGCCCAAAGACTGTGTGGTGTGATGCTATAAAACCTCCCATAATGCTTCACCATGTTTCCTAAGCACTAGTGCTCCCTCTGGGGAGCAGGAGCAGGAGCAGGTGTCCCTGCAGCAGACATCAGGGATCAATTTACTTTCTTCCTTTTATGTAATTTACTTTTATTCTTTCCAGCATTATTTTTCACAGCAGAATGTATATAAAATCATGAATAGAAAAGTTTTTTATCTAATAACCAACTATATTTTTCTTTTCTTTTTTATCAGAATAGGAATTTATTTGAATTCAAAATAATATGGCTCTATTTTAACCCCCTATATTCTTCATTCATATGCAGACACTTTACAAAGAAGAATGTCCACATTGATGACAACAGTAAAACATCAATTATGCCAAGAAAGGAAGGGTCATCTATACGTGAGAAGAAGCAGATTTTGTGGAATGCCACAGTGAGCATTTACTTCATCATATTTCTCCTATATGTAGTCAGTCTCATCCATAATGGCAATTTCAGTGACCACTTAACCTATCTTTCAAAGAATTCGACATTCTACTGTCCACTGAGCACTGACCTTATATATCTAATTGTCTACCTGATACATGCTATGGAATATTTTAAAGGCACCTCAAATTGGACCAAAACTCACGATCTTCTCCCTCTTCCCCAAACCCGACTCTTGAACTTCCTGTTTTCCATTGTGCAAGGCAAAAACCTGACTTTTGACTTCTCCTTTTTCTATATTCCTTATATCATCAACAAGTCCTACCCAGTTTACTTCCTGAACAGCTCTCCAGTCTGTTCCCTCACTTCATTTTCACCACAACCCTATTCAAGTTTTCACCTTCTCTCACTTCCTAACTAGCCTTACCTCTTCCAATCTATTCTCTACACTGTAGCCATGCTGATCTTTTCAAAATGCTTATTTATGATTACTTCACCCCTGGCTTAAACACCTTTAGGGGCTCCCCATTGTTCTTAGAATAAAGACAAACTTCTCTATCATGACCTATGCAACTTCTACCCATGTTCACCTTTACTCTCTCTGCTTCCTGTTCCTCAGTTTCACTATGCTCTCACCCACCTCAGGGCCTTAGCACATGCTATTCTGTTTACCTGGTAAGCTCTTCCGTTCTCTCAGGGAGCACCTCAGCAATCCCTTCCCAAGGGAAGCTGTCACTGAGCTCCCTAATTAAGGCAAATCCTCCTATTATAACCTCTCAGAACCCCATACTTCAACTTTGTACTACATGTGACAGGTGCATGTTTACATTTGTTTTTGCCTAATTATGTGCTTAATGTTTTTCTTCTCCTTAACGCTGAGAGCTCTTCAAGGCTAGAGACTGTATCTAATTTTGCTCACTACCGTCTCCCAACTTGTCTAGCAAGTGTTGCCACAAGGTAGGTTAGATAAGGAGAGATAAGGAGAAATGGACTCCTGCAGAGATAAGGAGAGTTTATTTCTTCTTAATCTCTCCATGAGTGGAAAGACAAGGCGAAATGAATGAATGGATCTTCGGTTAGAAGCAGGACAGGAATTGTAAAGGAAGAATTATATGGAACTGTTTTTGAAAAAGTTGCTTAGAGGGACTGCATACATAAGAAAGAAAAAGACAGGATTTATCTTCTTTTCTTTCATTTCCTCTTCTATTCACTATTCCCTCCACTGCCCCAATTCTCTGCCTGGGACCAGTTTTGGAGTAGGGAGTAGGAGAAATAAGGGCAGGGTTAGAGAGGATCGTGGGGACAGCTGTTCTTGGCAGATGTGGGTCTGTAGAAGTGAGAGGAAAGGGAATGTAATCCAAAACAGCAGGAAAGACAGAAGCCACTTGGCCACCCAGCTCTTTACAGGTCCTTGTCCTGTGCCTCTGCCTCTAATGTAGCCACTGTGCTGTAGCTCTAGGCTGGGGCATGGGTACTGTTTGGGAAGGTCAATATTTCCCAGTGACCCTTTTCTCTTTTTTCTTTTCCTTTTCTTGTTCCTTCCACAGAGCTCCAGGATTTCAGTTGCCATGGCAGTACTTTTCCTTGTTGTGTTCCTTTTAATTTTTATTAACCATCTTTCTCACTGCTCAAACCAGAATTTTGATAGGAAGATTCAAGGTTTTTTAACCATCTGAGGGACCATTATTTTTTCATTATTATCTTATTTCATGTATTTTCTGTAGGTGAATTTGAGGAACCTATGGTTGTTCGTATCAAAGCAGCTGCTCCAGTGCTAAAAACCTTGGGTAATTATAGTGGTTTTGTGAGGATTCTCTAATGATGTCCAGTTCTTTTTCCCTATGGCACAAAGCTGTCTGTTGCTGAAGTCTCTTAGGATGGATGTCAGTGACCTTATTATGTATGGCACGCTGAGCTTTCTCTCCATGGCTCAGTGTTTGATGTCGGCAGCTTCTGGGCAACTTTGATCAATGAGCATAAATAATGGAAAAATTAAAGCCAAAAAATGGAGATCTGACCCCAGCAATACATACAGAGAAACAAGTTAATGTAATGCTAAACTTCAACATGTCCTTTGATTAAGCCTTCAGAGGATAATGTAAAATGGACCTCAACACCACATTTCAAGTGAACCCCAGGAAGGTCTACATTCAGACTTCTAAGAAACTGTCGAGGCCTGTTTAAGTGCTGTGTCTTCTTGCTGGAAGTAGAACTTGAGATTTCATCCTCATTCCCTGGATATCTTCTTCAATGGGAGGAAAAAGCAACTTTTGGGCATATGCTGACCTCTGGAACTTGCTGATGGTTTGCATTCCTTCCCCAGATAGTTGAATACTTTTCATTTTTCCTGCATTTATTCTTTCTATAAACATGCAGTAGGTGCCTACTATGTACCAGGCACAGAGGTGAGTTCTAGGGAATCTTGAAGTCAACAAAATCCCTTGCTCTTAAAGGCTCTCAGACTAATGGGGGATATAGTGATATATGTTAACAGAATTATATCAACCAGTTGTTCCCTACCAACCAATTACTCTTTTTTTAATTAGATTTTTTAAAAGCAAAACAACAACACAGTTTAAAAAAATCTAATAAGACCACATAGTTTATAATAAAGCTTAAAAAGTAAGGCTTATAATAAAACAACTTTCAACTTTTCAGCTATTTCTATACATGCTTAGCCCCACAATGTTAAATAACAATGGCTATCTATTGATTTTTAAATCTTAGATGTTTATTTACTGAATTCCTACTAGGTTGATGATGATTTAATTCTCATAAGTACTACTACAAACCCTATACTACTGTTCCCCATTTTGTTGATAAGAGTCTTACTAAAATTGTTAATATTAATTAACAATTAATTCACTGTTATTAAGCTCACTTAAATTTTCATTGCTAAACCACATAATGCATATGATTGATTCTTATTTTCTCTGGAGTTAAAAATTGATTGGTTATTTATTTGCTTAGTTTTCTATGTATTTATCACCAACTCAGCCTCCTGCAACCTGGGCTCATAGATGCTGTCCCAGGATAATTCTTCACTTCAAATTCCTTTTAAATTCATTATGGGAATTTCCTTAATCTTTTTCCTATTTCCTAGATGCCATCATTCTCTTGTCAGAGTTTTCTCTCCTGTTTAGGAGGAGCACACTTTCTTGAGAGCTTACATTTTTAAAAATTTAAAAATTGACTAAGTATATAATTCTAGATCAAGAATATTTTTAGCTTGAAAGTTTGAAGGCATTATTCTACTGTCTTCCAGATTGAAAAGCCCGATAATCCTGATTGCATTTTGATTCCTGACTCTTTGTATCCTCTTTTCCTCTGTAGAAGCCTTTAGGAGCTCTTTATTTCTAGTGTCTTAAAACTTTTAAGGAGGGACCTGGGTGAGGTCAGTTTTTATCCATTGTGCTGGCATTTGGGAGACAGTTTGGATCAGAAAACTCAGTTCCTTTGGCTCTGAATTTTTTCCAATATCATTTTAAAGTTAACTTTATTGAGTTATAATTTATATACAACAAAATGTATCTATTAAATAACTAAACCATATACGTCCATAGAACAGCCACCATAACCAAGACAGAAGGTTTTCATCATCCCAAAAGATTCATTCATGGCCTTTTCCAGTCAGCCTCCCATCTAGCCATCATTGATCTGCTGTTAACTATATATTTCTTTTTCGAGAGTTTCATATAAAGGGAATCATATAGTATATACTCCTTTTTGTCTGGCTTATTTTGCTCAGTGTAATGATTTGTTAAATTTGTTCATGCTGCTGTGTGCATCAGTAGTTCATTGCTTCTTATTGCTGAGCAATAGTCCATTGTATAAATACAGTTTATTTATCCATTTCCCATTTGAGGGAAATTTGGTTGTTTCAAAAATTACAAATAAAGTTAACTATTAAGATTTGCATACAGTATATATGATTGCTGAATCATATGGTAATTTCACCTTGTACTTTTCCCAGTCTCTGGCTTCTCTTTTTCGTTTTCTTAATGCTATTTGAAGCACAAAGTTTTTAATTTTGTTGGAATTTAATTAATCTTTTTTCCCTTATGCTTTTGGTGTTATATCTAAGAAGGCTTTATCTAATTCAAATTCATAAAAATTTACCCCTACGTTTTTCCCTAAGAGTCTTATAGGTTGGACTTTTTACATTTAAGTCTCTGATCCATTTTGAATTGATTTTTTAATGTCAAATGTATTTTTTAATTATTATTTATTTTATTTTATTTTTTAATTAATTATTATTTTTAGACTTTCTTAACGTATTTTTTCACTACCATTTATTCCCCTTATACCCTCCCACCCCGCGATCATGTTGTCCACGTCCATGAGTCCTTTTTCCTTTTTGCTCTATCCCTCTACTCCTAACCCCAACCATCGTCGTCTTGCTCTCTGAGTCTGTCTCTATTTTGCTTGTTAGAGTAGTATTCCATTGTGTAATGTCCCATAAAACAACCATGAATTGATTTTTGTTTATGCTATTAAAAAAGTATCCAACTTGATTCTTTTTCATGTAGCTATCCAAATATCTCAGCACCATTTATTGGAAAATTATTTTTCCTCATTGGCTTGTCAAAAATCAGTTGATTAAAGTGACGGTTTATTCCTGAATTCCCAGTCTTATTCCATTGATCTATCTGTGTATACTTATGATAGTGCCAGTGTCTTGGTTACTATAGGTTTGTAATAAGTTTTGAAATAGGAAAGTGTGAGTGCTCCACCTGCAGTACCTCTAGGCCACTATTCCTTCAAAGATATTTTCTGCCCATCTTAGTCAGTTTGGGCTGCCATAATAGAATACCATAGACTGTGTGGCTTTAAAAAGAAACATTTCTTACAGTTCTGAAGGCTGGGAAGTCCAAGATCAAAGTGCTGGCAGATACTGTGGTCTGGTGGGAGCAGTCTCCCTGATTTACAGATACCTGTCTTCTCATTGTATCCACACATGGCCAACAGAGAGATAGAGCTCTCGTCTCTTTCTCTTCTTACAAGGATCCTCATCATGTAATTATCTCCCAATGTCTCACCTTCAAATATCATTATATTGGGAATTAGGCTTCAACCTATGAATTTTGGAGGTACACAGACATTCAGTCCCCAGCTTTGTCCCTATTACCCCTAGGGCTTCATTACATACGTGTTTTAATGCTTGTAATGTTCCACAAGCCATTGAGGCTCTGCTATTTTTTAGTGTTTTTTTCTTTCTGCACCTCAGTTTTGATAATTTAATGCTATGTCTTTGAATTCTTTGATCTTTTCTTCTGCAATGTCTAATCTTTTAATCCCATCCAGCTGATTTTAATTTTGGATATACTTTTCAGCTCCAGAAGTTACCTTTTCTCTATCTTCCATCTCCTGTTTATGTTCATGCTTTCTTTAAATTCTAGAGCATATTTGTATTTATAATAGTTTTTTTAAGTCCTGTCTTCTAATTCCATCCTCTATGCCATGTTATTTCTGGATGTTTTTTCTTGACTGACTTTCCTCCATGATTTACATTTTCATGGCTCTTGTTTGCTGTTTCCATCCCTGGACTGTGGTCTGGAAAGTGCCTTCAGGCAGGAAGCTGAGATAATTAGAGAGCTCACCTTGTTTGTTTTCTTTCTTCTAGGGATCACAGTCCTGTATAATGTCTGAAAAAGTTGTTTCACATATTTTGTCTAACTTACTATTTTTTGAGGGGGATGATGATTCTTGTCATGGTTAATACATCATGGCCCATTATATTATTTTAGACATAATTTTACTTCTCCGGTTCCTCATTCTTGTACTCTTATTAGTTATATATTGGATATCCTGAATTAATGGTCTGTTTCTTTTTTACTTGCTTATTTTGCATTCTTTCTCTTTTTGTTCTTTCTGGTATGCTTACCCAATTTTATCATTTAAGCTTTATATTGAATATTTAACTTTATTCTATTTTAAATTTCTAAGTCCTCTCATTCATATAATATGCTTTTTTTTAAAAAGAGAATTCTGTTTTTACTTAAAGGTTATAGAATTCTTTTTTATTGCTCTTAATAAATTAATGATAGTGAAATTTGTTAAAATTTTTGTTTTTCTGTTTCCATATTATCTGTTTTTTCAGAGTTCTTTGTTTTTGTTTGTTTCTTTCTTTGATTTTTAGAAGCTTTCAGATGTTTAGTGATCTGAGATAACTGTTCTTTCATGAAAGTAAATGAGACCTCTGTGTGAAGGATGGGCTTACTAACTGGTTCATCTCAGTATAGGGCAATGGGTATGCTGCTAGTATTTTCCCCTGTGGAATATTTAAATGTCTGAATTGGGAGATGTTTTCTCTTCCACTGGTCAATTTACCTAGAGAGGATTTCTTTAATCTCTTGCCCAAGGTTTTTAAGCCACACAGGAAGAGTTTTGAGAGTAAAGACTGGTTTGTGTGCATAAGAGGAGGAAAACAAACCCTGTAACATTTTAGTATTGTCTTTCACTAAATGCCCATTTCAGCATTGCCCTCCGCTGTGATTTTTGAGCTCCTGGTTCAACTTCACAAATTAAACTTGTCCCTTGTAACTTTGTTTTTAAGGTATTATATCCACATAGTCTTTTAATTTTCCCTTCTCTTTGTTTTTAGTTTATATACTGAAATTTCAGGTGTGGGGAAATATTCCATGAAATACTGTTATGGTTTCTCAAATCATAACAAGGAAGTTTCTCAAA
The DNA here is from genome assembly GCF_014824575.4 of Sturnira hondurensis. NCBI lineage: Eukaryota > Metazoa > Chordata > Mammalia > Chiroptera > Phyllostomidae > Sturnira > Sturnira hondurensis. The sequence continues at coordinate 33,903,623 of NW_028082759.1, forward strand.
TGTTCATGTGGCTTTAGGTAGAAGAAAAACAATGCAAATCCTTGCCAAGGCACACTCTGTTCCGAAACATGCATAGTACGTGATACTTGACCAGACATAGTCTGATTTTTGTTAAGTCCAGTGTATTTGTTAACCTCTTATTTGCCCTCGTGTCTACCACTCAACAGCATTCAGTGCAAGTGGACTTTCCCTTTTTCTTGAGCTTCCTTTTTCTCTTTTACATCACTGACTCCTGGTGCCTCCTCAACTAAATGGAATATTTCTGTGCTTGATCTTGGCCTCATTTATTATCTCTACTTTCTTTTACCCAGGTGCATGGTTCTAAATATCATATAAATGCTGTTGACTCCCAAAGTGTCCAATCTTCTTCTTTGAAGTCCATATGCCTAGTTGGCATATCCATGTCAATGTCCTATAGATATCTCAACAGAATGAATTATTTTATTCCTTCCCTGTATTCCCCAACTTGTAAAGGTTACTACTGCCCTATCCCCAGTTCCTCACACAAAAAGCTAGGAGTCATCCTTGATTCTTCTCTTTTCATTATTCCAACACATCCTACTCATAAGCAAGTTTTGTGGGTTTAACCTAAAAATCTTCCTGTAATCCATTCACTCCTTTTCATCTCTAAGCAGCCATCTCCTTATATTACTCCTAAAAGGATCTTTATGATCTGGCTCCTATACCTTCCTTTCTAATCTCATGTTGCACTATTGACTTTATTTATTCAACTATTACTTATTGAGCGCCTACAACATTTCAGAAACTGAGCAAGGCACTGAGGTTGCTATCACAGTAAACTGACATCAATGCTTATTTTGATAGTTATCTACTCCTTACAGTAGTTACAGGATGCACCAGGTAATTAATACCTTTGAATTTTAGGGTCAGTGGAAAACTGCCTGGAAGTAATTTGGAAAACAAAAGTGCTGTGTATGGAAGGAATATAAGCCCATTTTTTCTCCTATGGTTTCATGTGAATTATATCACAGCTGACCTTATTACCAAGCCAGAAGCTGTGAAGTCATGGCAATGGCTCAGTTCACAGATGACTGTTTTCAGGCGGCCTTCCTTAGTTCCAGGCTGAGTTAGTGCTACCAGAGTACTTATGAAGGTAGAATTACATTATGGTCTCATTACTTGTTGCCAATGGGTTTTTTGAGCCCTGGGAATTGTATCCTTCCTTCCTGTGTTCCACTCAGAGTAGTACAGTGCCTGACAAATCTGTAGGTGATCAATATGTATTTGAATGAATGAGTAATTGAATGACTATGGCATGATACAACATGATATGAATATAGCTAGTGCAAATTAAAATAAGTTCAATATCCAGGTGCTTCCCCAAGAAGGAGTAAGTAGCCAGGAGAGAGTTCAGGTCTAGTCTCAGTTACTAGAAACTCATTTATTGGGAGATCAGAGGTAAGGGGCAAGAAATCTGGTCTCTAGAAGAAAATATTTGATGGAAAATAAAAATCATGACTTCCTTCTAAATGAAACATTTTTTTTTCTGTTGGTGAAGGATGGAGACATTGGATATAGAAGTAAAACTAGGTAAGGGGCAGAATTATGCAAAAATATACATTAAGAAGTAGAGATTCTTAAGCTAGTTTTATAACAAATCTAGATGTTTTTAAAGTAATATATTTTATAGTTATTTCCATCACAATTTCATGTAAATATTTTAAAATTAATTTTTCTTTACACTACCTTCACATGCAGAAGCTGGTTGTCAACTGCAATGAGCTGATTAAGATTCTCCAGTGTTTCTAAGTCTCTTATGTCATCAATATTATTATTGCTGATATTCAATATAGAGAGGGATTTCTGTAAGAAAATAATTAAATTAGCATTAGTAAATAGCCTATTTAAGTACTATATATAGGAACCAGAAATCTTAATACATGAAAATTTTAAGATTTATCAGTTCAGACTATTTTGCTCTTTAGGCAAGAGAATAAAAACCCATGGAGATTTTGTTTCTATGTCATATTTTTTAGATGAAATGTTTAGAACTATAGTAATTGTAATATAACTTATTATTTTTCATAAGTTTAATCAAGATATAAGAAAAATTTATAGAAAAAAGAAGCTAAGAATCAAGAAGCAAAGAAAGAAAAAAGATGACCCAATGAGCAAATGATAACGATACAGAAAATATACTTCGGTTTAAGCAAATTATCAGTGTGTTAAAGGTCACTAAAATTTGTATTTACATAGGAAAAAATCATTTTTGTCTTTGTTTTTCTAAATAGAAAACATTGACCAAGAATTAAAGAATATCTGGTTTTTATTTTTATCTTTACCTCTGTATAGTTTTCTCTTGACATTCCATATGTTCAGAAGAATTTAGAATAATAATTAGCTAATAAGAATTTCAACTGTTAAGGAGGACATAAATATACAATAGAGTGCACTAAATCAAAGCCATCTTAAAATCCAAGGCCCAGGACTCCCTACCAAGAGGGAGTCTACCCCCCAACCCCCACCCCTGGCATCCACACATAGCTAACATAGAGATGATACTTATTGGCACTTTTTAAGACTTGAAAACAGCTTTAAAAATTATGCCTTATATTTAGAATTTCAGAATCTGCTTGAAACTATGCAAAGCTTGAGTAAGCAAAAATATTTTCAGTGGTGTTTTATGGATATAAAACTAGCCATTCCTACAGTGGGGTCAGCCTACTAGGATCAGTTGAGGCCAAGCTGAAACACTGTTCATTCTGTAGGGAGGATAGAAGGGGTAGGATAGAAGGGGTAGAATAGAAACTACCCTATTTTTCGCAACAGCCTGGATGAAACTGGAGAACATTATGCTAAATGAAATAAACCAGGCTGTGAAAGACAAATACCATATGATCTCACCTATAAGTGGAACCTAATCAACAAAACAAACAAATGAGTAAAATAGAACCAGAAACATGGAAATAGAAAATAAAATGACAGTGAACAGAGAAGGAGGAGAGAGGTATAATGGGGATAAGAAGGGGGAGGGGCAAGTTAAGGAACATGAGTAGAGGACTCAGGAGCATGGACAGTGGGTTGGGGATTGACTGTGGTGCGGAGGGGGCAGGGGAGAGCAATGGGGCAAAAAGGTGGGACAACTGTAACAAAACAACAAAAATAAAAAGTGAAACAAAAGAAGCTACCATATTTTGCCATGCATAATGCATACTTTTTTGCCCAAATTTTTAAGGGAAAAATAAAGATGTGCATTCTACATGAGTAGTACCTGAAACACCTTGTATCTATTCTTGTGCTTTGTAATTATTTGTTACATAAAATTTCTTGTACCATAATATGTTCAAAAATAAATGCTAAAAATTCCTTTATAATACAAAACCAAGTATCTAGTATAAATCAATACAAAATTGAATTAAAAAATTAAAACAAAATATTTTTTCCTGAAAGTTTGTGCCAAAAACATGGGTGTGCAGTGTGTAAAATATGGTAAGTCACTTTCTTCTTTTCCAGTTTAAAGCACTATCTCTTAATTGTTACATGTTTGGTTCAGAAACCTTATTCTGCCCTCCATTTCTGGGCCCTCTAATATAAAACCAATGAAATCTGTAAATACAATAACCATGCTCTGTTTGTGACCCTTGCTCAGGATGAAGGTAGCTTATCTCTAACAAATCCTGCTATGATGGGTAACAAAAGCCACTGTGGCACCCTCTGGCTTCTCAACTAGCTGTGACACCTCCCTGTGATGTCAGGTGACAGACAGCTAGAGCATGAAACCTAGGGCTGCCATACCTATCTTCTTCTGATGAGTCAGAGCCATATGTGGCGCAACCTACAATCAAATCAGAATTCAGTGAAAAAACGACTTACTGTGAAAACTACAGAATTTGCCTGAAGTGCATTCCTTAGGCTTTTTGTGTCATGAGGATCACCAATGTCCAAATTATGAGTTAACTAACATCTGTTAGAGTTTCATACTTTACATAACCTTTTAACATCCTTCCTTTGATCCTTCCAATAGCCCTACAAGCAGGTGTTATCTCCTTTTTATAGCTGTTGAGTCTCTGAGGAATTATGCAGGAAAAAGGGTTATTTATTTGAGGGTTATTAGCTCTCAAATAAACTCTCAGTTGGCCTATAATTATTCAGATTATGTACAATGTTCAAATAACCCTTCACCACCTTCCTGTTCCATGATAACTGTTAATCTGTACATGCTTTGTTAGAATACTCAAATATGGTCTTACTGCCAGGGAGAGAAGAGTTCTTGGATCAAACAGAAGCTTTTCTCCAAGGGGAAGCTTCTGACTCTCAACATGAAGCTCTCTTAGTCCTTCTAATCCTTCTAAACCTTCTATGACAGCAATGGAATTGCCTCCCAGATACCTGCAAAATATTAGACATAATTTTAAATAGGCATTCTGTAAACATGTTCTGTAAACCTGATAAAAACATAAGAACAAAATCATTGAACTGTGTGAAAATCATACATACAGAATGTTCTCTGTATATTGAATTAATGAAAGATTTATCTATATGATTCTTACAATTTAGTCTAGGAAGTAAGTTTATTTTTTCTTAAGCGAGAGACTTGGAATAGTCCTTATTAAATTATCTGCCAGTGCTTCTCATAGGTAGGGTGCAGAAGAATTGCCCAGGTTGTAGGTTCAGAAATGAAGATTTCTGGGCCTATTCCCCAGAAATTCAGATTTGGCTATCTAAGCAACCCAGCATTTCCCACTCTGCTCCTATCTCCTCATTTTAAGGCCCCTGACCCACATTTTGAGACGCACTGACAGTTTTTTCAATCTGGGGAAACTGGATCCGCCAGTCTTCATTATTTAACTACAATCATTAAAGGCACGGTAAGTGCCTTTTTATTTTTACAATAAAATCTACATGAACATTACCAATTCTATGACCCTGCCCTTTTGAGGTATGTGATTCTGAAAAGCACACAACTCATTTGAGTTCCATGGAAACTTTTTTCACCATTTGAGCCTCCATACAGATGTTTTTGGGGTATTCCTATAAGCCCTCAAGACAACTCAACTTCCAGCAAAAGGAAAGTATACCAGGCTTAATAAAACACAAATTGTCTGGTATTACACAGGAAACAACTTATCTTGTACTAATAATACTAAAAGAATAAAAATTGTGGCCCATTCCACAAAACTACAAATAATGGAAATACCTGCATGCAAAAATATTACTGTAATGATGACAGTTACATTACTTAAAAAAAACACTTACAGTTTTTCTAGTTTCTTTAATGACCCGAGGTTCTCTATACATGAAATACAATTGTTTTGTAGGTACAGGTGAGTCAAATTTGTGGCAAAATTCAAGTTAGTTATTTGACTAATACGATTATCGTACAAATATAAAACACTAAGATTTTTGCAAACAGAGAGGTCTTCCTAAAAGGAAAACAAAAACAGGTCATATTTAATTTCTTCTGAAAACTTATGCTTTTAAGAAAGTTTATCACTTAATCTGTAATTTCCATTAAAATTAATATAAAAGAACAGTATTGCTTTATTTTAACACAGTCAAAACAAGACTAGAAAAATTACAAATTAGTTCTAGGTTTTAGCATTCTGTAACTATATCAATAAAATTGTATTCATTACGAAAGATTTTCCTTATGCAAGCAGTTTTTCTTGAAAGCAATTAGGCTTCTTTGGAAGATGAAACATTTAACAAATTACTGCTCCAACATTATAAATCAGGTCTTCTTAGTCTTTCTGTAGGATTGGAAGTAAACTCTTGTGATTTATAATACTGAAAATTGTAAGTCATCTAGATATTCAAGAATAATGAATTAATAAAGAAACTGTGATAGCGGCATTAAAGAGAATACCATATAACCATTAAATATCTTTTAGTTTCTTTAGTAAATATCTTGTAGCTTTTATAATAAAATGAGGACAGTACAATGACCCACTATGGTAAAATTATGTGAATATATGCCTAGAAAAAAGACTGAAGGACATTATCTAAATGTTAATAGTGGTTTTCTCTGCATGGTAGAATTACAAGTCAGTTCCTTTTTTATATGAATTTTATACAAATGAACACCAATTACTTTTGAGATATGAAAAATAATTAAAGGTATTTTAAAAGGCTGTCATTTCTTGCATGTTAGTAGAGTCCACCTAAATGAACTAGGCAAGAGATAAGAGTGAAGTTTTGCTCAAAAATAACTCAGCTTTCACTAAGTAAGATCGTTTAAAATACAACCACATCTTGGGAACTTAAGTTCCCAAGTTATTCCTGTAAATTACTTTATACCAGTTTGCTTTCTTCCTAACAAAGGCCATCCACACTGAAGGAGCATTGATAGTGAGGAGCCAAAGAAATTTAAAGGGAGGGAAGCTCTGGAGAAAGCAGCCTGTATGAGAGGCAGGGAGCTTCAGGCAACAAAAGAGAAACATGAGGTTTGGGAAACTGGATTCATGGGAGAAGGATCACCAGGAAACTGAAAGGGATATAGACTGGGAGCTGGGTAGGATTTCTGAAAAAAAATACTTCAATTGTTTTAGTTGACAATTTTGTCTGGGGCTTTGGTGTTTTTTATTCATTCATTCATTCAATAAATATTTATTAAGCACTTAATAAGAGTCAGGCACAGTACTGAGTGGGGAATTTAGAGAGATTTGAACAAAATAGACATGACCCTTTTCCTCATGTAGCTTATATATTTCCAAGAAATTCCCTCTCATCTATTGTCTTCGGCATTTTATTATAGACAATGGATACCAATACAAGTGGCCTAAGATGGGCTATTGCTGCCCATTAAAGTTTCCCAAATCAAAGCCAAGAATTGGCTTAACATAGAGAAAATGTAGTTTCAGAATATATTCAAGAAAAGAATCTTATCTGATAACTGAGAGAGTATAACCTATACTTATACAAACATTAAATTTTCATTTATTATGCTCCATGGTCAAGTAGACTAGTTGAAGTTGATAGTGATCAAATTGAGATTAATTGAGAGCAATCAATGTTCTACCATGTGGGAGATAGGTGACATACTCAAAATATTCAGATTGGTAGTTATTGGTGAAAATGAAAAATGTATCTTTTATTTTATGGAAAAACTAAACAGACTTTTTGGCCAACCCAATAGTTTGCTACACTGTAGAGTATTTTAGGGGAATATATATATTTAACATATATATTTAACAATCACAATGGTATAGAATTAATTTTAATAAGTTTAACATTACAAGCAGGAAAAATAATAACACAGTATCAGCTGACTAATGAAAATATAGTTAATAAGTATAATAAAAACATAGTAGGAGGAAAAATAATGATAACACAATATCAGCTGACTAATGAAAATATAGTTAATAAGTATAATAAAAATACAGTAAAGAAGGTATGCCCTGGCACCAGTTTCTAAACTTTACATTGCTAATGATATAAAAACAGAAAATAATTTCAGAGTTCTTACAATTCCATCTATATTTCTGTCTGAAAAATTTATGTGTGTTATTTTCTTCAGATATTGTAAAGTGGTTTCTTCTTTTCTGGGTTTAAGGTTGCTGTTTTTGGCAACCAGATCCAAGGTCAGTCGAACCATGATTTAGCTATAAATCAAACTCTCAGCAATAGCTGTGTTCTGATGCCATGTTGAGAAGCAGGTTTAGGTATTGTCTTATGCCCAACTTTCTAAAAAGAAAAAAAAGAATAGTATGTACATAGCAATTTAAGATAAATCATTTTGACTTTTTAGGTTTCTTATATAAAACTATTTGATTAACTAGTTCATGGGTATTTTAGGGGCACTTGGGTATCTTTCTAAGGTTATAGGCCTAATTCTTTTTATTAAAAATTTAAAATACCGCCCTGGCTGGTGTGGCTCAGTGGATTGACTGCGGGCCTGTGAAGCACAGGATCGCAGTTCCATTCCCAGTCGGGGTGCATGCCTGGGTTTTCGGGCCAGTTCCCAGTGGGGGACATGTGGGAGGCAACCACACATTGATGTTTATCTCCCTCTCTCCTTCCCTTCCCCTCTCTCTGAAGATAAATAAATAAAATATTAAAAAAAATTAAAATACCAAAATTAATTAAAACACAAGGCTCATTTACTTTTGAATCTTTTCCTTGCTCTATTGAATTTTTATTGTAGGCATCTCTTGGAGTAGAAAAAGATCTCAAGGAATATCATCTAGCCCTAGCTGGGTAGCTCAGTTGGTTAGAGTGTCATTATAATATGCCAAGGTTGTGGATTTGATCCCTGGTCAGGGCACATACAAGAATCAACCAATGAAGATATAAGTAAGTCGGACAACAAAACCATGTTTCTGTTTCTCTAAAATCAAAAAATTAAAAAGGAGTATTATCTAGTATTCTCATGTGAAAAAACTAAGGCCCAATCTAGTGGCATGTAAGAATGAGATCAGGTTTCCTGGCTCCTTTTTCCATAGTATCTGTGGTCATCATAGTCACTAACCCTCCACATCAGAAAAATGGTGTGAAACCCTTAAATATATACATAGGCCAATGGCACAATATACTTGAAAACTGGGCTGGCTTTCAATTACAGTATGTTACTATAACCATAATTCATAAAGAGGTAACATAATGCAGTAGTTCTCATAATGCAGTATTGAGAAATAGGAAACTAGTCTTGAAACTAGACTGCCTAGTTTCAAGTTTTTGCTTCACTGCTCACTAGTTAGGTAATCTTGGGCACGTTACCTCAATTTCTTATAAAATTAGGACAGTATCCAAGGGATAGTGTGACAATTACATGAGATAATCATGAATAGTGTGTTCTACCCAGTGCCTGGTACATAGATCAATAAACGTGCTATCTTCATTATTATTCTACTGTTTTTTTCACAGATAAGGCAAACACTGTTCACTTCACCATTTTGTCTGGAATATATTAGGGTTGTTAAATAAGGGAAATATGCTATTAATCAAGTATTGCTGTATATAAGATATGCATATGTGGTCTATAATTTGAGATAACCCATTTTTTGCAATCCTCTAGGAAGTATAGCTATTTAAGTGATGCATATCCCAGTTTCCCTAATTGTGCTTTATATTCTCTTGTCAAAAATGTAAGCAAAAATACACTTAAAAATTGAATATTATTATTCCAATGTGTCTGGAATTTCACCAACCAAACACCTCAATTTGTAGTATTTGTGGTATTCTGGGCATGAAAGATTATTGTTTACAGATGAAATTTCAAACACAACAATAATATTCTGAACAAAGTTACTAATTAAGAAAAGATAACTGTTTTTAATCTTGCTTAAAAATATATCATCATAGCCCTGGCTGGTGTAGCTCAGTGGATTGAGCACAGGCCTGTGAACCAGAGGATTGCGGTTCGGTTCCCAGTCAGGGCACATGCCTGGGTTGCAGGCCGGTTCCCTGCAGGCCAACTCCCAGCAGCGGATGCAGGAAAGGCAACCATACATTGATGTTTCTCTCCCTCTCTCCTTTCCCTAAAGATAAATAAATAAATAAATAAATAAAATCTTTAAAAAATATATCATCATAAAAAGTATAAATAAATAAATAAATAAAATCTTTAAAAAATATATCATCATAAAAAGTATAAATAAATAAATAAATAAAATCTTTAAAAAATATATCATCATAAAAGTATAACAAATACCACACCCATGGACCCAAAGGTCAGTTTAAAATACAAAACATTAGTCCCTGGTGTGTGTAGCTCAGTGGATTGAGCGCTGGCCTGCAAACCAAAAGGTCAGTGGTTCAGTTCCTAGAGGGGGTAATGCATGCAACTAATCAATTATCTCTTGCACATAGATGTTTCTCTACCTCTCTTTCTTTCTCCCCTTCTCTCTCTAAAAAAATAAAATCTCTAAAATATAAAACACTACAAATACATTTGGAACCCATCTATACCTTTTTCCCTCTCCATGCTTTTTAATTTAGAGTTTATCATAAATTTAGACATTCTTCTTCATGTCTTTATACTTTTATTACATATATGTGAACACCTAAACATATAGTATTGTTTTTCACATGTCATAAATGGCATTATTCTGATTCCATTTTTCTTCTTTGCTTATTTTTTTTGACACTCAGAGTTGATGTGTGTAGCTCTAGTGTGTGAATATTATACTGCACTGCTGTATAATATTCTACTGTAAGAAATTTATTCTGATGATAGATCTTTGGGCATTTTTATTTTTTTGCTTTTACAATGTTGTTCTTATGGTTCTTGTATATGTATACATTATCTCAGCACATTGGGAAGAGCTTTTGTAGGGTTTTGAACTAGTAATGGCCACTTCAGGGTTGCACCTACTAAAAATATGGTTTCTTTGACTACTATCTAAAAATTTAAGAAGTTTTCCTGGAAATTTCAAATATCTTTTTTACACTGATAACTGTGGTGAAATGCACATCTTCAAGAGGTTATGCACTCCAGTTTCTCCTTTATAGCTGGGGCAAAAGATTGCTGTACAAGTGGCTATTCAGGATCTACCCCATACTATGAAATATGTGATGCCCTATAGGGACAACTTTGACCAATACGAGACCTGAGCCATGAATGACTTATTCTCCCTTCCTTCCCCCATTAACTTTTAGGAGATGCAGTGATTTCAAAAGGTCCCTCAGAAGACATGTTGGGGTCTTCTGGGTTACATACTCTCTTATATTTGTCCTCTCCCCATCTCCTTTATTCTTTTTTCTTCCTCTCTCCTGCTTCCCTGAGATAACAACCCCCAAAAGGTGTTATCTCAGAGTCTGTGCTTCAGGCTCTGCTCCCTAACCTAGGATAAAACAGACATTTTGGATCATCTGAATCTTCATGAATGACCATGCTATAAATGGCTTTTGTCTGTAGGTTCCATTGCATTAATTAGTGTTTCTATAGAAATAAACTTAATTCTCTCAGATTATTAGAAAAGGAAAATGGCAAATTATTTATTTATTAAACCGAGGGAAAGAAATGGACCTCCTCAGCAAACTATAAGAAAACTTTCCAGGGGCTTGAATGTGGAAAGGGAGAGAATTGAATCAACCTGTAATATGCAATAATAGAAACTGTTAAATAAAAAAAACTCACATTGTAGCAGTTAGATCCACAAAAGAGAATTTAGTTTCACAAAAACACCATCATTTATCATGTGAATATAATACTTTAAACTTCACTGATGTTGTAGTTTGTTTTAGAGAAATTATAAGCTTCAGGAATGTAAACTGAACCTAATTTAGATTTGGATACATTTCAGAACACTATAATAAAAATAATTATGTCAACACTTGTGGGGTGTGCCTAGTTTTATTTTCTAAAGTGTGAGAAACTGCTTTTTCATAGTTTTCCTACTAGATATCTGTTATCTCTGGGCTCCAGTCGCTAGGATCTCTCTCCAGATCGCCATTGTGGGATCTGCTTCACAGGATCCCCCTGGAAAAGCAGGGGGATCTCGCCAGCTTGGAGCTGCTTTACAGGAGCTCAGGAATCCATGTTGGGGGAACTCTTGGCTTTCATCATCCTGGGGCTCTGACTATCTAGCTGCAGTGGACATTTCATATTCAGTTTGTGTATTTCTTTTAGCTAGGCTCATGCTCAGTGGCCCCAGATGCTGTGAATCGCTGATGCTCGCAGACTTTCCCCTTTTCTTTCTTCTCCCTCCGCCCCTCCCTCCCCTTTCCTCTCTCTCCCTGTCTTGATTTTAGAAAAAGACAGGAGGAAGGGTTGGGCGAGGGGGAGAGAGAATTGTTATTTTACTTATTTATGCATCCATTGGTTGCTTGTCGCATGTGCCCTGACCAGAGGTCCAGCCCTGCGACCTTGGGGTTTGGGGACAATGCTCTAACCAACTGACATACGGGTCAGGGCAGACTTCCCCTTTTTCAGACTAGACCTGCACCCACAGATCCCTCAGCTCCGCGGCCAACCCCTCCACCCCTGTCTGTCTCCCGCTTCTAGAGCTGTTTCCCAATCTTGCCTGATTATAGCCATTTGTTTAAAATACAGGGAGGGAATTTCAGGGGAAATAGGGGAGGGATTTAGAGGAACACATATAAAGGATACATGGACAACAACTGAGAAAGGTGGAAATGGGAGGGAGGGGGAGTACGGGGTGGGGTGGGATGGGATGGGAGTAATAGAAAACTGTACTTGAAAAATAATTAACTAAATTTAAAAAATAATTTAAAAAATTACAGGCTTCTAGACAATTTTCCGAGAAATTCCCTTTCTGAAATTCCTTTCTTGAAAAGGGAAATTTCCTTCCCTTTTTCGAGAAATTCTAGATGTCTAGAGATAAGGCTCAGGGATCTGCATTTCAACAAGTGCCCCAGGAAAGTCTTACTGGCAGGACGCAAGTTTGAGAAACCTGGCTATAGGGTTTCCTTGGTCCCCACGCTTCTTCCCTGAATGTATCTCACCGGTCGCGGGATGAGCCGGGTTAGTAACTCAGGTTTGGTAAATTTCGCCAGTGTCAAGTTCCTCAGTAGCCACCTGTGGTTGCCAGGCGACCAAACGCTCCAGGTCGGTGGGCGGCTCACGGAGAAATCTCGCGAGGTCTCTGGAAGCAACCTCCCTGTGGCCTCGCGGGGGTCCTGCTCTTTATGACGTGGAGGCTGGAGGGTGGCCCCTAGGCCTGTCTGAGTGAAGGCAGTTAGCTTGACGAGGCCGTCAGGCATCGGGTCAAGGTGGCCTGTTTAGTGGACCAACGGGCCTGTCAGGACAATTTTTGGCAGGCTATCATTACCCACCACTGGATTTTCCTTGCCATCAGTTCCAACGTTTCAGTGCCCCCAAACTGACCACCTTTTCCCAGTAACAGACCAGGAAACAAATTGTCTAAATCCAAATTCAGCCCATACTTCAACATTTCCTCAGGTAAAATCCAAATTCCTTAGGTGACATTCCAGTGCATTCATCATGACCAGACTCATTGCTTGCCTCTTGCCCCCTATACCTTAGTATTCCAATCTGGCACTTGCCCTAATATGCCCTGTCCTAATAATCTTCATCCTCTTCTGTCCACTCCCCAAGGTAGTGGTAGGACACATTTTGTTTTCTCCTTAATTCTTGTTTCCCCTTTTAAGATTGAAGGGCTGGGACCAGGATAGGTAGTTGAGTTGGTTAGAGCATTGTCCCCATATGCTAAGGTTGCAGTTGGATGCCCTGGGAATGAAAGCATCAGTAAGTGGAACAACAAGTTGATGTTTCTATCTTGCTGTTCTTCCCTCTCTATATATAAAATTTAAAAAAATGAAAAAAATCGAAGGACTCGGCTTGGAATGAGCACATCCTTTCTGGAGCCTTTCTAGATACTGGGTCTTGATAAGTAATGCTGCTTTCTCCCCCTCCCCCTTCCACCCCAATAATAGGATATATTAAATTTTGTAGCTCAGCAGTTAACCACACTATTATGTGTTTGATACTTACCCATATCGTTAATAAAATGGTAAATTCTTTAAGGGCAAAAATTATGTCTTTTACCTTGATATTCCCAGGACCTTGAAAAGTGCTCTTTGTAGATTAGCAGTCACTTCATAAAGGTTTGTTAAAATACTAATTTACAAATGAAGGAGAAGAGCAATAGAACAAGAAACTGCCATTTACCATGGAAAGACTGGGACTCATTAGGAGTATGGTAAATTGAACAAGCAGAATGTAAGGGGCAGTGAAGGCTGGAAAACAGGGTGACAGTGGGTGATCTTAGGGAGCGAAGGCACTCTGGAAAAGTTGTCATTGCTGTTTCTTGAGAATAGAAGGGTGAGAACAGAAGAGTGTTAAAGTTACAAAGAGCCTACATGGACAGTCCAACTCGCCATTTTACAGACAGGGAAACTTCCAGGCCTAGAGATCAGAAAGAAATATGCTGAAGGTCATGTTTGAGGTGGCAGAGCGGGAATTTATCCTTGGGCTCTTGATTTCAAGCTCCAGTCCTTTTTCCTTATATCTCACTGACTGTTGTTACAGTAAGAGTCGCCTGAAAAAAAGCAGAGAGGGATGGGAACCTATGGACTCTAACCCCATTCACAACATTGTTGCTAAAGTCCAGTTGTAGTCAGTTTTGGCCTGGTTTAGGGTGAAGGCAAAGAAAGTGGCAAGGAATGAACATTTTTAGGACGCATCTTGAAGCAAGATTGATAGAGAGTGTTTGAATAGGATAAAGGGAGGGAGAGGTTGAGGATAATTCCCAGGTGTTAGTTAGGATAAAGAAACAACCCTGGAGAGAAAGAGGAGAGGTGGCACGTATCAAAAACTCGAGGGGAAGTAGATGAGTTCGGTTTACACATGTTATTGTGAGGTGAGATAATTTCAAGAATGGAACTAATCATTGAACCCAGGAGGCCATAAATAGTAGTGAAGGAGAAAGTAGGGAAAAGAAAAATATAGCAAGTCAGTTACTATGCCAACTAGTTTGGATGGAAGAGAGAAGGAAAGCTGGTTAAGATGTCAAAGAAAGATTTATCAGAAGTGAGACTGGTTCTGAGAATAAATAATGATTCTGTGATTCAGAAACCAATAATTTGGATTCAGACACTGGGGAAAAGATTTAAGGAGGGTTACCTAAGAGAATAAAAAGCTACACAAAGATATGAAGAAGTAAAAGAAAGATCAAAACAGTATGGTTAAAACACTTATGGCACAAATCAGAGGGCCTTCTTACCTGGTTTATAGGCCATTCATTCGGGAACAACAGCTTCAGCAGTACATGCAGGACTGTCTCATTGCTACGCTTAGCACTCACTGGACCCGCTTCTAACATTACTTTGCAAGAAACATGTTTAACTATGTCTTATTGAAAGTCAGTTACTCTATTAAGCTTTGTTTTATAACAATTTTGTATATCATTATAAAAAGTATGATCTCATTTATGGTAAAATTATACACACATTTAAATGTCTAAATACATATCTATATCCAATAGTATAGACTTAGATGTAGATATCTATAGATCTATACCTATACCTATACCCAAATATTTAATAGTGGTTATTTCTTGGTGGTAGGATTATAACTTATTATTTCTCTTATTTTAGTAATCAGGGTTTTTAAAAATGATAAAATTATATTCTGAAAATCCATTTTTGGATTCTGCTCTTTACGTAATTGAAAATCTCTTTGGGACTACTGGTATTTAAAATAGTTTAAAATGGCCCTGACTGGTATGGTTCACTTGGTTGGGCAATGTCTCACTAAACAGAAGGTCACGGTTGTGATTCCTGATTGGGGCACATGCTTAGCCTGTAGGTTTGGTCCTTTGTTGGGACATGTGTAAAAGGCAGCTAATCAATGTTTCTCTCTTACATCGATGTTTCTGTCCTTCTATTTTTTCCCCACTTCCCCTCTCTCTAAAATCAGTAAAGATGTCCTTGAGTGAGAATAAAAAAATAAAATAGTTTAAAATGGTTGAATTACTAAATATTTTTTTAATGTACCAAGTTAAGTTTAAGACATGAAATATAGTCCTGGCTGTGTTGCTCAGTTGGTTGGAGCATCATCCCCATATGCCAAAGTTGAGGGTTCCATCCCCAGTCAGGGTACAAGGAGCCACCAATGAATTCATGAATAAGTGGAACAATACATTGATGTTTCTCCCACTTCCCCTCTCTCTCTCCCTCCCCCTCTCTTTCTAAAATCAATAAATAAGAAATTTTAAAAGATGTAAAATATAATTCCTGTCTGGTGGCACACAGTGTTAAACAATCATCTGTGTATTTTCCAATGTGGCAGAAATTTGGCAGACTAAAAGAAATACTTGTTTTCAGTGCCACATTTGTTAAGTTCAGTGTAAAGTATTCTACGAGTTACTTAGAATACTTTAAGTTCACTTTGACAGATGTTGGGGAATTTGTATTTGTAAAGAAAAAATGGAGTCTTGAAACTCATTTTTAAAGGCAGTCTTGGAAGTATCCCACTAAAAAGCACATTTAAAAAAGTCTCCACTATATTTTTTAAGTAACTTTAGACAGAAGCACAGTTTTTATTACAAAAATTGTTCTATATATCTTTTTTTGGTAGTTTTTGAACTTCTAGAGTACTAAGCAAGCACTGTAATGGTTAGTTCATTTCTTTGAGAAACCAGCATTTTAAAGGGCCTGCATAAAATCACATAACTGTATACAGAAAAATTAGCTTTTATGGGCATTAACTCCTCTTTTTGTGTTCACCTTACAGACTGGTTAAATATTAGTGAGTTTGGTAGGCAGACTTCTAAAATGATCTAAATGATCTCACCTGCTATTATTCATGCGCTGGTGTAATTGTCTCCCCGAGGGTGGCCTGGACCTAATGACCTGTCCCAAGCAATAGAATAAGAAAAGGTTGATGAGCTACCATTTCTGCAATTAGATAAAAAAATTATGAGTTCTGTCTGGTTAGCAAACTCTCTCTATTGCATTACCTAGCCCTTGTTGATAGAGCAAGCTGTCATTTAGAAAAGGCTCACTTGGCAAGGAACTGAGGATGATCTTTAGCCAACAGTTAGTGAGGAACTGAGAGCCTCAGTCCCACAAGAAACTAAAGGCCAAAAACTACTGTTTAAGCTTGGGAGTTGATCCATCCCCAGTTGAACTTTCAGATGAAACCTCATCTCTGGCCAACAGATTGCAGCCTTATGAGAGATCCTGCAGTGGGACCCAAATTCTTGACCCACAAAATCTTTGAAATAATAAATATCTTGTTTTAAGACATTAAGTTTTGGTTTAATTGGTTATGTAGCAATAAATGACTAATACAGGGAACAATGAAAATGACTTTAAGGAGGGAAAATTTACTTAGAAATTTGGGACATGACTTTTACTTTTGTACCTTTTAAGCAGAAGCTATAGGAAGTTGTAGTTTAGCTGAAATGCCAAGCTGAAGCTTAGTTGAAATGAAAGATTCCTTAAGAAGTATCCATTTGTAGAAGCTCAAGTTTTAGAATCAATACAAAGGAAGTGCTTTGGTTTAGATGGAGGAAGTTTCCATTCAAGGTATTAATCTTGATTTCTACAACCTGGGTATGATCATTCAATTGAGAGCTTCATGGTCTTCTAATGCCATGGTGTACACCAATAATAAATAATTAAAAAAAACTTAACTTAGTAACTAGTTTATGTCATTTATTTTTTAAGATTTTATTTATTTATTTTTAGAGAGGGGGGAAGGGAGGAAGAAAGAGAGAAAGAGAAACATCGATGTGTGGTTGACTCTCATGTGCCCCCTACTGGGGACCTGGCTGGCAACCCAGGCTTGTGCCCTGACTGGGAATCGAACAGGTGACCCTTTAGTTTGCAGGCTGGCACTCAATCCACTGAACCACAACAGCCAGGGAAGTTCATGTCATTTATTAAATACAGTAATGTTATTACATAGGTTGTACATAAAACAAAGCAAACTATTTTTTCTGAGTTCCAGACATGTCCATCCAGCTGGCTGCTAGACATGCATTCCATCTGGATGTGAATTCCTAAAGGCAATGGAAAGTGAACCTGTCAAAAACTAAATTCATTTCTATCCTACACAAATCTAATCTGCCTCCTCTAGTTTCTGTCTTTCCCAGTCCACCCTGTTACCCGAAGTACAGCCCCAAATCCATCTCCAGTACTCTCTCAGGTACTAGCATCCCCATGCAGTCACATCAAGTCCACTTAACTTCAGAGACTTTCAAATCCAGCTGTCCCCCCACTGCCCTCTTCACTACCGAAGAATGGATGTGAAGGACTTTGTAAAGTTCTATTTTTTTAATGGTCTATTGACTTTATTTTTATTTATTTATTTATTTATTTTTTAAAAGATTTTATTTATTTATCTTAGAAGGGAAGGGAAGGAGAGAGAGAGAGAGAGAGAGAAATATCAATGTATGGTTGCCTCTCATTCATCCCCTGCCGGGAACCGGGAACGGGGAACAGGGAACTGGCCTGCAACCCAGGCATGTGCCCTGACTGGGAATCGAACCTCAATCATGTGGTTCGCAGGCCCGCGCTCAATCCACTGAGCTACACCAGCCAGGGCTCTATTGACTTTAATATGCAAACTTTCTCAAGTTCTATTTAAAAAATTCTACTTTGTTTAATATACAAGAACTTTTTTCTAAAATGAGTTGCTTCCACCCTCCACTAAAGTCAAATCATAATAAATATAACATGTATGAGATGTGACTATAAATTAAGGTATCTAAGCCAAAATTCAGTTCCATTACCTTAAAGTCACATTTATATCATACAGTTAATATATCTTAGAGTAAAAACGTTTTCAGAAAAGTATTTTTGCAAACATTATCACTGATTTTCTAATTTAAATAATGTTATCTTTATTTCCGAAACACTTATTATGAACACCTCCTAACACTTTAGTTTGAGTTTTTCATGGAGCATTTGCAAGAATGGAACTTATAATTTTAGAACAAGTTTAGATTAGGTTTCAGGAACAGTTCATTGCTTATATTTTAGGATATTTTTTAATTGTCTTAGGAACCAGGGGTGAGGAACCTCCGTCTTCTAAAAGAGATCCAAGACTTTGCTTAAGTTTATCAGGCCAATAATAAGTTCAGCAAAAGTTTAATTAGTTGGTGATGGATTGAGGCTAAGAGTGAAACTCAGCAATGAAAAATACTCTATTCTCATGTCTTTCAAAATAACTTGTTAAAATCAGTGAAAACATCTTTTATATCTGCATACCTGTAATTAATTGCCTTTTTTTTTTTTTGCTCTTTTCAGCTTTTTTTTGGTCAGCTTGTTTGAAAGGAGTTTCACTCCTGTATGGCTGTTTTTGAAAATAGCTGGTGCTTTTTTACTGCATGTTTCTGCAATGGTGAACAGTGATTGAAAAAATTATAAAAACCTTTTTCACTCTTTTTTGAATTTATTAAGAAGTTTGGGGAAATTCATTTCATAATGATCTTACAATGCAACAAGTCAATTTTCCATAAAAAGGCAT
The DNA here is from genome assembly GCF_014824575.4 of Sturnira hondurensis. NCBI lineage: Eukaryota > Metazoa > Chordata > Mammalia > Chiroptera > Phyllostomidae > Sturnira > Sturnira hondurensis. The sequence continues at coordinate 33,922,482 of NW_028082759.1, forward strand.
GAACACATTTAATCTTGTCATTCTGGAAACACATACTGTTAATGTTTCTTAAAAACAAACCAATATGTCCATTGCACTTACTCTTCACTGAACAAATATTTACTGAGTGTCTTGAATGTGCCATGTTCAAGGTGCTGGGGATGCAGAAGTTAGTTAGATCAAGTCCCAACCCCCACCACACCCCTCACCCTGTGAAGCTTACATTCTAGTAGGAGGAGACAGTGAAAAAGTAAATATATCAATAGGCAAGATAATTTCTGATTGTGGTACCACATTCTGTGAAGGAAATAGAATGAACCTGGGTATAGAAGTGGGGAGGAAGGAGGGAAAGGTGTTTCCTTGAGATGAGGGAGACAGGCAAAACCTCTGTGAGGAGCAGAATTGGAGCCGAGAGTTGAAGAACGAACCATCCTTGTAGGAACCTGTGGGGAGGTGTGCCAAGCCCATGAAGCAGCCAGTGTGAGGGCTCGGAGTGAAGAAAACTGGATGAACACAAGGACCCAGAGGGCTGGAGCGTAAGGAGAAGGGGGAGAATAGAATGAGAGGCAAGCAGGAGCCAGATCAGCCCTTGGGCCACAGTGAGAAATTTGGATTTTGATGTATAGCAGTATTTAACTCTTAGGGAAGAATGTAAATTTTCCCTTGGTTAATAGGAAAAAGTAACTTTATTATATTCATTATAGGTTGAAATTCAAAATCTTGATTAAAATGTGATATTCTCGTGATGTTTGTTATATTATTGTGATGAACATAGTACTTTAAAAGATGATCTTAGAAATATGGTAGAGGACCCTGAGAATCAGAAAATATAATTTCTACTTGTACTTCAAAATTTCATATTCAATGTAACTTTTCTTTTAATTTTGCTCTTTACGTAAATACGTAAAGCATTTGTTAATAAATTATTTTTAGATCTTCAGATAACTAAAAGTCCATAGTGTTGATGTCTGTCTAAATGAAGTAGTTCATAGTTCCATAGTTTTAAGTGAAACCTTTACCTTAAATATTAAGACTAGTTAGAAAATTTAAAAATAATGTCCCCTAAAAAGTGGTGTTCATATATAATTTTCACATCAGTGGCATATCAAGTTAACTCCTCTGAAGCTATAGAACTTTCAGATGGTTGTAATTATTCAACATGGTGTGTCTTCATATATAACATAAATTAATTTTTTATTTAGTCTAATTTTTGTTCTTTATTTAAGCCCAGAATCTTCAGATAATAGCCTCAAGTATACTGGAAACATATGCAAGTTTAAGTAAAAGATTAAAGCTAAACACATACATGTATCAAAGGACTCATTTAATATCAATAATACAAATAATGAATTGTGTTGAATATGAGAATGGAGTATGAAGTAGCAAATTCTAGGAACAAAAATGAATCATTTAAATTAAACTTTTATTTGGAGATGAGCTTTTACCAACTAATTTTTCAGGAAGTTAAGTAGTTTAAAGTAATGACTATTAACAGTAAACATATTCAGTTATATGATATTTATAATCCTCTAAAACCTAAAATAATGGTCATAGAGCTTTATTCTAGACAATTTACTTCTTTTTGCATATGCCTCTTAGGTTATGAAAAGTACAACTGTAGTTCATCAAAATGTGCCCCAAGGCGCAACACCATTTTACTCAGTCATTAGAAAGTTTAGCATAATTGCTTAGCATAATCCAAAGAAAATATGAGTACTGACATCAGGGACTCTCCAATTTGTTAGGCAATTGTTCCATAATTTTTGGCACCAAGATAATCCACATGTTGAAAAAGCAATTAATCATTGGTGTTAGTTATCGAGCTATGATTTTAGCTATTTCCTCCCCAAACTGACCTGAAATGACAGAGTTCCTTATTTTATTTTTGTAATATTCTTATTTCTGAGATCAAAAGTTTAAGTATGCCAGTCTGGTTACAGTTGACCTAAGTTTTGTGTTATTAGTTTTCTAAAATAAGTAGACCATAAGTTGATATTTACAAAGATGAATGGTATTACTTCCACTAATATTTGGATAAAAGGTTTAGTAGCCTTTAGAAACTTACAGACTGATTACCTCAGGAGAAGTTACTTGAAGTCCTTAAATTAGCATTTTGGCCCAAAGAAGGTAAATTTAATTTGATGTTGGTAGTTGTGTTGGAAACAGGCCAAAATGAGAACACACAATTAGATTTTCAATTTTCCAACTAATATTTTGCAAACACAATGACATAGACATTTCAGTTACTAAACAGTGAATGAAATAATTACCTCACCATAATTTGAACATCATCATCTTTTAGTTATATCATAAGGATAAACAAAAATAAGAATAGTCATTCTGTGTAGTATATTTTCCTACCTTCAAAAAACACCCTCCTTCAGAACAAAAAAGCCCCCCACATTGCTCAACAATGCATGTGTCTTTGGAATTCATAGTTAAAACAATCCAGAAATATAGAAAGAAACCTTGGTACTCAGCAGTCTGTGTTCAGTTCAGTTTATTCAGCTACACATGGATACAGTGCAGACTTAGCAATATAAATGAACTCTTCTCTGCATGCATGACTTATGCATCTGTACCTCATCACTCACAGAACAGTTTTTGGAAACTCTGAGCCTCTGCAGTATGTAGCACTCCAAACTCCCAAACAGTTTCTCTGATTCATTGTAAAGTTACCATGCTTCTGCCCTTCTGTGTTTATTTTCAAGTGGCTGCACTATTGAGCAGTTTATTATTCTATTGTGTAAAGCAGTGATTTTTCAAAATCCTGAATACTAGGTAGTCATACTAATTTGTGACAACAATCTTCAGACTAGATCCCTCAAATGGAGCAGTTGATGTTTGGTCTTTGAGCTTATGCTCCAAATTCAGCAACAATGGAGCACATACAGTTTCTCTTCCCATTGGCTCTTTGTTTTTGGCTTTCTAAATAACAACTTGTGTGGTGTTTTGTTGTTAACCAATAAATACAACATGTAGAATGAAGTGCTCATATAACTGGACAATGTACTCTAAAAATGGTACTAAATGCATACATTCTCAACAATATCCATGTTAATGTGGTTGAATTGTTTGGAGCTGACTTCTCGCTCCATCTTTTCTCCAGCCTGGGCTTCTTGCCCCAGTTTTATTACTTGGACATTGGGGTTAAGTTTTTGACAACCACTGACATTTCCTGTATGTTATCACCAAAGAGCTTGAGAAATTATCTCCTAAAAAAGTTGAAAACGAACAAAAAACAGACTTCACTTAGAAAATGGCCTATTCAGCTCCTGAATAGCTCAAGGCTGTAAGATAATACTTTGCAGGAAAAGGTAACCCCAATTCATTCCTTTCTGAATGATGGCTGCAAATTGAAGGTCGATTTCCTGAAAGCTCAATAATATAAGTTGGAGCACTTATACCGAAAGTGATGACAGTTCCTTAAAATTTAAAGATATGCTTTAAAAATATTTGTAAAGGATCTTGCTCTTTAGTAAAGTATCTACATTAACGATAAAATGCAAATGCTTCTTTCTGCCTGGGGTGGGCCAATGAGTAGAGGGAATGTTCATTTCTCCAATATCCGTTTAACCTCTCAGTGTGTAGTAGTTATGCAGTTTGGGTATTAATGACCCCACTCTCAACTCCAGGGATAACCCTTCTTTGGTCTAAAACAGTCAATACATATAACCCTAGGGATGGGCTCATGAATCACGTTAGACCAGAGTTAAGTGGTAAACTTAGTTTGATAATCCTGAGCTGCTATTTCCCACTAACTGCCTGGTGTGGCATGCAGCTGGTTTGGCAGGATCAGCTTTAGGTTTAGGTCAACAAATGGAGGGCAGAGCTGGGAACCATACCAGCAAGCCTAACCCAACTGTGCCTAAGCCAGATTTGATTCTGGACTCGGGTTAGGTGAGCCAGCAAATTCTTACTGTTTAAACAACTGGTTGTGTGTTACTTTTGTTATCATGGGCATTTTTCATCATACCAAGATGTCTTTTTTAAAAAATTGATTTTTAGAGAGATTTGAAGTAGGGGGGGAAGAGAAACATGGATTTGTTGTTCCACTTATTTATGCATTCATTGTTTGACACTTGTATGTGCCTTCAGCAGGGATTGAACCCACAACCTTGTCACTTGGGGATGAAGCTCTAATCAACTGAACTGCCTGGCCAGGGCCACACTAAGATGTCTTAATCAATTAGGTCACTTATGTTAAATTGTGGATAATTGTATTCTTGGGATGAAAACTGCCAGTATGTTTTCATGGTGAATTCAGTTACTCCTTACTCTTTCATGTCAAACCTTAACTTCAATCATGTCTGTCAGAGAAAGCTGAACAAGCTTGTGAGTGTTCCTAACTCAATGACTCAGCATGGTATTGGTGTTGCTGAAGGCTATGGCAGTAAATACACATTTTGGTTGCTTGTTGGGAGAAGTTATTTTTTGAAGGGGGGGCACAAAAATGGAGGGCAGGTTGAAACATTTGACACTGGGGTGCTTGCTTTTATTTAAAGAGATATAAAATGAGACTAAGGTGCTATTATATCATCTGTCCAAGAAAGGTTTGGGATACTAAAGGTAATTGATTTCCTCATCTTGCCAAAGACCACCTCATTGCTGTATCTAATGGAAAACTTTTAGGCTTTTTTTTTTTTTTTTTCTTTCCTTGACTTCTTGGCAACATTTGAAGTCACTGGTTAAATATTTCTGAAAACTTTACTCTTCTGCTTCTGTGATCTCTTCCTCTGCCATTTTAAAATTTAATGTTTTCTTGATTCATCTTGAGTCCTCTTCTCACTCTTTGTTTGTCATAGGTCACTTCCTCTGCTTTCACCCAGCCCTCACCCCCACATCTCTTAAGAATGCACTTAGAAACATTAATCTAGCACATTTCTGCTGTTTAAGACTTGTTAACTCCCCAGTGCTGTTAGGATGGTCTGAAAAGTCCAAGCAGGATCTACCCTCATCTTATCAGTTATCTCTTCCCATTCTCCACATTCTACTGAACACTCAAGTCTAACTGAATCTAGCTCCTGAAGGTTCTAAAGTTCTGTTCTCTGCCTTTGGCCTTCCACACACTGCTGTACTCTTGGCCCGTAGAAGTAATTGTCTCCCCATTATGCTTTTTCTGGTTAGTCTTCCTACCTCTCAACATTTAGCCTAATGTCAGGCACTTCCTTCAGGAGGTATAACTGGGTAAGTGTTTTCCCCAAGAGTTCCCCAGCACAGTTTATTTCTCTTTCATAGCAATATACTTTGATTTTTGTTTACTTAGTTCTGTGAGAACAGTGGTCCTGTCTATCTTGTTTCAAACATCTCCAGAGAGTACAAACTGGGCCTGGTCCAGTAAAGGCACTTTGTGAATATCTGAATGACTAGATACCCTGTGCTGGGTGGGCTCTGTCTCAAATGAGTTATTTGATTTTCAGGAAAATAATTTATGGTGTTACTTGGTTAATGTTTCCTAAGAAGACAAAAATACCATGTTAAATTACATATTTTTACTAACGGTCTATCAAAAGGAGGTCCTCAAACAACACTTTAATTCAACATCCTTTCAACATCCTGTTGAGATGCCGTAAGAACTGAACTCTTACTTATATTATTTATCCTACGGTAAAACTGGTTTTGCTGCAGTTCCAAAAGACCTTCAGTGAGGATTTAATGTATAGGCAAATTGAAAAGGGGCTCTGATAATCAGTATGGCAAGTGAGATGCTGAAATTCTTTGACTAATTCAGAAAGGCAGGACTCTTTAAAAAATTGAACGGTTCTAGTTTCTTTCCCTTAATTCAAGAACACTAAAGGACCCTAGGAAAAATAGTGTAACCCCTCCCTCAAAAAAATGAAAGAACAATTTGATTTCAAAGACTTTTATTACAGGATGTTAATATGTTCAGCACACTTCAGAGCACCTTATACTTCTAATCAGATTTTTGGTAACTGGTTTTAAAGTGTTACTTGAGTATTTCTCTCATACTGGCTTCCAAGCAAAAGTACTACTTAGGGATTGTTTAAGAGATGTTAATTTGATTAAACAGTTTATCCTTAATAACCTGAGACATCAATCCATGGATAGCTTCTATGGTAGTTTTACAGCTGGAAAGAAAAAACATGTATCACATAATGTCATAAGACCTAAAAACTATTTCAAATACACAACCCCCCTCTATTTTCATCCTTACACTCCCAAAAATGACTTTCAGTTCTAGCCATACTCTCCAAATCATATCAATTTACTCTCATTATTTTTAGTCTCCTGATATCTTTTGACCATTTCACTACTTAAGAGCATCTTCACAAGGAATAACAAAGTAAAATTTGATAGAATTCATAAATTAATTTTGTTACTTAGCTGCTTTGGGAAAAGTTCTGTTCTAGAAGGTCGCTAAATTATACATAATTCATAATGATACTGATTCCAGTATTACATTAAAATCTGTTATTCTTGTCCTTATTGTTTATTACTTAGAATAATTTTTAAAACTATTTAAAAAATCCTCTCTGTTTTTTTCCTAAAATAATCACAAACATCCTTCAAATAATTAGAAGTCAAAGTTAGGTTAGTGGGTGGACTTACATTTTATTTTATTTTATTTATTTTTAAATAAGATTTTATTTATTTTTAGAGAGAGGGGAAGGGAAGGAGAAAGAGAAAGAGAGGGAGAGAAACATCAGTGTATGGTTGCATCTCACGCACCTTCCACTGGGAACCTGGTCCACAACCCAGGCATGTACCCTGACTGGGAATTGAACCAGCCACCCTTTGGTTTGCAGGCCAGCACTCAATCCACTTAGCCACAGCAGCCAGGACTGGACTTACATTTTAGAATTGATAAAAAATAAAAAGCAACTCCCCAAAATGCTCACAATCCACCAATATTCAGAAAATACATGATTCTTATAAAGTTACCCCCAAAAGGAAAATTCTTTACTTTTAAACTACTACTTTTGTTCTTCCTACTTTTCTACTTATGCAATTGGAGGCTTTCCCATAGGGAAATTTTTGCTTTAAAAGAAATTCAAGTATAAAGGTAGATATAATTACAAATTACAGACTTACAGAGATGAATGCGGAAAAATACACATTCAGAGCAAACACTAAAATTGAGACCTAATGTCAAAGGAAAATGTAATTTGTATCCAGGTTACTAGCTCTATCTCTACTTTCTGAAAACCCATGAAGAACAAAGTAATGAAGTAGTTCTAACTTAAGAGGGCTTCTGCTTCTAATACACTTTGTCTTCCCTTCTCCTTTCTCCATCTGGCCCACCAGTCCAGTTTTTCTTAAAAGAGATACCAAGGTTTCAGGTTTACATAGATGTCAACATACTTTCCCCTTCCTCTCTGTCCCTAATTATCACATTAAAATTCAAAATTTTGTGAAAGTAAATGTTACTTAGGTAGTCTTCCCAATCCTGAATGTATCTGAAGGGCCACATAATTATACCCTAAGTTATCAGAGAACATATTCAAAGTTTCTTCCTAACAAATCTTGTTAGTGAAATTTGGAATACTAAATAAAAAGTCATTTCAGAAGTATAACAAGGGAGATACAATCATTCCTGTACTATTTAGGGATTTAAACTTTAAAAAAATTGAAAATTTGATAAATTTTAGAAATCCCACTTTAATCCCTCAGAAAATGATTACAGTAGAATGGATTAGGACATTCTTTTGTGGAAGCTTTTTTTTTAAAAAAAAAATTCGGTGATTGACTGGTTTCATTTGTTATACTTTCTAGCTGAACCTAGAAAAGATGACTGAGAGTTTTTCATAACATCAACTAGACTTTAAGCCTAGTTATCTAATGTCTACTAAATTTTCAAAGTTAAAATCAGCCCTTGACAACTCTTAAAGGTCCCAAGAAGTTAATATTCAGGTATCATTCTAAGTTATAAGAAAGTTAAACTATAAGGAATTCGAATCCTATTATTATTTGCAAATTTTAAAAAAGATTTTATTTATTTAATTTTAGAGAGAGGGGAAGGGAAGGAGAGAAACATCGATGTATGAGAAAAACATCGATTGGTTTCCTCCCACATGCCCCCCAACTAGGGACCTGGCCTGCAACCCAGGCATATGCCCTGGCTGGAATCAAATCTGAGACCTTTTGGTTTGTGGATGATGTCCAACTCACTGCCACATCAGTCAGGGCTATTATTTGCAAATATTGAAACAAAAAGAGGGGCAGGAATAGATTCGCTCTTACCTGTCTCGTGTAGCTTTGGCAAGTTTGTCTTCTGACTTTCGGTCATGTGTTTCTAAACCCAACATGAAACTCCCTCGTCCCAGCTGGGCTTCTGACTGTTCTAATTTTTCAGACAAATCAAAGACCTGGCCAGTGGTATAGTCTGCATTCTGTAGGGAAAATGTATTGTGTCAGTATACAATACAAGCCTACCATTAGACATTTTTAATGTAAATTAGTTTTCTTCAATATAGAATATGTCATTTATAAAGAATTCCACCATGAAGTCTAAGTGAATAGTGAGTGAATAAAAAAGTCAAATGAAACTTGGAAAAACTGACTCCAAAGTTCAAGCAGTGTAAGTAAATAGTTTTTCACCCTTTTATAATTTCAAGACTAGATTTGAAATTTTTCCTTCGCTGAAATCCAATATTTATTATAATGAGAAGCTTTCACAGATTTGAGCCCAGGTTCTGGTTCTCCTACAGATTAGTTGGGAGGCCTTGAGAGAGTGCCTTTAAGTCCTCTTTTGAAAATAGAGAATGAAGGTGATAATTTCTACCTTAAGGCTATTGTGAAGATCAAATTAAGTAACAAATATAAAGCTCTTAGGACTGTTCACGGCACCTGGCAAAACCTTAATAATTATTAGGTAGTTCTGTTATTTGTTCTTTTTTAATAATTTAATTACATTTTACTGTTATTTGTAATAACTCATTTATATAAAGAAGGATATTCATTTAATATCTCTTATGCAATATATCCTGTGGATGGAAAATGAAATTTTGTTATCCGCTCTTGTTGAACTTCCAGAATCAGCACTTATGACATATTTTAAAAAATAACACTGTTTTAGCTGTTCTGATTATAAAATGCTGCTGCAGAATATCTGGAAAACATAGAGTACTATAAAGGAGAAAAGAAACATATAATTCCTCCACCTAGCTAAAACCACAGTTATATTTTAGAGTACCGCTATATGCTCACATGCACACCTACATTTGGTAAGTTGGAATACACACAGAGCAGGGAAAAGCAGGAGCAAAAGTAGGTTTACAGTTGTATGTATGGAAGACAGCAGGTTATGATTATTACAACAGCAAATAAACCTTGTGTTTTGTGATCTCAAAACTGTAAACCTATTTTTGCCTATGCCTGTATATACCATTTTGTCTTTCAACATTTCTTATTTTTCAAAAATAAAAACTTTTATCGTTACACATATACATGTAATTGTAATGTTTTTGTAATGTAAAAAGATCTGTGGGACATCTTTTTGAGAATGTGTTTGAAATACAAAACAAATTTTCATAAAGATTAGTTGTGAAGTATATATTCCATTTCTTTCCTATATCTTCAAGAGAGAAGCATGAAGATTTAACAAACAAGTTGGCAACAATGTGTTATTCTATTTGCTCAGTGTATAGGACAGTGTACAAGAAATACAGTTCAATCACCAAACATGAAAAGTTATTTGCTGTCATCAGTTACTACAGAGGGCCTTTTAAAATACTACCAGCTCAACCTCGGGTTCCTCTCCCACTGGATCTGAACACCAGGCTTGCTGTTTGCTTAAGAGGAGGAAAAGTAATACTGAAGCCGGCCTCACAGTACTTGTAGTCTGCTCTATAGCATGTGGGCTAGTTTCAAACAAGGTAAAAAAAAAAAAAAAGAAAACAAAATGCTACTAGCTCCTCAGTGATTTTACAAACTTGTATTTTTTAAACATGCAATTATATTCACTTTGGATCTAAATGGCTTAGGGCACCAACACCACCACCAACTGCCCCTCCCCCCTCCCCCTCAATACACACATGGTTATGAGAAAACCCTAAGGTTTATGAGGGTTTCTAGACCACTTCATATTTGGAAGATTTAGTTCATGCCATGAAAATGTAGGATGGCAGAAAAAGTTATACTGTTAAAATGCAATAAAATGACATCAAGTATATTTCAGACACAGAATAAATATAGGGAACTAATTTTTTAAATCAGAAAATTACTTTTTTTCTGCTACTTTTTAGGTAAAAAGTAAAAATCACTTTTTAGGTTACATGCTTTAGCTGGGAAAGGAGATGAGCTGAATATATATTTATGTATTTTTTACTTAAAATGCTGTAATGAACTATATATAAAACTGTAAGAAAGGAAGAAATATAATTTAACCTTTTCTTGGTTTTTAAAGTCCTCAATATGTGCAGTGCTGGAATACAGGGACAGCCATAGGCTGAGTAGGTAGGTTTGCCTTTACAAAAAGGTTCAGGCTGCTCTGGTCTTAGTGTTTTCTCCCCTTGCCATCATGTGTCACTTCTGGCTGCTATGAGTGCACTTGCCTTTAAGGAAACAACACATATAAAGCATTTAGCCGTGTCTGGAGAATAGGAAACTCTTAATAAATGTTTGCTGTTATGATCATTCTCCTTCCTTCTCATTTGCTACTTCTGACTGTTGAAGATTAAAAATAAAAGAAAACTTCTCAGAATTGTGTTTAAAGTAACAGAAAATATGTCCAAGTGAGGTCTTTTCCCCTTAATACAATGAACCAAACAACAACAACAACAACAACAACAACATTTATTGAGGCTTTATTATATGCCAGGCACTTTGCTAACTGCTTTATATAAAGTATTTCATTGATTCTCAATGTACTTAATGATGGAGGTAGTACTATCATAGAGCCCAAGAAAGGCTCAGTCACATTAAATAATTTTTTGAAGGTCACACACAGCCAGTGTGGCAGAGTTGTTTGAACTGAGTTAGTTTTATTCCAAATTTTGTGGTTCTAACCACTATGCTAAACTGTACTGTATGAAGTGGCTTACTTTTAAAAAAAAGTTAAAACAAAATACCAACCAACCAACCAAACATAAATACTATATTCCTATATAAGCTCTAGGCAGAATACATAGAAGCTTGTTACAGAAACATCCTTCTCATTATATCAGCTTTTAGTGACTCTTTTTTTTTGGCCTGGCAGATGCTGCTTTAAGGTAATGCCATTCTGATTCCCCATCCCTTGTCCATGTACTCCTGAAATGGTTTCTTCTACCCTTCAGGTGTAAGCATGGGCATATGACTTAAGCAAAGCTCAGACACAATAAGGCTTCACCTTGGGGAGAGAGGGAGAGAGGCAAAAGGACAGAAATGGAAAGGTGTGTGTATCTTGATCTTCCCTTTTGAATGTGACGCTGAGAGGCTATGAGGTCTGAAGCTAACTGGCATCTTCCTTTCACATGAAGCCTGCAACTACAGCTAAATGACATAAAACCTAAGCTGTGAAAGAAGGATAAAGACCTCATAATATTGTTTGAATGCAAACTTAGCTGAGGCTAAACTAATATGCCTTACTCCTAAACTTTGCAGCTGAAATCATTCTCTTTAAGTCAGTGTGGTTGGGTCTCCTATCACTTGTAACTAGAATCCTACCTGAAATACCTAACACAACAAAAAACAGTACTTGAATTTTTTCTCTGTTAAGTCTCTGAGGCAGGAGCAGATATCACCCTCATTTGGGCACTGTGTTTGCCATTTAGACTTGGTCTCAACAGTACATGACGCAGACCTCTGCTTGGCCTATTATCCTAATCTAGGTCTGGTCATGTAGAATCCGACCCCAGCCCTGATGTGTTGGTCAAGTCAGGTATAATCATTCCACGAAAAAGAGTTTAAGTTATTAACCTCTTATGTAGCTTAGAGAAAATTCGAGCGCATTCCTTAGAAGCAGAATACTTACAGTAAGCAAGCTAGAGGAGCTCAGCGTATTCACCCAGTATTTATTCCATAAAAGCTCAAGCAATTTGCGATCCAAAGAGGATTTGAAATACGAGACTTCTAAGGCATAGTATCTACAAAAAAGAACATTAAGTAAGTAAATAAAAAATACTCAGCCACATCATATGAGTTATAGCCAAATTGAAGTTTTTAGTCCAAGGGAATAACAGGTAACCATCTTTTCTTTACTCTTCAGGGTCATGGTTTAAAAAATCTGCTCGCTACACTTTTCTTGTGTTGTATTTTTTCCCTCTGTAGCGCCCAGAAATTTCCAAGAAGTCATCAACAAAAATCTGAATTTCTAAATGACACAATTATCCATGATATTGAGAATTTATTAGTTTTAGACAATAGCACATAAGCTTTATGAACTGCCTGCCTAGGGTCAAGTGTTTCTGTTAGGCTTTTTAAAATACTGAACATGACATGTGGATGTCCCATTCTCCCCACTCTAATCCCCCAATTAGGAGCCACTGCTTTTTGGAAAAGTATAAAGTATAAAGTAGGTCCTTAAAGCACCTAAAAGAATTACTATTACTTCCAAAGGAACCTAACTTATAATCAGTTATAGCAAGGAAACTTTGCTTAAATGTCTGAAAAACATACTTTTTTCAAGTAATAAATATTTAAATGTCTAGGTTCTGTACATCAATGGATACACAGAAACACAAGGGACTTCTTTATCTTAACAAGCTTACCTCTTATACAGAAGACGTGATATTAATCCACAAAAAGTTAGATGACATATACTGAATAACAGTAAGTGATGCTATTATAGTGCATATATAATAAAATCAATCACCTTCGAATTAACTGTTAGAGATAATGAGTACTTTTAGAGTCGACAGACTGCCTGAGAAACCTCAGGGAGAAAGCAGGATTAGAGTGACCCCTACATGAGTCTATGGTGCGGGGATCTTGAGAGCAAGGAGGGGCTCAGGCAGAGAGCACCAATTCACAGAAAGGACAGCCATGGTCAATTCAGCAGGAGCAGAATTATATGAGGAAAACCCAGAAAACTGTTGGGGTCTAGTTGGTACACGACATAACATAAAAGGCTAAGAAGTTTAACCTTTATCTTTTAGGTATTTGGGACTCATAGAAGGTGTTTGAGCAGAGCAGTGGCATGGCAAAAGAGGGCTTTAGAAAGCTGGCTATAGCAGGATGTGTAGAGGAGAGAAACTAGGGGCACGGATACCACAAAGGATGCCACGCAGCAGGGCGGGAGTGAAGGGGTTAAAGGCTCAGGCTCAGGCTCAAGTGAGTGGTACAAAAGACCACAACACATGAACAGATCAAAAATGCTTGTTGGTTAAGTTTAGGATGAAGAAATAAAAAAGAATGAGAATTTAAAGACATCAGAATAAAGTGAAGGTGTTTTCACAATTAAGACTCCTGTGCATATCTGAAGATGGAAAGGACACAGCTACTGAAATGCAGAAGGGGAACAGCATTCTTCTTGAGCACCTATTATGTACTGGGTGTTTTCCATGCATTCTCATTTATCTTCCTTCCATTCATTTTTTCCCATTCTACAGACAAGGAAACAGATAGAGAGTAAAGACCTTGCTTAAAGTTACACAGCAAGTAAGTGGCAGAGAAAGGATATGAAAAGTTATGTTTACTACCAAAAACCTTCTGGCCTTTAATTTTATATCCAGAGTGTAGACATTTACAAGAGTATATAGGCAGCAAGGCCCCAGGAGTGAGGGTCAGGTGTGGAAAGGGGAGCAGCACTTCTGATCCCTGATGAAAAAAAGAGACCAGAGCAGTGATTCCCAACTTTTTCATCTCATGGCACAGATAAAGTAGTTATTAAAATTCTATGGAACATCAACAAATGTATTTTTTGCCAATCTGACAGAAAAATAGATATAATTTTGATTCATTCAATAGCTATTGTTGTGTTGGCTGTTGTCATTTTTTGTTTGACAATCTAAGGGACAAAAGGTCAGTGCCTTTGACTAAAATAGGCGGGTACTGCATGCTTTAAAAATTTTTGCAGCACACCTGTTGAAAATTGCTGGATTAGAGGGTGAGTACTGAAACAGATACTTAGATAAAGGGTGGAAAATAAGGGCACTCAAACTTGAGGCTCTAAATAGACTTTTATGTTTTAAAATGTGTGGATCACCTTAATGTAATTTGTTTTAATTCCACAGGTTGATACAAAAATTTTTTTTTTTGAATAGCAGAGTTGAAAACAAGAACATTTGAAACAACTTATGGAGCTAACCCTCACCTTCTGTATAAGTCAGTAACAGATCCTGCCTAGGACTGAAAATCAAGAAGCAGTACTATCAGCATGCTGTTTAAAGGTATTCAAGTAAATCCTTAAAGTAGTAACTGTAACAGTTTAAGTGACTGCGTCTAGGGGATGCAAAAGGGAAGAGTATAAGCCTTGTTCTTCATAGTAAGTTTCATGGAACCATTTTACTTTTTAAACTATATGCTTGCAAAACACTGGTAACATGCAAGATAAAAGAAACTCTTATTTTCACTAAGATTCTTCAAAGTTAAAAATATTAATATCTACATTAGATTCTATGTTTAAAACAGACTTTGAGTGTGCATTATAATCTGGCATTTAAGGTAGGAAAGAAAAAAGAAAAGTCAGTATAAATGCAAATAGTAGCTCATCAGCAGATACTTTATGGAATGGCTCTATATCCAAACTGCACAGAATTCTGCTCTTTCAACTTGGCAATATTTCAAATCATTACAGATTTGAAATAAAACTAAATTAAGACACTTATTTGCTTGTGAAAAAGGATAAGTAAGAGTACATCTTTGAATATGCAATCAATTCCAGATTCAAAATGCTAGGCTATCGCAATGTAGGTAGCTGGAAAGTGGCCACTCCTCTCTGGTGGGCTCCTATTTCAGTAAAACAGGAAATGTTGCCTTGTTTGGACACAGAAAGCATAGCCTGCTACTGTCTTTTTTGTTTCAAAAGCTGCTGGTGCCTGAACAAAAGTAGAGTAGGTGTTAAAAGTATAAGCTCTTGACGACTACAACTCAGTATAAATAAAAGAAAAAAACTGACTTGGTTATTCTGAAAATGTAATTATCACAGCAAAGGTGCCCAGGAGCCATTCTCTCACATGGGAATGTCTTAAATTCTTCTCAATAGGGTAAATTAAGTGATTAATCCTAAACCTTTAGCTGAAAAATAAAACGGATTTTTTTCTTCAGACATATCTTAAGGATGACTGAAAACCACATACATTTAAAAACTCAATTTTAGAAATTCTGGAATTTTCTAAGGATTTAAAAAAAAATATTTTATTGCTCAATTACAGTTGTCTGCATTTCCCCCCACCACTCCTCCCACCCCAGCCAAACCCACCTCCCTCCCTTGCTTCCACCCTCCCCCTTGGTTTTGTCCATGATCCTTTATAGTAGTTCCTCAATAAGAATTTCTAAACAGAAAAATAAGAGTGGTAGTAGCACATGAGTCGTACAGGTGTCCCCTGAAGTTGGGATAGGAGGTATGGAGGAAAGGAGACACTAGATAATCATTTAAGCAACATTTTTTTTGGGGGGGGGGTGCTAATCCTTCTATGTGCCATGCTCTACTTTAAATATTAGGATACAGCAGAAAATCAATTCTACTTTCATGAAGTTTACTTTCTAATGGAGTTGACAACAAGGAAGTAAAAACCTAACAGTTGGTGTCAAGTGCTAAGAAAAAAATGGAAAAGGAACACAGAATGACAGGAAGATGCTATTTAAGATAGGGTAAGTTTTAAAAGAATCAACTTGGTGAACAAAAGACCTAAAGGGATGAAGGGCAGAAGCAGGAAGATTAGTTAGAAGGCCGGCACTCTGGTTCAGGCTCCAGATGGCTTGGGACAAGATGATAATGAAAAGTGGCAAGATACATTTAGGAGGTGGAGAAAACTGTCCTCCCTGGTTTCTTTAACATATTAAAAACTGAGGTGTAGCTCATATACCGTAAGATTCATAAGATTCACTATGTTAAAGAAGTATGCAATTCAGAGGTTTTCAGTAGGGGTTCTTTAACTTTTGGAGTCAAAATGTGAAGAATTTTTGCTTCGTGAAACCTGGGTATTTTTAGGTTGCAGATAGGCTGGTGTTAGGCTGCTGAGTACATTTTTTTTCAACTGCTGATTTCTTGTATATTGGACCATATATCTTGTATATTGATAAAATATTTATGATCGCGTGAAAGGAAAATACATTAGATTAAAACAATTATTAATAAAAATGCAAACATTATTCTAAATTTGTACATTTTTACTACTATTTCAAAAGGCATTATGAAAGGAATTTGGCTGAACCTTTTATTCTCATCTGTAAGGGGCTTGGTCTGTATATCTTAGGTTTCTTATGACTCTGGCATCAGATACATTTTTTCAATAAGATTTTATTTATTTCTAGAGAAAGGGGAAGGAAAGGAGAAAGAGATGGAGAGAAACATCAATGTGTGGCTGCTTCTCAAGAGCCCCCCACTGGGGACGTGCCCTGAAACCCAGGGATGTGCCCTGACTGAGAATCAACCAGCAACCCCTTGGTTCACAGGCCCACGCTCTATCCACTGAGCTACACCAGCCAGGACAGATACATTTTTAAATTACTTACTGTTTGCAGTGTACACCAAAGTCTTCTATTTTATTAAGTGGGATAGTCTGGTACTCAGAAGGTCCTTCATCAGGAGGTTTGTAGCCCTAAACAAAAATGAAGAAAATAGAAAATTAAGGAAAGCAAATCAAAGGAAAAACAATGTCTTACATGTAGCTTTACATTTATAGAAAATTAATTTGGGGGAGCCAAATATTGAACCTAAACATTCTACAATGTATATTGTTTATACTGTCTGTCAACTCCAGGTGGGGAGGAAAACTGGATTTTCCCTATAATGACTTTTCTTGTCCTTTGGTGAGACGCACTTGTGCTAATAACCGTTTTAGCAGGGAAGGAAACAGATATACGTAGCTTGTTCTCTAGTACTTGTTAGAATACCACGGACACACACATCCTTATTAACAAATGGAGACTGCTTTCCCAATAAAATTAACTATAGAAACACAAATGTACTGTTTTCTGCTAAGAACAACTAGTGCTAAAGACAATCTGCCTGCTGTTTTTAAAATATTATTAAATTGTTTTAGGCGAAAACAAGAACTAACCATAACACATCTTTGAAAAATAAGTCAAATATTTGGAATTTAAAAGTTATAGGGACTTATAATTTAAAAAATTACCTTTGGGTATGTCCTAAAGGCTCCAAGATTCACTTTCCCTGCAGATATTGTTCTTGTTGGGTCAATCTACAATAAAATACATTTAGTATCTGCTGAAAATAAAATCTTTATATACTTCCATTTGTTTGAATATTATAAATCTAGAAATATATATGTACATATAACATGATAGAGATACACACAATAATTAAAATAACCAAATAGTAGGAATAAAGAACCAAACTAAAAATCTGTAAAAATTCAATGAAGTGCTAAGTATAGAAATGTCTCACAGTTACTTTAGAGATTAGATCTAGTTACTACACTATTGAAGAATACTATTAGAACATTTACTCCTCTTTTCCAAATTTTTTTTCTTTTAATAGCTGAACACTTTCTACCTTCCTCGTGATAGCCTGGATTGCATCTAGAACACTGAACATAGCAAGAGCTGCTCTAGCAGTTCCTGATTTACTCAATTCATTCAACAGTGACTCAATGCCTACTGTGTGCAGGGAACTGAGACACAGGTGCCAGGATCACCTTCACCTTACAGAGTGGGGGAAGAGACACCGAGAGGATCAGTCATTTGTTCAAACAAGAGGTGGAATTCGATTCAAACCTAGGCAGACTGACAACAGAGCCTTGCTCTTACCACACTCGTTTTATTTCTCAATGAACACCTGTTTTAGTAATCTTTATGAAGAACTTAATTACAACTGGTTGTAAAAATACTTACCACCACTGCTACGAATGGTTCCTGGAACTGCTGATTGAGCATCTGAGTACTAACATCAATCCCAGAAAGCCAGCAGCCATAGCCAGGGTGGCTATGATACCAGCCAATTGCATTTTCAAGGCGGCCAACCTAACAAATGAAGAGGGCAAGGGAGCTTGAGGTTCTTGTTTAATCTTAGAAACAGATCATATGATCTGTTTATACAGCATTATAGTAAAATAATAGTACGCAGAATAGTTCATAGAATATGCTGCTTTCAAGTAAAAAAAGATGTTTTGAATAAATAACACATGCCCAAAGCACAAAATTAATAAGATATAAAGGTTATTCAGTCTCCTTCCTACCTCTTCCCCCCAATTATCCAGTTTCTCAGCCCAGATGTAACCACTATACCCAGCTGCTTATATAGTTATTTTCAAGATATTCTTTGCACATAGGTAGATTAATAAAAACAAACACGATGGCATACCACATATAGTACTCTACACTTTGCTTCTTCACTGAAAATATTCTGGGGTTTGTTTAGTATCATGTATAACTACTGGTTGGCAGTTGATTGTATGGCTATACCATACAATTTAGTGAATCAATTTTATATTCAGTAACTTTAGGTTACTTCTAAAGTTTTGGGTTTTAAACACACATCTGATAATGAGTGTGAGAATTAAAAAAAAATTTATTGAGATATAATTGACATATAACACTACATTAGCTGAGATATACAATGTAATGATTTGATATGTATAAATTGGGAATTGATCACAATAAGTGTCAATTAACATCTATCACCACAGTTATAATTTACTTCTTGTGATAAGAACTTTCAAGATCTCTCTCAAGTGTGAGGATTTATTTTTATTATTATTTTTTTAAAGATTTTATTTATTATCTTTAGAGGGGAAGAGAGGGAGGGAGAGAAACATCAGTGTATGGTTGCTTCTTGTGCGTCCCCTGCTGGGAACTGGCCTGCAACTCAGGCATGTGCCCTGACTGGGAATCAAACTGCAGTTGTTTGGTTCGGAGGCCCATGCTCAATCCACTGAACTATACCAGCTAGGGCAAGTGTGAGGATTTATTTTAAAAATTTTATGCTAACATCATACACATTTTATATAGAATTATTTAAAATAACTTGAAACATAAACTTAATGTAAAGAGGATAGCTTTAAGTTTAGAAAGTCAAAAGTCTCCATGAGACTCTTACTTGCAGTAATTAAACTTTAAGGAACAACATTTTTACCTGTTTGGCATTTTCTATGTATGCAGCCATGTACTCATATGCGGCAGCTTGAGCATTTACTCGGGTTTCAGTGCCCTCTACAGGCAAAGCAAAACTGTCCATAATGATCATGGTTTCACCATCCACCTTTCCCAGCATCAAGCCCATCACTTCCAAGTTGCCTCCTGATCTGGCGTGCATCACCATTTTCAGTAGAGCCAATGCTGAGATCTTGCAGTACTTAAAGTAATGGTGACTACAAAACAAAAGCATGGTGTAATTAACTTTCTTATATAAAGTACAATTTCAAAAGAGTGTGTGCGAAGATAATGAATATTGAAGGAATTTATAATAGTAGAAGGGGGAGAAAGTGTAGAATGTGGAAAAGAAAAAAGAAGTAGAAAAGGACAGAGTTTCTGCGGGGTGATGGAAATGATAAACATGTCAGGGTCCTGCCAAATATTTCCCCTTGGGGGAAGGGAAGAGTATGAAATAGTTTTTTAGACTATACTGCTCAAGTAGAAAAGAGGTAAGTACGTGACCAGTTCAAAAGACTTTTTCTCCTTAATTTTGGAATCACCAACTCTGACTGTGATTCTGGTTGGATGGTTGTGCCCAACTATTCTCAGTCCTAACCTCTGGCCTCATGGTTAAGAATGTGTGTTCTGACATCTGTCTGCCAAGGTTTGAATCATTGCACTGCCAGGTCCTAGCTGTGGCCTTAAAATAACCACTTAATATCTTGTGCCCCAGTATTCTCAACTGAAAATAGGATATTTCAGAGTTGTTAGGAGGAAATAAACTAAATGAAGTAATATATAAAGTAGCTTAGTGCCTGACACATACTCAACTTCTGTGATAGCAGCCTCAAAATTAAAAATGCAGCCCTAATATCTTTAGTTCTACTATAATCATTCTTTTGGTTTGTTATCTGTGGATGTGAGTAAACTACTCTTGAATAAAATTACATTTTCCATCTCACTGATATAGCCCAAGACAGCTAAGATGAGTATAAGTAAAGCTACAATCAGACAGTGAGGCAAGATGACAGCTTCCAAATATTAATTGGCTGTATCAACCTAAAATGCATAGCCTGCTATAGAAGAAAGCAGACAACCAGGCACACTAACCAGTCTATATAGAGTGGTCAGTCAATGTCTCTGAGAAGCCTTTTTAAGATGTCTATCCACAGGTTTCAATTATAAATTGAAGACAAAGAGACTTGCTTTTGGGATCCAAGATATGAATGAAAATCTTGGCTACTCCATTTATTGGGGAAAAGGAAAAAAGTTATTGTGCTCTTATTGCATACATTCTAGACATCCTTTTTTATATTGCTTTATAGTACATCCTTTTTATATGCTACCTTATCTTCATGACATCACCAATTGGTCTTATTTCCATTTCACAAATAAAAAGATAAAGATGGATAAGTAAATTACGTGGGGGCAATCAACTACTTAGTGACAATAGTGAGATTTGATCTTAGGCCTGACGATTGGTCACTTGGGAGGTTTTTTTTTTGCCTCTGTGATTATGAAATAAGTTCCTTATTGTATTTGCTTGTTTTCTTATTTGCAACAGAATGAAAATACAGTGCTGGATTGTCATGAAGATTAAATGACATGGAAATTTCCACCTCAGTGCTCAGCTCATATTAGGTATTCAATAAACATTACTGGATCAGAATACTGACTGTTAAAGTTTGCCTTGTGATAAACTGTCAGACAGATGAAGTATGGTTTTTGTATGGTGACCATGGTTCTCTTTTCTATCTCTCCATTAGATTGCTTTTTACTCTCTTCCTAACAAAATCTGCTCTTAGGTAAAGAATCCTCAATTTGTCATCACTTCCACAGGGATTTTGCTAAGGGGCAAAAAGCCTTAAGCTATATTGATACGACTTTTAGCTTATGTGAACTGGTGGAGTAACATTCTGGAAAACTGGGGAGACCCTCGTGTGTTTCTAAAATAACGACCAGCAATCAAAAGATTATAGATCTTTAGAAGATGGCCCATAGTTAGAGACCCTTAGGCTGGCTCAATTTCTGAAGACAGCTGCTGTCTCCACAGTCTGGGATGAGGTGAAGGTCTCAACAAGGTGTATATTGACATAAAGTTCAAGGCAGTGTGTGGCATATATTACAAATACGGATGTTCAGAAGGGACAAATCACCCCAAATCACCGCTTGGCGTTTTCCTCTTCCATCCTTCGGAGACAAGTATTAAACAGAAAGGGGAGACGAAGAAAGCCCCAGTGGTGGGGCTAAGGCTCTACTCGTGGGAATAAAAGATCAGAATATTTCAAGTGCATATTCTTTCTCCTCCCTGTTCATGAAAAAGCAAGGTATCCACCCCATTCAATTCCCGCTCCCTCTGGGTCTCCTAAACTCCCGCCACCCCTTCCCTCCCCTGCATCTCGCCAGGGACCTCCTCACTCCTTAGTCCAGGGCTTCGCCGCCAAGATTTCTTGCTGCTGTTTCTTGTCGTATTTGTAGATTTCATCGATGCTCTGGGCTTCCTGCATGTTGTTGGCCAATTCCCAGGTTTTCTGGGCCATACAACTCCCGGACGTCGCCATCTCCAGGAAACCGAGAAGCTGTCGCCTCCACAACCAAGATGCAACTTTACTTCGCTGAATTTCCGGGTGTGGGCTTCGGACCCCGCACCACGGGTGCAAATTCGTACTAGCCTCTCGAGGCAGCCATGACACCTGGAACCGGAGGTGAAGTTGGTGCAGACCATTCGGGGATGGCGGGGCCCTTCAGAGGCTCGACCATATAAGCAGCACTTACACAATACATAGAGACAGAGGAGTCTTCTTGTAGCGTAGGAGAGGACTTATTATCTTGGAAAATAACATGTGTGAATTATGACAAAAATGATTAAATATGAGAATGGTATAGCCTTCCGCACCGGAAGAAGGGAATATTAACTGTTTTGCCAGAAATTGGAATAGTCCTCCTTTGTCCGTACTGCGCAGGCTCCGTCTCCGCCATATTAAAATGGGTAGATCCTTAAGCTGGAGTAGGGGGAGAAACTCTTTTTATGAGGTTTTAGGTACCTTATATGAATTAAGTTTACTGAAAGATTAAAAAATTGGAATGCATGCGGAAAAGCTGGCATGTAAGCAGTTCTGGATGCTGGTTGAAAGATAAACGTGGCATCTAAATTGACTTACTGGCGAACCGCTGCTCATGCGTAGAATCCCACGGGTTCGTGCTGGTTTGGCACCACGCCTTCTCCAGCTATTCATTAGGCAAGGCCAGAGAACATGTGTATGATTTACTGGTGTTCCGAAAAAGTTCAGTGTCTAGTTCCAATGGTATTTTGAAGTTTATATTCAGCATTGCTCCGGGAAACCACCTGTCCTCGAGACCGAATTAATCTCAATAGCCTGTTTTCTTCCAACAGTTAAATGTTAGGTATCAGGAACGAACGGCCGAGAGGGAGAGGTGGGGCGGTCAGGGTGGTCGAAGGTTCCGTTTGCAGCTTAACTGCTGACTTTATCATAGTCTAGCAGAAGAAACAGCAAGAAGCTAGGAGCCACGGAGAAATTCCCCGCTTAAAGCATGCGCACTGACAGCCCTTTGCCAGGACCTCAGATAACCTATACTTACATAATAATTAACCTGAATCTGCATTGCTGTTTCCTCGCTCCCCATCCCCAGGACCCATCAATCAAGCTAGGGGCTGCACTCCCATACAAAACTTGGCTCACACTCACTGCTTTACTTTTGAGTCTCCAGACCTGAGAGGCAAGGGTCCCCGCTTTGCTATCATCGGCAGGGCCCCTTCTCTCCCTTGAGAACCTAAATAAAACTTTTACTCGTCTATTTCATTTCGCTGGTCTGCAATCCTTTACTGTGTCGGCGGGCAGAACAGAGTTCCAGTAACAATACGATGTTTACTTTTGTTTTTGCTTGTTTTACGTATATTTTCTTCGCTTCCTCTCTCCCACTGCACACTAGATTCAAAGTTCTAAATCACAGTTCTAGGGATAAAACAAGGAACACAAACCTGGTCTTATCCCTTATTTTAAACACCGAGATGTTTAATAAATATTTTTGCTGGGGGCAGGGACGGAAGAAAAGGGGAAACAAGGCAGCGGGGGAATATCAGCTTTCTAACTTCATCTTCTGTAAGTCACCCTTGAAATTTTCATATATTGGCTAGTATTGCCTAAGAGGCACCCCCATCCCCGCGACTTTTCTACCTGGGAGTCCCTGTTAATCTTTAAAAAGACAGCTCAGAGATCTCTACTATATCTTTCTTCCTCCTGTCTCCATAATCATGCCTTCCAAAGTGTCTGTAGGTGCTTCTGTAACTTATATTGCATTGTAATGTATTGTTTACTTTGAAGTTTTTCTTTTTCCTGTAAGTTTTAGAGTGCAGGATATTCCACGAATAAAGTGTGTAGCATACAGTTAAAAATGAAAACATTAGAATGATCGAATTCTTACCACGGTTTTGCTAGACTTGGAAAAGAAAATGTCTTTAAAACTCTCTTACAAAGTCGTTTAGGATACAGGATTCTTAGTTCTACTTTCCATGGAAGCTAGGACTCTCTTCTAGTGGTAGCACCCAGTATAGGGGTGAATTGGATATGTTGAAATTGGTAATAAAAGACCAGGACAAAACGTTGACCAGACTCCTGGGAGAAGAGTAATTAATGCCCTGGAGAGGTATGCCAACAGTTTTTCTGACACTGCCAACCCTCTCCTTTTTTCTTTCCAGGCCGTGACCTGTTCCCAGGCCAGCTAGGACTTGCAGGGTTTGAAGGGGCTGGAATCAATTTAGCCTGGGAAATAGCTCCCACGGGGTAACAGCCCACAGGTGGAGCAGGTGAACCAGGCGGCAGAGTATTCAGCCTGGGTGTGGAACAGCTCCGTGAACCGCTAGGCGGCTGTGTGGCCTCCGGGCCGGCAGGGGTCGCCTCCAGCGGCTCGGCCTTCCTCGGAGTTCCTCCCAGTGGGGGCGGTGCCGCGCTTGGCAGTTGACGAAAGGCGGGCGGAGGACTCGATTTAAGAGGCGGAGCCCGCGACGGGCAGTCTCCGCCACCTCCTCAAACTGCAAAGATCCTCGCTAGAGGGCTGTCCGTCTCCCAGGACGCGATCCGGCTCACGGGAGTAAGCGTTAGCCGGCCTTGGGCTGGGAACGGGCCTGGCGCGGTTTGGCGGGAGGGGATGTCCCGGCACAGGGGTTCGCCGGGGGCCGAGGTCTCGCGGCTGCCAGGCTGGCGGAGGCGTCGGGTTTACGAGGGGTGCTGGGCCAGATTCCCTGCTAGGGGTAGGTCTCGAGGCCGCCAGGCTAGGGGCACTGGTGGAGTTATGGGTTCGGGGTCTCGCTGCAGGGCCGCGGCCAGGGCTTGGCTCCCGGGCTTGGGGTTCCTTTTGAGTGGGGGTCTCGCCCAGGTTCTGCGGTCTGAACTCGCCCGGCCGCAGCAAGCGCCGCAGTAAGCGGTGCGGTAGAGACCCGGTTGCCTGACAACGCGTTGACGCTTCCCTGTGAGCCCGCCACCCACA
The DNA here is from genome assembly GCF_014824575.4 of Sturnira hondurensis. Lineage (NCBI taxonomy): Eukaryota > Metazoa > Chordata > Mammalia > Chiroptera > Phyllostomidae > Sturnira > Sturnira hondurensis. Next base: position 33,947,103 of record NW_028082759.1, read on the forward strand.
GCCCGGAGAGTAGTTCTGCTGCGCTCCCGGGCGCTGTCCCTGCGCACCAGCTGGGTCTCGGCTGTTCCGCTAAGCCTGCCTGAACACTTTCCCTCTTCCCGGGTGCTGGTTAAAAGTTAACGTCTACTGAGTATTTGTGCCCCCGGCCCTGTTCCCAGCGTCTTGCTTTGCTAGTACAATTTATTTGATCACCGCCTTGTGAGGTCGTTGCTATTAAGGTCCTGGATCCACCTGACTCCTTGAATTGGAACCTGTTACAGCTGCTTTGATTCTAAGATTGTTATCTGGGAGGGCATTTGAATCCAGTTTTTAGTGATAGCCATGGGACTCATCTTTCGAGAGAGGTTGGCTCTCAAAATTTTAGGGTTAAAAAGTTTAGCTGGGATTTCCGAGAAGACTAAATTGTAAAGCAAACAAACCATCACCTAGTTTACAAACAGCTCTGAAAATGCAAGAGCCTAATAGCAACCATCATGAGTTTTTAAAGAGACAATTACCATCAGAGGTCCTATTTTAAATGAAAGAAGGGCTCTTCCTGTTGACAAGCTAAAAGGAATCCCATGAAAATCAGTGACATGCTCATTTCCCCCCTGCATTATTTTTTTCCCTAGGAGGACAGTGGCTTTCTCTTGGCTAAATATCTGCCGAAATGCACTCCAGGGATGAAATTTTGGGTCTCCTGCAGTACAGGTGACTTGAAAGGGAGCAGGTGCTTTTAGATGGGATGAATTGAAACCAGAGGCTTTCAGTACAGATTTTCTCAAGTGAAGTTTTCAGACAAGTGTGTGTTAACTGTTACAAACTTTGAACAGACTTTGGGTTACTTTTTTTTTTAAAATCCTCAACCGAGGATAGGTTTTACTGATTTTAGAGAGGGAGGAGGGCAGGGAGAGAAACATCAATTGGTTGCCTCCCATATGTGCTCCCAACCGGGGATGGACCCCACCAGCTAGGTATGTGTCTAGTCTGGGGATCAAACCTGTAACCTTTTGGTGTTCTGGCAGATGCTCCGGCCACCCGGCCAGGGCTTGGGTTGCCTTTTTAACATCATTCTGACTGCTTTCCTGAGTGGGAGACAAAGGTATTTGAGCAAATACCTTTGCTCAAATACCTCCAATTTATGCTACTGTCCTAGGTCATCATTAATGATGTATTGACAACTGCTAATGGATTTAATAGTGCTTTTATATACAGGTGTACCTTGGAGATAATTGTGGGTTCACTTCCAGACCACCACAACAAAGCTAGTCCTAATCTTTTTGCCAGTGGTGGGTCTTGCCTTCAATTTGTAAAAAATGCAACATCTGTGAAGTTCAATAAAGTGAAGCACTATACAGTGAGGTGTGCCTGTGTTCACTCTCTCTGTATTCGAATCCCTAACCTCCCTCTGCCCCCAGCAGTATGGTGTTTACTTCTTAGCAGCATTTAGGGGGATTTGTCAAATTTGGGTGTGCCCATGGAAGGAAGTTGCTCATCTCTCGGGAGAAAAAGATTGAGCATCTTTCATATGGTGGAAAGATCTCTGGATTGGGGGGGGAAATGAGAAACATTGTCTTGATTCACCTCATCCCTCCCTCTCTTCTGGGGCTCTTTCACAGACTCCTCCCCCACACCTGACATCCATGTGCTATCACTCCCTGATATTCTGTCCTCAGTTCTGTTCTCCTATGGTAGGCTCTCATTTTCTGGTCAGCCTCTTCTGTAGTTTTAATGATCTTGTAAAAAACTGCTACATCTTTTCTTCTAGTCTGGGCTCTATTCTGAACTCCAGACATATTCAAATAATTTACTACTTGATACATCCACTGGATCTTTTATGGGTCCTAAAGTCTCATCTGTTTAGACTGTGAGCCACTGTGACATGTGGCATTATCTTGTCCAAATGGAGAGCAAGGATCATATCTTAGTAGTGATTGAACTGTGTTTCAGTTCATCTCCAGGCACCAGCACCTTAAAGCCCTCCTTTAGGAGGTGCATTACGTATTTTCCATTCCTCATACTTCCTTGGGAGGAAATGTACACTTTACTCAGGAGGGAAAACGATGGGAGCAACATTTTTCGCTTCTGTGAGTGATGAAGGTAGGAGAAGGAATCGGGTATGCTCAATGATTTTGAGCTCAAAAACAGGTCCTCTCTGTTTTTCAGATTTGTGTAAACTTAGCAGGGTGAATACTTCTGGCTTGCTTATATTTCTACCTGTATGATAAGCTTAAAGGGCCTAAGTTTAAGATTTAAAGATGTCAGTTTGGATTATGATAACCAACTGTCAGTTACTGGTGATTTATATCCCAGTGTAATTTGGGAATTTTTAAAATATAAAGACGAGTAATGATGCATACAAAGACTATGAAAATATAACAAGAATTAATAAAACTGGTGATGTAATAATTTCTGAGTGTCAGATGTGCCGTATATTTTACATGCATCATTTTATTTTTTTCTTTATAACAACGCTGGAGTAGGTATTTCCATTTTACAGAAGCGGAAACTGAAGGATAGAGAGGCTAAAGAGTACCTTTGAGGTCAATCATATAAAATCAGTGATTGAATTGAGTTTCAAATCCAAGTCTTTCAGTTAAATGGTTTTCCTGAAAACTATTTATCTTCTACATACTGTGTACATAGCTACTGGGGAAAAGTCTGGTAATATCCTGAAAAAATTGTACAATTTTACATTGTAGATAAAGAATCCTATTCAGGTTTCTTTGAACTGATCTTTCTTATAACCATTTTTAAATTATAAATATTCTTTCTTTATTTTGTACTTAGACTCTACTCATTAATTCAGTCTTTTTGAATCACTAAATGATTCTTGAATAATTTTTTTAGTTGGTTTATGTAAGTTGCCACATGCTTTAGGAGTAAGAAAGAGGAAGTAGTCATAACTGTTAGAAGCTGGCTGTACAATCACCAAGGCCTTGGTGTTGCTAGGAGCTGGCCTGGCAATACTGTTTAGGCTTGGTGTTCTTCTGTTGAAGATAAACAACTGCACAGAACATCAACATTAGACCAAGGCTGCTTTGTGTCCCTGATGGGTCAAGATAAAAAACAATACCACTTCATAATCACATCCAAACACAGATAAAACGTGTATGTTGTCCAAGCCACAAAATGCCAGATATCCCCTCTCCCACCTAGTGTGAGTGACTGCTGCCTCTACCAGTTACAGTTTTAGCCTCACCCTGTAGATACGACTTGGTAAGTTGTTCAATCACAGAATTACCCTCACTTCCTGACTGCATTAAATCCAGAGCAGAGCAGAGCTTCACTTCCTAAAACTCTCCTCTAAATCACCTAATACAACTCCAAATCCTGTAAGTCTTTTCTAACACCCTCTTACTAAAATACTCCCATTCCCCATGGTGGGCATCAAGGATGCATGTCTCAATGCAATGAGGAATAGGCATCTCATTTAACTGCAGTAGTGTTCCCGTGTTCTTTATCTGGAGAGCATTGCCAGGAGAAATCTTATTAGTATCTCTTGACTCTCCAGTTTAATAGTAGAGATGTCTCTAATCAGATTAGACAGTAGAACAAAATTAGAAATGATTAAACATAAACTTATATTTGGTGAATCTCATGTTAGGGCATATATTATACTCACTACCATTGTTTAAAATATGTTTTATTACTATGGTTAGTATTATATAAAATCAAATCCAGAATTTATAATTGATGTTAAATTATAGTAAAGGGAAATTTAAGTATCTATAAATTCAAGGGAGAGTTCTTTCAAAGTTTAGTTAAACAAAGAAACGAACATGTTATATTAATAATTGTTAATTATTTGAAAGCCTTAGGTCAGAATTGAAACAAGCTTGTTACTTTTTTTTAGATTAATGACATTTCTGTCTAAATTAAAGTGCTGTAGCAAAGTAATATGTGTATACATACATATAATACCATCATTATCTTTTATTTCTATCAGACAAAATATTTAGGAAAATTTGGAGATTTTTCTTTTTTAGCATGAGAACTACTGTTTGCTCTTGGGCTCTTTTGAATTTCTACCAGAAAAATCTCTTGTGACAAAGAGCAAATTAAAAATGGCTAAATATATTAACTTTTGTTGGCATGTAATATATTTTGCTATAGCCATATTTTAAAAACATTGTGCTTTTTTGGAAGTTAAATAATAGAATGAACATTGTATTATGTACTACTTAACTGATATAAGTTTCAACATATTTCTTTTGGATAAAGATTGCATTTCTGCATTTTTTACAAATTATTATTATCCCCCAAATATTAAATTCAGTAGATTTTTTTAAAACTCTTGCTTGTGATATTGCTGGCTGGTTATTTTTCGTATTTTTTTATTCTGTGTGAATTATTTTCACTTGGTTTTCTTTATATCTTTAATTAGTTCTTTGTATCTTTTTCTACTTCAATTCTTTTGTCACCTTCTCAGAATATTGCCTGGCATTTGGTTCTGGCCCATTGCCTTCCTCCCTGTCTGTACTCATTTACCATAGCCTCAGCTATTATCTTTGAAGTAGTTAATTCTTAAATAAACATATCTAATATCCACTGCCTTGAATTTGAGTCTTGAGTTTCTAACCATTGGCTGGATATTTAACTGTCTCCAACTTAACATATCTAAACCAAACTTTTGCAAACCAGCCAGCTTCTTTTGACTTATTTCTGGCCAGGATTCCATCCACATTTAGTTTCTAGGACTTAAAATTTTGGTTTTCAGTGGCTCCTTTCTTGCTAAATAACCAGTTAGTCCCTGAGTTTTGTGGGTTTTTAGAAGATGTCTTTTTTTAAAAGTTACAGGTTTAACGAGGAAAAGAGTCTTTTCAAAAAAATGACACTGGAATAATTTTATAGCTGTATGCAACGCCCCCCCCCCCCAAAAAAAAAGAAAACTGAACCTTGGTAGTCCTTACCTTACACTGTTTGCAAAAATTAACTCAGAACAGATCATAGACTTAGGTGTAAGAAAACTATAAAACTTCTGAAAGTAAACATAGGAGGAAATACTTGTGATCTTGGGCTAGGCAAGAATTTCTTACATATGATACACAAACAATTTATTAAAAGTTGATGAAATATGGATCAATTGGACTTCAAAAAATTAAAAACTTTTGCTCTTAAGAACATCAGACAGATGTTTATAGCAGCTTTATTTATAATGGCCCCCAAATTGGAGGGAACCAAGATGTTCTTCAGTAGGTGAAGGAATGATTTAGCATCAAAAAAAAGAAATGAGTGATCAAGCCATGAAAAAACAATGAGAAGCCTTAGTATTGGATGCTGGTCAGGGAAAGAAGTCAATACTGTATGCTAACAACTATATGACATTCTGGAAAAGGCAAAACTATGAAGAGAGTAGAAAGATCAGTTGTGGGGAGGGAGGGATGAGTAAGTGGAGCTCAGAGGACATTTAGGATTCTACAACAGTGGATACATGTCATTATGCATATGAGGGCTGTCCAGAAAAAGTTCAGCCATTATTAATATAATGAAAATGGTTTGCATGACATTGATGTAACCTGGCAGCCAAGGGGAGTAGACTGGAATGCGCGTGTGTGAACACTGGCAACTTCACTGTACTAGTCAGTTGGGGCAGTAGATGCCATTGAGTGAGCATGTGTACTGTGTGGCTGTCACATTCAAAATGACTGTGAGTAGAGCAATGAATTGGCATCAAATTTTGCATTTAAACCTGAACATTCCTACATGGAAATTATTTGGGTGATTCAGAAGGCTACAGCTATGGGCAGCTGGTGATTGGCAGCTTCATCACAACGCGGCCACTCATGCGTTACATCTGCTGCAGTTATTTGGCAAAACATCAAATCATCCAGGTGACTCAGCCCCAGTGCAGCTCAGATTTGGCACCCTGCAACTTCTGGCTTTTTCCAAAACTAAAATCACCTTTGAAAGGGAAGAGATTTCAGACTGTTGATGAGATTCAGGAAAATACCACAGGACAGCTGATGGTGATAAGAAGAACTGTGAGGTCTCAAGGTGCCTACTTTGAAGGGGACTTAGGTGTCATTGTCCTATGTACAATGCTTCTTGTATCTTATATCTTCTTCAATAAATGTCTCTCTTTCATGTTACATGGTTGGATTTCTGGACAGACCTCGTATGTCCAAACCCATGGAATATATAATGCCAAGAATGAATTCCAAACTAAATGAATTGTAAACTGGATGTGTCAATGTGGGTTCATTGATTGTAAACAAATGTACCACTCTGGTGGGAGATGTTGCTAGTGAGGGATGCTATGCATGAGTAGGTCAGGGCATATGAGGTAAACATGTACCTTCTCACTTTTGCTGTGAATTTAAAACTTCTCTAAAGAATAAAGTCTTAAAAAAGAAGACATGATTAAGAAAACCTAAAAATAAACCATAGACTAGGAGAAAATACCTATAAAGCATACTTGATAAAGGATTTAAGTTAAAAAAATCATAAAAAATAATTAAAGCTCAATAATAAAAAACAATTTAATTTTTTAAAAAGATTTTATTTATTTATCTTTAGAGGGGAAGGGAAGGAGAGAAGTATCAATGTATGGTTGCCTCTTGTGAGTCTCCTGCCAGGAACTGGCCTGCAACCCAGGCATGTGTCCTGACTGGGAATCGAACCGTGATCATGTGGTTCGCAGGCCTGTGCTCAATCCACTGAGCTACGCCAGCCAGGGCAATTTAATTTTTTAAATGGAGATTTGAAGACATTTTACCACTGGTTATATATGGATGTACAGATGGCAAATAAGCACATGAAAAGTTGCTTAACATCGTAGTCCTTAGAGGAATGTAAGTTAAAACCACAATGAGGTATTGTGGTCTTGCATACCTAATATAATGACTAAAATAAAAAAGACTGAAAATAACCAAACATTGGTGAGAATATGTAGAAATTGCAACTCTCATTCAAGAGAGTTTTTTCATTTTTTATCAATTTTTAATCAGTTGTGCTTTTTGTGTCATATGTAAGAAATTTTTGCCTAGCACAAGGCCACAAATATTTTTTCTGTGTTTTAGTTTAGAAGTTTTATAGTTTTTCTCTTGTACATGTAAGTCTGTGATCTGCGTTGAGTTAATTTTTGCAACACTGCTGGTTGGAATGTAAATGATACAGCCACTTTACACTTAGAGGAACCATTTACAGTTACTAAAAATGTGAAACTCAGAGTTACAGAGGACTCATTAGTTTCTCTCCTAGGTTTGTATTAAAGGGAATTAAAAACATTTGTCCACACAAATACCTGTACATGAATGTTTGTAGAAGCATATTTCAGAAATAGCCCCAAAATGGAAATAACCCAAATATCCAGCAGCGAATGAATAAACAAAATGTGGTATTTTCGTATAATGGAAAGTACCTAACAATAAAAAAATAACTACTTATTAGGAAATGCAACTGCATGGATGAATCTCAAAAACATTATGGTGGACCCTGGGTGGGTAACTTGGTTAGAATGTCATCCTGATATGCCAAGGTTGTGGGTTGATCCCTGGTCTGGGCACATGCAAGAATCAACCAGTGAACAACTAATTGATGTTTTCTCTCTCTCTCTCTCTTTCTCTCTGTCTGCCTCTCTACCCTTACCTCCTTTTCTCTCTCTTTCTAAAATCAAGAAATAAAAATTAAAATATTATGGTTAAGTGAAAAATGCTAGACACAAAAGACTACATATTGTATGATTTATATGAAATTTCTAGATCAGGCAAAACTATGGAAACAGAAAACAGATCAACAGTTGACTGAGCTGGGGGTGAGAGTGAGGATCAATTGCAAAAAGGCATGAGAAAAATTTTGGGGCTGATGGAAGCTTTACAAAGAGTGATTGTGGTGATATGCATAACTCGATGAATTTACTAACAACTTATGGAGTTGTTTAATGGGTGAATTTTATGGTCTATAAGTTTCTTCAATAAAACAACCACTTATGAATATAAAAACAATTCCAGGGCTCAATGAAAAAATATGAATTTATGAGTCTATACTGATAATAAGCCAATAAATAAGTGCAGATGAAGAAAGGGCTATTAGAATAAAATAAAAGGCCAGTGGGTAAATAAGTGCAAGGAATGGTGGAATTGGAAAATCAGCATTTTGCAGCCATTTAGAATTAGAGATTTGATTAGTTAAGAACCATCAATTGATGCTTAATCTTAGACATTCTGATTAAGAGCAGGATATTTTCATGGTCTGGAAGTATCTCCCTTAGATTGCTAATAGTTACAAGAAAATGGTAGTACAGAAATCAGACATCTAGACCAGGTGATCAAAAATAACCGCTAATAAAGGTTGCATGGACATCGTGTACCACTAATTGTTGATACTTTGAGGACACATCACCATCTAAGAAGTATTTCTCCTGAGGATGCATAACCTGAATTTAACCATGAAGAAACATCAGGCAAACCTCAAAGGAGGACTGTTGGGTAGGCTGTCCTCCTTTGGAGGAAAGTATGGAAAAAAGACAAAGGAAAGTATGGAAATGCTTCAAATTGAAGAAGGCTAAAGAGACATAACAATGAAATGCGATACCTAACTTAGAATGAATCGTGAGTTGGAGAGAGAAAAATATGTTGTGAAGGACACTATTAGGTCAGATGACAGCGCTGGAACGTGAGCAGTAGATTAAAAAGAATTAGTGTTCCTGAGGTTGATAATTGCATTGAGGCTATATAAGAGAATAACCTAATTCTTTTTTAAAATAATTTTTTATCCTTATCTGAGGATATGCATATTGATTTTAGAGAGATAAGAAAGGGGTGGGGGGAGTAGAAAGAGAAAAACTGATTGGTTGCCTCCTGTATGCACCCCAACTGGGATTGAACTTGCAACCTAGGTATGTGCCCTAACTGGGGATTGAACCCATAACATTCTGGTGCATGGGACGATGTTCCAACCAATTGAGCCACCTATCCAGGGTGAGAATAACCTAATTCTTAACATACTTTGAAACGTTTAGGGATAAAAAACCATGATATATGTAATTTATCCTCTAATTTTAGAAAAAGATTGAGTGCGTAAAGAGAGAACTTGTGTGAACACCACGAGAAGTAATGCAAACTCTTAACAGCAGATAAAAAGTATATCATTGTTCTTTGTGCCATTCTTATTGTTGCAACTTTTATACAAGTTCAAAATTACCTCCAGATAGTTAAAAAAAACTTTAAAAACAGAGCTTTAAATTAAGGTTCAGAGGTTTGTTTGGTTTTTTTTTTTTTTTTTTTTTTTTAATATATGGTAGGGATGGTGGTGGTGGATGTTTTCTTTTTTATTCAGATATTTTAAAATCTATTGTAGATGTTTTGGGGGAGTTGTGAGAGAAAGGAGGCAGGTATATTTTGGTCAGGCTTGTTTGAAGTTCATAATTTGATAAGTGAGATTGAATACTAAATGTAGACTAAACCTGCATGTTAATAATTAGACCCAAAATACTCCAATAGTTGTAGCGATGCTCATTGCAGTGTTTTTTTTATTGTTGTTGTTATTTTTAAGTATCTGAAAAAATGGCCGATAATTTGGATAAATTTATTGAAGAGTGCAAAGCCAAATTGGCCAAAGACAAAGCAGAATTGGAAAGTGATCCACCTTACATGGAAATGAAGGTAAGGTTAAGCATTTTCTTCCAACCTGTTTCATTAAAGTTGGTTTCGAAAGTTAATTAACCCTGTGTAAATGCAAGCATTCTCTTCTTTGAGTTGACTCTTCACTTTCATACTGTAGCGTGGCTATGCTGATTCTGGACAAGGTTTCAGTGATTTAAATGCAGTGTTTTGTTTGTGGTGTTTTATACCTCACAGTTTCTCCTCTCCCTTATTAGAGTTTTGGTTAATTTTGTATCTGCTTCATAAAATGGTTAAGAGACTACCTCTAGTACAAGGAACTTTCAGAATAGAAGCAGAATAGATATAAAAGCAACTTTTTATTCTATGTGGAAAAGTTCACTATTTTAATGAATCATTGTTTTAACATTTTTGAAGCCCACAAAACTGAATTTATTAGGATAGTATATTGATAGTATTTGTTTTATTGTATACTTTTTCAAATATAAATTTGTTAAAATGTTTCCGAAAGCAGTTCAAAAAAACCTTGCTTAAACTTTCCTATTTTTGTTGGAAGTGATTCAACAAATTTTAGCAAATACTTATTAAGACTGCTAGGTACTGTGCTAGGCTCTAGCAATACAGCACCAATCTAGACAGATGTGGCGCCTTTTCTCATGGGCTCAGTACATGTAATAAGATAGAGGATATAGATTAATCTGTGCCACATGGTCCATTGTAAGGAGGGTAATCACATGTACTGGTCTGTACAAGACAGTCCTGGTTTACCTGTTGTCCCAGTGTCTCATTTGGTTTAGCATTTGTCCTGGACAAAGGCATCTTGGTTGAGATGATGAATACTATGGGTACTCTAATTATATAGGAACTTACATATTTAACATTTACTGTGTGCAAAATATGGATGAGGCCAAGTCTTACAAAGTTACTTGGAATTTCACATGAGATGAGATAAGTACTGTTATTATCATTTTATAAATGAGTAAACTGTGGCATGAAGAAGTTAAGTGATGTGACTAAAGCGATAGTTAGCAGATGGGGCTTTGATCCCTGGCAATATGAATCCTGTGCTTATTCTCTTAACTACCATTCTAGGTTGTCTTTCTTTCAAAATACCTGCCATGTACAAAGAATTATGCAAAAGACCTTACATGTATTCTCATTTAGTGATAATATCTCTGTGAAGTAGATGGAATTATTTTTTTTCAGGTCAGGAAAGTGAGGCCAAAAGGGGTTAAGCAATTTGTCCAAGTGCACACAGTGGTGGGTTCAGAGGTGCGTCCAGCTCCCCAGTCCATGCTCTTAACCACTCTCTAGTACTTAGGACTGGCTTACAGTGTTTAAGTACAGCTTTATTACAGTTTCTAATATTAAATAGTACACAGATAATAACCTGTAAGTCTTAGTTCTAAGTATCACCTGCTCAGTGAGGCCTTGTAGTATGTCCCCCATCATTTTTGGGCCTCTGTGCCCTGCTCTGTTTTTATCCATAGTCCCACCCTACCACTCTACATATTTCATAGAGTAAGTATGTATTATGATTTTTGTTTGTATCTGCAGTAGTTTGTAAGCTCCATAATGGCACACATTATTATAATTTTTTTCACTCATGTATTTCCAGTGCTTGGGACAGTGCCTGGCAAGTGCCTATTGATAAGTGAATGAGCTAAATATTAGAACATTTATTATAGTATTAAATCCTTTGGTTAATTCTGCAAACTTTAATTTCTTTTAGGATATACCATATAATTTTGTCAAGTTGTTTAATTAAAATACTGAGATGAATTTTCTATTTTGTAGGGTTTTTTCCCTTCTGCTTTTGTAAATATTACATCTCTTTCAGGGAAAGTCATCAGAGAAACTTTCTGAAAACAGTAAAATATTAATCTCCATGGCTAAGGAAAACATTCCACCAAACAGTCAACAGACCAGGAGTTCCTTAGGTATGTCATTAGGTGTGCTAAATTGATTTTAAGATATTCGTAGTAGACTGTTTTGAAAGAGCTTTGTCTTGTCAGTAAAAAAGATATTCTTGGAATCCTGGTAACTCCTTTCTCAAATCTTACATGTGACAGATGGACTACATATGAACTATAACACATACTGAGAACCTTGTAACTTTTAAAATGTTATTGCCTTTATTATGATTTGTGGAAATCATAGGAATAAGTATAATTAATTAAAATTAATTGAAAATCTGAATAGAGTTTGTGTGTGTGCATGAAAGAGGGCGAATGAGCAAGAGAAAGTATGTTAATTATTGAATAGAAATGGTGGACTTTTAAATCCAATGGTGGACTTATAAATCCAAGAAATGTGCTTAATGGATGCAAACTGCTGTTTGGTGAAAGACCATTTTAATGATTGATGACTATATTGGAATTTTAAAGAAGTTAATACTGCAGCCATACTAATTCTTTGATTATGGTCTGATATGACAGTATTTGGAAACTGTAAATTCCTTTCTCTGAGAGGAAAGCTGAATGTGTTGGGAGGCATCATCATTTTTGCATGTTTGTTTTCTTCTCTTTGACACAACAGAGCATCCTTTGTGACTGCGTAACTAGAGCTAGGGAACTGGTTACTAGTTATTATGCTTCCTGTCTCTACGTTATCAGACTAAAAATGAGGTACTTATAATAGTGTGTTCTTCCTTTCTCTCGTTCCTTCCTCATACTTAGACATTCATTCATATATTCATTCACACCTTTATTCGGTGAACATTTCTGGGTACAAGTTGTGTGCCAGGCATTATAAGATTGAATAAAGCATGGACTAGGCTTTAGTGGGTTTTATAATTTCTTTGTGGTACTCCATTCTCAAAGTAAGAATTAAAATGTTCTCTCTTTGAATTCTGAATCTTTAGATTCCTTTGTGAGGAAAAAATGCCTTTCTAAAATGAGTTAAAATTCCAGGCATATGGAATGCTTTAGATTTCTTTTGGAAAGAGAGCTGGGAACCTGGGTAAGAGGTGTCCTCAGGAATTCTCTGTTACACCCTTATTCAACAGGATTTAGGGAGGCCAGAAATGTGTATAAAAAGAATTCCAGAGTGTTTATAGTGAAAAGTGGAATTTAGTGTTGTAGAAAAATCAATAGGCATTCACTTACATTTATACTACTTTGGCCTTTTTGTCCCTAAAATATTTCTGTGATGTAATAAAGCAGTGATACGACACATTCATGCTAAAAGCCTATCATTTAGCTACACTGTGAAGACTAGGCAAAAAAAAAAAAAAAAAGTAATGATACCCTTATCAGTTCATATTGCTGTCAATTACTTTATATTGGTTGTAGCCAACTCTCCAAGGAAATTTTTTATTTTGTTTAGAAAAGATAAGTCAGATAAATTACATTACATAGTAGGACAAAAAAAGGTAGGGAGCTTCAGAAATCAAATACTTATCTGATATCTGTGCTTTCTGACATAGTATTTTATTATTTAAAATATTTGAAAAGTATGTAATGTGATTATAATAGCTTTACTGAGGTGTCTATGGCATAGCATAAAGTTTACTCATTTAAATTGTGCAATTTAGTGGTCTTTAGTGTATTTATAAGTTGTGCAGCTGTCACTCATGTCATCACCCAAAATGTAATTTTACTTTTGAACTCAATGTAAGGAAACACTGCTGAAAATTGAAGTTTTTCTTAAAAAATTGTCCTTTTACAGAATTTTTGTTTGGGGTGATGAAATGGATAGGGGTGAGGTGACTCCCAGTCAAGATGGAGGTGTAGGTAAATGGGGCCCGCTTCCTAGCACAACCATAGCAAAATTACAGCTGAACTACAGAACAGATATCACTCAGAACTGTCAGAAAATTGAGCTGTATGGAACTCTGACAACTAAGGAATTAACAAAACCACATTCGTCCAGATGGGTAGGAGGGGCGTAGATGCGGAGACATAGAGCAGACTGGTCTCATACCCACATGTGGTGGATATAAATCGAGGGGATATCTTGGGAGCGAGGGAACTCAGCCCCATACCAGACCACTCAGCCCAGCATTCCATTGCCAGGAATAAAAGTCCCCGTAAATTCTGGCTGTAAAATCCATGGAGCAGTTGGGTTGGTGGAAGAAACTGCAGGATTCTCAGGTGTCTCTTTTTGGAGGGCCCTGCACATAGACTTACCCAGACATTCCCAGTGGGCTCCAGCACTGGCGAAGCACCTTTGGGGCACTAGTGGCATATGGGGAGGAACTGAAGTGTCTGGCACCAGGGCAAGAGCTGGAGCACAGGTTTCTCCAGCACAGAACTGCAGGCAGCAGCCACTGTTTCTTTTCTGAGCCTTCCCCCCTACAGAACCCAGTGTGGCTGCACCATACCTGAGACTCTTATCATTCTGACTCACACAGCTCTGTCCTGATGATTAACTAAGGCTCCACCCCATCCCAAGTACCAGCCCACCCAAGCTGGTAACAGTGGCTTTTGTATAAGAATGGCTGGACTAGACAAGGGCTTCAGACTTTCCTAGATCTCAAACGTATCAGCTGAGTCGGGCATCTGTACCTCTCTCTGAGTGGCCCCAGCACCAGCAGCAGCTATCAGCAGATTGCTTTATAGCTTACACCCAGAGGCACCAGACAATGCAGGTGGTGGCTGACACTGGCTTGTACCACCTGGAATACTGCGGAGCCTGTGCACCCAGTGGATAGTTACACACTGTGTTGGAGCACCAAAACCCAACCAACTCCACCAGCCATGGGGGGGAGGAGATTGGTGGCCTGTGGTCACAGCCAGTCCTACCAGCTGTCTGGCTTGGGTAAATCTCTCCTATTGACCTGCTGACAGCAATTAAGACTCAGTTACAAAGAGTGGAAGTACTCAGTCAACACCTAGGGCACACCTCCAGTACCCAGCTTGGGGGATGGGGAATGGGGGATGCTGTGCTACTTCCCTACAGGACACGCTTGGTAGCCTGCCCTACTACAATTGGCCACACTACCAAGACACAGAGTCAAACCAAGTCTACCTAATACATAGAAACAAATACAGGGAGGCTGCCAAAATGAGACAAACATGGCCCAAATGAAAGAACAGAATAAAACTCCAGAAAAAGGACTAAACAAAATGGGGAAAAAAAGCAATCTATCAGGTGCAGAATTGAAAACACTGGTTATGAGGGTGTTCAAGGAACACAGTGAGTACTTCAACAGTATAAAAATGATCCAATCAGAAATGAAGGATTATTTGAAATAATGAACACTAATTGAAATAAAGAACAATTTATAGGGAATCAACAGCAGAATGGACGAAGCTGAGAATCAAATCCATGATTTGGAACATACGGAACAAAAAGATATCCAATCAAAACAGCAAGAAGAATAAATCCAAAAAACAAGGGTAGTATAAGCAGCCTCTGGGACAATTTAAATGTTTCAACATACACATCATAAGGGTTCCAGAAGGAGAAGAAAAAGAGCAAGAAACTGGAAACCTATTTGAAAAAATAATGGAAGAAAACTGCCATAATTTGGTGAAGGAAATAGTCATGCAAGTCCAGGAAGCACAGAGAGTCCCAAACAAGATGGCTGCAAAGAGGCCCACCCCAAGACACATCATAATTAAAATGCTGAACATTAAAGAGAGAATCTAAAAGCAGCAAGAGAAAAGCAGACAGTTACCTCAAAAGAAGCTTTGCAGACTAGAGGGGACTGGCAAGAAGTATTCAAAGTAGTGTAAAGCAAGAACCTATGACCTATATTGCTTTACCCAGCAAAGCTACCAGTTAGAATCGAAGGGTAGATAAAGTGCTTCTCAGGCAAGAAAAAAACTAAAGGAATTCATTATCACCAACCCCTTATTAAATGAGATGTTAAAGGGATTTATTTAAGAAAAAGAAGATCAAAACTATGAACATTAAGATGTCAATAATACATAACTATCAGAAATTGAATCTAAAAAACTAAGCAAACAAGCAGAACAAAAATGGAATCACAGATATGGAGAACATTGGGATGGTGGTCAGTGGGGATGGGTCTGGGGAATGGGGGAAAAGGATCAGGAATTAAGAAGTACAAATTAGTAGTTACAGAATAGGTAGGGGGATGTTAAGAGCAGATATAGGAAATGGAGTAGCCAAAGAACTTATATATATGACCTATGGACACGAACAAAGTAGGGGGGATTGCTGGAGGGAGTTGCGGGTGCCTGGGGAGCACAAAGGGGGAAAAATTGGGACAACTCTAATAGCATAAAATATTAAAAAAATGAAATGGTGGTGGTTGCACAACGTTTTGAATGAACTTAATGACACAGAATTATATGTTTAAAGTAATTAAAATGGTAAATTTTTATTATGTATATAAAGTTTTTGCACAGTAATAATTAATATCCATTTATGTGAAATGAGAATTGGTGGCTTAACTTTGAAAATTTTCGGAAATTTCAGTCTGAGCTATGTATGGTCCTAATTTTTCTCAAACATGTTACAGCAAGGATGTTCTTACTGGTTAAAAATCATGGTATTAATTTTCAGACTTAAAGCAGACATTAAAATTGTTGTAGGTATTTTTGTAGAATTATCAGTGGAATTAACTGAAATAAAGCTTTTCTTTGCTTTAATTTTGCTGTCCTTGATAAAGCAAGATACCAAGCAGTACAGAACCATTATCTAAAGGGGGAAGGAGTAGTATGAAACACACAAGAACACACAGGCACACGATATTGAAAGTGTCTATTTATAGATGTGTAAAAAGTCTCTGGAGGGAGTGAAAAGAAACAGGAATATTGGTCGTTCTGGGCAGAAGAGCAGGGTAGCTGGGGTTCATGGTGGAAGCGATATTTTCCAATATGTGGGTATATTAACCATTGAAACATTTTAAATAGAAAAGTTTTTTTATCCTGATCCTAGTCTTCAGAGTGAGTGTGACTATATTCCTTCCTACTGTGCTTTGTTACAGGAGATTTTACTGAACTTGATATTGGTTTGAAAATGAGCTACATTACTTTAAGAAGTTGTTTTCTTTCTAGGACTTGATTATGGATTGAGTTTACCACTTGGGGAAGACTATGAACGGAAGAAACATAAACTAAAAGAAGAATTGCGGCAAGATTACAGACGCTATCTTACTCAGGTAGGGTTCTGTAAATTAGTTGAGTCTTATGCTTCAGAAGTCATGTCCTAAATTTGTTTTCCTAAGATTTAGTTATATGTATTAATTTTTAGGTTTTCAGTGGCATCAGCAACAGGATATTGTAGAGAAAGTTGAGTAACATATGTGACATTGACAGAGAAAAAATGGTGTTGAAAACTGGTGCCATGGCATAGCAGACTCTTGATTTTTGGAGAAGGGCAGGGTTTCTAATTTTAAATGAAATCATAAATTCTGGTTGTTTGTTTTCCATAAAATTATGGTTTAGGATAGCCCAGGTAGGATTTCCTACTCCTCTATTCCCTCAACTATGTATTAAAATAACACATGGAGTTCTAGTTGCTAATTGTTTTCCTATGAGCTAAGTTTATAAAACTTTATTTAACATACTTAATCACAGTCTTTGCTTTATGGCTTAATCTGTATACTTAAGCAAAACTTTTAAGTGTATTTTGTTAAATTGTGTAATAGCTAAATTAAAGATTTAAATTTTAAGATGCAGTTTATATTTTAGGTTATAAAATTATTTTAAACAAGAATGGTGTTTGTAGTCATCCTAGGATATTCTTTATTTTTTCGACTACTTTATGACGCTTGTTCCAAATTTCTAAGTTCTCTTTTGTTCTGATTTGTACATGATGAGAAAGGACTTTGAATGTATTTTATCAATGGTTTGTTTCCCTTTAGGGTATTACAGAAGCAAAGAGAAAGGTAGGCTTGCTTGTAAAATGTTCTCCTTTAGATTTTTTTTTTTTAGATCTAGTAGCTTGCAGTCATTGGCACCTTTGATATTGCTGTTCTCCTATGAGAAAAATAGCTTTATCGTGATTTTGAGAGTTTTGAATGGTACCATTTTGTATTTTTGCATTTAGCGAGATGACATAATTTTTCTTTAACTCAGTTAAGCATTCTTTTTGATGCTTTGCATTTGTTTTTGTTGCTTTCTTATGCTGTCCTTTAGAAGTATTCCACATCTGTTGTGAGTCCATTTGTTCTCATCATGCCAGCTTTATTCTTCAAATTATGCTATAATCACATTAAGATTAATAAAATAATAGGATATTAAAGATATTCTAAGATGTTTTTGAACTACATGTTGTCAGGATTTGGATCACTTGATATTTTTGCATCCAAACATGTGGATTGCATTTGTAAATTTATATTGTAAAACAAAGACAGACAATTTTATAATTTTATAATTGTGGTTTTATAAAACTTTTAAAAAAGAATCTCACACACTCATTCACCATTTAACCAACACTTTTTAAACACTTACCATGAAAAATTAGGTATGCATCCTATCTTTCAGGGACTTAGAATCTAGCTGTAGAGATAACATTCATGCGGTTCAGAAAGTGACAACTTGAACAAGAACGATAGAATGATTAGGAAAGGCCTCACAGTGTTATTTTGTAAGACATTACAGGACGGGTAGAATTGGATGTTAGAGGGTGAATTGATTTAGGAGAGGAAGCTTTTTAGATAGCGAATATAGAGTAAAGGCAAATTTGTGGCATAGACCTTAGTTCTGTATGAATGAGGTATATTAGGTTTACCAGCCTGACTGAGTTGGATTCTTTCTGGGAGTAGTAAGAAGTAATGATGTAATGATAGAGAGGATAGGATCCAGTAGAAGTCAGTTGGATGTTTTTACTTGGTGTGTGAAAGGCAGTGGTGAAACATTTACCTCCTGAAGCAGCCTGTGAGGAGCTTGGTAGCTGCTTTACACAGTTCTGCAAGTTAGACACTCTTATCTTATTGTCCTAAATCAGTACTGTAGATTTTTACCTGATCTCTCCCGTTAATTCTTAGTCCATTCTTTATTCTGCTTTCCAGAATGATCCTGCCCTTTACTGATCTAAATACCTCAGTGTCTTTTCACTCTCTTCAGGATAAAAACTCGAATTCTGTAGGATGGCACTTGAGGGCTTTCATGTTTCAGCCCTCAAGTACAAGACCCTGGCCTTGTACCTTGTTATCCTATCCGCTCCCCTGTTTACTGGGGTGGGTTTTCCTCTGACGGCTGCTATTTTCACTTGTAGATTTGACATTTCTTCATAGGTGTATGATTTTAAAAATGAACAGTGGTGGGAGGCATACGAAGAAATTGCCTTTGTGAAGAGATCAAGGAGTATAGTTGTTTAAATTCAAAGTGATGTGCAGGAGTTTTTGGTGTTGGTTATCAAGAATGCCGTTGTGGTAGAGAAACAATAGTTCCCTAATATGAAAGAGATGATTTTGGTTGACATCTGAGAAAGTGGGAGTGAAAGGAAAGCAAAGGAAAGAGAAAGTTGTATAGGATGTCGGGAGGTGGCTCCAGTGGTTTCATTGACACTGGGGTTATGTACATTTTCCAAGTCCCGTTCTTTCTGTATTTCTTGTACAATCTAGGCTTGTAGTTTGCATGGATATTACCAAAAAATCAAATCTTTAAATTTTGTCAATGAGAACCATGAAAATATACAACTACCCTCTCTACCATCTCTTTTCATGTTTTTAGAATAAAAGACACTTGACCATCTAATAATACAGAAAGGACATATTCTTAGAAGAACGTTGTTAAATTGAATCAGTAAATTTATGATTTCAGCCCAGGTGTCTCTTCTGAACTTCAGAGTTTTCTATATGGCTGCCTATATGACATTTTCACCTAGGAATCTAATGGATGTCTGAGGTTGAACATATGTACAAGGAAGGGAATGCCAGATTTCTGTTTTTCCCACTCCTGTTACCTAGAAACTGGAACTACCTGTAGCCAGTTCTTTTAATTTTCTTAGTATGTTATAGCACTTCTAATGTACCTTTATGTTTATTATTTTGTCAGTTTCTCCTGCTTGCATGTAAGCTTCAGCAAGGCAGGAATTTTATCTGTTCTCTTTACCAATGAATCTCAAATGTATCAAACAGTTGGGAAATTGTAGAAACTCAATATTTATTGAATGAGTGAGTGAATGACTAAAATTTAGCTTTTCGCAAAACTCACCGTATTGCCCTTATTGTTTGTGTTATTCATTTTATGAAAAATTTCAAACATCATTTTGGACCTGGATTGAGAGTGGGGAATTGCTCAGTGACGGACTGATATGTGCTCTCTCTCTTGCCAGGGTTAGAACTGGAATGTGTTTTTTTGGTATAACTCTACAAAATGATTAAGTTTACAGTGTATTTTGGTATATACAGGGACTGCCATATTATTTGGTATATATGGTAACTGTCATATTATTTCCCTTGACAAATAAATTTAGAGTTCTACCAACTTTCAAATTAGCTTTTGTCGCACAAATAAGTTATTCATAAATTTAGATTTAATGAAACAATATTAATTTAGTTTTATTAATCTTTCTGTAATGTTTTGAAAATTATTGAAGCTGTTAGTACATTGTTTGGTAGTTTGTTTACATGTTTATTTACATGTTTGTTTCCCTGACAGAACTGTAAATCTCTTGAGTATAGGGAACATATATTCTTTGTCTCCCAACCACCTTAAAAAACAGAAAACTATTAGATGGTCAATAATTGCTTGTTTAATGAATAAATGAGAGGCATGGAACTGGACAGGTTAATAACTATTGATTTTTTAATCCTCATAACCTACTCCTTTAAATCACATCCCTGTTTTATAGACAAAGAAACTGAGGCAGAGAAATTAAGTAACTTCTTCCAGATTATATACTACCAAGCAGTAGATTATATACTACTGGGGATTGTGTAAATTTTTTACTAATTCCTGTGTTTGCTTTATAGTTATTCAAAGAGATATTACATTTTTTATCTTCCTGGATCCTTATACCAGCTTCAGTAGGCAGAGCAGATACCACCCCATTTTACAGAAGAAGAAGGTCTGGGTCAGGGAGGTCAAGTGGCTTGCTCAGTGTGGCACGACTGAGAAGTGTCGGGGCTACTCCTTGAGCCTAGCTCTTCTGACTTCTTGTCCGATGCTCTCTTTACTACACTGCATTACCTAAATGTTCACAGGACAGAAATGGTGGGGCACGTAAAAAAACAGTCTTCATAGTTTATATCTTCTGGGGTTTTTAGTAGTTATCTGCTTCATAATTGCAGAAAAAATAGAAAGAAACATTAATGCAGCATGCGTAGGATATTTGTGAGGAAGTTTAAATTTTCCATAATGAAAGAATAGGAAGGCATTGAGAATGAAGACTATGTGCTTAGAAGAGAAATGTGAGTTAAGAAAGTTTCTTTTTTGTCTCATGCTTTATAAAATCATTTTGAATCAATAGTTATATATGTATTACAAATGAAAATGAAGACCTGATTCTCCTCTTCAGAGAGTTGTTGATTGGAAGAAAGTTCTCTTTTTTTCTAATATGATCTCTATATATTTGTAGTTTCTGTCTTCATCTCCATTTTATTCCTTTGCTCTGCATAATGTAATAGCTTAGAATATCAAACTTAGAGACAGTTTATGAAACATATTTTACAAAGGCAATTAGGTAATATGTTTTTTTAATGTGTATATATACAGAAAAATTTTCTATCCACGAGTGAAACAGATCCATCTACTCTGGGAGTTTCTCTTCCTATTGGTGACAGGTTATCTGCCAAGGTAGGTGGATAGGAGTAGTTATTCTGGGTAGCAGTTATATGAGGGATCAAAATTATGAAAGAACATATTCCTGATTTAGATTCAAACAGAAGATTATATCAGTTTTTATACTTGAAATGTATATATTTTCCAAAAGTCTATAGTCTCTAATTGTACTGTTTAATTTTTTGAATGTTATATTTGTTACCAGGTGATGTGATATATTTCTTTAATACATTGATCAATTGAATATCCAGCACTAGTTCCTGAGCTATGAAGTTTATGCTCTGTAACACAGTGAGATGAGTGGAGAGTATACTGAGCTTTTATGTCGGGTGAGGGCGTGGGGAGATTGGGAAGTCTGTTTCTGTCGCTTCACAAATACATGTACATATTCTTTAGAGGTTTCAAAAGAAGTTTTATATTGTGATATTTTACTGACTGTAATAATTTAACATTTTTATGTTTAAATACAACAAAGATCCGTCCTTGGCCAGTGTGGCTCAGTTGGTTGAAGCATTGTCTCTTAAATCAAAGGGTTGCAGGTTTGATTCCCAGTCAGGGCACACATGTAGGTCTCAGGTTAGGTCCTCAGTCTGGGTGTATAGGAGAGGCAACCTATTGATGTTTCTCTGCCCCATTGATCTTTCTCTCCCTCTCTCTCTCCCTTCCTTCCTCTCTCTTTAAAATCAATAAGCATGTCCTCGAGTGAGGATGGATGGATGGATGATAAATACGTACATATATACATACAACCGGGATCCTTCTTTAGCCTGGAAAGAATGGTTGGCAGCAGATCTTTAGAGAGGGGGATGAAGGGTGGGAGAAGGAGATTGCCCTGAAAGGAAAGAAGAAAAGTTACCTGGTCAGATCTCCTTGAGAACATGCTAATGACACACTTCCTAGCAAACACATTACGTGTTTACTAGTGGGAAAGATTTACTAGTGAGAAAGATTTATTTATGATGCTTTTGAAATAGTGCACCTGGATTGTCTAGGATTGCTGTTGGTAAACAAACCTAGAATCCATGGATCTATGGGACATGACTCCTTGGAAAATGTAATCTGAGCTATACAACTACTGGACTGTGAAAGGGAGATGTTTCTCAACCGAAGCATCTCCCTTTTATTAGAGACCTCGTGTTAATCTGGACCTAAGTATGTTGTAATGCATATTTTAACATGGCAAGAAAGGGGAATTGCATCGATGGTCTATACCTTCCTGCTTCTCCTGTGCCTTGCAACTACTATTGTCCTTGAAATTATTAGTAAAACATGATTGTGGGCAAGATCTCTGATTTGTGTGTCTGATTTAACATGAAGATACTTTTTCCTGAAATTGAAGTTAACATTGCCTTTTGGTGTTTATTTCAAGGAAAGATTGAAGCTTGAACGCAACAAAGAATACAATCAATTTCTCAGGGGTAAGGAAGAATCCACTGAAAAGTTCAGACAGATAGAAAAGAGTACTGAGGTAGGTATTGCTTTTTAAGTAAATCTTTAATACTACAAGATGAATATTTTGTATTTACTTGAAATATTTTTATGTTAGACATACCAGTTGGTTTTTAATGTGTTATTTAAAAAATAAGTTGAATTATACTAAACATAGGATATTTAAATATTTAGTTTTGTAAATGGTTTTGTGTTATGTTGAAGAACTTACCATACCTTTTAACTTCATTTTAATTTTAGAGTTTGGTTTTAAGTTATTTTTGTCTATTTTAAGTGTTTTTTGTATTGTCAGTTTCTAGCTATGTAATATTTTTTCCAAATTTAAGGATGGTTAATATTACTAGGGCCAAAAAATTTACCATCTCCTTTCTTTGTGTTGAGAAAAAATTTTATTGGAAATATTTTGAAGCAGTATTTAACTCCTAAAGTATGTTCAGTATCTCCTGGGGTAGGAATTGGCATTTAGTTTATTTTCTCTTTTTATAGCTACTTATCCATATTATTGTTGCCTGTATATTTGATAAATCTTGTTATTAAATGATAAATTTTAATGATAAATGATAAGTATCTCTAATGGGTGATTAACCCTTAGAGTTGAGGTGATGGACTAAGGACACCATTTAAGAAATAACATCTCATTAAGATCTATTTCTTTCTTTTTTTTAATTGACCAGCACAAAAGTCAAAGGAATAAAAAACCTATTAGTCAGGTTAAACCTGATTTACTTTCACAAATACAAACATCTTATCAAAATTCAGAGGGTCCCAGTAGAGACGTCTTGACTCCTTCAGAGGCATATGAAGACCTTTTAAACCAAAGACGACTAGAGGAGGACAGATACCGACACCTTGATGATGAAATTGAATTAAGGAATAGAAGAATCATTAAAAAAAGGAATGAAGAAGTGGACATTTCCAATAAAAAACATCAAAGGTATGCCAGCAAGGTGGACATCCCAGATAGAAGATTTGACAGGTTTCATGAGCATCGTGTCTTGGACAGACACTACCATAGACCAGACCAAGATCCTGAAGTAAGTGAAGAAATGGACGAGAGGTTTAGATATGAAAGTGATTATGATAGAAGACCTTTGAGAGTATATACAAGTGACAGGTATTTACAACTTCATTTTTATTTTCTTTACTTGCTTAGTATTATCGTTGTTACTTTTTATCATTATGTTAGGGAAAAGCAGTTCCATTTGATTTACATATTTAATTCTAAGATGCTGTCAGCTTTCAGTTGCACCATTAGTTAATGTGCTCCTGGGGGAACAAAGACAACACCCAGGATGGGGAGAAAAAGACCCTGTCATAAAGCTGGAACACTGAAAAGCTACAACCTTTATGTAAAATTAAAAGGGAAATAAACTTACACACAGAAATGGACAGAAAAGAAAACTTCCATGTCTCAAGTTTGGCACTGAGTAGAGGAAGTAAAATATAACTTCCTTGTGAATTGAATGGTCAGCCAGTACTGATTCAGGCTTGCAGTCCAGATTCATGTTGCCAGTATTGTCCAAAAAAAAAAAGCCTTGGGAGAATTTGAATTGTCTTACATTCATAGTGCTCCTAGGTGACTGGCAGGGGACAGTCACTCCTCTCTGCAATAACTCGATCAAAAACCAGGTCAATGGCTAGTTTTAGATATTAGAACATGGGAAAAAAGAACACCTTAAAATGGATGAAATACAGTTTATTCCTTTAATATTCCTGTGCTCTAAATTCTTTTATCAATATATTTCTTTGTTTTCAAGTTACTTAATTGAACATTTATTTAGGTGAAATGGCACTAATTTTTTTTATCGATTTTTCACATGCTTTTCAGTTTCTTTGGATGATTATTTTTGTAATGCTATTTGTTAATTTCTTATTTTGGTTTGGTCATTTGTCTTAATGCATAAAACTTGCTGTACTTTAACCCGACTTTTGATTTGGAGATAGAAATATGGCAGGGTCCCATATTTGTCATTGACTTACTAACTTGAAAGGGCTAAATCTAAATTTGGAGCAGTTAAATGGGACTTGTTATACTTATTTGTCCAAATAGGTTTCTTTTCCTTTATTGTTTGACATCATTACAGATGTCGCCCCATCTTCCCTCCTTAGATTACTTTTTAAAATATTTTAGGAAATTCTGAGATGTAATGCTGCATATTCAGTATTCTAATTATTAATAATAATACTAAGCATTTAGTTTTTTGTCTTCTCTTTATTCCATAGCTATTATGTTTTACTCACTCAATTTTTTAAATATTTACTCTGATTTACGTAAGAGTGAAGGATTAGAATTTTGAAATGCCAACTATAATTGTCTTTGATTTGAATCCAATCGTTTGTACTTTAGAAAATGCTCCAAATCCTTTGCTGTGTTACATTTGAAAATGTTAATATCAGAAGGTAATCAAAGGCTGCCTAATGTAAAAAGCTCTCAGTTGGGGTACTACAGGTAATCTCGGACTCTGGGTGCTGCCTTCTTTGTACATCGGAACTTTTTTCCTTACTCTGTTTGTTTACCTTTAGAATGTAATGTAATGCATACTTTTTAAGTTTGGAATTTTAAGAAACCTATTATGAGGTTGTTCCTTTGTTTTTAAATATATTTTAATCTATTCTATTTGTAATTATACCCTATAATAATTTTATATGTGAACTAACATGAATTTCAGCCTAATTGTTTGAGCACTATTTTATTTTCTTATGTATCCCATAAATGAAGTGAATTCTTTTTATATTATCTTCTCTAAGTAGTATTTTCAGATTAGTTTAAACATGAAGATGAGTGAGAATAATTTGTTACACATTCCAAAGGTTTAAAAATTATTTCTTAAAAATGTAAATTTTTATTATGTTACTTCCATTTTGTTAATGCATGTATCTCTAAATATAAGGTTTTTCACATATGTCTGCATAGCAATTGAGGTTAAAATTGAATATCTACATTTTAGGTTTGTGGATTTCTTATTTCCAGCAAAAAAAAAATCACATTGATCATTCAGTAGTTTTTATTTCACAGGCAGAGTGATTGGCAGGAAAATGACTTGTCAGTGAAGTTTTTGAAACTAAAGCAATGTACAGGCAGAGTGATTGACAGGAAAATGACTTGTCAGTGAAGTTTTTGAAACTAAAGCAATGTACAACTGCATATAATATCTTGTTCTAACCACTAGTTTTTAAGAAAGATTTTATTTATTCTTAGTGAAAGGAGAAGGGAGGGAGAAAGAGAGGGAGAGAAACATAGATGCTTCTTGTGCACCCCCTCCTGGGGACCTGGCCCGCAGCCCAGGCGTGTGTCCTGACTGGGAATCGAACCAGTGACCCTTTGGTTTGTATGCCAGCAGTCAACCCATGAGCTACACCAGGCAGGGCTCTAACCACTAATTTTTGATATACTGTAATCTTACCCAGAAGTTCTTGACAAGAATAATTTTAAAGGGTTGTGAGAAATACAAAATTAATTTTCCTTCATTCTAAGTATCTCTTCTCTATTTTTTTTCTAAAATTCAGTATGTGATAAATTCTAGTTCTGATTTTTAATAATTTTTAATTTTTGGTCTCAGTTTTTTTCTAATTATCCTGTAAACTTTTCCATATATAATAATGTATTTATTAGTGATATATTTCCCCACTTTAAATACAGAAAGGAAGCTAAAACCCAGAAATGATTTTACTTTTCTAAACTAATCATTATTCTCTGGCAATATTTTTGATGGTTAGCAAGGTGGTTGATACTTTCTTTGACAGTTGTATTCTGTGTGAATGTATTATTTATTTATACATATTTACCAACTTAAGTAAATTTTATAATGTTTTAGGAACTTTCTAAGTTGAAGGTAATAGTGTATTTTATAATACTTAGGAGTTTATAGGCACTTTTAAAATATAGTCATCCTAGTCTTTATTATTTATTAACTTGAGTTATAGAAGTTAATATGTTACCATCTTATGTTTAACTTTATAACCAATGTTAATAAGTAAAGGACATTTTCAGCTCTAAAAAATGCTGAAGTTTTTTTTTTAGTTTTTATGTGATTAATGCAGTTAGCACTTCTTTTTAACTCTTGATATTTGCTAGTTTGTAATCTTAAGTCATTTTTTAAATTTTGAGATAACACTCCATCTGAAATTAGAGTCTATGTGTTAGTCACGTAGTTTTTAGTGTAGGACATTCTAAGAAGTACACATGCTTAATATGGAGATATAAATGATGAGAAATGTCTTATTAGAACATGAGTTGTTTTAGTTGGTATAACTTTTTTCCTTATAGTCAATTTTCATTTATCTTTGGATGGGCCATTTTAACATTAATTATTTTTTCCACTTTAAAGATTGTGTTGATATTAGCAAAATATTATTACAAAATTAAAGTAAATATAAAAATTGTCCTGACCTGTATGGCTCAGTTGGTTGGGCTTTGTCCTTGATTTGATTCTCAGGGCACATGCCTGGGTTTTGAGTTCTGTTCCCAGTTGGGGTACATACAAAAAGCAACTGATTGATGTTTCTCTCTCATATTGATATTTCTTTTTAAAAAACTTATTAAAAAGATTTTATTTATTTACTTTTAGAGAGGGAAAGGGAAGGAGAGAAACATTAATATGTGGTTGCCTCTCACATGACTCCTGCTGGGGACCTGGCTAGCAACTCAGGCATCTTCCCTGACTGGAGTCAAACCGGTGACCCTTTGGTTTGCAGGCCGGTACTCAAACCACTGACCCACACCAGCCAGGACTCACATCGATGTTTCTTTCACTCTTTCTCCCTCCCTTCCCTTTGCTCTAAAAATAAATAAAATCTTAAAAACATTTAAAGTAAATATAAAAATTGGGAAAAAAGTGAACACAATGAGAAAAAGCAGTTAATAGCTCTGTATTTTTCTTTTGACTTGTGATCTAGAGCACTTCTAGTAGCAGCACACTTAGCAACTCTGACATTAGAGAAATTGTTGGTGTGAAAACAAGGTGGTGCCACCTTTAGTATAAACTAGGTGATTTCTTTGAAGTAAGGAGACATTTGGTTCTTCCATATGAACTGTATCAATTTAGGACTAACAGATGATAAATATTTTATTTTTATAATATGTTTTTCTTGATAGTATAAACAAAGTAAATTTTTTTTGAAGTAGCTTCTTTGATTATTTGGTTTATTAAGGAAAACAGATGAAGTGAAATCATGATCATTTAGTTGTTTATTCATGTGTAAGTTGGTTAGCTGAAAATACCTGTGGTTTCAAACAATTCACCTTTCTTCTGTAAGAGTAATTTTTTAGATAAGATAAGCAACCTGTTAATTTTTAGGGTAAACTTGGTCTCTAGCCTATACTTGGTTTCTTTGGGCACTGAGATTTGAACCTAATTCAAGGAAACAGAAAAAAGCGTTTTCTACTTAACATAACCTTTAACTTTTTGGGTTTTTTGATAGTAGGATGGTGAAACTATTTTACAATATTCCCTCATGCAAATCTGATTTGCTATGTCAAATTAAGCAAATTTTTTTTATGAGGTCTGTCCCTTGCTGACAAAACCCAGTGGATTGAGGTGTGGTAAGTGAACCTATGGCTTTAAAGTCATAGAAAATTTAGTTAGTTCTGGGTCACAGGGATAGTGTTAACCTGGTACTGGTTCTAAAGCCACAGCTAAATCGAAAGGACTTCTTGGGGACAAACTGGACTTAAACCGAACTGCATTTGACTAGCATCAGGCTGTCTTTAGACTATTGAGTTCATTACTTCCGGAGATTACCTTCTGTCGTCCACTCTTCAATTGTTTCAAGAAAGAGATGGTGGTCAAATCATGCTGGCTCTCACCAGTTCCCATCTATGGAGAGGACTTTATGTACCTCCATGAAGTTTTCTAAAATAAATTGTAAGACCACCATAAAAGCTGTTAAAGTGAACTAACAGGGATAATTAAGAGTGATTACATGCTAAATTTACTAGAAATATAAAAGAAGCTTCAATAAATAAAGGCAATTTTATTATAATTATACAGTTATTTTAATAGATAATGCGGCAACTTTCCAAACTATAATTTGGCTTTACAGCTTGTTAGGTTCCCTTCTAGTTTATTTTTTCTTAGGTCTCAAGTTAGTAATTTAAAATTTACCATTTTATAAAATCGAACGGGATGCCTTAAGATTTTATTTTATGCTTTTTAGTGAAATACATATCTCTGCTCTGTTTTGCACTCAACATTTCTCCAGTTTTGACTTTATTGTAATTACTCAAGATGGGACTTTTATAATTTTGTGAATAAATTTTTTGTCTTTAATGAAAGGGTCCACCTTCAACTCTCTTTTACACGGGCTGTTCATTAGGAAGTCTTTGTAATTGTACTGTAGAACTTAGCAAAGAGAACTCGACCTTATACGTAAATAAAATCATTCCTTACCTTTCCTTAATTTAGAGTGAACTTTGAAGATGACCTTTTGTTCTTAGGGTGTTTGCTTTATTAAGATATCTATCTATATACTGAAGAACCCGTAAAACATGTTTTTGTGTAGATGCTTTTGGCTTTTGGTACAGGCCTGCTCTGTTAACTCTTTTCTGCACACATATATTTATATAGATCCAGTATAACTAAATCTGGTTGCCCGGTGTTGTTAATTACAAATTTGAATCTATATTTACCTGTTCTTCATGTTGGTAGAAGTAGAGAATAACTCTAAACTGTTTCAGTTTAAAAGAGATTCAAGCATCTAGTCTTTAGATATAAAACCAGCCATGTTTTGATAAATTAAAATAACTTTAAATTTCTTTTTTGAAAGGGAGGGTTCTGTTGTCTAGATATGGATAAAAAATGGGAGGCATTTATATCATGCCAGGTCCTGCATTAGTAAGGTTACGATGCTGTAAAGTTTTTTTCCCAACAGATGATACTGACGGTGCTTGTGTGATGGAAACAAATGAAAAATTGCTGCCTCCATGGATAGTGAGAAGCTCCTTTTCTTCTGAAAATTGCCATTTTCTTAATGTGATAATGAAATTCACCTAAAATATTGAGCAGCACTTTAACAGCCATATTTTTTTCTAATAGTCCTTTTGAGAGACAATGTAGTTTGATAGGCATGTAAAGAAGTGACTTAGGAAATGATCATTTTCATGGATGCTGATAAATGTTGATGTAAATAGTTGTGTATTCTGGTATGAGAACTTAAGGTAAAGAAATCAATGTTTGCCAAATGGAAAAAAAGACTAATTGGAAAGCACATTTAAAAAAATTATTTCTGAAAAGGATTAAAAGGGAAATAAAAAAATTCTAATTTTTTGTTGTTATGACTAAGTAAACTAATAATTTTCTAGCTATGTATCAGTTTATGATGTTTTCTGCGCACCTATGGCTAATATTTGTTCTTTCATGTGATTTACACTGTTAGCAAATGTGACTTGCTACATTTGATATAATTAAACTGTAAGTCTGCTGCTATATTTTTAAGTTAAAAAGGTTTGTATGTATATGCAATGAAATAATTCCCAGTGTCTATGAGTTTTGATTAAGGAAATGACCTCATTTTGAAATTTGACTATAATCTTCATGAGGATAGGGACCATGTCCATATACCCTGTGCCTAGAAATTGAACTTGGCATGTAGTAGGTACTCAATAAATATTCTTTGAAGAAAGGAATGATAGAAAAGTATATAATATATGTGTAGTTTCCAAGTTAAAAATTTCTAGAAGTTATACTGAAATAATTTATAATGACCTCCTTTTGTTTTTAAGATGACTAAATATAAACTCTTAGTGTCTCTTACTAACCAGCAGATCATTCTTGAATCAAATCTCATTCAGATTAATTTTAGGATGTATTCACAGTAAAACTTCATTATAACACTTTGTTCCCTTTGATATTTCCAACATCAAATGCAAAAACACCAGACTTATAAGAAGGTCCACTGTATGTGGAACAAGCTCTATAAGCTAATATATTTTTAAGGATGTACGGGAACAGACAAGGGAATGTGCCTCCTGTGGCGTATGGTGGTGATGTCACAGACCAGTCAAACATACGAATTTCATCTGCTGGAAATACAAGGTATGGTATGTAACACGAATTCTGCCCTTCAGTCATTACATATAGTGTGAAACAGCACGTGCTAAAACTGGTTCACTGGAAAGTAGAAAGATAACAGTATCTTAACAGCTTTCCTTAGCAGTAAGAAAGGAATTTATAGGAAAAAGGGTTTGAAAGGAGAGAGTTGCGTTAAATGAAAATATTCGGTACTTTACAGCATTCTTTTAAAGAACAAATTTTCATCATAAACTGTGCCAAGGTGTTCTAAATAAGTCCCTATCATTTTAAAGTGTATTAATTTGTTTGAAGTAATGAAAGGAGAAATACACATAATCTAGACTTAAAATCAAATGAAAATATCTTGGAGTTACAGAGGTGTTGTAACTGGAAATAAATTGAAAATGTTCCTGCAATGAGTTTTCCTTTCAAAACTCTGTTTTTGATTTTCAGCTTATTGAGTAGATAACTTTTATGCTTACATTGTAAGATGAGTTATCATATATAATTCAGCCATGTTGAAAAGAAAGGAAAATATATGCATTTTATATTATATTCTCTTTCTGTTTATAGCTTTTTATTTTATTATTCTGGTGGCTTTCTTATATCATACATAAGGATGAGTGCTTCCAAATCTATAGTGTGTAATGAAGATAATATTGTTATGTGTCAGAAGTAGTCTATTTTCTTCGAAGAAACGTAATTCATAAAATTGTTTGAGATAAGAGAATTTACCTTTTGGGCCTAGTTAATGAGGGATTTGCCTTTCTAGGAATGAGTCTTTTAGGGATGGGTCGTCTTTTCCAGGTATACATATAGGAATCACCTTTTTTCTTTCTTTTTTTTTTAAGATCTATATGTACTGATAACTCATTTTCTTTACTGGAGTAACTGTTCTTACTTAAAAAAAAGGATTTATTGGGAATCTACAGAGCTAGTGAAGCAGGCTGAAGAAAAAGGTTTTGTGTTTATAGAGGCTGAATACATCAAGGTCACACTATATAAATATATAAAATGCCATGGTTTTACTCTAACTTTAAAAATATGTAACTATTGGGAGTATTTGTAGTACTTTAAAAGGCAAATAATTCATACCTACATTTTACTCTAATTTTTTTCCCTGAAAATTATTTGGGTTCTAACTCTTTTCATTTTTGTTTTAGTGCTCGAGACAATGAAGCACCCAGATCTACCCGAGAGATCTGTAGTCCCTTTGCGGGGATGCTCTTTGGTATGTGTGAATTTCCAGTTGATTAGACTTGTGGAGTGTTCTATAAAAGGTCTTCAGTGAGAACGCGTAGTTGTAGTTACCACTAACACAAAACGTTGGTCTAGTGCTTGCTTTAGAATTGGCAGTATGCTAAGCATTTAACATGTATTATATAACTCTGTATAAAATTTTAAAGTGAAAGAACTTTTATTTAGTGGTGGAGTTTTCTACAGAAGGTAAATGAAGTATTAATTTTAGTATAAGCTTTTAATTTCATATTTTAAAAAATAGTTTATTTATTTCTTTTTAGAGAGAGGGGAAGGGAAGGAGAAAGAGTAGGAGAGAAACATCAGTGTGTGGTTGCCTCTCATGGATCCCCCACTGGGAACTGGCCCACAACCCAGGCATGTGCCATGACTGGGAATCAAACCTGTGACCCTTTGCTTCATAGGCCCGTGCTCAATCCACTGAGCTACACCAGCCAGGGCTAATTTCATATTTTATTAGTACTTTGTTGTAGTGTGGCTGTTTATTATATTCTGTTTTATATGGGAGAGTTTAAAAATTTTTTTTCTTGTTTCTTTAGCTAGCACAGAATTGCCTTACATTTTAGTGCAGTTCCCCTGAACTAAACTTTTTAATATTTTGATAGACACCCTTTCCCATGTTCTTTCCATGTAGTTTCTGAGAAGGTCTTTTGTTCAAATCATGAACATAATCTACACTTTGTCTTTACTTTAAAGAAGTGAAGGACATAGCTTAACATAAGCATGTTGATTTGCTCTATTTACTTGTCACAATAAAGAGAGCCTTATTTCCTGTGTGTAACTTTAAATAGAAAATAACGCTGTTTTTTTGTGTAAAAAGTATTAGAAAAAATTACTTGAAATTTGTTTTTAGTGAAGTATATGAGAAAATCGGATTAACAGTTTAGGTTCATTCCACCTCAAAACCATCAGTAATTTAAATCTTGGCTTAGGTATGTGTAGTTGCATGGGGTTCCCAGACTTCTGTTTCTTTGAAATGCCTGTTGTGAGAAAAGTGGCACAGCACCTAGACTTTTATTCTAGTGCTGTGTCTTTAAGTGGGAATTGACCAGTTTAACCCATCAGTAGGTCAGCAGGCTTTAGTCTTATGGTGTCTTTGTTAAACATGATAAAAATTGGAGAAATGGCTTTGGAAGTTTTAGCCCTGGCTGGTGTGGCTCACTTGGTTGGAGCATCATTCTGTAAACTGTAGGGTTGCAGGTTGGATGCCTGGTCAGGGCACATATCTGTAGGTAGTTGGTTTGGTCCCCAGTCGGGGCACACTGGAGAAGCAACTGATCAGTGTTTCTCTCTCTCTCTCCCTCCCTCCCTCTGTTCCCCACTCTCTAAGTCAATAAAGATGTCTTTAGGTGAGGATAAAAAGTAAAAAATGTTTTTAAGATGAATGGCATGAACCTTTCATTAATGCCATCTAGGAATTATGGATGAATATTCAGTGAGATAATAACCGATGTTTGAAACAAATAAGTCATTTAATTCAGTGATTATCTCTGGGTTATATGTAATTTTTTCCAGCTTACACTTGTATATACCCATAGGGGATTTACTCTTGTCCACGGCAGCACATTCTACCTTTAGTGGCTCTGATTGTTACAGTGTTCTCATTTCAACTGAACTGAGATTTGTCTTGCTGTAATTTTGACCAGTGACTTCATTTAGAGCCCTTTGCTTTATTTAAAAAAAATTAAGATAATTAACTGCTAGAGCAAAAATAATACATTGTGGGATTTATAACCAAATCATGGTTTATTTAGAAGTATGTTTTTAAATTTCCAAATATTTTGAGATTTTTCTGCTTTTTGTTCTTGACTATTTATTTAATTCCCCTGTGGTCCAAGAAAATAATTTCAATTATTTCAAATTTGAATTTTCTTTCTTTTTTGAAAAATATATTTTATTGATTATACCATTACAGTTGTTCTATTCCCCCCTTCATTCCCCTCCACACTGCACACCCCCTTCCCCTCTTTAGTTTAGGACCACGCGTCTCAAATTCTTTAGATTCTATATTTCCCCTACTATTTTTGTCCTCCCCCCCTATCTATTTTTTACCTACCATCTATGCTACTTATTTTCTGTATCTTCTCCTGCCTTCTCCTCCTCCCACTCCCCTGTTGCTAACCCTCCATGTGTTCTTCATTTCTATGGTTCCACTCCTGATCTAGCTGTCCTCTTGATTTGCTTTTGTTTTAGGTGTGGTTGTTAGTAACTGAGTTTGCTGTCCTTTCACTGTTCATATTTTTTATTTTCTTTTTCTTAGATAAGTCCCTTTAATATTTCATATAATAAGGGCTTGGTGATGATGAACTCCTTGAATTTGATCTTATCTGAAAAGCACTTTATCTGTCCTTCCATTCTAAATGAAAGCTTTGCTGGATAAAGCAATCTTGGCTGTAGGTCTTTGGATTTCATGACTTGGAATACTTCTTTCCAGCCCCTTCTTTCCTGTAAGGTCTCTTTTGAGGAATCTGCTGACAGTCTGATGGGCACTCCTTTGTAGGTGACTGTCCCCTTTTCTCTTGCTGCTTCTAGGATTCTCTCCTTCATTTTAGTCTTGGCTGATGTAATGATGATGTTCCTTGGTGTGTTCCTTCTTGGGTCCAACTTGTTTGGGACTCTCTGAGCTTCCTGGATATCCTGGAAGTCTATTTCCTTTGCCAGACTGGGGAAGTTCTTTATTATTTGTTCAAATAAGTTTTACCCTTGTCGCTCTTCCTCTTCCCCTCCTGGTACCCCTATAATTCAGATGTTGGAACGTTTAAAGATGTCCTGGAGGTTCCTAAGACTCTCCTCATTTTTTTGAATTATCATTTCTTCATTCTTTTCTGGTTGGATGTTTTGTTCTTCCTTCTGGTCCACTCCATTGATTTGAGTCCCAGTTTCCTTTCCATCACTATTGGTTTCCTGTGCATTTCCCTTCATTTCAATTAGTTTAGCCTTCATATGTTCCTCTAATTTGTGGCTAAAATCAACCAGTTCTATGAGTATCCTGATCACCTGTGTCTTGAATTGTGCATCCAAGAGGTTCGCTATTTCTTTTTCACTTAGAGTTATTGGCTGTGGGGCTTTGAGTTCTTCTTGAGCCATGTTTTGGTCCGTTCGCACCTGTTATGTATCTGGAGCAGAGCCCTAGGTGTTCACCAGGGCCAGGCCACTCATTTGCTGGGTTGTGACACTGTGTAGGGGCGGGGCTAAAGGAAAGCAATGGCGGGCCCCTTCTGCTGCCTCCCACCACCACCAGGGGCTGCATGGTCTGTCCCACTGTGCGCCAATGTGGGACCACAGTCAGTCCGCCTCTGGGTTTGCCAGCTGGGGCCTGTGCGGTCCGTCTCACTGCTCACTCCTTTGCTGGTTTATCTGTGCGTGCGTGAATGTGTGACCGCAGCCAGCCCGCCCCCCGAGCCCTCACTGGGTCCGCCCGACTCGGAGGTGCCTGGGCGCCTTCGGTCGGGGGATCTTTCTTGCCTGTCCCCGCTCCGCTGCTGGCTCCACTCTTACTGGTCTGGTTGAACGGTTCGTTGTTGTCGGACTTCCGTATAGTTCAATTTTCTGTTCTTTGGCTGCGTTTTTGTTCTCCAAACCTTTGTTATATTCATACTTGGTTGTGGGAGAAGGCACAGTGTTTGCACCTATGCCTCCACCTTGGTGGACCAAATTTGAATTTTCTTGATGACTCAGAATATAGTCTGCTTTGGTGCATGTTTAGTGTGTACCAGAAAGAATGTCCAACGTGTGTGTGTTGAGTGTAGTGGTTTCTAGTAATATTCATGCCTTATACATCCTTAATGATTTTTAACTGTACTTTGTACCAGTTGCTGAGAGAAATATGCTAAATTCTTTGACTACCTTATTCTTAGTGAGAGGCCTGGAGTGCTGAAGGGATTTTCTGTGTTCCTGTACCTTCCTCAGTTTCAGCAAGACCTCAGTGCCCCCAAAAGAGAGGGTGTCTCTTTCCACACTTCTCTCCTTCCTCAGTGGATTCATGTTGCTTGTTCCATTGGTGCAAGGCTGGCCCTGTGCATCTGGTTCCCAGGCATGCATCTTTCTTGGTGTTCCTGCCCTTCCTGAGTGTGATAGCAAAACTCTCATTCACGTCTGTGGAAGGTCTTGTGTGAGAATTTTCTGCCCTTCCCCTCATGTTACAGGTCTTTGCATGTAGTGTAGGATGCTGGGTCTGAGCAGGTTTTCTGCCTTTTGAATAACTTCCAACAGTTATTGCTGTGTATGAAAGAAGAGTCTGGAAAACAAGCAGTGGTGTTTTAATTTTGTTTCTGTTTCTGGTCTGGTTTTGCCATGGGAAGGTTTTTTTGGGTCTCCTGTGTTGCCCCATGTCTGGTCTCTCTTGTGAGCATTCTGCGGGAGGGCCGTACTAAGGGCAGAGTCCTCTTGTGTCTGGACTCCAGTTGTCTACATCATCTTACAACCCACACAGACCCTCTAAGGATACATTAGTATTTCAGCTAGTTTTTTATCTGCTTGTAAGGTAGCTGCCTATTTACTCATTTTCTGATACAGGTAAAAACTTGGATTGTCCCATTTCTGGATTGGTTCTTACACCTTTTGAAATTCAGTTTAACTGGTTCCTTGTAACCTCAGCAATCTGATGGGCTTTTAAATTTTATTTTATTGTACTTTTTTCATTACCATTTATCTGCCTTATACCCGCCCCTTCCCGCCTCGCAATCACTATACTGCTGTCCGTGTCCATGAGTTCTTTTTCCTATTTGCTTGAACCTTCCACTCCCTAACTTCTTCCCACCCCAGAGCTATCAGCCTGCTCTATTTTAGTTTCTATTTTACTTGTTAGTCTATTTGTTCATTAGATTCCACATATAAGTGAAATCATATGTATTTGTCTTTCTCTGACTGGCTTATTTCACTTAGCATAATGCTATCCAGGTTCATCCAAGCGAGGGTAAATTTTTCTTTTTTTATGGCCGAGTAGTATTCTACTCTAACTGTCTCGTAGTTATTTTATCCTCTCATGTACCAGTGGACACTCAGTTGGCTTTTGTGAAGTTCGGATTTTGTAGATGATTAAGTTTTTTCCTTATGTAGGGCCAAAGCAGTGTTGTGGCCTTCTAGTTTCTATGCAGAAGCAGAACTCTCTGTTTGGTTCTTTACAATAGTTTTTATTTCCTCCTCATAATGGTGCTATTTTCACTTAAATACTTGGGCACAGTTATGGGAGTTACTTTAACATCCTTGTTTGTTGTTCCATCATCTCTGTTTATGTGCTTTTTTAATTAATTAACTTTGGTAATGGTTATGGGCCACTGTATTAATTTTCTATTGCTAGATCACAGATTAGCACATATTTAGTGACTCAAAACATTGTACATTATCTCACAGTTTCTGTGGGTCAGGAATTTATTTGGACCCTTGTGCTCAGGGTCTCACAAGGTTACAATCCAGGTTTTAGCCAGGACGGAGGCTTGACTGGGGAAGAATCTACTTCCAAGCCCATTCAGAATGTTGGCAGATTTCATTTCCTCATGGCTGTATTACTAAGCATCCTGGCTACGTACTGGATGTCAGCTGGAGACTGCCCACAACTCCTAGGGGCTGACCACTGTTTTTTTGCCATGTAGGCTTCTTCACTTTGGCTGCTCACTTTAACAAGCCAGCAAGGAGACTCAATACTCAGGGAGGGCTTTTACCTGATTAGATCAGGCTCACCCAAGATAATCTCTCTTTTGATAAATCCAGAATTGATTTGGGACCTTAATTACACCTGCAAATTCATTTCACCTTTGCCATATACTATTGTCTAGAAGGAAGTTGTGCCCATGCTCAAGAGGAGGGGTTCATTGAGGGAGTCAACACCAGGAAGCAGGGAACGTAAGTTCTTAGAATTTTGCCTAGCACAGTCAAGTTTTTTTGATATAAAAAACTTTGAGGCCTTATTTTGAGCTTAGCTAGAGTCATTTAGAGTACCCTTCCTTCTAGAGGTAGTTCAACCCTACTACTATACAGTGAACTTTTTGGGGTCCCAAGAACTCCACTCTAGCTGGCTGGAGCTTATAGATTTTTTTCCACTTTGAGGTCTGAGAATTATTCAGTTAATGTGTTCTCCATAGTGTTTCTGCCCAGCCTAATGGAATTTCACTCTGTGCATCTACAGACTAGTGCACAGTAAAGTTGTAAGGAACCTGTCTGCATTTCAAAAG
Source organism: Sturnira hondurensis (assembly GCF_014824575.4). Taxonomy (NCBI): domain Eukaryota; kingdom Metazoa; phylum Chordata; class Mammalia; order Chiroptera; family Phyllostomidae; genus Sturnira; species Sturnira hondurensis. Next base: position 33,985,175 of record NW_028082759.1, read on the forward strand.
CTCTTTATATGGTTCTTTTTGGATCTTTTCCCAAAACTTCTGGCCACGTTAACCTTCCTGAATTTTGATCATTATCTGCTTAATTTAGCTCAGTTTGGTTTGAGTTCTCAGCTTGGTTCCCAGCTTGGTTTGAGTTCTCTTTCCCTGTACCCACAGCCTGGAACTTGCATTCAGGCTGAAATGGGGTAGGTAAAGGGTTCACCTCATTTAATTTTCTTCTTTCAGGTATACAGGCCTGTGCTACCTTTTGTCCAGTGTCTAAAAAAGTTATTTCATGTATTTTGTGTAGATAGATTATTTATTTGTTTTTATGGTGGGAGGTTAAGTTCTGTGCTTGTTACTTCATCGTGATCAGAAGCAGAATGGATATAGCTACTTGATAAAGCATTATTATTAACCTTAATGTAATTCATGTTTCCCCCTACGAGAACTTTGCTATGGCTGACATCTGTGCTTAATGGATAGATTCAGATGCTGTATATCCACTTAATTATTAATTGGGAGACTAATAATTAAGATAGTAGAGGCCTTGCTGGTTTAGTTGCATTTTTGATGTTCTGTGATTTTTATAGTGCTTTGATAATGCATATCTTGATTAGGAGGTGATTTTTTTGTCATTAACATACATACTAATAATCTTTGGTGGATCCAAAATGTTCACACAACTGGATTTTTACATAAGTGATACCAGGGTGAGAGGTGAGAATTTTGTAGGTTTTTTTTTTTTTTTTTTTGTAGAATCAAGGTGGCCATTGAGGTCTTTTGAGCAGGGCACCAGAGTGGTTAGTGCTGTATTTCAAGACAGTTGGTCTTACATTAGTGTGCTGGTTGGACTGAAGTAGGGAGAGGGAAGCTTTTGAGACTAATTAGGAGGTTATTGCTACAATCCTGGTGAAATATGGAGAGGTCCTGTCCAAGGTTAATGGCCATAAGAATAGGAAAGAGAGCCCTCATATGGAGTGAATGAGAGGGTGAGGAATCAAAGTTACACTGAGGTTTTGAAGCTCAATTATCAGGACATTAACAGAAAACAGGGAGAGGCAGTTGCTTCTGAGGTGTTCAATTTGGATATACTTGTTCAATTTAAGGGACTTGTGGGAGATATTAGTGGAGCTATTATCCCAATTATTGGAAGAATAAGGATGAGGGTTAGAGTATTCTCTTATTTAAGATTTTTTACTGAAAGGAAGAATTAATGTCTTTGATACATAGTAGAGATTCATTATGGAATTGTTGATTAAATGATAACTTTTAAACATTTGTGAGTTTTTTAAAAGATTTTATTTATTTATTTTTGAGAGGGGGAGGGAGAGAAAAAGAGAGGGAGAGAAACATCAATGTGCGGTTGCCTCTCATGTGCCCCTTGTTGGGGACCTGGCCTGGAACACAGGCTTGTGTCCTGACTGGAAATCAAACTGGTGACCTTTTGGTTTGCAGGCCAGCACTCAATCCACTGAGCCACACCAGCCAGGGCTAAATGATAATTTTGTATGATAAATACAATTTTCCTTTCTATCTTTCTAGCTTATACAGCAATTACTTTGATCTAGTAATTAAAAATGGAGATTTTTAAAAATTTGAGTTCCTAGTTGCATATATGCTCAAGAGTCAAGACTGCATTTTTGCTTTCCACTTTCTAGGAGGTGAAGATCGAGAAGTTGTTCAGAGAAGGAAAGAAAAATATAGACAAGAACTGTTGGAACAAATGGCTGAACAAAAGAAAAACAAGAGACGGTAATGAATGTTTGCATTTAAAAGAGATGATTTGAAAATAAATAAAATAAAAGAGATGGTTTGAATTTAAAATGCATTTGTATAAAACGACATGGTGGTAACTATTACATAGTAAAATAAGAGGATATTTTTCCTAATATGCTTTTGTATTTATAAATCATTTCAGTTTCAATCTGCACATTGTAAATCAGGGTAATAAATACTCTCAATGTTCATTCATCTCTGTTATTGGTAACAAATGATGTATATATTCTAGAACAGGCCTTTTATATACCTGCATTAATTTCTTCAATATTGATTTAGGGAAACATTAAATGTTATCTATATGCCCACTTATATAATAGGAAATATACAATAATTTTACCTTTTAATGTAGAATGGTACATATATATACAGTATAAAAATGATCATTGATGAGTCCACAGATATTTATATGGTATACAAGCCTCAGTATTTGTCATTTTTCTTGTAGGAATACCTGTGAAATATTAGAGTTTAAAATTAGGAATAGCTATTTTGGTTCTTGAGAATTCAAGACCCATGATCTTTTAGTTTTGTTATTTTTTATCTGTCTTTGAGGAAACCAGTATCTACTGTCTGATATTAGTCATGATAAACATTTTCATAAAAACTTATTCAAACTTATGGTATTAATTTATAATTTTTTAGCCTTCTTTTGGTGAACTGAAAATATACATGTATCCTAAAAGAAGTAGATTTTGTTTTACTTCTGTGCTTTATTCAGCATAAATTGCTTAGTCTTTGAATTACCCCGGCACTGGTTAGAGATACTTATTCAAGTCACTTTACTTGAGAATTCTAGTTTACACCAAATTAGAAAAATTTACTTTTCAGAATTATTTAAGGCTTTGTTGTTAGTTAAAGGAATCATTTGTATTTGGAGATGTTATTGCATCAACTTTGTTTATAAATTTGTTTCAGTAATGATTATGATTGTAATAGTATTTATTATAAAATTTTAGAGAAAAAGATCTGGAACTCATGGTTGCAGCTTCTGGAGCCCAAGACCCGGAGAAGTCGGTAAGGATTCCTGGCATCTTTTAATGTTAAATCTTTCATTCATCTAAGTCTCAAATGTGGCATCAGGTGGGGATAGAAAAGATACAAGGGGCAGTGTAAGTATAGATCAGTTTGAACACTAATAAACTAAACTTGTTTATTTTGCTAAGCTAATTTTTCCTTTTTCACATATACACCTTTTTATTAGATTGTTTTAAATTAGTTCTTTGTCCTTTTGTTCCCCTGTACTATTCCATGGGAGCATTACCTCAGTGTAACTTACAAAAGCTGCTAATATTGTTCTTGAGTATATCTTGACTGCCTTTCTTATATTTGAGTGATTCCAAAGAAACTGAAATCCTTAATCATAGACTGAGTGTTTTAGTAGTTTTTATTTAATGTAAAACAAGAGAGATAACCTTATTTTTACTTTAATTTTGTAATAATTCTCCTCATTAAGTGGAATGAATTACTTATTACAGTTAAGGAAGGAGAAGGTAATAATTTATTGCTTTCTTCACAGTGTCCTTTTCCTATAGTTGGATATGTAGAATTTACTTGCTAAGGAGAGTTTTAGTTTCATCTTTGAACAGTGATTGAGAAACTTTAATTTTATCAAAAAGTTCTTAAAAAGAATACAGCAACTTAAAATTATTCAACTGTAGGCAACTTTTGATCTACTTTTTTAACCTATGTTACGTTTTTGTCCTAGGGGTTTATCTGTTTGAAAGAGTTAGATACTTCAGCAGTACCATTCACTCCCCATGTGCTTTTCCACTGCTCATGGAATACAACCTTTAGATTAATCTGAGAAATCATTCCTGGGAAAGATAAACATGGTGGGGAATAAAAGGGATGCATTTCAAAGCTAAATGTATTTTCTTCTATGAATAAATACCTATCAAATAGTTTTCACAATCAAAAAGATTTTTTAATCTTAATCTTTTTAATGTAATATGGTGGCCTCTTAAACTTGGATTTATAGTTATATTTGACAGACCTTGTTTATATCTGGATGAAACAACCTTTACAGTGTCCAGTTGCTTTACTAGAATAAGTACAAAAAATGTTAGGCATAATAGTTAACCATTACTTTTAGGTTTATTTTTGATGTACAAATCTTAGAGAAGGACACATAAATGATGTTATAGGGCAGGAGGTAACAGAGTATAACCTTTGGCCAAGTCCAGTTGCTGCTGATTTTTGTAAATAATGTTTTATTGCAGCACACCCTTGGTAACTTTTCAACATGTTGTTTTGAGGCTACTTTAGTACTATGACTGAGGCAAAGAGTATGGCTTGATATGTTTACTGTCTGGTTCTTCACAACAAATGTTTGCTGACTGGAGAATATTGTGTCAGAATTGGTAATTGGATAGAGAAGCAACATAGATTATAGTATAATAGAGTTTCTTATTTAGAATTAATATCTGGCTCTAATACTTGCCTAATTAATTATTGGTGGTGAGACATTAGGTGCTTATATATTTCCAGGGAGTCTCAATTACCCCATTTATAAAATAAGGATTAGATCTTCAGAATCATTTAGCTATGAAATTCTGTTACTCGGTAATTAATTCAAATGTTTCCTGGCAATCTGGGACAGAGGGTCTTTGAGGTCACTTCCACTTTTAAGTTGTATTTAACAGACAGATTTTTTCTCTTTATTTTAGCCTGATAGACTAAAACAGTTCAGTGTGGCACCAAGACACCTTGACGAGAAGATCCCACCTGAAAGACCCAGAGTAGCTTTCCAGACCCCTCTCCCTCCTTTATCTACTCCCCCTGCCCCCCCCTTCCCACCAGTTCCCTCCATCCCAGTGCAAAGTGAAGATCTGCACAGTGGACTCAGCAGCAGCCTTGGTGAAATGGTGCCTCCCAGGTGCTTATTAAAATGTTTTACATTTGGGAATTCGGTAAGGCATCACTGTATTTCATATTTAGAAGGATTTGCTGAAGCAGATAACATTAACCATCAGAGGTTTTTGTGTAATTAATGGCTTCTGTCAAATAATTTCTCTTGAAATATTTTCAGTGTTGAACTATTCTCTGTTATTATAAAAATAAGGGAAATCCTTATAACATTCTTTAATTGTTTAAAGATGTTTTAGAATTTTTAAAATGCATAAGTACATTTAGTATTTGGTTTTAGGTCATATTTTTGAATATTTTAAATGTCTTTTAACACACAGTAGATACACATTTTCTTCAATTTTGTAATTCCACTTGGCAAACATTGAATAGTTCTTTCAGTTTATACAGAAAAAGTTTCTAATGTGGCTTTTATATATATTACTTTATTTTGACTTCTGTTTCATTCAGCTTTTTCTCTGTGATTACTTATGGGCTATTCAACTCAACTACCTGAAATGAAAACTGTTGAGATTTATAAAACCTGTAATTTAGGTATTATGGGAAAGATTTGATTTCTGTTGCTAAAAGATATCATGCTCTACCAGACTATCTACATAAAGAAAATCCTGCTGTTTATATTTGGTATTTTCTGGGCTATACTTTCTTCTCTCAGTAGAATGTGGGTTTTCTTTTCCTTATCATAAAATACTAATTATAGTAGTGTATTTAAACAGATGTTTTTCTTTTTTAATAGTGATATTTTTCAGGCTGTACTTTCAGTAGGACTTGGAATTATTCTTTTATTTAATACTAACAAGAAGTAGAACTGCATTTACTGTGCTTATCAGGTGTTTTCTTTTACCAATGGCTTCCTTTCTGAAAAGACTAGGCAGAACTGGAATTGCAGAGCATGGTATGATGGTCTCAGCACTGGGAAAGGCAGCGATTTTCAACCAGTGTGCCACAAGAGTTTTTAAAATGTGCAGTACCTCTTTTCCCGTAGATTGTCAAATAAAAGAATAACAGCCAACACAACAATAGTCATCCCGTGTGAATGTATCAAAACTGCACTAAATTTTTTGTCATATTGGCAAAAAACTTACTTTTTGGTGTAGCACAAATTTAGTAATTAGTTTTATGTGCCATGAGACCAAAAAAAGGTTGAAAATCACTAGGTTAGGAATTACAGTGGTGGGCTTCACTGTCTGGATTTTGGGCAAACCACACCTTTCATGAACTTTAGTTTTCTCATTTGTAAAAGTGCAGTAGTAGTATTTTTTCCCTTGTTTACAATTACAGGGTTGTTATGAGGATAAACTGAAAAAATCTTAATAAAAATCTAAGATTTAATGATGTTGACAGTTTTTCATAACAGCTTTTTGAGTGCTTTGTTGATGTATCTATGGAGTGAGGATAGTAAGGTTAGACACACTGACTACTAAATGTGGAAAATATTCACAGCAGAAGAGAATGGTAAATCCCTTCATAGCTCTGCAGAGTTGTGTTGAAGTATACAGCAGGAAGGACACGCTAAGACAACACTTAAAAGTGCAAACCTGGGATGTCTCTTTTCTCTTTCTGTTCATCTAAAGGGATCTGCCTTGTCTTCAGCTTTACTATTGGAGAAGATTGTCTTGGTGGAAATACAGCGACAGTTCCTAGTCAGTAATGTGCTGAGTTAGATGTTTCAGCTTTATGAAATACTAAAAATTGTGTCAAGACTTTACTGTTGACACATAAGTGGTATCTGTTTCACACTGTGGTTAACTTCCTTTGAGAGAACAATACATTTTTATAGTTAAAAAGTGCACCTCTTCTTCCAGTCAAATGGAACCATTTTTAATCCCATTTTGTACCTCTTTGCCTGTTTTCCTCTGAACTGTATCCTTCCTCTCTCTCTATCTCATTCTAGCAGCATGACTGAAGCATTGCCTTTTCTACAATGGAAAGCCTTCCTTATGTTTTCCTCCTGTCGCTGGGGTGATTTAAACATCTCCGCTCCATGTTCCTGTAGCATCCTGTCTCTTGTATGGTTTTATTTGCTGTTCTTTGCTGTAATTGTCTGTTTATTTCTGTATTATTTCTGAGGGACAGGGTCTATGTTTGTTCAATACTGGCATATGAGATATTAATTGATTAAATAAAATCTGAAGTTTCTGTCTTACATAAGTGTTGTAGCTTTTTCTAAAGCAGCAAAAAGTAAGATTTTCAATAACACTTTACAAAAGAACATCTTTATTTTTAGAAAATTGCAATGAAATATGAGAAGAATTTTCCAATTTTCTTTTGATATAGGATTGTACCTCTGCCTCCACCGCCCCTGCTACCACCTTTGGCTACTAACTATCGAACTCCTTATGATGATGCGTACTATTTTTATGGAGCCAGGAATACTATGGATCCTAGTCTTGCTTATTGTAAGTCATCTATAGTGTAAATATTTTTTCCACTGGTTTGGTCAGGAAAATTAGTTTTGTGCAAGCAAAAATATATAAATGAGAAAAGGACAGCTGCACTTATGCAAGTATATTTATCAACTTAATTGGAAAACTTATTTCTTTATAGTTTATTTTTTATAGTTATTTCCTTTTTATCTAGAGTTCAGAAATAATTATATTGTGTTTTCTTGCATTGTTCTTTGCTAACTCCTAACCCAGAAGGACAGATAAATTTTTCCTTAGGTAACATTTTCAGCATGTGACTTTTCTATTAAAGGGTCATTAGATGGGTACTCTGGAGTAAATGTATGTGTCTTTTTAAAGATGGTTCAGGAATGATGGGAGTGCAGCCTGCAGCTCATGTGAGTGCTCCTGTCACCCACCAGCCAGCACCACCTCTTGGGTAAGTCATTGTGAACTTGATAACGTCTTTCACAATTAATTTTCTTCCATAGACCCTGTATAGCTCAACTCATTTTTTTCCTTTTGAACAGAAAAAACTTAACTTTCATTCCCAATTATTGCATAACCAGTGTGTTCAAAGTATTGCTTGTGTTTCCTACAAAAAACATTTTTAAAAATTAAGAATAACCTCATTTTCTCTCATTAGAAAAGGCATGCATACATATTAATGTAAATAAGAATACAAACAAACATCTGTAAAAAGTTGAAATCACCTAAAATCTCATTAATCCAGATAGACACATATCTCAGTACGCATTCAGGAAGTCTTTCTTATATATACATATGCAAACTTATGAAACTATACACAACAGACAGCAAAATGTATGTTGTTCTATAACCTGTTTTTAAGATTAATAGTATATTATACACATTTTCCATGTCAATAAGTATACTTCTATAGCATCATTTTTAAAAAGGGAACTTTTTATATTTAGAGATTATTATAGATTCCCATGGTGGAATTATTGGAAATGACTTAGAGATATCGTGTACACCCTTTACCAGTTTCTTTTGGTGCTAATAACATTGTGCAAAGATGTGGTATGTATCACAACCCTGATACATGACACAGGGTCCAGTCAAGATATAGCACACTTCCGTCATCACAAGGATCCCTTATGGTGCCCTTCTACAGCCATGCCTAGTTCCCTCTTACCCCTGCACCTTCCTCAGCCACTGGCAACAACGGTTCTGTTCCCCATTTCTATAATCTCATTTTAAGAATGTAATGTAGAGTTATAAAATATGTAACATTTGAGGTTGACTTTTCAAAATTAGCATAATTCTTTGGAGATTTATCCAGGTTGTTGCATGCATAGCTTGTTCCTATTGCTGGAGTAGTATTCCATGGTACAGACGTACCACAGTTTAACTATTCACTCGTTGAACAACATTTAAGTTATTATGAATAGAGCTGCTATGAACATTTGTGCACAGGTTTTTGTGTGAACACAGCTTTCATTTCTTGAGGATAATTGCCCAGGAGTATAATTGTTGGCTTGTGTGGTAGTCATAAGTTTGATTTTGTAAGAGACTGCTAAACTGTTTTTAGAAAGATTGTACCATTTTTCATTCATAACAGTTTTTTAAGAATCTGGTTTCTTCACACCTTCACCAGCATTTAGTATTGTGACTTTTGTTTCTTTTGTTCTAATAGGTGTGTAGTTTTATATTGTTGAGGTTTTAGTTTATATTTTCCATATGATAATGATGTGGAACATCTTTTCATGTGTTTTATTTGCCATCTATAAATAATTGGTGAATTGTTTCTTGATGTCTTGCACATTTTCTGATGGAAGCTAGTCTCTTTTAGACAGCATATATAAGGATCTTGTTTAGCTATCCATTCAGCCACCATATGTCTTGAATGGAGCATTTAATCTATTTACATTTAAAGTAATCATTGATAGGTATTTGTTGCCATTTTATTATTCATATTTTTATCTTTTTTTTCTTCTTAAAGAAGATACTTAAACATTTCCTGTATACTGGTTAGGTGATGATGAACTCCTTTTGTTTTTTCTTGTCTGGGAAGCTCTTTATTTGTACTTTGATTCTAAATGAGAACTTTGCTGGGTAAAATGATCTTGGTTGTAGGTGTTTGCTTCTCATCACTTTGAATATTTTGTGCCACTCCCTTCTGACCTGCAAACTTTCTGCTGAGAATTCAGCTGACAGTCTTAGGGGAGCTTCCCTGTAGGTAACTAACTGCTTTTAAGATTCTCTCTTGTCTTTAACCTTTGCCATTTTAATTATAGTGTGTCTTGGTGTGGGCCTCTTTAGGTTCTTTTTGTTTAGGAACTCTCTGCAATTCCTGGGCTTGCATGTCTGTTTTCCTTCATCAGGTTGGGGAAATTTTTGCCATAATTTTTTCAAATAGATTTTCCATTCCTCACTCTCATTCTCCTTTTCCAGCACCCCTGTGATGCGAGTATTGATGCACTTGAAGTTGTTCCAGAGGTTTCTTAAACTATCCTCATATTCTTGGATTCCTTTTTTTTTTCATCTGTAATTGGGTGTTTTCTGCTTCCGTGTCTTCCATATTGCTGATTTGATCTGGTTCATCTGCTCTGCTGTTCATTCCCTGTAATGTATTCTTTGTTTTAGTTAGTGTATCTTCATTTCTACATGATACTTTTTTTATGTTTTCTGTATCCATTTTTATGTTTCCCATCTCTTTGTTGAAGTTCTAAGTTCACCTACTTTTCCCCTGTGTTCATTGAGCATCTTTATACCCAGTGTTTTGAAATCTGCATCTGCTGGATTGCTTATCTCCATTTTGTATGTTCCCTTTTTTTTGAATTTTGTTCTGTTTCCATATGGGACATGTTTCTTTTGTCTCCCCATTTTGGTTGCCTCCTTGTGGTCATCTCTATGTATTAGGTAGAGCTGATACGTTTTCTGGTTTTGGTAGAGTGGCCTTAATGTAGTAGGTATCCTGTATGGCCCAGTGGCACAGCCTCCCTGGTCACTGGAGCCACACTCTCCAAGTGTGCGCCTCCTGTGGGCTGTGTGCTTCTGTTGTAGTTGAGCTTTGATTGCTTTTGTCATGTCAATGGGAGGGATTTACTACCAGGCCAATTGGCTTGCAAGGATTGGCCATGGCCACTGTGGAGGATCTACTGTGGAGGAGTGGATTCCATGGATGGGACTCACTTCACTGGGGCTCTGATGCCCACTGAGTCTTCCCCTGAGTGTATCACTTGTGGAAATGGTTCAGTGGTGCTTTGGCATAGTTTAAAGCTGTCCACTGGGTGTGCTGGCTCTGGGGCTTCCCATAAGGTGAAGACCAAGGCACACCCTGTGTGCCTTGCCCTGGGGTCACCTTGCAAGAGCTATAAAGTGATTTGCAGATGGATGCTACTTATGCTGGGCTTGGAGGTACCTGGTAATGAGGCCAAGCTGTGAACCAACTCTGGCTGTTGCTAGTGCTGGGCTTGGGTCTACTTAGTAAGAGGTACGAGGCCCACCAAGGCCAGATGCTTCTTGTTTGAGAGATTTTAGGAGAGTCTGTAGCACAGTCAAAATAGGCTGTTTGTATGGAAACACCACTGTAAATGGCTCTGGTGAACCCACAAATTAGGTGGAGTGAGTCTCAGGGAACCTCCAGAGTAGGGTGAACAGTATTAGCCAAGTTGGTGAAGACTTGGATATGGCAGTCACCTGCTGGCTCTCTGAGGGGAGGGCTCCCAGAAGAACAGTGGCCTCTGCCTGCATTTCTGTCTGGGAGAAAGCTGCCCGTCCAGTTTTCTATTTCATGCCTGGCAATTCAGTTCTTTCCTGTACATCCCTGGTGGCCCATGCACTGGAACTCAGAGTGAGTGAGTTTGAATAAGTCTGTGAACGGGCCCTTTACAAGGGATGTCTCCAGGAGCCCCTGTTTTACTCAGCCAGAATCCCTGCTGGTTTTCATAGCCAGAAGTTACAGGAATTTCTTTTCCTGGCACTGGAATCCTGGGTTGGAGGGCTTGATATAAAGGCGGGACTCCTTCACTCCTCAGGAGGGACCTCTGCAGCTGAGCTGTCCCTCACAATTTTACTTGTTACACGTGGGTGTAGGACAAGTCATTCCATGTCTTCAACCCTCAAGCTAGTCTCGAAGTGGCTGCTTCTTTATAACCTCAGTTGTAGGACTTCTATTCACCTAAATTTCAGGCAGTTCTGAATGATGGTTGTTCTGTAGTTCAGTTGTACAATAATTTTGATGTGGTTGTGGGAGAATGAGAGTACTGTGTTTACCTCAATTTCCTTCTATTTAAAGGCTAAGTAATACCATGTTGTATGGATATAACACATTTTCTTTGTCCATTCATCCATTACTTTAAAAGAAACTCTAGGGAAGTATTTAGTAGGTGACTAAAGATATCATCAGTGTGTTGACATAATTCTATATTCAGCAAAGTTATTTTCCATGAATGAGATTTAAATTAAAATATTTTAAGAGGAACAACTGAATTTACCATTAGCAGACCCTAAATAAATGGAATTCTACATGCAGAAGGAAGGACGTTATAGAGAGAAGGTCTGAGCTGCAGAAAGCAGTGGAAAGGAAGAAGAGCAGTAAATATGTGGGTGGAATTAAATGAATATTATCTATGTAAAATTGTTTTGGGTTTAAAAGTAAGTAAAATTAGCCCCGCTGGTGTAGCTCAGTGGATTGAGCGCAGGCCTGCGAATCAAAGCATCACCAGTTTGATTCCCAGTCGGGGCACATGCCTGGGTTGCAGGCCAGTTCCCAGCGGGGGACACACGAGAGGCAACCATGCATTGATATTTCTCTCCCTCTTTCCTTGCCTTCCCCTCTAAATAAATAAAATCTTTAAAAAAAAAATAAATAAAAGTAAGTAAAATTAAGAATAAATAATAAGAATATTTCATAATTTGGAGTGAAAGAAAATATTTTTGTGTTTAAAAATCTATCATTTGGGGGGAGGATAACGATGCTGATTAGCTGTAGTTTTTGATAAGGTAAATGTGGGTGTTATATTTCTAGGGTAACCCCTGAAAGCACTTGGACAAAAGGTGCTGATTACTACTGTAGTAGAGGAAAAAAATAAAAAAGGCAGGTAAAAGAGAAACATAGAAAGGTTTAAGGAGTTTATTTACCCTGATTATAAGTTGAAATTAAATGGCAAATTTAAATTTTATATTAGTAAATGATTAAGTAACTAGTTCAAAGAGAAATCTTGTTATACTAGATGAAAAAGCAAAATTCGGGTACATGTTACTTACAAAGCATTTAAAAAGATACACAAAAGTTGAAAGTAAATGGGCACAGATATGCTAGGAAAATATGAAGTAAAATAAAGTTTGTTTAGCTGTATTAGTATCAGGTAAAGTGGATTTTTCAGTCATAAAGCTTTGAGATAAAAAGATGCACTTTATAGAGAGTAAAGGTTTATTTTAGCAACATAATAGAACAAAACATTTATGCATCTAAACACATGGTCTTAAAGTATATAAAGCAAAATTTTAAAGAACTACAGGTAAAAGTGGACAAATCAGAATCCTAATGTGAGGATTTATCATTTTTTAAAAATATTTATTTATTTTAGAGAGATGAGGAAGGGAGGGAGAAAGAGAGGTAGTGAAACATCAGTGTATCCTTGCCTCTAGCACACCCCATACTGGGGATATGGCCTGCAACCCAGGAATGTGCCCTGACTGGGAATCAAACTGGTGATGCTTTGATTCGCAGGCCTGCGCTCAATCCACTGAGCTACACCAGCCAGGGCAGAATTTATCATTTTTAACATAAGTGATGGATGAAGCAGAAAATAATCAGTAAGGTTATAGAAGATTTCACCTAACATGCAAGCTTATTGTAAAGGAAATATATAGAAATGTACCCCAAACCTCAGTTATCCATTTCTGCTATTCTCAAAGGAACATTTATAAAACTCACCATAGCCTAGCCCCTAAAGAAAATCTCAATATATTTTGTTGGACTCATATCCTATGGACCATTTAAATTTGAAATCAATTTTTAAAGTTGAATAAACTTAAAAATTATTTCATATATTAGAAATTAGAAAACAAGGAATGAATTAGAAAATGCATAAAATGGGATAGAAACTGGAACAATAATCAGGCATCTAAAAAGCGAGAAAAAGGGCCCTGGCTGGTGTAGCTCAGTGGATTGAGCACAGGTCTGTGAACCAAAGTGTAACCGGTTTGATTCCCAGTGAGGGCACATGCCTGTGTTGCAGGCCATGTCCTTAGTATGGTGTGCATAGAGGCAATGACATGTTGATGTTTCACTCTCCCTCTTGCTCCCTCCCTTCCCCCTCTCTAAAAATAAATAAATAAAATCTTAAGAAAAATGAGAAAAAGAACAGCAAAGTAAACCCAAAGAAGCAAGGGAAGAAATAATAAAGAACAGAAATTAATGTAATAGAGACATTCAATACAGAGGGTCAACAGAGTTAAAAGTAGGTAGGCTCCTTGCGAAGACTAATATAAGAAGATAAATAGTTTTCTGTTGAAATGGTCAAGGAAAAAAAGAGTGAGAAGTACAACTAAGAACTATTAGAGATGAAAAAATGGTTATTTCTTACAATTTAAAATTCTATATGTCAATTCTAAAAATTACAACAGTAGTTGTAATTAAACTTAAAAAACAATAAGGATATATTATGAACAATGTTACGCCAATTAATTTGGAAATTTAATTGAAGAAGAAAAATTGCTATTAAAATTTAATTTTATAAAGCTGACTGAAGAGGAAATAGAAAACCTGAAAACATCAAAAAACCCTGTTTTTTTAAAAAAGGTGGGTCAGTAGTTTCAAATCTCTACACAAAATCAGCTCCAGGTCTAGGTGGCCTGGCCAATTATATCAAACATTCAATGGAAAAAATTATTTTACAGAAACTAATACAGAGCACAGATCAAGAGGGATTACTCCACAGCCACTCTTATGAGACTGTCATAATCTTTATGCTCAGTTTGAGAAGTGATGGTGATGTTTTTGGAGATGAGATGCCTCTTACAGTTTTTTTAATAATTATAATTTTGTTATAAACTAATATTTAGCTTTTGTAATTCAGATTTTTTAATTTGGCATTTTGTATTTTTTAATATATTTTATTGATTATGCCATTACAGTTGTCCCATTCCCCCCTTCATTCTCCTCCACCCTGCACACCCATTCCCCACCATTTCCCCCTTTTAGTTTATGTTCATGTGTCACAAGTTCTTTAGATTCTATATTTCCCCTACTATTCTTGCCCTCCCCCCTATCTATTTTCTACCTACCGTCTATGCTACTTATTCTCTGTACCTTCTCCCCCCTACTCCTCCTCCCACTCTCCTGTTGCTAACCCTCCATGTGATCTCCATTTCTGTAGTTCTGCTCCTGATCTAGCTGTCCTCTTAGTTTGCTTTTGTTTTAGGTGTGGTTGTTAATAACTGTGAGTTTGCTGTCCTTTCACTGTTCATATTTTTTATCTTCTTTTTCTTAGATAAGTCCTTTTAATATTTCATATAATAAGGGCTTGGTGATGATGAACTCCTTGAATTTGACCTTATCTGAGAAGCACTCTATCTGCCCTTCCATTCTAAATGAAAGCTTTGCTGGATAAAGCAATCTTGGCTGTAGGTCTTTGGATTTCATGACTTGGAATACTTCCTTCCAGCTCCTTCTTGCCTGTAAGGTCTCTTTTGAGAAATCCACTGACAGTCTGATGGGCACTCCTTTGTAGGTGACTATCCCCTTATCTCTTGCTGCTTCTAGGATTCTCTCCTTCATTTTCATCTTGGCTAATGTAATTATGATGTGCCTTGGTGTGTTCCTTCTTGGGTCCAACTTGTTTGGGACTCTCTGAGCTTCCTGGATTTCCTGGAAGTCTATTTCCTTTGCCAGACTGGGGAAGTTCTCCTTTATTATTCGTTCAAATAGGTTTTCCACTTGTTGCTCTTCCTCTTCCCCTTTTGGTACCCCTATAATTTGGATGTTGGAACGTTTAAAGATGTCCTGGAGGTTCCTAAGCTTCTCACTTTTTTGAATTCTTGTTTCTTCATTCTTTTTTGGTTGGATGTGTCATTTTTCCTTCTGGTCCACTCCCTTGATTTGAGTCCCAGTTTCCTTCCCATCACTATTGTTTCCCTGTGCATTTTGCTTCATTTCACTTAGTGTAGCCTTCATTTGTTTATCTAGTTTTTGACTAAAATCGACCAGTTCTGTGAGCATCCTGATCACCAATGTTTTGAACTGTGCATCTGATACCTCTTGGCTATCTCTTGGTCACTTAGAAGTATTGGCTCTGGAGCTTTGAGCTGTTCTTGAGCCATAATGTTTTGGTCTGTTTGCACCTATAACATATGAGGTGCGGAGCCTTAAGTATTCACCAGGGTGGGGCAACTCAGGCGCTGGGTTGTGACGCTGTATGTGGGGGTGGGGTCAGAGAGGGGCAATGGCATTTTTTTTCTGCTTTGGATTTTGGTCCTCTTTGCGGCTTCCCACAAGCAAATTGGACCCTTCTGGTGCTGGTTCCTGGGTGTGTGTGCTTGTGCATCCTCCAGGACACTGTGGGTCTCTCCAGTGAACTCTCTGTGAGCCCGGGAGCCTCTCCTGACCCCTTGACCCCCGAAAGTTTTTCCAATTGTTGTTTTTAGGCTTTAGTTCCCCTCGCTGGGGCCCTGGTTTGCGCGGTCTCTCTCACTGCTCACTCCTTTGCCTGGTTTATTGGTCTGGCTGAATGGTTCATTATTGTTGGACTTTGGTACAGTTCAGTTCTCTGTTTTGGTTGCATTTTTGTTACTAAATCTTTGTTGTCTGTAAACTTGGTTGTGTGGGGAGGTACAGTGTTTCCACCTATGCCTCCATCATGGCTGGAAGTCCTCATAATTTAGATTTTTTAAATGTATAATTTTCTTCAAAATGACTGCATTTCTATACTTTAATGTGTGTTGTATTTAAGGCAATAGCACTTGAATGCTTGGGAGTTATATCATCGTGATATGTTTTAAATTTTCCTTTTCATTTCTTTGTAAGTTTTTCAAAAATTTTTATTTGAGACAGATTTTTTATTGTAGTTAGATTGTTTTATTCTTGAAGTGTCTAGGAAGTTACTGTTTTATATTGGAGTATATTAAGTAAATCATTAGTTATATTATTTGAGAACTTCTACTGTATGATTATTATTATTACTGAATCAACAGTAATAATAATAAGCCACCATGTACACTGCTTGATGAATTATCACCATGTTTTCACCCTCATGTTATTACCCCTCAGTCAAGAAATAGGTGCAGTCAATTTAAAAGTTTCACGACTTTTGAAAGCAGAGACTGGGGAATTGCTTAGGAAGGGGTCATTTACATAAGGATTTCTCTTTGACCTATTTTTGAATGTGCTACTTATATTTCATGCTGCCTCAAAGGAGTATTGCATTTTCTTCTTGCTTGGTCATAAATGGATTCAAATTATTAATTGTGTATTTGATGTAGGAACACAGTTGGACAGAATGACTTGAAAATTATAAGTGATCAAGCAATGAACTCAGGATTGTTTTTTGAAGATAAACCCAAGCCTTCAAAGCAGTTACTTCAGTCTTACCAAGAAGCTTTGCAGCAGCAGGTATTCATTGATTAATCTGTTCATTCATTCACTTAATGTTAAACATTTTATGTGTTTGCATAGTCATCTCTTAGAACTCAGAGCATAGCAGAGGAGAAAAAAGGACACTGGTTATTTATAATTCACTGTGATAAGTTTTGCTGTATATATACTAGAGTACTGTTGCACGCATAGGAGGGAGAGAAAAATTGCTTGGGCAGTTAGGGGGCCTCATACGTTGTTGATATTTGAACTGCATACATTGAATAGATTTGAAATTCCTGGTATATTCAGGGAATGGAATGGATTTGGGAGAAAGGGCTGGAGTGTTGGTTGTGCTGGATTGTGAAGGACCGGCTCTGAGGGGTTTTCAGTTCCATTCTGCTTTGGATAGCCAGAGAGAAGATGTTTTAAACTGCAGAGTGAAAGGAGTAGGTGATGTGAGCAGACTTGGCTTTTAGGAAGATAACTGTTTGTGACATGGATGATTAGGAGAGAGATGTGGCAGAAAGATTTTTTAGTAAGTTATTGAGGCAGTTTAGCCAGGAGCCAGTGAAGCCCTGAACACCCAGTGGGGGTACGTAGGGAGGACATCCAGGAGATCATACTGGGGTGTCATTTATAGGACTTAGGTACAGGGAATGAGAAAGAACAGAAGGTTTGAAGGCGATTTTTTTTTTCGAGTGTTGTTGTCCAGGAGAAGAATGAGGCGAATGAACTGAGGTAGGGGAAAAAAGAGGTTGGATACTTTTACGGAGGAGGACAAGGGGTTCTGTTGTAGTTTGTAATGTTTGAAGAAAGTTTACTGAAGAGTAACTATCGAATGTATGGGGCCTTTGGGGGAATACCTATTATTTCTGGGAGGATCCTGGAATTCTTGGTAGGTATATGTCTGCCAGTGGTAGTTTTCTGTAAAGTTCCACTTGGATTTCTTGTAAAGCTCCTTTTGTTCAGTTTTTACATGGGCAACCTTCTTGAAAAATGGGTTTTTTTAAAGTTAAAGAATTACCAACATTATTTTTTTTATGTTAGGGTTCTATGAAAAAGTGAATTTATCTTCTGTTTTCAAGTGAGCATATTAAAAACACCACTGACAAAAGTAGATCTTCTAACTCTAAAATTTTATTTTATGTCTGTGATGACTTCCTTCACCTTGCTGGAGTAGTTGCTTAAATTTTCCATGCAAATGGTTGTAATTTAAAAAGTAATTTTCCAAAATGCAGGTATTTGTTCATTGCCTGTCCTTATTTCTAGAGAACAAGCCAGTACCTATAATTGATGATGGTGAGACTGTATTTTAAATAGCCCAGCATTCCCCAGAGAGCTTTGAGCTGGCTACCTTTTTGAATTCTGGAAGTGGAGTTTGCCCAGGATAGACTAGACCTGGTGAGGAGCGGGGAGTTGCTTGTGGCTGGCCAGGACCCAAGAAAGGGTGGGCAAAAATGAAAGTAAAGAGACCCTTGGTCCCCGTGGGACTGGTGAGGTCAGAGAGGGAATGGCTCAGGCCGACGTTGGGGGTGGGAGGGAGGAGTAGGCTTAGTCCATAGTGGCCTCAGTGGCTGGACAGGACTCTAGGGCATGATACGAGGGAGCAGCGGCCATGTATTCTAGCCATTTAAGTCTTTTAAAATTCGGTGTTACCTATATTTGTGATTTAAAATTGTTTAGTGAAGCATACTGAAGAAAATTTCCAGTTTCTTCTCTAAGAAAAATAAAATGAGGGGGAGAGGGGAGAGAATCATAGGGGAAAAGGGGACGGACTCGGATGAACAAGTATAAAGGACACATGGACAATAACTAAGGTGGGGGACGGAAATGGGAGGGAGGTGGGGAGCACGGTGCAGGGGGTGGGCAGGGTTGGGAATATAAGACAGAAAGCTGTACTTGAACAAGAGTTAAGTTAAAAAATTATAAAATTAAAAATAAAAAAATAAAATGAGTTATTAAAACTAACTTTCTGTATCGGAATACTTGTCAGCACTTACTGTGAATATTTTTTATGTTGTCAAGATTCGGGAAAGAGAAGAAAGAAGGAAGAAAGAACGTGAAGAAAAGGAAGAATATGAAGCTAAACTAGAGGCTGAGATGAGAACTTACAACCCCTGGGGGAAAGGTGGAGGTGGTGCCCCTCTCAGGGACGCAGAGGGAAACCTGATAAGTACGTTAGTTCCATTGATTTGTTGTTTTTAAAAGAAACTAAATGTGTTTTAGGGCTTTTTTCTTTTTTAACTATAAAGAAATTTTGCAATTATATGCCAACTGAGATCTGAAATATATTTTTATGGACTTTATTTCTAAAATGGTAAAAACTCGGGCTGATTTGATTTAGTCTTTAGCCCGGGGACATAGACAACAAGAGAATTCCTATTGTGGAGGATAAGTTCTATGACAAAATTGAAGGCCCACTTCATTAGCCACAGAAAGGCAGGTCTCTGTAAAGTTGGACTAGGCACTGAGAAATCCTACGTTGGTGTTGGGTTCAGACCTCCACGAGGAAGCCTCTTCTTTCTGCTCTGTCCTCACACATCTCAGGAAATGTATCTCTGTTTTTTAAGATCATTTATACTCTCTTCTCTTGTCTGCCCTTGTCCCCCCATCCAGACCTGAATGATGTTATAGTTTTCTGTTACCAAATTTTTATTTTCTAAAGTGGTCATAAGTGCTGGCTTGATGACAGTTCAAGAATACTCCATGCACTAAACACAAAAAGTCACTATGAAAATGGAAAAGAAACTGAATTATTAACATTCGAAAAGATTGGAGAGTAGAATAGAGTGCGAATCATAGCCTATAAGGCAAGGTCTCTTTTTTATGTAGCTTCGTGCAAAAGAGGTATTTTGATAAATAGTATAATAATAGGTTAGAAAGCATGTCTTCTTCAGAGTACTATTTGGTTTTTATTATAAATTGTCTATCCTCTGCTGATAGTAACTCAGTTGCAGAAATGAGCTCATGTTAGTTGTCAAGGTTATACCTAAACTAGTAGTTGGAATTTTAAAGAATTACCTAGTGCTCTGACTAGTGTGACTTACTTGGTTGGGCATTGTCCTGCAAAGTGAAGGCCCCTTTCGCTTGTGACTGGTTAGATTCCCAGTCACAGCACATGCCTGGGTTGAGGGTTCAGTCCTTGTTTGTGGTACGTATGAGAAGGCAACCAATGTTTCTCACAATGATATTTCTCTCCTACTATCTCCCTCCCTTCCCCTCTCACTAAAAATAAATAAAACCTTTAAAAAAGTATTTCTTAGTAGAAATAATGAAACCGTTATTACAAAGGTTTTAAAAAATGTATATACACATATATATATAAAACTAATAAGATATCTGGAATAGTGTGCAGGGGATGTTGTGCTTAATTCATACAAAAATAAGGAATGAAAAAAGTACTATTTATGCATTGTTTTCCTGTAGGTATCATATAATTAGCCATGGTGTAATAAATTGTTCAGGGAGTAGAGTTATTTTCCCATTTGTGAATCTGTGACATTTTCTTTTATTCTGTATGTTGTGGAATTATTCTTGTAATGCTAGTAATTTTGTATTAAATGATATGATTTACATTTGAAATAAACTCCCCATTTCAATGACATCTTTGCATTTGGCAAATTGCACTCTTGACAAATTAGCCTTTTTTACTTTCACTTTTTAGCTGACTTCAAACTTTTTATTATCCCACTGAGAGAAGAGTGACAGTTGATTGACAAATCATTTTTTCTAGTAAAATATCAATATAGATTTGTTTTGATTGCTGAATCTGATAGTCTTAAATCTTAAATAATAATTATGAATTCTGCTGAAACTAATTTTATTTTTATATAAGGACATTGACTATTCTAATTGGGAGAATCATGTGTAATCACAACAATAAATTATAACATGTTACTAATTTTGAAACTTACAGTGTTTGTTTACTTATAGGGTATTTATCTCTTAATTTATGGTGTATGTAGGTGAATATCAAAATGTGATTGCATTCCCTAAGCACTCACTAGTAGGTAACAGCCATAGCTGTGAATATTATCTGGAAGGAGTGAGCTTGATATCCTGTATCTTGTGATAAAAAAAGAATTCTATATGTACTATTATTTGTTGTGACTTCTCATTTATGTAGACTGGCTATTCTAGCAAGTTGGATAACAGTGAGATTATTGATTTCCCATTTAAATTATTCCATTTTTGTGACTTTTTTAGAGACCTCAATTTTCCCATCATTTCTATTTTCATTTCACTCCCATGTCCAGGTAGATCTCAGGATTTGGTGATGATTTTAGGAGCATCTAGCTAATTCTTGTTTTACCATCCCTGGCACTTGGTAATTTTCTTGTAATCAGCTTTTCTCTGTGCTTTCATGCAGTCCCTTCTTACATTTTCAGTTTTTCTGCTCATTTCTTATGTCCATTTCTTAACATACTTAGGGTACTTGTATTTCTTTTTTTAATTTTAATATATATATTTTATTGATTATACCATTACAGTTGTTCTATTCCCCTCTACCTTGCACACCCCTCCCCCACTATTGTCCCCCCCTTAGTTTATAACCACGTGTCTCAAGTTCTTTAGATTCTATATTTCCCCTACTATTCTTGCCCTCCTCCCTATCTATTTTCTATCTACTGTCTATGCTATTTTCTGTACCTTCTCCCCCCTTCTCCTCCTCCCAGTCCCCTGTTGCTAACCCTCCATGTGTTCTTCATTTCTATGGTTCAGCTCCTGATCTAGGTGTCCTCTTGGTTTGCTTTTGTTTTAGGTGTGGTTGTTAATAACTGTGAGTTTGCTGTCCTTTCACTGTTCATATTTTTTATCTTCTTTTTCTTAGATAAGTCCCTTTAACATTTCATATAATAAGGGCTTGGTGATGATGAACTCCTTGAATTTGACCTTATCTGAGAAGTACTTTATCTGTCCTTCCATTCTAAATGAAAGCTTTGCTGGATAGAGCAGTCTTGGATGTAGGTCTTTGGATTTTGTGACTTGGAATACTTCCTTCCAGCTCCTTCTTGCCTGTAAGGTCTCTTTTGAGAAATCAGCTGACAGTCTGATGGGTACTCCTTTGTAGGTAACTGTCCCCTTCACTCTTGCTGCTTCTAGGATTCTCTCCTTCATTTTCATCTTGGCTAATGTAATGATGATATGCCTTGGTGTGTTCCTTCTTGGGTCCAACTTCTTTGGGACTCTCTGAGCTTCCTGGATTTCCTGGAAGTCTATTTCCTTTGCCAGACTGGGGAGTTCTCCTTTATTATTTGTTCAAATAAATTTTCCACTAGTGGCTGTTTCTTTTCCCCTTCTGGTACCCCTATAATTTGGATGTTGGAACGTTTAAAGATTGTCCTGGAGGTTCCTAAGCCTCTCCTCATTTTTTTGAATTCTTGTAATTTCACTTTTTCCTGTTTGGGCATTTCTTTCTTCCTTCTGGTCCACCCCCTTGATTTGAGTCCCTCTTTCCTTTCCATCACTATTGGTTTCCTGTGCATTTCCCTTCATTTCAATTAGTTTAGCCTTCATATGTTCCTCTAATTTGTGACTAAAGTCGACCAGTTCTGTGAGCATCCTGATCACCAGTGTTTTGAACTGTGCATCTGAGAGGTTCGCTATTTCTTTTTCACTTAGAGTTATCAGCTCTGGGGCTTTGACTTCTTTAGCCATATTTTGGACTGTTCGTGCCTGTTACGTATGAGAAGTGGAGCCCTAGGTGTTCACCAGGGCGGGGCGACCCAGTTTCTGGGTTGTGATGCTGTATGTGGGGGTGGGGCCGAAGGAAAACAATGGCAGGCACCCTTTGCTTCCTCCTGCCACCACCGCGGGCTGTGCGATTCGTCCCTCTGTGTGCGAATGGGCCTCACGATTCATCCCACTGCTCGCAAATGTGCCACCTCGGTCAGCTGCTGCTGGGTTTGTTGCTGGGGGCTGTGCGGTCCATCTCACTTCTCACTCCGGCTGTCTTGAGCCCTCACTGGGTCTGCCCAAGGCTATCCCAAATGCCTGGGTGCCTGGGGTTAGGGGATCTTTCCTGCTTGACCCTGCTCCGCTGCTGGCTCCGCCCCTCTTACCCGTCTGGTAGAATGGTTCGTTATTGTTGGACTTCCGTATAGTTCAATTTTCTGTTCTTTGGCTGCATCTTTGTTCTCCAAACCTTTGTTGTATTTAAACTTGGTTGTGGGAGAAGGCACAGTGTTTCCACCTACGTCTCCACCTTGGTGGAAGTCTCTCTCTTTCTCAGGGTACTTGTATTTCTAAACACAAACAGAACTCTTGGCCTTGTTACATTTTCCACTTACCGTATAAACCGCATTCCAAAAGCAGCCTGTGCTCATTGCTGCCGGGCATTCCTCTGTTGCTTCGTATTCCACAGTATGCCTTCTGGCTGCCTCGCTCTGCCGGTGCTGCATTTTCAGAATAACTGATGTCCTGACTTCCACTTCATGGTTTTTACCATTGTCATTCCTCTTCCTCTTTTCAAACAAAATTTTTATTGATTTAGAGAGAGTCAGAGGGAGGGAGTGAGGAGGAAGAGGAGAGAGATAGAGAGAAATAACTACTTGTTTCAGTTATTTATGCATTCATTGGTTGATTCTTGTATGTGTCCTGACTGGGAATCAAACCTACAGTGTTGGGGTATGGGTTTAATGCTCTAACCAACTGAGCTACCCCACCAGGTCTAGTCCTCATTCTCTTTGAACCGGGTTGGCGGTTACTTCCTTCCTTTGTATCCTATGCATCCTCTCAGATGCTGTCCTCTCTTCAGCTGACATTAGATGCATGTTATGATCCAGGTTAAATGCTTCTAGGTCTGTGAACACCTTTGTTTTAGGACTGTGTTCTGATATTGTATGTTACTTGAGTTAGATACGCTCTTTCTCCATCTGTTCTCTCCCACCTCATCTCTGAACTCTGTGGATGATCTTAATATCCTTTTCTTTGCCCCTGACCACTTTTCAAATTTTTCTTCAACCAACCTGTCTTCTGAATCTCTGCACCTGAGGCTTGGTGGATTATGCACACCTAGCTTGCAAAACTGAACTTCACTTTGTAAATCCAGCTCATCATTGCCTTTTTCTGTGAATGTATCATAATTCTGATCATTCAAACTAAAAACTACAGAGTTCTTTTGACTCCTAATAAGACTGATGTTTGGTTCTGCCTCTTCAGTGTTCTTTGAATTCTCTTCATTTTCACTCATGCTACCACCACAACTGAGATTTATGTCTTGGGCTTTTGCCATTTCCTCATTACTTCTTCGTTCTTCCTCCTCCGTTTTCTACCTATGAGCTATATGTATCAAAAGTATACCCAATTTTATTATTCTATACTTAGAATCATTGAAGATTCTGGAATCTGACTGGCTGAGTTCACATTCTTGCTCTGCCCCTACTGGCTTTGTGGTTTTTGAGCAAATTAACTTAATTTTCTCATCCATAATACTTAGGTGAAAGTAATAGTACTTTCCATACAGGTTATATAGAATATAAGCATAGTGAATATTAAGTGTTAGCTGCCATTATTACTAGTACTACCGTAACTAAAAAACTGTCTTCACTACCAGAACAGAATTGAGAATCATCAGCTTATGTTTCAGAATATTCCAGAGTAAGCATCCAGCCTGTATTTTCCTACTTTATTTTTCATTCCTTTATTCATTTTGTGCTCTAGTCAAGCTGCACTGCTTTAATGTTGCTGGAACACAGTCTGTTTCTTTATTAAGCTTTCCCACCCACCTTCACCTGTGAAGTTCTATGGCCGTCCTGTCCTAAATGTTGCAACAAGATGTGAGCTTTCTTGATTCTGAACTCCCATTCTCATTGGTAACAGTCCCTTGTTATTTACCATGTTCTCTCTTGTGTCCTAATTGTAATTCATGCTTATAACACATCCTTGAACATAACAGGCTTCCTGCTGACTGCTTTTTATATCCAGGTTTAAGTTTGCTGTCATTGCTGCAATACTGTCCAAATTGTTTGTGGAGAACTACGTTTTAGATTAAAATTTTGAGTTCTTCAGTCATTTGGGTCTGTTTTTAAGATTAACTGGTTGTTTGACCTAGTCCCACATGCTCAGATTTTTGCCATGTGTGTGCTCTCTGTCTCTATTGCTGTGTAACATTAGCCCAACGTGTACTGTTCTAAAATAACATTTAGTATCTTGTAGTTCTATGAGTCAGTACTTTGTGAGTGGTTTAGCTTGGATGGTTCTGTCTCAGGGATTCTCACGGGGTTGCAGTCCAGTACGTCACAGTGTGGGTTGTAGTCATCTGAAGGCTTGACTGTGTTTGCGGAGTCCGTTTCCAATCTGGCTCCCTCAAAGGGCTCCCAAGGCCTCAGTTTCTGTGGCGTGAGCCTCTCCTTTGGGCTCCTTCAGTGTCCCTGTGATGCAGTAACTGGCTTTCCTTAGAGTGGGTGATGCAAATTGGGCAAGGTGGAAACCATAATGTCTTTCGTGAAGTAGCTTCGGAAGTCACATACCATCATTGCGCAGTATCTGGTCTTGAGAGTGAGTTATGGATGATGGCCCACACTCAGGAGGGGAACTGAGCTCCGTCTTTAAGAGAGTTTTGTCAAAGTTGTGGATATGTTTTGAAACTGCACACAATTATGTTTTTTCACTAGGAATGCTAATGATTTTGGGTAAATTTCACTATGACTTGCTTTGAATTGTTGCAGTATTTTGTATATTAAAGAGATTCCAGGTTTTGAACAGATAAATATGATTTTTATGGGTTGCCAGAGATGTATATGTTCTTAAGTTTTCTACTAATTTTGAGTTTGTAAGTTTTTTTTTAATCTTCTATGTTTTGGTAATTTTGTTTCTGTTTTCAGGACACCAAGATATCATTGAATTATTCCAGCTCTGTCCTGTTGTTTTCTCTCAGATTTCCTACTTTGAGAAAATATATTTAGCATACTAATAATAGAAATGTATTTATTGAAGTAAATGGCTTATTTTTCCCTCTCAGCTGATTTGAATAGGATGCACAGACAAAATATAGATGCCTACCATAACCCAGATGCAAGACCATATGAAGATAAAAGGGCTGTTGTATCACTAGAACAAAATTTAGCCACTTCAAATGCTGAGAACCTAGAAGATTCTGCAAATAAAAACTCAGGTGTTTAATCACATTCTATTTTTTCTTTTACATTTCTAAAGTTGTTCAGTAACGTTTCTGTTCTCTGATAAAGTGTTATTGTATTTTGAGAATATGGTTACTCTGAGTCAGGAAGTATAACATGTTATTTGTGCTTTTTGTTACCTTTTCTTCGTAGGTATTTTGAAAAAAGTGAGTAGGGAAATGTAGTTTGCTTCTTAATTAGTGTTTCTTCTCAGCTTTGTGATTTGCTTACATATATTTTAGCTGTGGCTTATGTTTGTTTTGCTCGTAGGAGGACATTGCTTAAAATGAAAGTCTTTTTACACATGCACTTGGCTTTTCATACCCATAACTGTTTGATTGAATTAATGAGAAGTATCAGATATGGTATGATGAATTGTACAATGAAATAAATTTTTCCTTGTTTGTAATAATCATTTGCTCTCCCTTATAAAACTACAGTGTACACAGAACTGAATAATTACATGTTTCATTTGATACCTGGTCACATCCTCCTTTTTTAAGCAGATATTTTTGGTTTGCTATTAAGCAATAGCCTTCAGTTGAAAGTTCTATAAAATGAAAATTACTCATCAACTTTCTTTATGACTTGCCAGGAAAAATTGTCATCATTTTTCTTTGTCAAGGGTATATGAAAATATGTTATATATCTAAAAGTCAAAGGAAGTTGATGCTATAAAACTAGCCATTTATTTGCTACAAATTCCACATTTGTACTTTTAAAAAAGTACAAAAGTTTTTATTTTAGAGTAGAAGAAATTTTACATCAGGAAGGCCTTCTAAAATATTCCGGACTTTAACTTTTTAAAATTTTTAACCCATATGACTGATTAGCCAGACAGGCAGATTAAGTGGGAAGCTGTGATTAGAATCACTAGCCTTGCATCTGTCAAGCCTTAATGGTAGCGCTACTCTGTGTGCCTTTCTGAGCTCTCGGCAGATGGAGTGTTTGTCGTTTCCCTGGCAGCCTTTGCCACTGTTTGATTCCTAATTACCAGCAATCTTCCTTACTCTGATCCACAATAGATTTTACCCAGCAGATCCACTTTTGATTTGGGGAGCGCTAAAAATTGGAACTGATTTCGATGAAATTATTCATTTGGCTGTCACTGTGGGTCTGTAATAATTCATTGTGCAATGGGAGCACCAAAACACCTTTTCATATTATTGCTGCTTAGAGAATTTTGGCTTCTTTCTGATTATAATTTTTCTCTTCATTTGCCTTTTCTTCTAGTAGCCTGAGTTGACATCTCCGTGCTTCAGACCCCATTCTTTGCCCTTTTCTCCCGCACCCTGTATTGTTTGTAGTTCTGTCTCAGCCTAGGACTTTCTCTGTGTTAGTAATAAGCATTTAGCTCCGCTTGCCAGCAAATTCTGGAAAAACAGTTTCCACAGCCCCCTCCCCGAGAGAGAGCTCAAGCTTGATGATTGTATGTGCTCAGAATTTGTTGCCTGTGGCCTTTCTGCATGCTGCCAGGATTTCCCCCTTTTTTGTGAGTTGAAATTTCCTAAATTAATTTTCATTCCCCAGTAGCCTAAAATAGACTTTCTGAGTGCAAGAAGCTAAGTCATCTAATTTGTTTCTATGTCATCATATATGTGTATGAATGTGTGTATGTATACATATATGTATATTATGTGTGTATACACATATGTACATTCAGTATTTTAAAGTCCTTAGGGAACTTGAATATATCTGAAAATTGAATGTTACAATGTATGCTTAAGGTTCATCATCTGGAATGTTTTGTCTTCACTAAGTCTGTTTTGAGGCCCTTTCTACTAGCATTCATTTTTTCCTTTTTTATGGTTCTTGGAGGAAGAACCATATTTTTGAAGTCATAGTAATCTGACTTACCATGATGCCTAGATATAGTCTATTTATTTTGTGTAGAACAAGTGTTTCTCTGTGGTTTTATTTTTATAATTTATTTATTTTACTTTGTCTTTTCCTGTCTTCAATATTTCTTCTCTAATTGCCGCAAAGGCTTAGAATT
Organism: Sturnira hondurensis; assembly: GCF_014824575.4. Lineage (NCBI taxonomy): Eukaryota > Metazoa > Chordata > Mammalia > Chiroptera > Phyllostomidae > Sturnira > Sturnira hondurensis. Next base: position 34,012,844 of record NW_028082759.1, read on the forward strand.
TGAGTGATCATTAAAGTGAAATATCCCATTCTTTTTTGTTTTGCTGATCAGCTTTTTCACCATAGCATAAGATTATAATGTATTTATAAGTATTGATTTGATTTTCTGCTGATCTATTTGAAGAAGCATTTAAAAATTTATTTATTTACTTATTTAGTAGTGTTTTCTTAAAGTAAGTACATTTTAAAAATTTAATCTAATTGGATTTTTTCCCATTACCATTTAGTCCCCTTATAGGGAGTTGTAGGGGACCATTAATAAATCTAAATATGGAGGCAAAGAGACCTGCATGGCAACTCAATTCACAAATAGTCAGCCTACACAAACCACAAGTGAGAGAAATAAATGCTTTAGATTTATGGTATAAAGAATGAGTCAGTAAATGAAAAATAATACAAAAAGTTATATAGGGCTTAAGTTTAAATGCCATTTATTTATTTCTGCATTCACAGAGATTCTTGGGGTATAATTATTTAACTTGCTTTTATGAAATAATATTTTTCCTTTCTCAGAATGTGTAATACTACTTACAGATAACATTTTTATTATTCATGTTTGTGTCCCATTAATTCAATAGAAGTAAAAAAATATTGTAATCATGAGGAGTCATTTTAATTTTTAGAATGTTTTTGGACCTTACTTTTTCATTTATTGTTTTAACTATGGATGGGAAGACTTTTGGATTTACTGATTCTTTAGACAATTTAGTTATTTCTATATATGTATACATAGTATGTTTTAGTATATAATTAAGCAGTATTCTTAAGAAAAGGATATTTACACCTATAAGAACTTAAATGTTTGTTTGTTCGTTTTCAATAAGTTTTACTTTAAAGCCTTTGCTGTAATCAGAGTTACTTAGCTTTTAAGTTTTCTTGGTGTCCTTCAGGTACAGATATATTATGATTCTTCAACTCTTAATTTTATTTTAGTTGCACTATTTTTCTTTCTTTCATTACTTTTTGTTAACTTCTGATTCCAATCTCAATTTTCCTTTTCTGATTGTAACCTCTGGACTTCCATATTTAGCACATTTTTTCAAAGCATGAATTTAGTATTTATTAATGTCTGCATTTTCTAAGCATTGGCTAATGATATGTTTTTGCAAAATTTCTCTTTCAAGGTCATGTGCAAATGCAGAGCTCCCCTTTTGCTCGAGGAAATGTATTTGGTGAGCCTCCAACTGAACTTCAGATTAGACAGCAAGAATTATACAAGAATTTTCTTCGGTTTCAGGTGAAATGTTTACTTGATCTTAGTTTAAAAGTTTCATAAGAGTTTCAATAAACTGAACTTGATGCAATTTTATTCACAGGATAAAGAATAAATTCTCAAATGCCATGCAGTTATCTACAATGTCTAATTTATATCAGATATAGGCAGTAATAAAATTATGTTGCTTATATCTGAGAAAAGAATAAGAAGACATGTTAGTGTTAGGTATACCAGTTGACTTAATCTTCTCTAAACTTTTAAAAATCGCTAATTGTTAAAGTGCTGAAATTTCTAAAACTGAAAGACTTAATACAATTTTGTCTCTCTCTCTTTTTTTTAAAGATTTTATTTGTTAATCTTTAGAGGGGAAGGGAAGGAGAGAGGGAAGGAGAGAGAAATATCAATGTATGGTTGCCTCTCATGTATTCCCCTGCTGGTAACTGGCCTGCAGCCCAGGCATGTGCCCTGAGTGGGTATCAAACCACGACCATCTGGTTCGCAGGCCCGTGCTCAATCCACTGAGCTACACCAGCCAGGGCCAAATTCATCTCTTAAGCATAGTCTTTAGATGGTTATGTATTAGTAGAAAGTCAATATATTTTTTAAAAAGATTTGATATTCTTAACTCAGTAGTATAATTGTAAATAACTAAAAATTTGATGTAATCACACCTGCATTTATTTGCTGCATTTATGTATGTAAACAAGTAGCATTAAAAATACTAAAAATGCCCAAAGAAGGCATTTGATCATAGAGTGTTTATTAAACAAAGTTACTGAACTCCTGTCCCCTGCCCACCCTTGTGCTGGACACTACAGAGGGTGCCTGCGATGAACAAGAGACCTGCCCATGAGGGACTCAGTTTCTTCTCCCCTCCCACACTCACATTCCAGTTTCAGATTACTCCTGTGGTCTGCTTAATCTTCCTTTCATATGACTTCACATATTACTCTTTTTTACTCAAAAACCTGGAGGAATTTCCAGTGTCCTTAGTCTGACATTTAAGGCTGTCCAATCTAATCCCAATTTCTTAAATTCCTCTTACAGAGATTCTACTCTAACATGTCATATTCTTCTAATCCTAACTTTGTGGATGCTTACATAAGGCAGCTGACTTAAGGATGATTGATCTGGCATTAGTGTTTAGGATATATTATTGGGAGGCTGAAAAGTTTTGAAGTAGGGGGCATTTTACTAGAGTGGTGACAACGGAAGTGGAGGGAAAGACCTTTCTAAGGATTGCCAGAGTGAATAGAGATTCTGAATATGAGAGAGTGGCACTGGAGGACCCAAGGGTATTAGTCACTCAAGTCAGGCACCAGCATTTTGATGGTCATAGAGTTAACCTGTTGAACTCGAAAGACCCTATGGTGTGGTACCCATAATGACAACAAGTCAAAATTTAAGTAGCTTCTATTGTACTAAGCAAGTGTTCGCATGGTCTAGGGTAGAGTTCAGGAAATAAATAAACTAAAATCTTGAAATTGTATAGCTTGTTATTGTTTATAAGATACTTTTACATGTAGTACTGCATTAAACCTTAAAACCCTCTGAGGAACGCATTTAATTTTATGACATGCAACTGTAATGCAGGCAAAGAGGTGCGTCCATGGTGGCAGAGCATTGGGAGGCCAGTGCTGGAACCAAGTCTCCCGACTTCAGGATCACATCTGTAGGTGCAGAACTTGTATCTATCTGTAGGGGGTTCTAGGAAGTCTTCCCTTCAGGAGAAATCTACTGGTAATGGGGAAGCTTTGACGCTCCTAGTTTCAGAGTAAGTCCAGCTTTCAGGCCTCCCACCTGTAAACCCTCAGTGGACCCATTAGAGGATTGCCCTCAGATGGTGGTTTACATATTTTTCTTTTAGCAGCCTCTTAACCTTCCCCAGTTTTCCAAGTCTAACAGAGAACTGGCTAAATTGTATTTAATATAGTGTCACACAAGAAATACCCTCAAACTTAACTATTTTAAATATGTTTTATTGATTATGTCACTACAGTTGTCCCATTTCCTCCCCTTTATTCCCCTCCACCCTGCATACCCACTCCCCCCATTCTCCCCCTTTAGTTCATGTCCATGTGTCACAAGTTCTTTAGCTTCTATATTTCCTACACTATTCTTGTCCTCCCCCCTGTCTATTTTCTACCTACCGTCTGTGCTACTTATTCTCTGCACATTCTCCCCCCTTCTCCTCCTCCCACCCCCCTGTTGCTAACCCTCCATGTGATCTCCATTTCTATGGTTCCACTCCTAATCTAGCTGTCCTCTTAGTCTGCTTTTGTTTTAGGTGTGGTTGTTAATAACTGTGAGTTTGCTGTCCTTTCACTGTTCATATTTTTTATCTTCTTTTTCTTAGATAAGTCCCTTTAACATTTCATATAATAAGGGCTTGGTGATGATGAACTCCTTGAATTTGACCTTATCTGAGAGGCATTTTATCTGCCCTTCCATTCTAAATCAAAGCTTTGCTGGATAGAGCAATCTTGGATGTAGGTCTTTGGGTTTCATGACTTGGAATACTTCTTTCCAGCCCCTTCTTTCCTGTAAGGTCTCTTTTGAGGAATCCACTGACAGTCTGATGGGCACTCCTTTGTAGGTGACTATCCCCTTATCTCTTGCTGCTTCTAGGATTCTCTCCTTCATTTTCATCTTGGCTAATGTAATTATGATGTGCCTTGGTGTGTTCCTTCTTGGGTCCAACTTGTTTGGGACTCTCTGAGCTTCCTGGACTTCCTGGAAGTCTATTACCTTTGCCAGATTGAGGAGGTTCTCTTTTATTATTTGTTCAAATAAGTTTTACCCTTGTTGCTCTTCCTCTTCCCCTTCTGGTACCCCTATAATTTGGATGTTGGAACGTTTAAAGATGTCCTGGAGGTTCCTAAGCCTCTCCTCACTTTTTTTAATTCTTGTTTCTTCATTGTTTTCTGTTTGGTCATTTTTTTCTTCCTTTTGGTCCACTCAATTAATTTTAGTCCCAGTTTCCTTCCCATCACTGTTAGTTCCCTGTGCATTTCTTCATTTCAGTTAGTGAAACCTTCATTTTTTCATCTAATTTTTGAGTAAAATCAATCATTTTTGTGAGCATCTTGATCACCAGTGTTTTGAACTCTGCATCTGATAGGCTGGCTATCTCTTGGTCACTTAGAAGTATTGGCTCTGGAGCTTTGAGCTGTTCTTCTTCTTGAGCCATAATGTTTTCGTCTGTTTGCACCTATAACATATGAGGTGCGGAGCCTTAAGTATTCACCAGGGTGGGGCAACTCAGGCGCTGGGTTGTGACGCTGTATGTGGGGGTGGGGTCAGAGAGGGGCAATGTCATTTTTTTTCTCCTTTCTCTTGGATTTTGGTCTCCTCTCCTGCTTCCCACAAGCAAATTGGGCCCTTCTGGTGCTAGTTCCCAGATGTGTGGCCTTGTGCACCCTCCAGAACCCTATGGGTCTCTCCAACAAACTCTCTTTGAGCCTCTCCTAGCACCTCAACCCCTGAAAGTTTTTCCAATCGGTACTTTTAAGCTTTATTTCCCTGCGCTGGGGCCCTGGGTTGTGTGGTCTATCTCACTGCTTGCTTCTTTGCCTGGTTTATCTGCACATGAATGTGTGATCGCGGTGAGCCAGTCGCCTTGTGCCCTCACTGGGTCTTCCCATTGCCACCCCATGCCTGGGATCTGCCAACCACTGCCTACGTGCCTGGGTCAGTCTCGGCCGCTTTTTCCTGCGCGACCCGTCTCTGCCATCCACCAACTCTGCCCCTCTTACTGGTCTGGATGAATGGTTCATTGTTGTCAGACTTCGGTACAATTTAATTTTCTCTCTGTTTTGGTTGCATTATGGTTTTTAAATATTTGTTGTTCGTAAACTTGGTTGTGCGAAGAGGTACAGTGTTTCCACCTACACCTCCATCTAGGCCAGAAGTCTCCAAACTTAATTCTTAAAAGAGCTGTTATAAAATGTTCAGATCTGTGCCCAAAGATGGCAACAGAAGCCTTGGCTCCATGTCTGCACCAAAAATAGAAGTTAACTCAGTAGAAGTCTTCCTGTGGTTATTGACCAAAATTTTAATTTGGTAAATAACACATGTGAGTTTTCAGATATCATTTTTTATTAGACTTTTAAAAATAACACATTTAATAGAATATTTACAGGAGCCTTGAAGCATTTTGTGTCATACGGTTTGACGACCGTTCACCTAGAAGCTGGTTTTCCTCTCTCTGTTGAACGACTGCAGCATCTCTGTTGAAATGACATTTCTGTGGATTCATTAGGTGTGTGATCCATTTATGATTGTGATCCTTAATGACCCTGGTTATAATTTTTTTTTCATGGAGTAGGAAGAAATGGGGAACTGAGTGTAAAATGTGAGGTTTTGTCCTATAGACCATAAATAGTGTTTTGTCTAGGAGAAATGATTATGTGCCTACTGCTTAGTACTAAATATTAGGATTGTGCTGCATATTTAATAATATTGTGAGATAGGAGTGGTGGATAAAGCTTTAGCATGCAAAATTGTGGAAGATGTAGGAAGATTCAAGTTCTTAAAGCTCAAAGATTGACAGCAGTAGATAAAGCAGGCCTGAAGCTAGAGGCATTGCAGATAAGAATAATACAATCATATGCAAAGCCACAACCAATGCATCTTGAAGAGTAACAGAAATCTATTGGATACCCAGTACACATGCTTCTCTACTTCACACGGGGAGGATGCAGACTCGCTCTGAGGATTCCCTTCCTTCAGATCGTGGACTCTGCCGGGGGCTATTCCCCCGAGTATTCAGCACTACATGCCATAGGTGGCATTCAAGATGAAACTTAATTATGAGTCCTTGTGGCCAAAATCCTTTTTCACATTACAGTTTGGCAATAGCTAAGAAGGAAGAAAGGGCATTCTGAAGGGGGGGATTCTTGCATAAAGAATGATTGAATGCTGAAATATTGATTCTACTGTTGTTTCAGGCTACTAATGAAGCCAAGGACCTTTGAGACATCTCTTTATCAGCTGTTGTAGAATAATATCAATTATTTACTAAGTACCTTTTATGCAGGAGGAACTTTTCTGTTTTTTTCATACTTTTTTTTTCATTCTTTGAGCAATCCTTTGAGATACAGGCATTAATAACTCTTTTTATAAGAGAAGAGAGTTGAACAGGAAAATTTCTCTTTTTTTAAGATTTTATTTTTGGAGAGGGGAAGGGAGGGATACAGAGAGGGAGAGAAACATCAAAATATGGTTGCCTCTCGAGCGCTGCCTACTGAGGACCTGGCCTACAACCCAGGCATGTGCCTTGACTTGAGAATCCAACTGGCAACCCTTTGGTTCACAGGCAGGCACTCAATCCACTGAGCCACACCAGCGAGACAAACAAGTTTCTTAAGGCCACACAGTTTTAAAATATTTTGTGGAGCTGGAATTTTACTCATAGCTCTGAAGATTATATCCTGTAGCCTCCCTAATAAAATATAGGAAAATGAGAAATTGAGGTCAATTTAACTTGCATAAAGATGATACAAATATTGAATTCATAGGCTACTAGGAAAACTTAAGTGGTATTCCAACTTTTCAGTAGTTTACAGAGAAATAACTAGATTTAATTCTTTAGATTGAGGAGAAGAAGCAAAGAGAGGAAGCAGAACGTGAAAGGCTGAGGATTGCAGAAGAAAAAGAAGAAAAGCGGCTTGCAGAACAGAGGGCGCGGATCCAGCAAGAGTATGAAGAGGAACAGGAGAAGAAAAGGGAGAAAGAGGAGGAGGTGCATTTTTTTCCTACTTTATTTTTCTACTTAGTCTGAAAGTGAAAATTTTACTCTGACTTGAAAAGGTATTTATTGCTTGCAGAGGAGACCAGTCTTGTAGTACATTTAGAAAATACCAGATCAGTATTCATTCATTGGTTATTATTTTATTAAATTGAGAGACCAAGTTAAGAAGACATAAGCAATGACTTTTTAAGCTAAAAAATAGTTTAGGCTGTCTAAAGATGTTATAAAAGATGCCCTAATATTTTATTGTTAAGCAGACAATTTCTTGATGTTAGGAACACTGTAGCACCTATATCTTCAATTGTACATCTCTTTATTTCAGACAAATAGGCAGCACATTTCTGAATGGGCTGTAAGAATGTATGTATAGAGTGTATATATATATATATTTTTTCTCTTTATTTTAAAGCAAAGACTAAAAAATGAAGAGCTTATTCGGTTAGCTGAAGAAAGACGAAAAGAAGCAGAGAAAAAGAAGAAAGAAGAAGAAGAAAAACATAAGCAACAACTTCAGCACTACTATGAAAGAGAAAATGTAATTCGGGAAGAAACAAAGGTCAGCTTCAGAGAAAATTGCCAGTTAAACCTGTAGTGTAACCACTTTCAGTGTGAGAGTTGTGGAGTTACTGGCATAAGGCAGAGAGTGGAGGAGGGGCACTTGTCTTTTCTGTTTTAACAGCGGCCTTTGTGTGCGCACTAACTTCCTTTACTAGAGGATGTCCCTGGGCTGGGTTGCTATTTTCCCCATGAGTGTAATAGGGTTACTTAGCTCTTCTTGTGTTGTTCCCATGGTCTAAGGACCAGCAGCCTCCAGACCATTCGTGACAAAAGTAAGTACAGAAATTGAGACTTAGTGCTTGGAAACTTATGTAGCAATTTGTCACAGTAATTTGATATCTGTTGAATCTACTGATAACAAGTTGGGCTTGAATTGTATAATGTCTTTTTAAAAATTTTTATTTGTTTAGTAATGTGTTCTGACTCTGTTTACAAATTTGTCCTTGATGCATTGCATGGATTGGAAATTAAAGAAGAAAAACTGGTGGCTCACCACAGACTGAGTTCAAGTCTGCATCTCTGAAATAGGGGGCGTTGAAGTTCACAGTTCGGGGCATGAATCAAAGTTAACTAGACAGGTTTTCTCTGTAGAAAGCTGCTTGCCCCTTAGAGGATTTAGTTTACACCTGTACTCACATTTCAAAGCTGTACTTAAAATTCTGTATGTATAAGTATCATGAAGGACTTGCTAAAAATGTATGTTCTTGGGTCTCATCTACAAAGTACCCGATTTACTGAGTCTAAGGTCATCCCAAGAATCTGCATTTTTACAGGCATACTAAAGGGTTCAGATGTAATCAGCTTGTAGACAACACTTTTTAAAAACTCTGCATGTCTTGTAAGTTTAGTCCAGATGTTTTTAGAAATTGAAATTTATACAAACATTGTTTCTTCTAAGCAGACTCACAAAAAGATCACTTTAAAAGAAATTTATAAGTAAGATCATTATGTTTTATTTTCAATGTTCTAGGAATGTTAGGCAATAGTCTTCATTCTTAATATAAAAAGTTGTGTATATATATTTATTAAGCTTTTTAAAGTATAGTACTCAAATGTCATATTACTATTTTTAATTAATAAAGTTTAGTTTTTAGAGCAGTGTTAGGTTTACAACAAAATTGGGTGGGGAACACAGAATATTTTATTGCTAATTAGGTTATTTAGAATGAAAGAGACTTGTTAGTTTCCCACAGTTGTGTTTCTGCAAATTTCTAATTATGTTTAAGAAGGAATGCTATTTCTTATATAATTTTATGGCTGTTAAAGTTTAATTGTGAAGTACAATTAAAGATTGTACTTCACAATTAAAGATTTTATTTATTTTTTTAAAGATTTTATTTATTTATTTTTAGAGGGGAAAGGAAGGAGAGAGAGAGAAATATCAATGTATGGTTGCCTCTGGTGTGTCCCCTGCTGGGAACTGGCCTGCAACCCAGGCATGTGCCCTGACTGGGAATCGAACCGCGATCGTGTGGTTCACAGGCCCGCGCTCAATCCACTGAGCTACACCAGCCAAGGAGTACCATGAAGTTTTAAACCAGCTTTGATCTGTTTAATGCATTTTGCCCTTAATTCTGAGCTTATCATTGCTAGATGCCATTTCTCCTTATTTATGTTTGCCTGATACATGTTTTTGTTACTTTTACTTTTTACTTGTCAAAATTTTTAATCTTTTTTAGTTGCCTTGTACATTTATTTAGTTTTTGAATTTGTTTTTTGGACCATAACCTTGTCTTTAAGACACTACTTGTGGTCATGTAGAAGTTTTTTGAAAAAAGGTCTTTTTTACAGTATATATTTCTAATTTTATTGAAGTCACCAGTGAATGTAATATTTGATTTTTTACTGTGCAAAATGAACAGTTTAACATCTACACATACACTCTCGTCTGGAGAGGTTTTTTTTACCCTGATAGTTATTACTGCATTTTGTCAAAAAGTTTTTAGGTTTTTGGCATTTTGATTTTAATGTGAAGTTGGGAATTGTTAGTTGTTTTACACTGTAAACTGAAATTCTTTTTTATTTTCGTATGGAGACGCAGAACCACATTGTGATCTGGAAAATTTCTTCATGCATGATGCTTTTGGTGTCAGGGGATTGAGATTTTAGGTGTTGAAGTCTGTTGTTTTTCATAAAAGGGATTTTTTTTTGTCTTGTGCAATTTCTTTTTTTAATTAATTTATTTTTAGATAGAGGGAAAGGGAGGGTGAAAGAAAGGGAGAGAAACATCAATGTGTGGTTGCCTCTCACACACCCCCACACCAGGCATCTGGCCCACAACCCAGGCATATGCCCTGACTGGGAATATAACTGGTGACCCTTTGGTTCACAGGCTGGTGCTTAATCCACCGAGCCACACCAGCCAGGGCTGTACTATTTCTTTTGTTAGGGTGGTTTTTTACTTTGGCTGTACTTTTGTTTTCGTTACTTTCCTATACTCAGTATGCTGTTGCTATACCTAAGTTTACTGAATTATTTTTTTCCTTATCTGAGAATAGTATTTTAATCAGGATATCGAAATCCATTTATGTTTCTCATAACAGATATGCTTTATTTTATGTAATTGTTTTTCTGACTTTTTTGGTAAAAGGTATTAAATAAAATGAAGAACATTCTGAACTTCTTAGATGGGCGAGTATTAAGGGTATGTGTATATGCACACTCACACAGAGTATATGTACGTGTGTGTGTGCACATATGAGTACTGGTATATGTGTGCATCTGTATGCATTTCTTTTTTTCAGCGCTTGAGGCAGCCCTCTCCTGTGGTTCCTGCTCTTCAGAACAAAATTGCAAGCAAAGTCCAAAGACCTCCTTCAGTTGACAGCATTATAAATTCCTATATTCAAGTATATGCTTTGTTCTTATGATTTGTTAATCATAGCAAAGTTATTTTTGATTGGGGGAATTCAATGAGATTTTCTTATTTAGGATATTTAGCTAGGTTAAATTTTTTCCAGATCTGAAATATAGATAACATCTATATTTCATTAACTTGGCTGTTGCTCTGGTTGTAACTGATAGGTCTTGGTGCCCTAAAGTTTAAATTTTTTGACAAATCATAATTTAGCACATTTTTTTGTCAAAGCCTTCAAGGTCTTTTCTTTAGTAATGTATCTTTTAACTTGTTGTAATGAAGTCCCTTCATGCTAATGAAGTCCCTTATACTTTAGACTGAGCCGTAGTCAAAAGAAAGCTGGGAAATTGTTTTGGAAGCGTTGATCCTGGAGTTGACTCTTAAAGAGTGCGTAGGAATTTGCCATAAAGATGAGGATTAGGGACTTTCAGCATGTGAAAATCAGGGAGGGAAGTGTAAGCCACATGGCACGTGGAGAATACACCGTGGTGTGGTCTGGTAATACCTGAGCAACGTGGCGGGGGATGTGGAGATCAGAACATATGCAGGGTATAGTGTGGAGTGGTAAGAGGTTTGACTTTATTCCACAGACTAGTGGCTGCTAGGTTAATTACCAGAACAGACAAGCATTATAACACCACCTTCCTGAATCCCACTCTCTGAGATTCTGATTCAGTAGGTCTGTGGTAGACAATGTTTGGGAATTCATTATAATATTAAAACAGAAGAAGAACATGGCCAGACTTGTCTTGCATAATGTTCTCTCAGGGAGCGGTGTGGAGATGTATGTTGGAGGCCAGGATGCTTCTGCAGAAATTCTGTTGTGAGACTTTGCTTGTCTAAAAAAAGACAATGAAAATAAGAACTGAGAAGGGGTGACAGTATTAAGATGCATTCAAGAGACAGTGGTACTGACTGTGGTGGGTAGGAGTCAGTGACAGCTGTCAAGTTTTTGGTGAGGTTAAAGAGCAGCTGGTTGAAAACAGGTTTGGGCTGGATTTGTAGTTGTGGAAATCATGAACGTTGTTGCTTGTCAAGTGAATAAGACTGTCCAGGATGCGTTCAGGGGCTGTAAAGAAGGCTGAAGATGTAAAACTAGGGAATCGCCAACATTCGAGAAGCAGAGGAAGGAGACAGAGGCAGAAAGGTGACAGTGAGTGGCAGTGATGTCAGTTGCTACTGGCCAAGTAAAATAATGGCTTACAGTGCCCGCTGAGTGCGTCAGTTGGATCACTTGGTGACTTTGGAGAGAACGGGGTTAGTGGGGAACAGGGTAGTGGGGTGCACAGCAAAGGCAGTAGCTGGGTGGTGAGAAGTGGGTGGGAATAAGGATGTAGACACTGTAGTGCATTTCTTGTCTTTAAAGCTGCAAGTTTCTGAAGGGAAGGAGGGGATGGACAAGAGATAGTGATGAAAGGTGAGATGAGAATTGTTTTAAAGGGACAGATTTTGAAGCATAGTTGAGATTAAGGAGAGAGGAAAAGGAGAAAAGGGCCTAATTTATGGAGTCATCAGCTATAGAGTGCAGGTTAAGGGGTTATTTTGGATGGGACAAGGACTTCCCATTTCCTTCCCATTGTGGTGGGAAGGAAAAACTGATGTAGGTAAGTTTACAGGTAGGATAGTGGGAGTTTTTTTTTTAAATATATAGATACTTCTAAAAAAAAGTGTACCCTTCTCGCTCTGAGTAGGGATGACATCCTGAGTGCATCTGTCATGATTTTTAAACAGGAACGTTCTGTGTCTCGGGCTCAGTCTCCGCCAGTACCTGCCAGGAAAAATCAGCTCCGTGCAGAAGGTACAGTTAACTATTAAACCTGTAGTCTAGGACGTTTTTTAGCTCTGTATTTTCAAGTAATTAATAGGCTCAGAACATTGCAGGTAGAACATTCCAGGTCAACAATGTAGACCTGGGTACCCTTTGCGTCTCTCCTGATGGTAACATCTTACATAGTACAGTGTCACCACCAGGAAATGGACGTCGCGGCATTCCACAGGCGTCCACCAGACTTCCCGTTTCACATGCATCGTTATGTGTTTATGTTGTGTGTGTAGTTCTCTGCATTCTTACTGTGTGGAATTTGTGTGACCACCACACAGCCAAGGCACAGAGCTGTTCCACCACTGCAGAGGGATCCCCTGTGCGGCCCCTTACGGTGGCATTCTCCCCCGGTTCCATAATGTTTCTTAACTGTTGAAAGTCCCATATTATCAGAAATGTGTTTGTGGGTCTTAATGACATTTATAAATGTGATCTGTATACAGAAAATGTTAAAGATAATGTTCATAAAGATGTCTCTCTGAGCATTTTAGCTTTATGATGTCAGGCCATGTTTTGATGCTTAATCATCTGTTCTTATGCCTATCTTATTTTTTTCCTTATCCATGGGAATTTGCAGAGGAGAAAAAAAATGTAATTATGGAATTATCAGAAATGAGAAAACAGCTTCGTAGTGAAGAGCGGCGTTTACAGGGGCGGTTGCGACACTTGGACAATGATGATGAAATTCATATAAAGTAAGTTCCAAGCTGCCCTTTTTATTTGTTCTGAATGTTTGTGTTCAGGATGAGGAGTCAGATGTCAGTCAGAACCAATCCAGTAATTGTAGTTTTGGACCAGCGTTAATTAGTTTTTATGGTAAAGCCCTCTTGGTTAGATAGAATGAATAGTTTGCATGCTTGAAGATGTTTTTAACAGATTGTTAGTGAAGTTTGAGTGACTGAAATAGCCTTTCCTCCCAAGAGAAATCTAGCTAAATAATTATACAGGTTTTCTAGTGCAGAGGGATTTGGTGCAACTAATACAAAAATAGTGTGTGACTTTTGAGTCTGTTTATTGTTTGTAGCATGGTGGGTAGGTTTTCTCCACCCCTGCTTTTTTGGCAAAACAAGTCATTTTAAAATCCAGATGCTTTTGATTTGCTTTCCTCAACTTTATGTAAAGGTGCCTTCATAAAATTTTTATCCACTCTTGTTGAATTTATTCACTGTGGAGATCTGGACGTTTTAACGAATATGTATTTAACCTAATATATTTAAATTGAGCATTGCAACTGTCTTTTTGTACTGCTAATACTATACAGGGTCCGGCATAAATCCCACTTTTTATTACAAAATCTTTAATTACAAAATCATAAGCATGTAATTCTGGAACATAACAGTATCACACTGAAGCCCCATGTGGCATTTTAGGTGAAATGTTCAAATTGCTGTCCATCTTGTGTGAGACATTCACGTACCCTACCAGCCACGTTCATTGGTGTTACTTTTGCCGGAGCCTGTATTTATGGTGGTTGTATTGACAGAGAAGTTGGGGAGAGAAGAAAGAAAGCAAAAGGAAGAAAGAAGTAGCATTTGTTGAAGGAAAACTAAAAATACTATCCCTAACCATAAACTGTTTAATAGGGTCAGACTTAGTGAAAAATCAGTATTGGGAGCAGCCGTTCTTCAAGCTCTGTCTTTATGTTGAATTGTCTGCTGCAGAAACTAGTGAATGAAAAATAATTGACTAATTGGGACTTTATGTACCCTAGGGGAATGAATGTCTAAGGTGCTTTGTAATCGAACCTAAATGCTGGGGAAGCCCAGGATGGGAGGGGGAGTGGAAACAAGTCTAGAAGAAGACACAGAGTAGACAAGACAAAACAATCCGCCTACTTCCTTTTCTTAGTCTTCGGCAGAATCAGGCAGAAATTTGGTCCTTGTGAGGAAAATGATAAAGGAATGGAAAATGTCAGAGTTGGAATTAGCGCAATAACATTATGAGGGCTATTTTTACATTTTCCTTTAACAATGTATTTTTTCTGAAATACTTATTTTTCAGCAGAGTAACTTACAGGCAACCAACTATTTCTGAACATTTTTGCCTAAAGGACTCACAAATTTTCCAAGGCAGTCTTCTTCAAATTGTGGTTGTACTCTTCTAGTAGATGGTAAAACCAATGTAGCGGGTAACATACAAGGTTTTTTCTTAAACAGTCTATTCTGGCATAATTTTAGATTATAGAAAACTTGCAGACAGTACAGCGAGTTCCCATATACCCCTCACCCAGCTTGCCATGTGACTTAACATCTCAAGGTACCTGGGTACATTTGCATTGCACAACTAAGAAGCTGGCATTAGAATGTTACTGCTCACTAGATTTCAGACTTTTTGGATTTCTTCAGTCTTTCTGTAATGTCCTCTTTCTGTTCCAGGATATAGCCAAGCCAAGGACCACACTGCATTCATTTGTCCTGTCTCCTAATTACCGTGCTCTGGGGCCCATTCTCAGTCTTTCCCGGGTTTTCATGACTGTGACTGTCCAGAGCAGGACCAGCCAGGTGTTTTGTAGAATGGCTGCCCATCTGGGTTTCTCTGGCATTATCATAAGACTGGAGTTAAGGGTTTGGGGAAAGAATAGCACAGGGTACCCCTCTCATCACTGCATATCAGGGGTCCACTGCATCCCCGTGACATCCCTGGAATGGGGACCCTCCTTGTTGGGTTATGGTGGTATTTGCCAGGTTCTCTACCTCATTACTGTCCTGTGCACATGAGTCACTAGGAGTGCGGTGGGACTAAGCTCCATCTCATGGAGGTGTCATATACCTAATGCATTTTTTTAGAATTCTGTAAGAAAAATTGATTTCTTCTTCCCCGTTTATTGATTTATGCAGTCATTTATTCATATCACTGTTGTCTCATGTGTATCTACTTTGTACTTTGGGTTATAATCCAGTACTAGATTATTTTATGTTGTCTCTCAGAGAGTTGCAGCGTTGGCCAAATATTGGGAGCTCTTTCAAGGTTGGCTCCTGTGTCCCTTTGACATGTCTCCATCCTCTTTCTTTTTTTTGAGCACTTCCTTACTCTCTGGTTCTACAAGATGCTCGAGGATCACCTTGTATTGCCCCTGCCCCAGGCCAAGAAGCAACATTCCTCTGAAGGGCTCTGGTTCCCCTTGGGGAATGGTATTTAGAAACAAAGCTCTGGATGCTGGTTGTCGCTCCTGTCATTGCTTCTAGGCCTTGGACAGAACAGGATAATGCATATATGTATACTCAGTCATAAGCATATCTGTAATTGTGCCTGTGTTGACCAGTTTGTATAGAATTTATTTAATTTTACTTTTATCCTCACCCAAGGACATGCTTATTGATTTTAGAGAGAGGGGAAGGGAGGAAGAGAGGGAGGGAAGGAACATCTCTCCCTTACATGCTCCGAGCAGGGACCAAACTCACTACCTAGGCACGAGCCCTGACCAGGAACCGAGACCATGACAGTTTGGTTTACGGGATGGTGCTCCAGCCGACTGAGCTATACCAGCCAGGGCTATAATTTATGTTCATACTGTCTTGGACTCTAATCTCATATGTGGTAGGATTTTAATATGTAGCATTATGCTTTGCTTAGATTTTTGTTGGCATTCTCCAAGCATTTTCTGGCTAAGTAAACAAAGTTTACTTAGGAGATTTCAAGATACAGCCTGGCTAGATAATGAAATGTTAAGCAGAGGTGGCAATTTTCAATGACTAATTCTTCCATGGTAGGCCAACTGCTACTTAGTAGTTGAGAGGTATGTTTTTTATATTTATTTTTGTTATTATTAATGCCTTAATTCTTGCTGCTTCTGTAGTCTAAACAAGCATGCTTAATTCAGTCAATGGATTGTTGATATTTTACTTAATTTTCATTTAGAAATTGAAGACTGTGCTTTGTTGTGGCAAACCAGTGTGAAACTTAAATGAAAGAGAAACCAGGCCGTGACTTCTACCCCATGAGGTTCTAGTGAAGAATAAATAAATGTGCATATTTGAAAGTGCCTTGGAAATTCCACATGTTAAGTTAGATAAGTTAGATATGTTAGAATTACAGTCACTTTGTAAGAACTAGTTAACTACATTTATTACTTTGGTATAATTTTAATCATGTATCATAATCAGAGACACCTCATGGTTGGCTCTTTATTCCAATTTTGTAATAGTTTCACATAAACAAACTTATTAAATTCACCACACTATTGAGCTTCTACTATGTACTAGGCACAAAACAAACACGAGCTCGCTCACATGCACAGATCTAATAACCTAATTCCTAACGCGGCAGCCTATTTAACTGTTGGTGTTAATGAAAGTAGGTAGGACTTCTGTATTTAATGGCCTTCTAGTGCTCATTTTACATTTTACTGAGCTTCCGCTGCAGTTCACTGTTAGCGGTCTGGGTCAGCCAGGGGGAGGTGGTTTGTGGCCCTGCTGAGTCCATCCCTGAAAGCAAACTGAATTCTAGGAAAGCAGGGTGATACCCATTGGGACCCCACCGCTCCCCTGCAGATGCCGGGGGAGATTCAGTGAGTAAAGAAGTGAAGGCCGCAGTCTGGCCAACTCTTACACCTGTGGCTTAGAGCTGCATTTTCAAAACTAGTGCTGAGGGAAACAGCTGCAAATGGCTGGTTTCATTTTATTTTCAGGGCTAGAGCACCATGCCCATCCCTGTCCTCTCTTAACATCACTCCCCCAAAAGCCCTAGAAGAAAACTCCCTTTCTGAGCTCGCTGCCTATTACATTGATTCACAGGAATAGAGTATTAATTAATTAGGTATCAAGTTTTCTGAAAGCCTTTTGTAAAATTACTGTTGGGGACTGTGGATAATAACTCATTATACTGGGTACCATATTGATACTGCATATTTCTGTATAATTTCTATCTTAGACTGGGGGGCAGGAAGGTAACATTTATTGAGTACCTAATACATGTCCAGCACTATGCTGGGTACTTACAGTATATAATTTCACTTAGTCCTCATACTCTTAAGACTAAAAGGGGTTAGGTACTGTCTGCCTCTCCCAGATGCTGAAATTAAGGCCGAGCTGCTAGTAAGCAGCAGAGCAAGCCTTTGAATCTTGGTGTCTCTGACCTCAAAGACTGATCCTTCTATGACACGAACATCTTAACGTAAAGCAAAAATCATTTTACTCTATAACAAAGTACTTTGCATCTGGTATTTTGAAAGATTATAAACAATGCCCTTATACATACCCTAGTTTTTTAATATAAGGCATTGAAGTGACATATTAGATGTTTACAATGTACTCTGGTGAAAGATGCTACACTTCTTGAGTAAAACATGAGCCAGAATTTCTTCCCATAGAACACACATTTATCATAATTTGTCTCTTATAGGAAAAGAGAAAGGAACCCCATGGATATATTTGACATGGCTCGACATCGGTTGCAGGCTCCTGTCAGGAGACAGTCCCCGAAGGGCTTAGACCCTGTCACTTTTCAGAATATTTGTGACTTTAATGAGCTGAAAGACAGAGGTGAGTAGAACGCTGTATTTTAAGGTACACTGGGAGTGTTCTACCTGTATTCAGGGATCTTTAAACATGTTTGTATCTTTTTTCTAAAGTAGAGGTTTTATTTATGATCCGAGTTTTAAGTGAGTAATACTTAGTATACCTTAGTTTTTCAGTTTATCTGTCTGAAGCCTTACCTCGGCTAACTGTGCTGACAGAGCCTCCGCAGTGGATCGGACCCCACAGCAAAGTGTGAAGAGTGGCCCTTGGAATTTAATGGAGGGTGGACAGATCCGAGGAGCCTAGGAAAGATACTGAGAAGGAAAAGCCAGCGTGACTGGAGGACAAGCAGGAGAATGTGGTATCCTGAAAGCTAAGGGAAGATAATGTGTCAGAGAAGGATCGTCTCAGATATTGGACAGTGTCAGTTGGATGAGAGGCCATTGCTGACTTCAGCTAGATCTTTTGTGTGGAATTATGGGATTAGAAGCCAATTAATTAGGCAATAGGTCGGAAGAATTAGCACAAGTCTTGGAAGTAGGCTGGGAAGGAGGAGAGAAGGGCCCAGAGCTGGAGGAACTTTCTGGATGCTAATGTTTAGAGCTGTTAATAGAAAAGGGTTTGGACAAAGCAGTGGGAGAGAGCAGGGCCCCTGAGTAGACAGGAGGAAATGCAGGATGTTTGAAGGAAGAGAGTAGAGAAGATTTGATGTAGTCGTAGGAAGAGAGAAGGCTTATTAGGGAAAGAGCACGGCCAAGGTACACAGGGGCCGAGTGGAGCGAAAATTGGTGTTGTATGCTCAGGGGCTTTCCACAGAGTGTGCGCTGGAGTCGGGGAGGCAGGCTGCTGGACATGTGCTCCGATGGTCTCTGCCAGCCAAACCAGAATTTCCTCTCTTCTTTTTCTTATTTTAAAAAGTAGCATCTATTGTAGGAAGTTTTGAATACAGACAGATAAAAGAGGGGAAAATCACTTTCTGGATGTTTTCTAGTCTTTCTGAGCCTAATTTAAAAAAAAAAGACATAATTGATATTTTCTCTTATTTTTTACTTAGATTTACAAGTGTCATCAATTACATACACTAGTTCATTTTTGTGCTATAATTTATTGATTATTTACTATATTCCAGATAGTGTGTTAAGGCAATTTGGTCAGGGAACCTGTGAGGTGAAAACTGTTTTTTATTACAACTAAGATACTATTTGTGTTTCATTTTTATTCTCTCCATGGCATGTGATGACTTTACTGGTCTCAAGCTAACAGAATTTGTGCTCGTATATACTCGTTTTAAAAACTTGTTAGTGTTAATTTTCTAAGATGGTGTGTGTGTGAAAGAGACAGACAGACATTAAGGTCCTCAACTTTTAAGAGAATGAAGAAGCCTTGAGACCAAAAAAGTTTAAACCATAAACTGAGCCATTCATTTCCCTGTAATTACCACATCTAATTCTCATTTGTTGTATGACTTAATTGTTAATATCTCATTTTTCAACCAAGTCTGAAGCTAGTGAAGTCAGGGTCCAGTCCAACTAAGTTTATGTCTATGGTCTCTTCTGTTAACTTGGCTCTTAACCATTTTTAAGATCTTAGGTGTTCTACATGATTTCCATTTTTCACCATTATTTTGATAATTTCCGATCATAATAAAGCTTTTTACATAGTTAGGATAATTTTTTAAAATTACAACAAAGCTGTATAATTAGTAGGTCAAAGGGAATATTTTCAAGGCTTTTGGAATGTATGAACTATTTATATTCTCAAAATTTAAAAAATTAATGTTTAACATTTTCATTCGGATAGATCGATCTTCCTGAATTTGAAGCATAGGGGAATTCTGATTTCCTCCAGTAATGATGTGCCCCCCAAAATTTTAGCCAGTCTGCCTTTATCTTGCTTTTTTGCATATTTGCAAGGGCTGAGATATTAACTGGCCAGTAACAGAACATTTTCATTCTTCCTTTGTATAACAGGGACGGGCTGCGAGTACACTGCCTCACGGCTGCCCGTTTCCACCACAGGACAGACTGCGGGCTGCATCTGTCCCTAGTTGTCCCACTGTCTGCTCTGAATGGCATCTCGAGGGAGTTGTGTGGTAGGGAGAGAGAATAAATGCAACACACGCTGTTGCTTGTTCTGGGGGCTTCCTTATAATGTTGCTGGTTTTGTGAAAAGGCATTTCTTTCAAGAATATTAATTTTGTGTTAAGTTGTATTATGATTTCAATGTCTCTGGTGATGCCTCATTATATTGTTCCTTGTTTTTGAAATTAACATTACTCATATGTTACAGTGAAGTTTCAGAAAATCTTATTTGAATATTGAAGTTTTATAAGTTATTTTTTTTGACCAGATTCAGAAACACGACTTGATCTGAAACTTATGTACCCAGATCCTCCAAGAGATCATTACACCTTAGAGATTCAGCAGCAAGCCCTGCTGAGAGCGCAGCAGAAGAGGCTGAATAGACTGAAAATGCAGGAAAGTGCTGAAGGTAAGACATAATCATTACTGTTTCCAGTGGGATCAGTGGGTTTTGTTGTCTGCTTTCTTTCTCCATCTTTTGTATTAATTTCAGTCCCAAGCAGGCTCCTTCTGCTGGCAGCTCTGTGATCTTATGACCCTTTGGCCTTCAGTCCCAGAAAAGGCTCTGATTGGCTTCGCCGGGGTCAGGTATCCATGCACGAGCAGGGCCCAGCCATTCACTTAGAACCGGGAGGACTGAGTGCCTGGACTAGGCCCTGTGGCACCAGGATCTAGGACCCAAGGGGAGGAGTGCTGGGCAAACATTCAGTGCCCTGTAGGGCATTTCTCTTTTGTGTGTGTCTGTTTTAAATTTTGATATGGCACTAAGTCTAAAGGATCAGCTATACTGTATTGGAGAAGTCATATGCTAAAAAGTGTAAGGCTGACAATGAATGCTGCAAGGGAGAAAGCTAGGGTCCCTTGTGAGTGTAACTGGGGGTGGAGGTAGTCGGGCACCTGGAGACAGATTGGGGCTCGTTGCCTCAGAGCATCTGTGGTCCCTGTTGACGGGGTGGGTGACTGCATGACCCTCACATGTATATCACCAGCTCTGCCAGCCTTCAGGCCTTTGAGGGCAGCCATGGAACCTGAGTCATAAAAATGCAAGTTACGTAATGAGATTAGGAAGCGCCAGTCCAGTTGGTTGTGTTTAGGAAAAGTTCAGACCCTACCTTGGCAGGCTGCTGTGGCCTGCACGTCCGAGTAGCCTTTCTTCACCACTTGAGAGAGTCACAGGAGTAAGAGGCCTGGGGCGCTTTGGGCCGTATCACAGGTCTGAAGACATGGGTGACGATTGGTGCAGGGGAGGTTTTCTTTCCACCTGACACGCATTTTAAACAGTGGTTCCCTAGATCACCCTCTGACAGCAGAATAATCCAAATTCTGCGATAAATAGCATGTTGTCCATAGAGAAGCAAGTACATTTTTCGATCTTTCTATCCATTTCAGTGGAATTTTCCTTTGGGAGACCCAAAAGTAGTCCCAGTTGGACACAGGTGCGTTTGGCACTGAGGGTATTCGTCCCCAACAGCACTCACCTCAGCTTCTAACAAACACTGTGACACCTCAGTTTACAAGGATGTGGTTTAACTGTAAGACAATCACAAACATGTCTATAAGATATTCTGAGAAGGAGTGCGAATACAGGCTATCTTTGGCCGTCTATTTATTCCCAGTGGCAGTATCTAAAAGGAGAAAATGTATTATTCAGAGGAACACACAGGGATGCTGGCCGAATTGTAGAGGGGCCTTGGGGATACCTGATTCAAAATCTTTGCCCCTGGGACCGGGTGCCGGAAGTGAGTTAGCTTCCTTTGATGTGTGGAAGGCCCCGCTTAACTCCGCTTTAACCGCTCTCTACACAGACTGTGGGACTCTGAGAAGATGGTGAAGAATCCTGCATTGTTTTCTTTTTCTGTAGGCATCAGGTTCAAGTTCACAGTGATTTTACTTACTCATATTCATTAATGTGAACAGGGGAGTTTTATCTAACTAGATTGAATACTGGGTTATATTTATTAGTAAGCAAGTAATAACTTAAAAACAGACTGTAATGTGATCGTTGAAAATTAATTTCCATCAGAGTTATAAAAGATACTCGAAAATTTATTTCACTTTTTAAATGTTTTCTAACCTTTTCATTTGTTTTTGTTCTCCACTGATGACAGAGGACCCAGATGCCATCCCAAACACTAAAACACGAGACCACAGAATGGTAAGGGACCA
Source organism: Sturnira hondurensis (assembly GCF_014824575.4). Lineage (NCBI taxonomy): Eukaryota > Metazoa > Chordata > Mammalia > Chiroptera > Phyllostomidae > Sturnira > Sturnira hondurensis. The sequence continues at coordinate 34,034,751 of NW_028082759.1, forward strand.
ATTCTGATTTTTCAAGATTGTTTTTTGGGGATAAATTTTTTTAGGAACATGACCAGTGAGTAATCCAATTTTCAATTTTCAGGCATATTGAATTAAGGATTCTAAATCTTGTCTCATCAGTACAGTGGGTAGCTAGAGATGTGCTAGTAGAGAAAGTATATTAAAAGAGTTAAGAACAAGACTCTAGTTTGTTTTTAGCTGTGTGACTTCAGGCAAGTTATTTAATTTTTCTGTGACTCAGCTTCCTATTCTGTGAAATGGGTTAACTGCATCTGAGGATGGCTGTAAGAATTAAATTCATTAATATTTGCAAGACACATATTAATGGTCTAGCATGTAATAATTTAATGTTTATTAAAAAAGTAATAAAGAGCTCAAGGGTTGTGAGAATTGAGATACTACATTAAGAGCCCCTAGAATAGGAGCTGGCCCATAATGAGTGTGCAGTATAAGTGTGTGCTGTCAATATTAGCTGTAGTGGTCAGGCCTGTACAGAAAATAGACAAGGGTGTCACTCTTATCCTGAGGAGGTGACATCTGTGCAAAGACTGAAGAAAAGTAGGGGATGAACCATTTTCACTCAACGAATATTCACTGAATACTTACCATGGGCCAGATACTATTCAAGGTGCTGGAGATAGAGGAGTGAACAAAAAGAACAAAAATCCCTGCCCTCTGGAGACTGACTTTTTGGTAAGAGGGAGAGACAGTAACAAATGTATAAAATATAAAGTATCTTAAGAAGCGAGTACCTAATAGATACTTACTTCTATTAGAACTACCCCACCCTAAGAGGTGACATAGCCTGGGCCGGAGCAGTGGACGTGCAAAGGAGACCTGACAGGAGTGTGGGGACTGAGAGGACTCAGAGGTGGGCTTCGAGGTGTTTGTTGGGAGTTGCTATTTACAGAGGTCAAGAAATAGAAAAAAATTTAGGGCTGGGGGAGAATCCCAGGAACTTAGTTTTAGACGTGGTGAGTTTGAGGTGGCTATTAAACACATAGTTGGAGCTTGCCAGTAGGTAGACAGGAGACAGAGTTCGGGTGAAAAGATCGTGTTTGGAAATAAATTTAATTTTCACACCATTACTGGTACAGGAAGTATCACCCTCATTTTCAGGTTGTAGAAGTAAAGCCTGGCTAGGTTGCTAGTTGCTAGCTGTGGATGTTTTGTTTTAAACCAACAATGATAACAATGTTGCTAATAGCTACCACAACACACACTGTACCTGTGCCAGGTACCTGACATTTATTTCTCTGAAGGGCACACCAAGGCATGCTTATCCCTGTTTATCTGAGGACCCTGCTAGTCGATGGTCCCAGTCAAAGAGTAGGAAAACCTAGATTCGAACCCGGGCTGGACTGTAGAGCTCCTTGTCTCCACACTGTGTGGCCTGAGATGTACTGACAGCTAGTCCTGGCTACTATGCAGGTGGCAGGTTTCTTCATATGTGGCAACCATATTTCTCAGTGATAATATACTCAAATTTAACATATAGATTTTTGGTTAAGATGATAATACCATATTCTGTTGAGTAGAAACTCAGTATAAGCCACTGGTTTGTCTTGGCTTTTTTAAAACAGCTCAGATTTGGGGGTCCTCATTTTCCTAGGAATTGGATGTGATGAGAACTACAAGATGAATCTGGGGAGATTGTCATGGAGAAGCTAGGGCCCAGGTGGCCTCGAGCACACCTTCAGTTGTGTGAGGGGCGGTGAGGCGGGGCAGAGGGTGGGAACAGCCGGCTTGGACCGTTTGGGAAAGCGTTAGATGCCATTAACCTCCTCACAGTTATCAAGCTGGAAAGCAGTAGAGGCAATGGGTGTTAAAAAGATTTAAATTAAGTGTGTGGAGGATAGTCAGTAGAATGTGTTTCCTTGAAAAATGACACTCCTTAACTGGAGTGTTCCAGTGCATCCTAGAATCTGGTGTGGAGGTTCAGGTGTGAAGTTACCTCTCATTTTGTGTTGTTAGAAACCCAACTCCAGCATTATTTTTTTAGCCCTCCCCCGGGTTCCTGTAGATCTTTGTGGCAACCGTGGCCCCATAGGGCTGTCATTATCAGGGGGCAGGCCTCTCCCCCCACCAAACTATGATCTGCTCCAGAGCAGAAAATCTTTTACTCATTTTTGCTTCTCCAGTTCCTAGCATGGAGAAATTGAGCACTGTACAGATTTACTGAGAGACTGAATGAATCTCAGCAATGATTTACAGATTTATGATGTTTAACTGGGTTTATTGCTTCATATTCTGTTCTCATCAGCAGTAACATAACACGTAAGAGAAGGGTGTTTCCTATACTTTTCTGAGCACTGGAATGTAGTATGGGAGGGAAACAGCCAGTCTTCCCTCTCCCCATCCTATTTTGCTAATTTTGGGGACAGTGTGGAAACATATGCCTCTTAGTATGAAAATGGTAATTAATATATGATGTTTCTTTTAGCCCAGAGATGACACTGATGATTTCTTGAAAAATTCATTATTGGAATCTGATAGTGCTTTTATTGGTGAGTATATTTTATCAATCTGTTTGTTATAAAACATGGCTTATAATGTTTTTGAAATCAGAATAATTAAAATTAACATAGCAAGTCATAAGAAGGACTTCCTATCCAGATGGCAACATAGGGAGACACTATGCCTACCACAACCACATCAAAATTACAACTAGATTATAGAAAGCGATCATGGAGAACCACCTGAAAGCTAGCTGAACAGAAAGCCTACAACCCAGGGCGTAAAGAAGCAGCCACATTGAGTGGTAGGAAGGATGGAGGTACATAACAGGCAGGTCCCACACGCAGTGGGTGATTAAGAAATCAGGAGGGACACCTTGGCTGTAGAGGTTCCCCTGAGGAACAAGGTGTTCCAGCTCCACACAGCATTCTCCAGCCTGGGACACCAGAGCTGGGAAAATAAGTCCCCATAACATCTGCCTGTAAAAACCAGTGGGGCTTTGGTTGAATGATATGGAGGATTTCTGGGGTCCCAGGCAGTTCTCTGGAGGGGCCTGTGCCTGGACACACAAACTCAAGTTGCTTGAAACTAGCAGGGGCAGCAGCTTGAAAAGTGCCAGGGGTATGTGGGGTGGAACTGAAGTCACTAGCTTCAGGGTGAGGGCTGGAGGGACAGGGGTCAAGGCAGCTCTCTCTGGGGAAGGAAGTGTGAGCAAGTGTCACTGTTCCATTGCTGCAGGCTGACACCAAATCTAAGCTCTCCATTAATCTGGTTAATACTGTTCGCCCTCCCCAACACATGTGCCCTGCTGGAGACTTCAACAGTAAGCTGCTCCACACAGGCAACCTGTCTCAGCTCAATACTGCGGATTCTCCTCAAATCTCAAAGGTACACAGACCCCTGAGAAGAGCAGTGTTGGCCTCTGTGTACCCCATACCTCTTGCTAAGGAGCCCCAAGCCTTGCACAAGCAGTGACTAGTCTCAACTCATATTGTAACAACCATCAGGTGGCCTGGCAGTGGGCAAGAAGAGCAGAAGCTGCTTTGGTGCCTGAGGATCCAGCTTTCTGCCCTGACTGTGGCAGAGCCTGGCAGCAGTGGTCAAAATGTGTCTATGGCCTCCCAACTACAACACAGTGGCACCAGCTGCCATGGGAACCAGGTAGCAGTGGACCTGAGAACCTGGCTCCCACAATCAACCACATCCCCTACCATGGTAGTGGCTTCCTGATACCCAGTTGACCTGGGCAAAGCAGAAACACTGACCTCCCTGGTCACCCAGGTGGTGACTACCATGATCACAGCCCTGTAACCACCTAGAGGTGCAAGTACAGCATGTAAGAGAAAAAAATTTACACTCTAGCACTGTTTACCACATACAAAAGAGACCTCAAATTATCAACCTACTGAACTGATAAAAATCAACATGGCACCTAAGAAAGGTGTTACTAACTCAGATGCACCTGCACAGGAACAACCTCTCAGTTACACGAACCACCAAGAAATCAAGTCCTGGGAGACTATTACAGAATATTAGATCAGATGAACAATGGCTATTTTATAAGACATTAGAACAGATATTTGTAAAACTTTTCATCCAAAAACATACATTCTTCTCAAGTGCACATGAAACATTCTCAAGGATAGACCATACGTTGGGACACAAAACATCATGTCAAGCTTCTCCTTCACCCACAGTGGTATGGAACTAAAAATCAACTACATGTAACTACAAGACAGAAAACTCAACATATGAAGTCTGTAGTGTTTCTGAATACTGACAATGAACTATAAGAAAGAGAAATGAAAACAATTCCATTTACAGTTGCAACAAAAGGAATGAAATGCCTAGGAAGAAATTTAATAAAGGAGGTGAAAGACCTGTACACGGAAACCTATGACATTGAAAGAAACTGAAGACACAAATAAAAAGATACTTTGTGCTCATGGACTGGAAGAATTGACATTGTTAAAACGTCCCTGCTACCTAAAGCAATCTACAGAGTCAGTGCAATCCCTATCAAAAAACAGTATAGTATTGGCAGAAAAAGATACACAGACCAATGGAACAGAATTTACAGCCCAGGAATAAACCCACCTATATGCGGGCAACTAATTTATGGCAAAGGAGCCAAGAATATACACTGGAGAAAGGAAAGTCCTTTCACTACATAAATAAGTGGGATTGCAGCAAACGAAAACTTCTGCATAGCAAAAGAAACCATTAACAAAACCAAAAGGCAACCAATTGAATGGAAGATATTTGTAAATTTTACTTCCGATAACTATCAAAAAAGATAAATGCACCCCCAGGTTCACTGCAGCATTATTTATAATACCCAAGATTGGAAATAACTTGAATGTCCACCAGTGGATGAGTGGATAAAGATGTGATAATATATATATAATATATACATAATGGAGTATTACTAAGTTAAAAAAGATGAAATATTGCCATTTGGAACCATGTGGATGGATCTTGAAGGATTATCTTCAGTGAAATAAGTCAGAGGGAAAGGGACAAAGTCCATTTGATTTTACTCATGTGAAATATAAAACAAAAGTAACATGAACTAAGAAAACAAAACAAAGTCACAGACACAGAGAACAGAATGGGCATTACCTGTGAGGAATAGGGGTAGGTAGGCAGAACATGAAATAGGTAAAGCATGTCAGCTAGGTGGTGTAATGGAGGGAACTGGACTTTTGGTGATGAATGTGCATTAGAATATAAAGTTTAAATTATAATGCTGTACACCTGAAATTTATTACCAAATGTTACCTCTGTAAAGAAATCAACCCCCGCAAACACCCCATAATATCAATTAGCATTCCCCTTAAAAAAGAAATACTTCTATAAATCTATCCCCTCAAAAAATGATTAATATGAAGACAACTACAAACTCTTATGAAAGAAAGGAAAGGACTAAATAAATGGAGAGATATTCCATGCTCATGGATTGTGAGACTCAATATTAGCAATACTTCAGTTCTTCCCAACTTGATCTATAGATTCAATGCAAACCCAGTCAATACCCCAGCAAGTTATTTTGTGGATAACTGATTCTAAAGTTTATATGGAGAGGGAAAAGAGCCAATACAACACTGAACAGAACTGGAGGATTAACTGTACCTCACTTCAGGACTTACTGTAACAGTACAGTGGTCAAGACAGTGTGGTACTGGCAAAAGCAGACAAGGAGATCAGACTTGAGTGTCCAGACCTACACAAGTATAGTCGTTTGATTTCTGACAAGAGCACAGGCAGTGCGAGTGAGGAAAAGAATCTTTTCAACAAATGGTGCTTCTAGAACTGGATACCTACATGCCCCCTCCCCCAAAATCAACTGAAAGGGATCTTAGACCTAAATGTAAAGTGCATTACTCTAAAACTTGAAGATAACCTAGGAGAAAACCTACAAGAACTTGGGTATGGAAGTGACTTTTTTTTAATAGAACAACAATGGTACAATCCATGAGAGAAATAGATAGACTTCATCAAAAATCAATGTTCTATAAAAGATAATGTCAAGAAAATGAGAAGACAAGTCACAGAGTAGGGAAAAATATTTGGGAAAGATACCTCTGATGTGGGACTCTTACCCAAAATATCCAAAGCATTCTTAAAGCTCATTAATAAGAATTACCTAATTAAAAGATGGGCAAAAGATCCAGACAGACACTTCATTAAATAAGCATATGAATAGATATTCCACATCATATGTCATCAGGGAAAAGCAAATTAACACAACAGTGAGATACCACTCCACACCTTTTAATGGCCAAAATCTAAACACTGACACCAGGAAATGCTGGTGAGGATGTGGAGCAACAGAGCTGGCCCTGCTTGGCGGAGGACTACGGAGTGGCATCAACACTTCGGAAGTTGGGAAGGTAGTTTTGTACTAACCACTGTGCTGTACACCTGAAACTGATATACTACATGTCAACTATGAATAACACTGAAAAGTTTTTTAAAAATTAAAAGAAAATATTTGCAAGACTTCCGCCAAGATGGAGGCATAGGTGGAAACGCTGTGCCTTCTCCCACAACCAAGTTTGAATACAACAAAGTTTTGGAGAACAAAGACACAGCAAAAAAATAGAAAATTGAGTTATACGGAAGTCCGACAACCACTAACCATTCAACGGGGACGGTAAGAGGAGCAGAGCCAGCAGCGAGCAGGGTTGGGCAGGACAGATCCCCCGACCTAGGCGTGCAGGCAGCCCAGAACCAGTTGGGGTGCGGGGCAGACTGACCGCGGTCGCACATTCGCGCACAGTGAGATGGACCACACAGGCCCTAGGGGGCGAGGGCTGACGGCGGTGGCACACTCGTGTGCAGTGGGACGAAACGTGTGGGCCCGGTGCTGGTGGCAGCTGCTGCACCTGTGGAGGCCGCGGCTGGAGACGGCCTATGGGACACCATTGCTCCTCTCTGACCCCGCCCCCACATACAACGTCACAACCCAGCAAATGAGTTGCCCTGCTCTAGTGAACACTTTAGGGCTCTGATCCTGCTATGGAACAGGCACGAACAGCCCAAAAGATGGCGCAAGAAGAACTCAAAGTCCCAGAGCCCATAACTCTAAGCCACCAAGAGATTGCCAGCCTCTCAGATGCACAGTTCAAGACACTGGTGATCAGGCTGCTCACAGAACTGGTTGATTATAGTCACAATTTAGAGGAACATATGAAGGCTAAACTAATTGAAATGAAGGGAGATGTCCAGGAAACCAATAGTGATGGAAAGGAAACTGGGACTCAAATCAATCCAGTGGACCAGAAGGAAGAACAAAACATCCAACCAGAAGGGAATGAAGAAACGAGAATTCAAAAAAATGAGGAGAGGCTTAGGAACCTCCAGGACATCTTTAAACGTTCCAACATCCGGATTATAGGGGTACCAGAAGGGGGAAAGAAACAGCCACGAGTGGAAAACGTATTTGAACAAATAATAAAGGAGAACTTCCCCAGTCTGGCAAAGGAAATAGACTTCCAGGAAATCCAGGAAGCTCAGAGAGTCCCAAAGAAGTTGGACCCAAGAAGGAACACACCAAGGCACATCATAATTACATTAGCCAAGACTAAAATGAAGGAGAGAATCCTAGAAGCAGCAAGGGATAAGGGGACAGTCACCTACAAAGGAGTACCCATCAGACTGTCAGCGGATTTCTCAAAAGAGACCTTACAGGCAAGAAGGGGCTGGAAAGAAGTATTCCAAGTCATGAAATCCAAAGACCTACAGCCAAGATTGCTTTATCCAGCAAAACTTTCATTTAGAATGGAAGGACAGATAAAGTGCTTCTCAGATAAGGTCAAGTTCAAGGAGTTCATCATCACCAAGCCCTTATTATATGAAATGCTAAAGGGACTTATATAAGAAAAAGAAGATGAAAAATATGAACAGTGAAAGGACAGCAAACACACAGTTATTAACAACCACACCTAAAACAAAAGCAAACCAAGAGGACAGCTAGATCAGGAGTGGAACCATAGAAATGAAGAACACATGGAGGGTTAGCAACAGGGGAGTGGGAGGAGGAGAAGGGGGGAGAAGGTACAGAAAATAGCATAGAGGGTAGGTAGAAAATAGGGGGGAGGGCAAGAATAGTGGGGGAAATATAGAATCTAAAGAACTTGAGACACGTGGTTATAAATTAAGGTGGGGAGAATGGTGGGGGAGGGAGTGTGTGGGTGGAGGGGAATGAAGGGGGAGAATGGAACAACTGTAATGGTATAATCAATAAAATATATTTAAAAAAAATATTTGCCCTGGCTCGTGCAGCTCAGTGGATTGAGCGCGGGCCTGTGAACAACCACAGTTCGATTCCGAGTAAGAGCACATGCCTGGGTTGCAGGCTAGTTCCCAGCAGGGGACGCACGAGAGGCAACCATACATTGATATTTCTCTCCCTCTCTCCTTCCCTTCCCCTCTAAGATAAATAAATAAAATCTTTAAAGAATATATTGACAACACCAAATGTTAGTGAGTACGTGGGGAAACTAGAACTTTGTCATCATGTAAAATGGGTAGAACCACTTTTGCAAATGGTTTGGCAGTTCCTGAAAAAGATAAAGGTAGAGTTTCCCAGCAATTTCACTCCTAGGAATACATCCCAAAGAGACGAAAATGTGACCACAAAAAGACATGCACATGAATGTTCATAATAGCATTAATAATTGCCAACTAGAAACAATTTAAATGTCCACCAACTGGTAAATGCTGTTCAACAATGAAAAAACAATGAACTGCTGCTATATGTCACAACACAGATGAACCTCCAGTGTATGCTAAGTGAAAGACGACATACTACACGGTATCATTACTCTTCCATGGAATCCCAGGGGAGGTGAGTCCATTGAGATGAAGGCAGACCAGTGTTTATACGGCTGGGCAGGTGGGCATGGGGAGTGATTGCCAGTGAGCACAACGGAACTTTCTGAAGTGACAGAAATGATCTAAACCTAGATTATAATGACAACTGCACAATTCTATAAAAGCCACTGAACTATGCACATGTATAGTAGGTGAATTTTATTATATGTAAATAACACCTTACAGCCAGTAAAAAGCTGTCTTGGTTTAGCTGAGTAAAACGATTGAAGTGGGGGGTGTTTTACAACTTCTCCCTTGTGTGTTGCTTCTAGGTGCTTACGGCGAGACCTATCCTGCCTTTGAAGAGGATGCTGTCCTTCCGCCCTCACAGCTGCCCTCTGCGAGAGAGCGCAGGAGGAACAAATTGAAAGGACTGGCCTTTGTATGTGTGAACTCTCTTCTCCCTTTCCAGTGCAGGCGCGGGCCTGGGTTCTGGCCCATGCTGAACTGGCGTGGTCCAACAAAGCACGTGCACCCTGGCCGGACTCCTTTTTATTGCTGAGCAATATTCCATTAATGGATATTCCATGCTTTTAAATCCATTCAGTGCCTGATGGACATTTGGGTTGTTTCTACTTTCTGTCTGTTATGAATACGGCTACTTTTAACATTCGTGTCACATTTTTTTGATGTTTCCATCTCTTTTGTGTGTACACCTAAAATTGCTGGGTTTGGGGCAACTACGTTTTCTACCTCTGTCCACTCTGGTAGTGTCTGTGTTGTCACCAGTGCATCTCAGCCTGGAGTTAGAATGTAAGTGTCATAGATTCTCACTTGTTTTTGTTGACCACACTGTGTACTCAGGAGGGGCAACAACCTGTGTTGACACACTCATTTATTCTGAACATGTTTTATGTTGACGATCATTTCTGAAGTTCTCTTCTCTGACTGCAGGATAACAGTCGTCCGGATGTACTGTCAGATGGTCTCTCTTTAAAATCTGAATCCAGTGTAAATGTNGGAGTTAGAATGTAAGTGTCATAGATTCTCACTTGTTTTTGTTGACCACACTGTGTACTCGGGGGGCAACAACCTGTGTTGACACACTCATTTATTCTGAACATGTTTTATGTTGACGATCATTTCTGAAGTTCTCTTCTCTGACTGCAGGATAACAGTCGTCCGGATGTACTGTCAGATGGTCTCTCTTTAAAATCTGAATCCAGTGTAAATGTTGATCAGATTAGAATGAGAAATGAGGAACGAATGCGAAGACTGAATGAACTTCAGAATAAACCTATTAATACAGGTAAATGTCCAACTTTAAGGGCCTATAGCAGATTCTTTAAGGACTTCAATCTGCTTACATGGAAGTTTTCACTTGTGTCTGGGGGGACCGATGCAATGAATTTTCAAATCTTTTTGAGTTGTAGGGCCTATAACACAACTATCCAGCAAAACCAGGACTCAGGATTAATTTTACCTCAGATTCTTTCTACCAGAGAGGAGGGTATATCTTTTCTGAGTACATTCTAAACACATAAAATTTTTGCTTACAGAGCTATCCAGGCTTTGCTTGCAGCAGGGAAAATGACCGTTAGTACCAGCATTACACTTCCCTTGCTGAAGTGAGAGATGATCTGAAACTACTTGAACAACAATAAGAAAAACCCTTCATACTTAAAATTATATCAAATAACCAGTCCAAATAAATGTTTAACTGAAAAAAAAAACTTTTGAGTTTTTAAGAACACGTATATTATAAATTTGTAGTACTACAAAGAAAATTGTTTTTTTGTCTTTTTATAAAATATATTTTTTAAAGATTATACATGCTCCTACTGGGACAAACAAAACCCAGGCATGTGCCCTGACCAGGAATTGGGTGACTTGACCCTTTGGCTCTACGAGACGATGCCCAACCCACTGAGCCATGCTGGGCAGGGCTTTTTCACCTTTTTACTTGGCTTTCAGTACTGTGGACACAGTAGCCTCAGGTTAATTATTTCTTTTTCATACGTCAAAAACTTTAGTTTTCTCATCCTGTGGGGCTTTGCTATCACTGCTTTAGTGACAGGCGTGTTGAAGATTGTTCAGCAAGCACAGGCAGGCCGGATAGTTTCCTAGGCAACCAATGATCTGCTGGCCCTGGATCACCTTGTTAATGTTGATGTCATTAGTTTGGATAATGGGGTAATTTTATAATGCTTAAGTTCTGTTGTTAGTTTTAGCAAATAATAGTCTGGTTGGACAATTTTCTTTAGTCTGTTAAGCTACATGAATTTTCTTACAGCAATGTTTGCAACACATTTTTAGATCTTACCTTTAATACTATATTAATTTAAAACTACTCGCACACTCTCACTAGCAGTCAAGTTGTCATCTGTTCTGATGGTAATCCCATACCAAGTATCAGCAAACAGAAAATTGATGGAGTGGTGATTTTCATATCATACCTAGAAAAATATGGAACAGTGGGAAAGCAATGCTTTTTTTTTTTTTTTAGCAAAAAACATTTTAACTTGTAAGTTTCCTGTTCGTCAATTTCTTTTAGAATCAGTAAGTTGAATATTTAACAGTGATATTAAGTTGAGGAGACAGCATTATAAGCATTTACTCTTTCAGAAGGTGTTCAGCTTCTAAACTTTTTTTTTTTTAACACTGTCCTTTCAAACAGGATCTTTTTGGTACGATGTGGATTGATTGCTCATTAAATTCATTGCAAGGTTCCTTTGCTGGGTAATCCTTCACAGACCAGGAGATGTTATTTAAAAACCAAAAAGAAATTGACATCACAGGGTAGGAAGACAGATTTTCCTATTATTGTATCTATAAGTAAAACATAGATATACAAGTACAATCAATTCAATTAAAAACTATCTCTTAGTGGAGCAGACACAACCTCTTAGAATGGTATATGAATGGAAGTAATTTCACCCCCCTCTAGTGCTTTCCTGAAATGACTTTTAATTTCCTTATAGCAGTATTATAGGTTGGGAGTGTTTCCAAAATCCTGTTAAATCAAACAGACTTTTCATGGTGTCCATTACGTTTCTCCTGAAGGTGACACAAAATAAAACAGCACTCCCACCTCCCCCTTATGTTGGCTGTGGTCGCCTCTGCCATCCTAGGGAGGGTCCCTGTCGTGCGAGTGCCGTGGGGTCACCTTTAGCTGCATTTTTTGTTTCCAAACATTAGCTTCCTTCCTGGGCTTGCTTTCCTACCTCTAGAATAAGGGGTGTCTGGTTAAAGCCTGTGCAGTTGAGAACATAATACTGTGGAGAAATACAGGTCTATGTTCACATCATCTGCCTGCCACCCACCTGAGTCATGTCTCTTGCCTCCTTTAGATGATGAAAGTTCACTGGTTGACCCTGAAGACATCATGAAACACGTGGGTGACGATGGATCAAGCTCTGTAGCAACTGAACCCTGGCTCCGCCCGGGCACCTCAGAAACACTGAAACGATTCATGGCGGAGCAGCTGGACCAAGAGCAGCAGCAGGTTCCTGGAAAACCAGGCACTTTCAATTGGCAGGGCCTGTCTACTGCACATGGTTAAAATAAATCTTTATTGGGCTCAGCAGTGCCTTTTAAGGTGAAAGGAATGTTTACTCCGAACCTTTATGTGCTACTCGGAACCACTTCCTGGAAGTTATTTATGTTCATCTATGTATAAAGTATATTTCCATGATGATGTATATAATGTACATTATGTACAGAAATAAAAGGCCACGATTAATTTATATATAATTGTATAGAATTATTTTTGCACAATTTTGCCATAAATCAGGGTGGTAATGAACTAATGTTATGTGCAATATTGTAAATTGTAAAGTGAATAAAACACAAGTATCTCAACAGATCTGTAAAACCAGGAAACCTATTACATGTATATTTGTTACTGCTATTGAATTCATTAGTGAACACATTGGCTGTAGCTGTGACTATTCCAGTTGCTACATAATGAAGCAAATTATTTCCCTGTCACTTATAACTACTAATTCAGTATAAATGATGGGAGTCATAATTGATTTTATTTTTCCATGAGCCATGCACTAAATGTTACATCTTTCTGCCTCTGTTTTTGTGCCAATTAAATTTACTAATTTATATGATTTAACTTCTTGATAGAAGAAATAAATTATATTTTACTACCTGTGCTGGTTTCTTATTTTAACTGGAATGGATGTCTCTAGACAAGGTGTTCTAGAAGTTAAAAAGAGACAGGGGCACCCAGGGTCAAGGATGGACTAGAATCCTTGCTGCACCCCCACGGACCTTTGACCAAGAGACAGTCTTTCCCGTCACTCCGTAAGAGGTGTCTCTTAAAAGATCCAATTTTGGGAAATCATTTAGCACCTGTAGCACAACAGCCGCGGTACCGCAGCACGTCCTCCTGCAGACCCCCTTCCGCCGGCATAGTCTGTGGCAGTGTGTAATTTCTCATACTTCGAATTTTAGCTGCATGTAAATTTTATACTCAACTTATAATCTAATCATTGTTTTTTTACTATAAAGATTTTTCTTTTTATATCTTTAACTAAAAGTTAGATGAAGGCCTCTGCCTCCCTTAGGGAAAGTTTTGATACTATACCATGAAATAACAAACCAGCAGGTTATCTGAAACACCTCAGACGGGAAGGTCGTGGAGGCTCCGAGATACCTGAGTGACTCCCAGCTGCAGTGCCCAGCTGAGCTGAAACAGGCTCCATCTTGGGAGTAATAAATAGAGTCAACTTAAATGCACAGTTCAGAAACTACTCATTTTCTAAGGAAGATGTGAGAGCAAACACTGAACACTTGTTTTTGAACACAGCCTTGAAAATAAATTATTTTAGCATGTTGATTTTCCTTGTTAATGCCACGTTACCACACAACTTAAACCGACCTCCAGGACACACATACCCTACTGCCAACTGCCCCAAAGAACGCGCTACTGCTTTTCTCACTATTCAGACAGTGTAGCGCTATTCTGGGTTATCAATAAGTACACAAAACACTAAATTATAAATATCTTATGGTTGAAAAAGCAGGGTAATGGGGGAGAATCTAATGTCAGAAACTAGAAAGAAAATTTTAGAACTAAAGAATACTGAATTTTTAGTTCTGGCAAAATATATCCTTCCCTTAATCGTGTGTTTTTTAATAAAAAAATAAAAAACATGAGGTCATGTATTACACAGTTTTGATTGCACTGATGAAATAATCCAAAAACTTTATTGATCTATAACCTGATTAGAATATGCCAGATGAGAATCAATATTGTACAGAAAGTTGTACAGAATTTTTTACATAGAAAACTTTACATCTGTACCATATACATTTTATCCATCTGAAAAAATTTTCTACATCCACTGTTAACACGGAATGCTTGACAATCTTGTCATTTTTTAACCATCAGAACACAATTCACAGTATGAATACATTTCCAGTAAATCTAACCTCCTCAAACCATGCCAGAGTTGTTACTTTAATATATTCAACATTAAATTCTGTACATAAGAGTAAAATCTACATCAAGCCCCGCCACCCAAAAGAAAAGAAAGTGACAGCGACCTAGATTCATTTTGCAGTGATTCAAGTTTCGGTCCGTGAAGGATCACTCCATTTTAATGGCTCGTCTGTTGAAGCCCTAAGAGAAGTATGTCACAGGTAGTTGTGTCAGCAGGGATGTCTCCCACTTCTGCTTGTTGGTCATGATGGGTGTCGGCCACGACAGCGTCTGGGCGTGTTAACCCTTTGCAAGTACCAACCCCTTTCCAAAGGGCAAAACCAAAATCCCCACAAAATAAAGATAAAATGTTCAACCCAGAATTTTTAGTGCATCTGACAAATTATTATAGGTATTTAGCAAATGAATAAGAAAATAAAGAAATAAAACAGTGCAAGAACTATATAATGTCGAAGATTTTTATATTACAGACCTGCATCTCTGTACATTTTTCACAGAAGGATGATTACCAGTATCTCAGATAGCCTGAGTGTGCAAAAATTTCAGAATAAGAATACCATAGTTGCTAAATATCTTTTACCATGAACAATAATTTCTTCTCCCCCCACTCCCCAGTTATAAACATTTTATCCTTCAAAATACAGCTCTCCTGAGTTGTACTTCTTGCAGAAGTTCAAATCTTTACATTTATAGTTCTTTGGGTAAGTTTCACTTCCATACCTGCCAAAAATATGCAGGGTTCTCCCTGCCACTGAAGACAGGGAAGGACGTGAGCGTAAGCTGACACTGGACACGGGCTTTCTGCTCCATGTGAGCCCAACATGGCAAACGGGATCCATCACTGAGAGGGACTGGAGAGTTGCAAGACTGAGCTCTAGTTCTAAGCATCTTTACCAGTAACCCGTAGACACTGATATTCAGAGAAACCATTTTTCAGGTAGAAAACCTCAGCTCCAGGGTCCTTTTAAAGAGCAGAGGGATGTAAACGCCAAGAGAAAAATACTAAGTTGCCATCATTGCTTGTGTATCCCAAGTTCCTGTTCAGATGGTTGTGATATCTGGAAAACTACTCCAATTCGCAGAAAAAATCTTCTAAGAACAGCACGAAGTTCAGGAATCAAGTCAAATTGCATAATTTCACATAAGAGAGGGTAGTAGAATGATGCATGAGCTTTAAACTGGGAGGGAAAACGAATTTCTCCATTAGTAGTGCTTGCATGCCAAACCCCAGGACCCGAAACAATGATGCGCTGATTATGCAACTGAAAGACCAGAGGCTTCCACAAGACTTGCTTCACACAGACACTGCTCATTTGGTTTATCTGCCTTATTTTGAAAGACATCTTCCACTACATTTTCTTGACAAACTTTCAGTATTTATCACTGTTTCTTCCAGGCAATAAATAAAAGAGGCCCAGCTGAAACCACAGTTGAGTTTTATGAGCTATATATAGGTTACTGAAACTACCTTTTATTTGTTAAATAAAATTTTAATTTTCAGGAGAAATTCTACCTAACATTGTAATATAAGCTATTCAATCTCCAGGCAAAGATTATGCATTCCACATTCATAGTCTGGAACTGATACACTTTGACTCTATTAAGGTAGAAACGCTGGGCTAGATATGCTGTCTCGTACTCACCCTGTTATCGCTTATCTTTAGAACTTTAGTTAGAAACAAAAGCAGCAAGTTGGTCCAGGCCTCCCGATGACTCTCTGATGTCAGAGTGAGAAAGTAGCTCAGCGCTTCACTGCACACACTGCAACAGAAAAGGTTCACTTGCACAAGTGCTCACGCACCTGCCGTGCGGACGCTCACCGAGGAAGAACTACTGAGACATGAAGGATAAGGCCCCGGCCGGGTAGCTCAGTTGGTCCAAAGAGCAGCAATTTTCAACCTTTTTGTCTTGTGGCACACATAAACTAATTACTTAAATTCTGCCACAAGGCAAAAAATGTATTTTTTGCCATTCTAACAAAAATAATAGGCATAAATTTGACTCATTCACACCAAATGGCTATTGTTGTGTAGGCTGTTGTCATTTTCTTATTTGACCATCTAAGGGAAAAGAGCTCAATGCACCTGACTAAGGAGTCAGGTGTTGCATGTTTTAAATTCTTGTGGAACACCAGCATGCTGCGGCAGCCTAGTTAAAAACTGCTGGGTTAGAGCGTTGTCCCAAAACACCAAGGTTGTGGGTTTGATGCCTGGTCAGGGCACATACAAGAATCAACCAATGAATGAATAAATAAGTGGAACAACAAATCAATGTTTCTCTCTCTCTAAAATCAATTTAAAAAACTTTTTAAAGATGACATGTAGGGTAATGAATACTAACTGTTAGGAACCTGTTTTTACACACACACGCACACACACACACACAAACAATACACACATAAAAGTCCAGCCATTGTTAATATAATCAGAATAGTTTGCACAACACTGCTATAACCTGGCAGCCAAGGACAGTGGACTGGAATGCAAATGAGTGAACGACAACCTCACTGTACTAGTCAGTGGGGGTGGTAGATGCCGTTGAGTGAGCATGTGTACTGTGTGGCCATCGCATTCGAAATGACTGAGTGAGCAGAGCAATGAGTCTGCATCAGATTTTGCATTAAGCTTGAACCTTCCTGCACAGACCCTATGAGGGTAACTCAGAAGGCCACAGCCATGTGTAACTGGCAGTTGGCAGGTTCATCACGACAATGTGCTGCTCATACCTCACAGCTCACGCAGTTTTTTGGTGCAACATCAAATCACCCAGGTGACTTAGGCTCCCTACAGCTCAGATTTGGTGTCCTGAGACTTCTGGCTTTTCCCAAAATTAAAATCACCTTTGAAAGAGAAGAGATTACAGACTGTTGATGAGATTCAGGAAAATACAGCGGGGCAGCTGATGAGAGAACTGTGGGAGAAAGTAGGGCCCACGGTGCCTACTTTGAGGGAGACAGGCATCATTGTCCTGTGTACAGTGTTTCTTGTATCTTGTTTCTTCTTCAATAAAAGTCTCTATTTTTCATTTTACATGGCTGGATACCTTCTGGACAGACCATAAATACACACACACACACACACACATTTTTTTGAATCCTCACTCAAGGATATACTTATTGATTTTAGAAAGAGAGGAAAGGAGACAGAAGAACAGACATGATGTGAGAGAGACTTCAGCTGGCTGGCCCTGCACGTGCCCCAACTAGGGACCCAACCTGCTGCCAAGGCGCCCTGACTGGGGGTCACCCCGCAGCCGTGGGTGCACAGGATGATGCTCCGGCCAACTGAGCCACCTGGCCAGGGCGGAACTGTTTATATTAAAGGATATCAGCATAAATATTTCTGTTTCCAAATCAAGAAGAAACCCAGTATTAAAAGAAGGCACTGCAGCTTATCAGGAAACCCACACTTCCCAATTTTCTAAGCTTCACTGAGTCCAAAATGAATGTGCAGCAAGCTTGTGTTGAGAGACCTGGGCTGACGCCTGGGTGGGCTCTTCCCCTCACTAGCCGTGTGGGTTTAGAGTCTTCTGAGGCCTTAAAAGTCTCATCAATAAAATGGGGAGGAGAGGCAACGAGATCTCTTAAAGTTCAAAAATGTATCTAGCAGGTCTCTGAGACCCTCTGCTCCCCCCAAACACACAAAACACAATTCAGATGACAGCAGTCTGTCTGAACGTCATGTTTCATCCTTAGTGTGAGTTTAACTGTTAGAGGACAGAACAGTAAGTTGTCACTAAGTAAAAACAATGCAAAAGAAGTAACATCCAAAAAGAAAACTCCAAATATATTTTCAGACTAAATACAGGCAGGCAGGTTTGCACTTTCACAAATGACTGGTTTACAAAAACTGAGCTCTATGACACACACACACAAAAAAGGCTAAAACCTGTAACATAAAGTTTAAAAAATTGTAAGAGAAATGTTCTCCTCTGTCCTGCCTATAACAGCAACAACAGACATGACAGGTTAATCTGTCACTGCCTGCAAAAGCGCATTCCTCTCTAAGACTGTAATCAATTCCTTAGGCCCCAAGTTATCTGCTCGGTCCTGCAGCTCCTAACCCCAGGGTGGCTGTGACTCTGTCCCAGTGCAAACCTCAGAGGCCCCTTCCTGCTCTGTACCAAGCAGCCGCACAGGTGAAAGGCAGAGTTTTCAGCCAAGAGTCTTACTTTAAAAGCCTCTGCTGGACCTCCTCCCAGGCACTAACCCGGCTCTCGTCCATGTACATCCGGAAGAGAATGCGCAGCCCACAGGCCAGGCTGCTCGTCTCCTGTTTCAGAAGGTTGGGTTTGGATTTGCCTTTAAAGCCTGCAGAAAGGGGAAGTTTCCGGGATGAATTCAGGAAGGCATCTTACACAAAGGTACATCAGCCCATACGACAGCACATTTGGTTCCATTCAGCCATCACATATGCCTCTTCCAAAGCAGCGCTGCCCTGAGCCAAGTAGGTGTGCCCGCAGCTCTGTAGGGGAGACCAAGTGGGGCTGAAGGCCCTACCTGAACGTAATTTCTGTTTAGAAGTCCCTCCCCTTTCAAGCTGGGGTTGTGAGATGCAAAACAACTTCTGGCGTAGGAATGTGGAACTCTTCACGTGAAACTGTACTTGAAAGCCCTGTGCAGCCCGCAGCTCGGCTCCCCAACGAACAAGAGCAGACCACGCAGCAGTGAGGCTGCTTCAAGGCCAGCGGTATAAAGGACCAAGTGCATGTGCTAATGGTCTTGGTAGGATGGTGGTAAGAACTTGGGTTGAAGGAGAAAAAAGTAGTCCAGACTCCTCTTTCCTGGAGTGAGGTTGTAAAGGGAAGAGGATGAGCAGATCCACGGGCTGAACTAGGAGTAAGACATCCTAGTCTACATGAAAAACACAGGTGGAAAGCAACCCAACACCCGTCTGACGGTTCGACACTCAGTAAACTCAGCTCCCTTCTGTCTTTTCCTGCCAGATTCTACTGCTTCTGTGCCCAAATGGGCACTGTTTTGCAGCAAATAGGCATTGAGTAACTATTTCTTTTTTTTTTTAGGATTTTACTTCTTTATCTTTAGAGGGGAAGGGAAGGGAAGAGGGAGAGAAATATCAATGCATGGTTGCCTCTTGTGCATCCCCTGCTGGGAACGGGCCTGCAACCCAGGCATGTGCCCTGACTGGGAATCAAACCTCGGTTGTTTGGTTCGCAGGCCCGAACTCAATCCACTGAGCTACACCAGCCCGGGCTACTTCTTAAATAAAAAATTAACAATGTCAATACGTTATAAAGCTTTTTTATATTTAAAATTTCTATCATGTTCTAAAACAAATACACCTCCCCAATTCACACCATTCGCTCTCATTCTGAGACATGGCCATGCCCAGGGGAACTGGAAGACGTCTTTTGAACACAGGCCAGATTCTGTGTTCAGGGCCGCCATGCCCACTGTTTGTCATAAAAGGGCAGAGTTCAGTGTGCTGCCAGTATCAACAGTAAGGCCTGGCTGGGAACAAGATGAAAAGACAACTGGTCAATTCAATCAAGTAACAGGTTGAACAAGGGGAAAACAAACATACCTGGCAGTTATCTGGCTTATTGAAGACCCAAGAGAACGTGTTAACGTTCTAGATTGCCTTCCTATTTTAACTGTTAAGGTAGAAGTTCAAACAGTGACCTGCACAGGCCCGAGGACACAGCCAGTGAATTCCGATGAATGTGACTACCTGCTGTAGGTGCACGGACCGGTGAAGGGGGCAATGCAAGTCCCGTGTAGCTCACCTGCTTTCCAGAGAGCAGTCCTCTGTTCATTGTTGGAATTAAATGCCTTTGCAAACCGATGTGACTCTAACAAGCAGTCCAGTAGCTTAAAGAGTTGTTGTGATGTTAAGAAGCGGTACATTCCTTGGTCTTGAGTATCAACTCGAACATCAAAGTCCACAGCATCTCTCTTTGGGAACAAATACCACCGTGCACACATGCACACAAGTGCACGCAGACACACACAGACACACACAGTCACAGATTTTAGTGAGTTCAGAACTCAATGCTCCCCCAAGACCAGATTTATGAACAAGCCATGGTAACTAATCTGTTCTGTCTCAACAGAAAATCGGGAAAGGTCCATCTCTTGTTACCTCATTTCCAGAATCTTCATCCCATGCGCCCTGGTCACGAGGCACTACCTCCTCCCTGTCTAGAGCCCTCCTCCTAGTTCCTGACTCCAAGGGCCTGTCCCTGTCCCTCCCCTCTCTTCTTCACCAGGCTGCAGGCCGTGTGATTATAATTATTCCCTGCGTAACCTCCTCTTTAATAATTATAATTATTCCCTCACCTCCTCTTTATAGTGAGTGTTTGGCAAAGCTGCCTACTGCACGTCTGTGCCCACACTCTAAAGGTGACTGGAGAAAAACGGACTGATTTCTCTTCACACTCGGTGGGCTCCAGGTGCTGCCCAGCAAGCCTCCGGTGCTTTCCGCCTCCACTTCTCCGGACCACTACCCCGTATTTTCACTTATCTCTGCAAGTAGCTAAAGCTTTCTTCCCAACCTTACTTGGTGGATGACTTCCAATCTCAGTGAGAAACCAGAAGCTATCAGATCTCCAACCAACTCCCCTGAGCAAATGGACTAGCCTCCTTATATTTATAACCCACCCACTGTGCGCCTGCCTGTTACAATGAGTGAACTGTCTAAGCTTCTGTCCAAGACAACCCCCGCCCTGGACACTCAGCACTAGGCTGCATCTCCATCCACTCAAAAGTACTGCTCCAGCAGCTGTCCCTCTCTTCGGCACTTGGTTTTCCTCTCCTGGAAAGCTCTTCTCGGGGCACATGCTGCAATACTGCTAATCTTGAAGACAAAATGAAGCACCCCCTTCTCTTGACCGCCTCATCCTCCTCTAGCCATTACCCCATTCTCTGTACCCCTCGGCAGCAAAACACAGGACAGGATTATCAATATTTGCTGTCTTCAATTCCTCTCTTCTTTTGTACCCAGTGTAATCATTAACATTACAATGAAACACCAAGTCAAAATCACTAAAGTCCACCAAATTGCTAGAGGGCAATTCTCAGAAAATTACTTGACCATTCAAGCACTGCACAGAATTGTTCATACCCTTCTCATTAAAATATTTCTTTCATTCGGCTTCCGGGACAACACGATCTCTTGGTCTCCTCAAACCTCACTGGGTTGTGGTCTCCAGAGGCCTCATCACCAGGAGCTGTAACCCCCGGAGGCCTCTAGGGCCCAGTCCCCGACCCTCCTCTCAGTTCTGTCCTGCCTCAGTCATGTCAGCCAGTGTGATGGTTTAAAATGAGGTCAGTGTGACAAAGCCTTACCCTCCTCCCCAAGTTAAATCTCTAGTTTGACCTCAGCTGTGAATCCCAGACTGGCAGAGCTACCGTCCCTGCTCACGCCTCCTCACCTGTGCAGCTGCTAAGTTTTCTGCATCTTCCTTCTTACTTGTGGCTGGGAAGAACACAATGTTGTCGATAGTCTGGATGAGTTCCAGCTGCACAACACATTTAATCAACAGGGCGGCAAACAATTTTTGTTCTGGATATTCTGTGAGGAAACCCACCCCAATGCACATGCAAACAACAATTATTTTGAATCCTTTGTAATTTCTCTGACATTATAATGCTAAGGAAACATTAACACGTATTAAGATATCCTGCACAAATCACCCTGAGCAGGACACACTCACTGCATTGGCACATAAGCACTACTCAGTAAAAGTTTAATTTAATCAATATTTAGAAAAGCCATAGAAGATTATTTTTTTAAATAAAGTATTCCAAATCATTCAGAACAGTGAATATGTTCAAGTTTCCACTACACATTTTAAAATTAGATTTAGGTTATTCTCTAATAAAATGTAGCAAATGGATTGAAAGCTGAAATTTAAACTTTTACTGTAAACCCGAGTTTGACCTTAAAATACAGGTAACATGAAAACCTATACCAAAAGAAGACAACAGGAACTAGACCCATAGACAGGAAGTGAGAAACAGTCAGGAATTCTGACAAACAGGGCAGTACTGTGGGTTGTTGACCATAGCACATATTTTTCTTGGATCCAAGTTAGGCATTGTAGCTAAAATGACCGTATCTCCTCCAATAGATCCATGAGCAAGTAAGTCTATAAAAAGTTATGCTAAGTGCGTTGCTATAGAAGTAACTGAATCATAAAACAAGTGTTTTCCACATGGCCCAGGTGAGCTGTGCCCGAACTAACACCCTTGTAAGCGGGCAAACCTGCTCAACAGGAGGGCGTTTCTAACACTCTGCCAGCCGGTAAGGACAGACTCATTAGAGGATTCTCCACCCTGCCTGGTGTGGTTCGGTGGGGCGGGCGTCCTCCACAGCCTGAAGGTCACTGGTTCTATTTCTAGTCAGCATACAGGCCTGCGTCGCGGTGCTCGTGTACAAGAGGCAACTGATGGATGATTCTCCCTCACACATTGTTGTTTCTTTCTCTACCTTTCTCCCCCCCCCTTCCCTTCTCTCTAAAAATAAATTTAAAAAATCTTAAAAAATTTGTTTCCCATTTCACTAACCATCTCAAGTTAAGCAAGTGCAGAAGGTCAAGGTTAGGAAAGACAACTCAGCCACTGAGAGCTGCAAGCGCTCGGCAGCGCTGACCGGAGGCTCAGGGCGGCCCGGCCCCTCGGCCACACCTCAACACTGAGTCCCAGGAGCGGCCCTCTGGGGACTTCCCCGGGAGGAGGGTGACTGTCATTCTGTGTCAGGGCAGTGGCTCTGGCACGGGAAGACTTGCAATCCTTCAGTTTCTTTCCACTTTTCTTTACAAATTCTCTTTTCTGAACTCTGAGCTGTGTAAGTTAAATTCATGTTTTAGGTATTTTGGTTATTAGCAAAAACTTGCTTATTATTTACGTCATTAATAAAGGCTTTTTTCCCATGAAGTTTTCAGAAAGGCTGTTGTATTTAATACTTAGTTTTCAGTAATAGATCTCACATCAGAACACAAACACATAAGTCCCATGGTTGTCTCTTCATCTTACATATCTTCTTCCTATTCCTGCAATACAGCTGCGGCTCTAAGTGTACCAATCACTCATTCACCTCCCTCATTCAAGGCACAGAAACATCCTCGGTGGCTGGAGCAAGACTCTGGGCAGCACAGCTGGGACCCCTGCTGGGACCCGCGATCAGGCTCCCACCTCAGCTGCTCAGGGGTGTTAACTGCTATCAGCAGAGTGAAGTGAGAGCAGGCCGAGGAGGCTCCACTCTGGCCGCAGGAGGGGAGCTGGGACCTCCGGTTTCCGGTGGCCTTTCTTAACTGGAGGACGCAGATTCTACCTTCAGTCTCACTAGAAGGACCAGCAGCACAGATGGAGACAATATCTATTGGACAAATTTTACTCGTGACAAGGGTTGACCTGCCAGGGTTGTAATGGACTCATTTCAGGAGTCACCGAAGAACAGGAGTGAAGCTAAGCAAAGATGAACTACGTGGGGCAGCAGGTTCTGAGCCCAGACTCGAGTTGAGACCAGAGGGGCGGTGGTACTTTCAGCAAGTGCAGAGAGAGTGGGACAGCCACCCTTTGGGCTAGCAAAGCACCCAGTCTCCGGGTAGGAGACAGTCGGACAGCAGACGGCCTCCTCCTCTAACAGGAACCGCAACCCAGCACCGAGTGAATGGGCCCACGAGAACATGGCGGCCATCTGCTCCTCCCTCCAGCTCCGACTCTTCTGAGTCAACAGTTCCCATGGTGAATTCTTCCTGAGAACTTGAAGGGGAGTGAGAGCAGGATGTCTGGCAGAGGACAAGAAGCCCGAGCCTCACTCGGGGTGGCAGCGCTGCAGCACCCTTCCTCTGTCAAAGGTATAGTCTCAGATCCGTCAAGCGCAAGCTTTCCGATGTGTGAAGACCAAAGCCTTCCTTTACAGAGCTAAGTAAACTTAAGGTCAGGCTTGGGGCTGAGAGAGAGAAAAGCCACTCACTAGTCTGTCCTCAATTCCTGCATGAGCCATGCTGTTCTCTGGAGAACATGGGCCACTCACCACCATCTCTCTCTCTCCTAAGAAGTTAGCAAGACACAGTGACTGAAGCTAGAAGCTCCTTTCAAGTAGGATAGCAAATCTGTCTTCTCTCAAGAACAAACAAAAGCACCTAGGATTAATTAAAAATTCCCTGAAAAAATTTTAACTTAAAATAGATCAGTGACCTAAATATAAAAGCTAAAAGTATAAAACTCTTAGATGAAAACAATGGGGAAAATCTTCCTGCCTGTTAATCGATTCTTAGCTATGGCATCAAACACATGAGCAACAAAAGGAAACAAAAGATAAACTGGACTTCATCACAATTAAAAACTTTTGTGTAACAGAGAGCATTATCAAAGAAATGAAAAGATGGTCTACAGAACGGGAGAAAATGCAAATCCTGTATCTGATGTGGGTGCAGTACGTGGAGCATGTAACAAACCCCTATAACTCAGTAACAAAAAGACAAACAGCCCAACTAAAAATGAGCAAGGGGCATGAACAGATATTCCTCCACAAAGGTATAGAAATGGCCAATAAGCACGTGAAAAGATCCTCAACACCGTTCATCATTAGGGAAATGCCCATCAAACCCACGATGAGATACCACTTCACACCCACTACAATGGCCACCACACACGACGAAGCAGTGATGTTGGCGAAGATGTGGAAAAAATTTGGATTGCTGGTGGGAATGTAAAATGGTGCAGCCACTATGGAACACATCTCAGTGGCTCCTCAAAAGTGAAATACAGAATTATCATAGGAGCCAGCAATTCCAGCCCCAGGGACATACCCAAAAGAAGCAGAAAGAGGTACTAAATAACACCTGTAAACAGACAGTTGTAGCAGTTGTACCTTTTAGTTACTCATGATAACTAAAAGGTAGAATAAACTCAAATGTCCATCAACAGATGAATGGATAAATAAAATGTGGCATATTTCATACAAGTGACAATTATTTTGTCATACAAAGGAGTTACTGATCCATTTTACAATGTGACAGACTTTGAAACGTTATGCGAAATAAAAGTCAGACATAAAAAAATCACATACTACATGATTCCATTATATGAAATGTGCAGAACGGAAAATCCGAACACAGAAATCAGACTGGTGTTCACTGAGGGCTGGGGAGCTGGAGCACATGGAGGAACAGCCTAGTGGTCATGGGGCTTTCTTTGGGGGTAATGAAGATGTCTTAGAACCTGGCCAGTGTGGCTCTGTTGCCTGGAGCGTCACCCCCTAAACCAAAGGGTTGCAGGTCTGATATCGATCAGGGCACATGCCTAGGTTTCGCCTTTGGTCCCTGGTCAGAGGCGGCTGATAGATGTTTCTTTCTGACATCGAAGTTTCTCTCCGACATCGATGTTTCTCTCCCCTCCCCCTCTCTAGAATCAAAGGGCATGTCTTCCGGTGAGGATAAAAAAATGATTTGGAACTAAATAAAAGTGGCAATTGTACAACATTGTGAATTTACTAAATACCACTGAATTGTTCACTTTAAAACAGTTACTTACATGAATTTAACGTCAATTTAAGAAAGCAATTAAAGCCCTGGCTGGTGTCTCAGTGGACTGAGTGCTGGCCTGCAAACCAAAGGGTTGCTGGTTCAATTCCCAGTCAGGGCACATGCCTGGGTTTCGAGCCAGGTCCCCAGTAGGGGGCACGAGAGAGACAACCACACACTGATGATTCTCTCCCTCCCCCCCTCTAGAAATAAATAAATAAAATCTTTAAAAAAAAGCAATTAAAGCTGTCCTCTTTTCCTGTAGGGAGGAGGCAGTCTTTCCTCAGTGCTATAATTTTCCTTCAGTAAACAAAACTGAACCAATTTAGTACAAAATGGAAGAGGCTCCCCTTCTTTGTGAAAAGAACTGAGAAGGCAAGGACGGCAGCAAAGGTGACATGGGTGTGGGGCAGCAGGGTGGAAAGCACTGGCCCTCACAGTCAGGTGGAAGAGGGCCCATCAAGTTTCACTTTTGCGGGAAAAAATATGGGGAAGGGGGTGGAGAGGGAAGACTCAAGCTCAACATAAACATTAGCCGAAAGCCTTGTGGGAAAAGCTGGCACTGCAGGTGTTAGCAGAGCTCCTGACCATCCTCAGGTGAGCGGCTGATGTTCAGGTTGGAACAAACACAGTAACAAAGTGACCACACAATCAATTACAGTCTATTTGTTAATAATAAGCAGAATTTCATCCCTTTCCTACATAAAATACATCATACAATTTATTTTTACTAAGAGAAATAACTCACTTGCTGAAGGTTTAATTTTGTTGGCTTCTTCATTCACAGTAGAGACAGAAGCCAATGTTGCTTGCTGTCTATTATCTGCAGATCTTGGCTGAATAGAATCATGGATATCTACAGATTTCTGTGATAATGTATCCTAATAAAATAAAAAAAATTCACTATATGTACAATGAATAAAGCTTAAGAATAAAAATAGTTTCTATTATGCTGTGCTTTTTTGTATTCCTATGAAAAATGACATTTTACACACAGTGATTACAGACACAATGAGAAAATTATTTTAAATTACCTATACATGGATGGAGCTAATAAACAGTCTTTAAGAGAAAAGCTTCCTTTCCAACCCCCAGCTTACGCCTGAGACCACCCTAGGGCAAGAAATAAAAATGCTATGCCTTCACTGTGTGGGGTAAGTAGTCAACAGTACCCACCAAGTGTCATGAACTTGAAAGAGATCCCACGTGTGGTGGAGACAGGGAGGGGAGGTTTGCGAGCTTTGTGTCGGCTGAGCCCAGTGAAGCTTTTCAGGGGTGACTTTAGGGAAGGACGATCTGTCACTAGGAAGCAGCAGCTGTGGTCAGTGGGAAGATGACCAACCAGAAGTGCGGTGTCAGGAAGAGGAGCTGAACACCCTACTCCAACAGAGCTTAATCTAGAATTCTGCCCGGGTTACTAAGTGCAACTTGGGAAAAGCAATGAATCTTCCTGAACTGAGGTTTTCTGATCTGACGATAAAGATGCCACTTTCCACACGGCTGTCACCGTCTGAGGCTTACACAACAAACGCCAAGCCCCAGCACAGTGTCAGACAACGTGCGGTAGCTGACATCACTGCAGTTCCAGCTTTCCGTTGTTACAGTGGTACAGTACACTCAGCGAGAAGACAGAAATGTGGTTCGAGAGGAACTCAAACTTCTGACATAACATCCTAGCAGGAAGCAACCTCACCCGTGCTGCTGAACAAACACAGGACCAGCATTCCCAAAAAATAGTGTTAATCAAAATAATATTTTAACTTAATATACTTCAGTTTATAATCTTTTATTCTCTGTCCTATATATAAAATGGGGTAATATGTACCAAACTTGGTTTAAAAAGTTGTTGGAAGGACTGGAGTGTTGTGAGTACAAGACGAAAAATGCCAAGGGCTGCCAGCAGCCACGAGAAGCTGAGGGAAGCAGAAGAGGATTCTCCCTTAAAGGCTCTGCTGATGCCTTGACTTTGGACCTTTCGTCTCTAGGACTATGTAAAAATAAATCTCTGTTGTTTTAAGCCACTAAGTTTGTGGTAATTTGTCATGATAAACCTAGTTAAACAAATACACTATATGAAGGGAATATTAGAACTGTTTGTATGTGACTTTTCTCTAAGGTCAAATTCTATCACAATTAAAACTTTAAATAATACCTAATAATACGTTCAGCTTGGCATGGAGATCCATACATAATCTCGTGCCTGCCACTTAAAACTCCTGAAATTATTTTACTCTATGTCCCAGACCATGCATAAAATCATTTAAAATATCTCCTTCGTGGCACTAACAGAGATAAATTTTAGCTTCCTGGGAAATCTGCCACCATGAAATTTAACCTGAGAATTCTGAACAGTATATTTATGCTTTCTTTTTAAAGGAGCTGGGCTCACTGAAAAGAATTTGGCCCATGGTAAAAATTACTTACCACAAATAATTAAATAATTTAAAACGTGCCTTATTCGTCAGAACTCACCAGCTGTTTCTCACTCACGGGGGAGGAAGGTGGAGGAACAGTTTCTCCTGAAGT
Organism: Sturnira hondurensis; assembly: GCF_014824575.4. NCBI lineage: Eukaryota > Metazoa > Chordata > Mammalia > Chiroptera > Phyllostomidae > Sturnira > Sturnira hondurensis. The sequence continues at coordinate 34,062,997 of NW_028082759.1, forward strand.
GGGGTGCCAGGTCAAGAGCCTTTAAAAATGACAAAATCACACAAATCGTTCATGCTGCAAAATGTGCCACATCTAATATGTTTTGTAATAGACACAAAAAAGTCACATGATATACCAAAAACAACATATTCCTTCCCTGACTACTGCTAAGACTGATTTGCTGAAAAAATTTTAAAAATCCAGTGAGAAGTTTAAAATGTGTACTTCCAGAAAACAGCTCACATTTAATATAATTAAAAGGGTGCCATGGTCACCAGTCTACACTAACTCGATCAGCTGCTTGGGGCAGAAAAATGGTTAAGGCCTAAGTTCTGGCTTTTGAGAAGCAGAAGCTCCTCGGGAACTGAGCAGAGAGAGTGACCGACCACATCATTTCAGTTCAATGTGGAAGGAACTCTGGTACAGCTATACGAAAGATAGACTTATTAGATGATCTCTAAGGTCATATATCTTGAGTGTGTATATCCAATGAATTAAATCAGAAGCAGTTCTTAAAAAAAAATTCATCCTGACTGGCTTTTATAAAGACTTCATAGGGACAACAGCTAGGCAAAAATTCATACAATAGCAACCATAGATAAACTATGACAATAATAGGTATTTGTTAGTTATACTGACCCAACAAAATGTGCACCAAAAATAAGAACTGTCAAATAATTATAGATAGGCCAAGGGAATGACTGTGCCCCCTTTCCGTGTAGTCTTCCCCAGAGACTCTTTCCTAGGGGTGCACTCCTTACGTGCGACTTCCTATTTCCTACTGATGAGGATATTTACAAAGGGATCGCACCAGGGCAAACATACTTAATTCATATCAAGAAGAAGTTCATGGTGCTTAAAAATGTGGACCAACAGTTTTCATATATAGTTTTATGCCAGTGCATTCACGTATGTCTACTTGATAAGATGTTTTCCGTAAAATTTAAAATATCTTATCAAGTAGATGTAAAAATTGCAGATGTAAGGTGAAATTCTGTGCAGGTCAGAGGATGCCCAGGGTAGAGCTGGGAAGTGAGTTCATGTGCGTCCTGCAAAAAGTCCAGGTGCTGTCCGCCACTTAGCCAGACTACATGGTAGTTTCCTGTGGATACAAACTCCTTCATTACAATCCCAAACTTATGCCTCTAAAAAATGAAAATTAACTGTAAATGTAATAGGTACAACTAAATTTTCCTTTTTTAAAAAAATTCAAGACCACTGCTTATCTTAACCTGGATAAATAAAACCTTATAAACGTGGAATCACATCATTATGACCCCAGTTTTAGAGGATCAGACTAAAGGTTTGGTTTATAAGGAATTTAAATCAGGTATTTGTTATAGTTTACAGGAGTTTGATGTATAATAAATACAAATTCATGGAACAATGAGATTTTTAAAAAGAATTCTGTTATAAGAAATCACTCATTACTTTAAACCTTTTATGTCTATAATTCAATATATAAAGTCATATAAAATCATCTTACGCATGTGGGATTGTGGTTTTGAAGATATCCAGTGTGCAGTTACAAGTTTTATCCCAGATTTCTAGGGTAAATTTTTCACCATTCAGGATAACAACATTCTCTAAGCAGTTTGTACCAGATCGTGCTAACTGCTCATTGTCTAGAAAAGAAGAGAACAATTCATTTATATGTCACCAGGGTCACATTTAACACTTTGCGTCACTTATCTGGTACAGACGTACCTTGCTGCACACACCAGAATAGCTGGGCAAAAATATCATCCAAAAGTACGTCACTGAGTACTTCTAAATACTGGGTGAATACATCACAGATGGCATAAAGTGCATGATTACAGGTCGTTGTCATCCACTCAGCTTTCTAGGGGAAAAACGTCATTAGGAAGGTCAGACCATTCATCAACTACTAGAATTAAAAAAGAAGTGTGTTTGTACATGTAAAATGTCAGCCTGTCCCATTCCTTTCAGACCCTTACTTCCCTCTAAAGCAGGGTCCCCAAACCCCAGGGCCCAGGCCTGTTAGGGACCAAGTCCCTAGTAAAGCTCACCTGAGCTCCACCTCCTGTCTTACACCAGCCTCACCATCCACAATCGTGGGGGGTGGGAGGAAAGGCTCACCTGAGCTCCGCCTCCCCCGCCCCCACATCTTCCGATGGTCCATGGTGCCAAAAAGGTAGGGGACCGCTGCTCTAGAACACTGCCTTCATCTCACTTACTATGTAATCTACTGCTACCTGTTTTCTCCATTATGCCATAACCACCAATGTATAAAATAATTTAACTATATTTGCACTGCTTGCTCTGATTGTAAAGAACTATCATTGTGTTATTTTGCTATTATTATTATGACTTTTCAAACAATATGCATGACTAACAACTGGCCCTGCTCCAGAGTATGATCTAACATGAAAGAGAAATAAAGAGGAAGAAAAGGGTAAGAATTTATTCAAGTGGGATTAGCATACCTTTAAAATTAAACTGACTTTTGTGAAGTAGTTGTTTAAAAAACCAAAAAGCAACATACAAAATACGTGTAATTTATTTTTCTCAAATGTATAATGGAATAAGCTGAACTGATAGTTTTCATATACAGTTTTGTGCTAATGCATACATATGTTACTTATTTTTATGAAGTCTTTATTCAATTCGGGATGAGAAGTCACTATAAATACTAAAGACAATATTAAAATAAGGAAAAGAAACTGAAGTTCAACAAAAACACTAAAAACAACCAACTAATTAATTAACTCATTTCTATCCCTAGATAGTGTTCTTGTTTATAAAGACAATTTATTATAATGCCTTAAGAAAAAAATTTATAGGAATTTTATTCTGTTCAATGGCTTAATCTGAAATACTACAATGTACTATACTAGGGAAACTATTAAGAACCTCTTCACTTTACTATGTTAAGTGAAAATTAAGTGTCTTCTTACCTCTGTCTGCTGTTCCGGCAGTTTCATGTTGTCAAAGATTCTGAAAACGATTCTAAATAAATCCTGCCACCAGTGTTTTTCGTAAGTGTGGCCATAAGTTTTCATTATTTCAAACATTACTGTTAAGCCCCTAAAGTGACAGAACATAAATAAGAAAACTATAAAACAAAAAAGCACTGCATACCAGAATCTCCCTCCTAAAATAATTGTTACAGTTTACAAAGCTATAGAAAACAAAGTTTAAAATCAGTTTTTTCAAATGTTTTAAATTAACACATGATACTGAGTTTTAAGAATTTTATGTTATACAGCTTTCCTTAGAATGCATAATTTAGCAAAAAACTCCAAAGTCCTTAACCTTAAAATTTCTCTTTATTTTACTTTTCTTCCAAGCCCCTCCCATCACCCAGCATTTAAAAATAGTAAATAAAATTAGAGATTGAGAAAGATCATATTAGTGAATATTAATTTTGTGGCACTATGGTCAAGGGAGAAAATACATAAAAAACAGCCTAAGAGTAAATAAAAATCAGATTTTGGAAAGTCTTTTTCAAAGAGCTATCAGGATTTTTAGCTAATACTATAATCATCCTCAAACAAAAAGAACCTGGAAAACTAATCCAAGTGAATTTAGATCTAATCCGTATGATGTTCGCCTGGGCAGGTTCACAACAGTTTACTTCGCACATAAAATACCTAATGTGCAAGAAGTAAAAAGCGAGTGCCACATTCCCCTGCACAATGGAAAAGGCTTCCACCTCCTCAACATCTCCTGAGCTTGATATCAGCTTCCCCTCCCTCCAAGTAACTGGGTTCCACCCCCATGTCTCGGGAGAAGCGGGTATGGGGAACTCTGCTTTTTCTAGGCCCCTAAAGCAGACACAGATCTACACAGGTTGCTAGTGTAGAGAAAAGAATATTTGGGACTTTAAATTAACTCTTTAACTGTAAATCTGCAGAATTTTGAGCTAGTCAAATGAGAATGCATGTGTTAACAAATCACAGTGCTACATTTTTAAAGGGAATCTAAATAACGGCTCTCTCAGACACTGGGGTGAAGTAAGAAAATGAAAGCCATCACTGAAGAGTTTACTAATATACTTTCCCTTTCCTTTACTAATTAAACTCATGTTTTCTCTTCTCCCTTGACAACCAGAACCCATCCATTATCTGATTATAAGAGAGGGTCAGAAGCAAGGCAGCCCGGTCCCAGACAGGCTAAGAAAGCAAGCGGGAAGATCCCTTGTCAAGAGAAAACTCGGCACACTGTTCCAATACTAAGCTCTGTGAAAAATTCGCAAGGTTTAAGTCCAAGTTTGATCCTACTTTGGATGACTTATCTGTGCCATAAATTTTTTGTTATAACAAGTAACACTATAAAAGTGAAGTTTCTTAGGAAATAAATCAAACTTAACCTTGGGTGGGAGCGGGTGTGGTTCTGGCACAAGGGGAGGGAGGATTGGTCTTTTCATTACCTTTCTATCATTGGTTTGTTACAGGTCTGTTCCACCTTTCTGATTTTAAAAAGTTCTCTAAACTGTCTAAGTAACTAACGATTCTCCCTGTAAAGAAGATGGGATAATTAAAAGAGGGATTTTAACGTAAAACTGAACTCACAATGCACTCGAACCTTTCACAGACACTGAAATACCAGTTGGCCATATCAATTTGGCACCAAAAGTACAGAATGAGAAAAATTATCCTGCGGGACTGATATGAGCGATAACACCAGAAGTTTACACTGAGTGCTTGTCTGGTTCTGTTATATCCACAAGAGTTTCTTTACAAACTGGTATGTTCATATAGATCTTTTATTGAGAATATACTTTGGAAAGAGTTCAATTCTTTTTGAATAGACCAAAAGTATCCAAAGCTATGGACCAGTCTTTAGAGAAAAGGTTCTTTACTTAAAATCCATCAAAGATGCACATTTGGAAATTCTTCTGTCACTCATCAGGAAATAAATTTTGCCACTAACTTCTACTTCTGATTTGAAATAAATGTATGAAAAGACAGAATCTGTATTCAATTAACATAGAAATGAAACTGAAAGTAGGCTACAATCAAATTTTAAGGAAAATATATTCCCATTTTTATCACTGCTTTATTTTAACACGTTTTAAAATCTGCCTTTCTGATAATTGCTATATTTGATAAAGCTCATGATTCATGGCCTTTTACAATGGAACTTCTGTTCACATAAAAACCATTAATTTGACTAAAGTCAAAATGAGCCTTAGAAAGTGTTAACTGCAAATACTGACGTTACCTGGTTCTGACATCTAACTTGCACCTGTTGATGACACAGGACAACTCGAAGAGGGTTGGGAACCACCCCCTCACCCACACTCTGTCTTCGGGAGCCACATTCATATCGTCACTTGTGTATTCCTTGAAAGCCTTCAAGAAAGAGAGGGTTAGTAAAGGCAAAATATAACTCCCACATTAAGCATATTTTCGAAACTTTAAAAAATGACAGTTACAAATCAAAATGAACAATCTGATAAAACACAGTAATTCATATATATAAAAAAAGGAGATGTAACTGCCTATAAAGAGCACTGGACGAGGACGCAAAGGTTGGTTTCAGCTTCGACTCTGTTACCAGCTTTCTGTATTATTAACCAGGTTAAATCAGGTTTTCATTTTTATCATTTGGTTAGGGCACCATGCAACCACACTAACCACAATGGGGAGGGATGGAGGTCAAATGAGTGGATGCTTATATATATAAAAAGTACTCAGCATACCGTAAGTCCATGTCAGTATGCAGTAAAAATCTTACCACCAGGTCTACAATGTATCACTTCTCCTTGGGGGAGTTGTAAAGACAGATTCAAATGTGTCTAAGAGTCGGCAGGCAGGTTGCCCATTCAAGCTCTGACTCCAGTGCCAAAGCCCACCCTCATCCCCTGACAGTCCACTTCAGCACCACAGGCAAGCAGCAGCACAGGTCAGCGGCCAACAGTGCAGGCATGAGTTCAAACCTCGGTCTCCTTTCCTAGTCTGGTAACCACAGACACACTTTTTAACTTCTTTTTGCCTCAGGTTCTTTATTAGTATGGGGCTGTAACACTACCTATCCCATAAAATGGTAATGAAAGTTAAACAAGTTAACACAGGTGAAACACTCAGAAAAATATCTGATATCTTCAATAACTGCTGGTTATCACTATTACCTATTTTAACTCAGAATCAAGCTTAGATAATTTTGGGATTTACTGAAAAATAAAAGCTTCATATCCTTTTAATTTCCGAATTAACTTGGATCTCAGGAAGTTCAATATTCAGTCACTATTAACTGGGGACAAATATTTGGTAAAATTATGTTTACTAAATGACACTATACCTGAGGTCTGTCAGACACATATTTCGCACAATGGCGAATAAGTCGAATGGCTTCCATGCTTGTGTCTGGGAAAGCTGCATTGCATGCAAATTCAGACAAACACTTCACTGCATCCTGGAAAGAATCAATGGTCGCTGGAAAGTGTTTTTCAAACACAAGGGCTAAAATAAGAAGGAAAAGATATCAAATAATTATAATTTTCCAATTACTCTTAATTACCCCCCAAAATACATCAACCTCTCTGGATGTGATGTATACTTCTTAAAGGTTAAAGGCTTCAGTGTCCAAGAGACAGGGTTCAAGTCTGTGGTGACCACTTACTTGACTGTCCTGAGGAGCACAGACAGGGAAACAGGCCTGTGGTTCCCACTATAAACCCAGCAGCTAATGCAGTGACTGGTATACAGCAGGTGCTGTATTAACAGTTGAGTGATACAAAATTATGTTTAATCTCTCTACCTCAGTTTCCTCATCTATGAAATAAGGATAATAATACCCACCGGATAGTTGTAAGCACCAAATAAATTTAAGTAAAAAGTACTTAGTACAATAATTCAAGTAAGCACTTAATAAATGATAGCTATGATGATGTCATTCTTGATGCTGGTCATAATTATAACCTCGTTGGGTTTAACTTATATCTTTAAGGACTTCGCCAAGATGGAGGCATAGGTGGAAACACTGTGCCTTCTCCCACAACCAAGTTTGAATATAACAACGGTTTGGAGAACTAGGACACACCCAAAGACCAGAAAACGGAATTATACGGAAGTCCGACAACTACGAACCGTTCAACGGGGACGGTAAGAGAGGCGGAGCCAGCAGCAGAGCTGGGTCAGGCAGGACAGATCCCCCGACATAGGCGCGCAGGCAGCCCGCAACCAGTCGGGGTGTGGGGCAGACTGACCATGGTCGCACATTCGCGCACAGTGAGACGGACCACACAGGCCCCAGGGGGCGAACCCAGTGGTGGAGGGCTGACGGCGGTGGCACACTCGCGTGCAGTGGGACGAAACGCGTGGGCCTGGTGACGGTGGTGGCTGCGGCGCCGGTGGGGAACACGGCGGCAGGCGGCGGACAGGACACAACTGTTCCTCTTTGACCCCGCCCCAACATACAGCGTCACAACCCAGCAAATGAGTTGCCCTGCTCTAGTGAACACTTTAGGGCTCCGATCCTGCTATGGAACAAGAACGAACAGCCCAAAAGATGGCGCAAGAAGAACTCAAAGTCCCAGAGCCAATAACTCTAAGCAACCGAGAAATTGCCAGCCTCTCAGAAGCACAATTCAAGACACTATTTATCAGGATGCTCACAGAACTGGTAGATTATAGTCACAAATTAGAGGAACATATGAAGGCTAAACTAATTGAAATGAAGGGAGATGTCCAGGAAACCAATAGTGATGGAAAGGAAACTGGGACTCAAATCAATGGAATGGACCAGAAGGAAGAACGAAACATCCGACCAGAAAGGAATGAAGAAATGAGAATTCAAAAAAATGAGGACAGGCTTAGGAACCTCCAGGACATCTTTAAACATTCCAACATCTGAATTATAGGGGTACCCGAAGGGGAAAAGGAACAGCCACGAGTGGAAAACTTATTTGAACAAATAATAAAGGAGAACTTCCCCAATCTGTCAAAGGAAATAGACTTCCAGGAAATCCAGGAAGCTCAGAGAGTCCCAAAGAAGTTGGGCTCAAGAAGGAACACACCAAGGCACATCATCATTACATTAGCCAAGACCAAAATGAAGGAGAGAATTCTAGAAGCATCAAGGGATAAGGGGACAGTCACCTACAAAGGAGTACCCATCAGACTGTCAGCGGATTTCTCAAAAGAGACCTTACAGGCAAGAAGGGGCTGGAAAGAAGTATTCCAAGTCATGAAATCCAAAGACCTACAGCCAAGATTGCTTTATCCAGCAAAACTTTCATTTAGAATGGAAGGACAGATAAAGTGCTTCTCAGATAAGGTCAAGTTCAAGGAGTTCATCATCACCAAGCCCTTATTATATGAAATGCTAAAGGGACTTATATAAGAAAAAGAAGATGAAAAATATGAACAGTGAAAGGACAGCAAACTCACAGTTATTAACAACCACACCTAAAACAAAAGCAAACCAAGAGGACAGCTAGATCAGGAGTGGAACCATAGAAATGAAGAACACATGGAGGGTTAGCAACAGGGGAGTGGGAGGAGGAGAAGGGGGGAGAAGGCACAGAAAATAGCATAGATGGTAGGTAGAAAATAGATAGGGGGGAGGGCGAGAATAGTGGGGGAAATATAGAATCTAAAGAACTTGAGACACGTGGTAATAAACTAAGGGGGAAGAATGGTGGGGGAGGGAGTGTGTGGATGGAGGGGAATGAAGGGGGGAATAGAACAAGTGTAATGGTATAATCAATAAAATATATTTAAAAAAACTTATATCTTTAATATTTTCTTCTCCCTCAAAGTTAAAGGAAGCTCTAGAGTGTAGTGGTTCAAAACACAGGCTTTGTCTTAAAGCTTCCTGGCTCTGATCCCAGCTGCATCACTCTCTAGTTCTGCACCTGTAGGTGCATTACTTCACCTCACCGGGCCTGAGCTTCCTCACACTTATCTCATAGAGTTGTAAGACTTAAGAATTTTCATGCAGAGTAATTATAGTCCCCGCTGCACAGTAAACAATAAAAAAATGTTAACTTTAAAAACATACCATTATTCACTCTGCTTATGTGTCAAAACTTGGTAAGCTTAAAAACCATAATAGGCCTAAGGCCCATAACTTTATCCTTGAATATCTTCAGAACACATTATAATTTCTTTTTTTTTAACTTAAACACAGCTAAAAGAAATACTTACTGACAATGTGCCCTGTTGTCTGGAATGCAAGTTCCACTATGCTTTCATCTTGATCAGATGCAGCTAGGTGAAACACAGAGAAAATGTTCTTCCATCCAGACCGAATGTTGGCAGCCTGAGAATTCACCATCTGTGCGATACACCGTACAACCATATCTCGAATGGTCGGAGACCTAAAATATTAATATAATTGCTTGGCTATGCATACAGATAAAAACTTACTGGTTTCTTTCCCTCCTTCTTGTGTTTCCCCATGCTGTGAAAAATAATAAAGTATTTTTCTGATAGTAAGCAATTCAACAAATAAAACACCTGTTTCGTTTCATTATATGCTCAAAAGGTCTTAAGAAATCCTTCTGGAATCTGAAGTTAGCAAGCTCCCCTTTCTCTAAGAACTTCATTGACAACTGCCTCAAGGAATCTACTGCAAAAATAGCTACGTCTTCATTAGGATTACAGCCAACCTGCAATGGCAACAGAAAGAGAAGGTGTTAATGTCAACAGCAGAAATCTATAATTTTCAATTTTTGTGTTAGAGAAAGTATATCATTTACGGCAAAGATAAATCAACCCTAAGCTTCTCCATAAAGGTACCAGGTGCTAACAATATTTCACAACAAGAAAAGCATTCTTTTAACTGAATTCTTAAATCTTAGAGCTAAAGAAAAACAGGATTCAAAGGGCTCTCTAAATTTAATCACAAAAACAATTTAAAAAATTGCTTGGAAAGAAAAAATCTCTTGTCATTAGATTATGACAAGGAAATTTTAAACAATGAAAAATAATAAAAATGTAAACAAACCCTATAATTATCCAAATACCTTATTAAAATGATCTCCAATAACTTCCCAAATCCGAGACCACTGCAGTCTTATTCTTCCCATGTTATAGTATGAGATTTCTACTATTTTTTGTAGACTGAACATTCTTGGGTGTGTAGTGGAAAGTAATTCGTCCATAGAGACAGCACAGAGCCAACGAACAAAATCCACTATAACATAAATAGATTCATAATTTTTTAGCTTAATATTCAAGTCTTTGAGCCAAACAACCAGTTTGTAAGTGAAATAAATATATACACTTACCAATAGCATTTCCATCTAGTCTTGTAGACCCTGTAAATATTCTAAAGAAAAGAAAATTACTCAAAAATGTATAGTCTGAAAAAGAAGTATAATCGCACATCTGTTACATCAATTCGAATGTAAGTGACAGGGGGTACTAGCTACTTTGAGCTGTTTTAAAGGAACAAGAAAAATTACGTAGTCGAATAAATATTTTTACTATTATACAGTTTAATAAGTATGGCTTGATGTTCCTCTGTCCCTTCCTTTGCATTCAAAGGTAAAGTAAAAATATATGGTTCTGATTTTATTAGTAAATTTATAAACACTAGATACAGTTATAAGGCTCTGAGAATAGAAAAATAGTAAACTGTAAAACTAATAATTGGAACACTAAAACAGAAAATTTTTCAATTTTTCCTGATTACCTACTAACATTATCATATTTTTAAAATGAAAAATCCCACTGCATTTCTATAAGTGATGTGTGTTTGATTAGAAAATTCATTTATGTTAAGTTACAAATGATTTAATAGAACCTTGTAAGGAGTCTCCAACAGTTTAACCAAAAGGAATTAACTTTCCTTAGGGCATTTGGATACATAGTATTAAAGCTACACTATCCGGCTTTGCCCAGCTTTCTTCACTGAGCTCATTTTCTGTGTTTCCAAGTTTCATAAAAGACTTCAGCATTAACAACTTAGTCCTCTTTTTTAAAGTCTGCATTGGGTTTGTAACCAAGGGTTTGAATGTGACTTCTAGCATGTACCAATATTCCTCAATTTAAAATTACCACCATAAAATTTACATGATAAAAAATATACCTTAAATACAGGTGCTGGTCAAATATTAAACTTAGAGAGAAAATAAGGTGTGGGTAGGGTGGAAAGAGTAATGTGGGGGAAATGGGGATAACTATAATTGAAAAACAATAAAAAATAAATTAAAAAAAGAAATAAAAATAATCATAGTAACATTAACAGCTACTAAAAACCACAAGGTGGATATTGTTCTAACTGCTTCTCATACATACACTCAAAATAGTAACAAATACCCTGGGAAGTAGGTACCATTATACTTTCAGTTTTATAAACACAAATTCCCTTGAAGTCACAGTACTGGTAAGTGCTAAAGCTAAGATTCAAACCAGGTCAGGCTGACTCTGGAGCCTACTTTTTTAACCACTGTGCTACACTGCCCCACACTTACCGGAGCAAAACATAAATATTTTAAATATATTCTAGTTTTTTTCTTCCTACCATAATCTAAATGGTTCTGAGTATATCCTATTTGTTTTAATCTTTGTGCCCCTGAATGTCTATATGTGTGTTCTGGCAATGAGTAACAAAAACAAGACTGGAAAAATAAATTAAAAATTGATTAACATGATAACTCAGGATATGACCTCCTGCTAAAGGAATACCTTGAGATTTCCCACAAAGCTCTTGTCAGTAGAACAAAACAACAATTCAAAGATCTGCCTGAAGACACAATTCAGTAGAAAAAACCAAGAGTAATAAGGCCCCACTTAATCCAGTGGTTTGATTGGATCCAGAAATTAAAATATACAAATCCTTTGTACAGAGCTCTCACATGAACAAAAATAAAAATTGCCAGACTGCATTTCATTAAGCCAATTTCTCAAACTAGAGGTATACCCATGGAGGGCCATATAAAAAAAACAAAACAAAAATAGAATAAAAACAAAACAAAAATAGAGTAAAAACTAAACAGTATCGGAGAAACAACAGCAAGAGAAACAAAGGAAAAAGTTTTTAACAGAGAAGGAAGCAAATGGCAGAGTTGAAGGTGTATAAAAGCAGTAGCACAGATGGAGAGTATATGCAACTATGGAGAAAATAAGCAACACATTCTCTGAAGGCAGTGAAATAATGGAGAACAAAGGGCACAGGACAGAGAAGTTGTAGCAGCAATCAGATGGGGTCCGTAGACTCTGGTGATGTTGGAAGGTAGTGGAAGCATGCATCCTGGGAAAGGGCATTCAAATGCCTACTCACTTTGGTAGCCTCTGAGGGGTGCTCTATGTCTAGTAATGCTCCACTAAAGATAAGTCATGTGGAAAGCACAGCAGTCTGTGGAGGCATTTAAAATTAAGCCTTAATATACTAAGGCAGGAGAACAGAGCTATGTTTCACAAATTCAGTCTATGAAATGGATTCTACAACCCCTGTATGGAAAGCAAAGGACAGCAGCATGAGGACCTTGTGTGCTAATACTAAAGGACATGTCCTGGAAAGCATGAGTAGAAAAATAAATCTGACAGATTACTGCTTCACCCACATATGATAGTAATGAAGCAATGCAAAAAACAAAAAGTTTGACAGAACTTGCGGATTCTGGATCAAATAAACTTTAAACTGTAGGCAACACACAGGCAAAGAAAATTACTGTATACAAAGAGAGTTCTCACAGTGAAAATAGCAGGGGCAACGTTTAATTCTTAGATCTAATTGAAAGATGTTTAAGAGAGAAACACAGTGGGGGCTGAGTGGCATACATTTCTGAAAGCGATAGAATGTCCTAAAATAAAATGTGTGACGGGCCAATTTCACAAACCTAGATCTGATGTGCTTAAAAAAATGATAAAAACAAAAACTATGCTACTAAATAACTATTTAGTATCTTCTAGAGATAAATCATTCTGGGATAAAAATCTGTCTCTGCATAGTTTAGTAACATCATATATACAATTGGTCTAGTTTAGCAACGCCTAGCCAGTTCTACCCTAGCAAATCCTAGAGGATCAGGAACTTCACACTGAAGTGCCCAATATTCTCCTAAATTCTAATTGTACAGGATTCCTAATAAAAAAGTGGAGATAATTAGAAAATTTTATCTTCAAGTTTTTAATGAAATCAGATATTTTTTGTTGATTAAAACAGAAGCTATAAATAATTAAGCAAAGAAGAATTATTTTTATTTTTCATGTTTAGTTCCTTCCTATAGCTGTCATAAAAGATTTTTCAAAACAATAGGCCTAAGGACAGGAAAATAACTCTTTCTTTTGGCTGAACAAGTACAGAGCTTTCCAGGATGTTCCTGATAATATTTTCACCACTGTCTTAAATACCAGCATAATATCATTGAGTTAGCTTATAGACTAGAGTCAGAATATTACATATGAAAATAAACTCAGATACTTGAAAAGAAATTTGGAAGAATTTAATGAAAAAGTGAAATGCACCACACAAGAATAATATAATCTTATAATAAATCAAAGATGTAAATTTTATTTACAGTATAAGGTTATATTTTAATACAGAGGTTTTGTATAAAATTGGACATTAAATTTATGTTTGTAGAAGTCTTTGGGGATGATGAGTTTGACAGGATACAGTACGGATAGTATATGTGTTAAGACACCTCTGAGACAGCAGAAATTCTTCAGAGAGGTATATTATCTATCCAGATGAGTGACATGTTTACCTGTACCACAGTAGTGGATAGTTGGATAAATCAGAACTACGTATGGTCATACAAAGCATATTGTGGAAACAGAAATAGTAGGTAAAATGCTGACTCTTGCCTGAATGATTCTCCTAATGACAGTGAAGCTGATTTTCTGGAAAGCAAAACCAAAAATCACTTGGAAGAAAGCTGCCCTGATGGTAGAAGGGCAGAGGTTACGCTGGCCTGCTGTCGTATGTGCAGGCGGAGAGGTTAAGCGTGCACACACAAGATGTACCTCCTGAGTGTACGCCCTGGCTCTGCTCCTCAAATGGTTATCAAATGGTGAAATGGTTATCAAATCAATCAAGACCAAGTCAGCCCCGTTGTGGGGATGAGCAAGTTATTTAATTACCCCATGTCTCAGTTTCCTTATTTGTAAACTGAGGACAATAACAACACTCATCTCACGAGGCCAAAGAATTAAATGAAATAATACATATAAAGGACTCTGAAAAGTGCCAGGCGCATGGTAAACCTTTGGGTTGTATAAGAGGTATAAGATGATATATAATCTTTCTTCAACCTGCCCGCCCCGCCCCCTGAAAAAACAACAATAACAACAGTGATGACAAAGACTGCAAGTGGACATTTAGGATTCTTTTCAAGGAAAAACTTCCATGAAGTACCTCCAGGGTCAGTTAGCCCGAACACTCTAGTTCTGTCTACACTTGGGGCAACAAGTTTCCTCTGATGCAAAGTAAAATAATAAATCAAACATGAGTTGAGTCTCTAAGCATCAAAAAATATTATATATTATATATTTACATTTTTGAAAGTTTTCATACAAATGGCAAAAAAATTTGATGTCAAAATTCTAAAATGTTAACTTTCAAATTTGGGGGCATTTATCTGGAAAAAACCAATCTTCAAAAGAACATTAAATGTTATTCTACATACTGGGAATTTAAAAAATCTGAAATAAACTAAATAATCCAATAGTAAAATAAACCACAGTATGTGTTTTCTTCTAGAACATAAACTTAAAATGAGGAATACCTGGTAACGTCTATAATACACCAATCCCAAAGTTCTTTCAAAGAAGCTTATATCAGGAACTGCCAGCAAATCCCTTCATTTTACCCGTAACACAGTCCTCTGCCACAGATTCAGCAAGTCCAAGTACACTCTATTTTCTAATAGGGACTGCAAGGGGCAGGTTTTCTATACAGGAAACTAAATGTTTGCATTCTTTTCATCAAGGCTACTATTTGCTACTATGACTTACATTATCATACTATTTATTTCCTTCCTATATTCTGTAATCTAAAATGCAAAATTATAGGTCCTTCATTTTCTAAATCACATCATATCACGATACTGCCATACTACTTAAGAAAAGTTATTTTGAAAATAATTTTTGTTTACTTTTGAGCAAAATATATCTAAATGCTACACAATTAAAAGCACTCATCTGAAAAGAGAGTAAGCTGATTGCCTTACCTGTCTACAGCAACAACAACACTCTGAGAACTGGTTTCTCCAATGGATTCCTGAATACTTGCGATCTGCTTCCAGTCCACATTTCCTCCAACTACCACACATAAAAGAGAGTCACTTCAGTTGGAAAGGAATTCTGTGAAGAATACACTTAGAGTTCTAAAACACATTTCTGAAATCAATTACTTTCCTAATAAAAGAAAGAATGATTTGGGTAAATAATTTGTTTGGCATCAGTGACCTTTATCAAGGCCAAATGTGCTTAATGAGCTATAGTATACCAATGTATACAGACATGGTTATAAAAATGCAAACTGTGTTTGCAAGTATTACACAAATTAAAAGCCATTGAAAATTTAGATCACAAAATTAATGGCATTAGACATAATTACTCTTAATGTTTAAGAAACAGCAATAATCCAGGTTCCAACGATACCTTTTCAGGGTGAGTCCCAATTCCATACAATTAGATCTCCCCTGTGATTTAATCTCCAGTCCCGTTTATAAATGCTTATTGGAAATTCTAACTGTGTGTTCTAATATTCTCTTATTCAAAAGAATCATTTCCCCCCAAATTGGTTCCATATGTTGGATAGCAGAACAACAACTTCTTTAAGTTTTCAAACTCTTAACCTACAATCATCTTTGAGATCTTTCCCCTCCTCCACTATTTGCTAAATCTTTCCTTTGACCTATTTTCATATCATTGACTCATTTTCATTCCTACTCAGTTTAGACACTTACAACTTCAGGCCTATGTAACTGTTAGTTTCCTGACTGTTTTCCTTGCCAATAATTTCTCCCCTCTTCAATCTCTCCTTCATTCTCCTGCCAGATTAATTTTCCTAAGTCAATAGCTTCATTTTCTGCACTGTTACTTTCAGGATAAAGTACAAACTTTTCAGCACAGAATTTAAGGCAGTTCCCTTTAACATTCTAGCCAACACGTGTTTCTATTTAGATCATATCTAAAACCTATCTATCAAAGGCAATTTGAGTTCTCAATGAGGTATTCCTCTCATTGTTCTAATCTTCCTCTGAACTAAGCATTTACTTAAAGTACTACTTAAATCAGAATTTCTTTCATACGGTTTCAAAATAAATTACTTTTTCTGTGTTAATGTTGCCTTCTTGGCTAGATAAAAAGTTCCCTAAGGTAATACACTTTTTTTTTTATTTCCCTATACCTTACTGATTATTAAGTCCAAAGCAGATGATAAACAAATGCTTGTTGACTTGACTGACCAGACACTCAGTAAATGCTTTAAAGAATGCAAACATAACAGATGATGTTCTTTAGACCAGCTGGACTCAAATTCTATTCTAGTAACTAAACAATGTAAAAAAGATGTCTTGGGCTCATAGAGTTAAGTTACCAGAAGAGACTCGACTCACAACCAACTTTAGTAGTGTAATGACTACTTCATGGCTGAAATGAACTAGTTACAAGTTCTGCTAAACAGAACTAATTTTCATAGGATAAAAGAACATGAGGGTGTTAACTCATGGAAAGGCTTCAGATATGAAGAAATATTAAGTTGGGCCCAGAAGAATGATTATGTGGGATAGGAAGCAGAAGGAACAGTAATTTAGACAGAAGGAGCAGAATATATTAAGTATAAGATGTATGGCCCTGGCCGGGTGGCTCAGTTGGTTGGAGCATCATCCTATACACCAAAAAAGTTGGGGGTTCAATCCCCGGTCAGGGCACATACCTAGGTTGTAGGTTCGATGCCTGGTCGGGGTGCAAACAGGAGGCAACCAATCAATGTTTCTCTCATATTGGTGTTTCTCTCTCTCTCTTCCCCCCTTCTTCTCTCTCTAAAATCAATAAACATATCCTCAGATGAGGATTAAAAAAACAAAAGTACTGAAAGTACTGGAAGTATGCAAGTGGATCACTCAAAAAGTCAGATAAATATATACCCAGCCCTATTAACCTGGTTACATGGAATACTTGATGCATTAATAAATTGTGCATAATTTATATTGGTGCATTAATACTTGCTGATTATTAAATGCTGTTAATAATGAAGCCTATTATTTTACTTAATATGCATATATATGAGGTCTGTCTAAAGGTATCCAGTCATGTACTATAAAAAACAGACATATTTATTGAAGAAGATACAAGATACAAGAAACACTGTACACAGGACAATGACGCCTCAGTCCCCATCAAGTAGGCACTTTAGCCCTGGCTGGTGTAGCTCAGTGGACTGAGCGCGGGACTGCGAACCAGAGTATCACGGTTCGATTCCCAGTCAGGGCACATGCCTGGGTTGCAGGCCAGTTCCCAGAAGGGGACGCATGAGAGGCAACCATACATTGATATTTCTCTCCCTCTCTCCTTCCCTTCCCCTCTAAAAATTAATAAAATCTTAAAAAAAAAGTAGGCACTTTAGGACCTCACACAGTTCTCCCAATTGCCATCAGCTGCCCCAATTTATTGTCCTGAATCTCATCAATAGTCTGAAATCTCTTCCTTTTCAAAGGTTATTTTAGTTCTGAGAAAAGCCAGAAGTCACAGGGTGCCAAATCTGGGCTATAGGTGGGTTTGATGTTTCGCCAAAAAATTCTGTGCAAGACATGATGCATGAGTGGACACACTGTTGTGATGAAGTTTTCAATCACCAGTTGCCCATAGCTGTGGCCTTCTGCATCATTCAAATAGTTTCCATGGAGGAATGTTCAAGCTTAATACAAAATTTGATGCAGACTCGTTGCTTTACTTGCTCAGTCATTTTGAATGGGGCAGCCACACAGTACACATGCTCACTCACTGATGTCTACTGCCTCCACCGACTAGTACAGTGAGGTTGTCATTGTTCGCACATGTACATTCCAGTCCACTCTCCTTGGCTGCCAGGTTACATCAATGTTGTGCAAACTGTTCTTGTTACATTAACAATGGCTGGACTTTTTCCAGACAGACCTCATTGAATATACAGACCAAACCAACCTGACTGTCTATTCCACATCCTCTTCTAGATTAAATTCTGACTACAGCATCCTGCTGAAGAAAGCATCTGTTTGTTGTCTGAGTAGGTGACAGGGCACAGATGTACAGGGGTGAACAGCAGCTACCTGAGTTAACCAATGAGATGGCCTGAAAGGAGAGGGCTCTGTCCCACACAGGGCAAGTCAACAGAGTTGCTCCATCTTCTATGTGGTGCAAAATGATCAATCGGGAGTGAGTGGAGAATGGGGCAAGCCAAAGAGAGAAGGAGATGACACAACAGAAAGCCTAGATAAAGCATGAAAGAAAGGTGGCAGAGTGTGGGTGATCGCTTGAGGGGCTTGGAAGCCTTAAATTTTTATTTCAGATCCATAATGTGTCCATTTTTCTATGAATTCCCTTCTCCTTTCAGGAAAAGGGAGGTCATCTCATATCCTTGCAACTCAAGTAGCACAACAGCATTTAGAGCAAATTAATTTTAATTCACTTTCAAAAACACTAATAAAAATTATCAGCATGTATTGTCATTTCTTGTTTGACTAAATTTTTTTCCCATTTTTTATTTAATTATTTTTCAAGTACAGTTTTCTATTACTCCCATCCCATCCCACCCCTGTGCTCCTCCCTTCCCTCCCATTTCCACCCTTTTCAGTTGTTGTCCATGTATCCTCTATATATGTTCCTCTAAATCCCTTCCCTATTTCCCCTGAAATTCCCTCCCCTTTCCTCTCTGGTCACTGTCAGCCTGTTCTCTATTTCAGTGTCTTTGGTTATATTTTGCTTGCTTGTTTGTTTTGTTGTTTAGCTTCCTGTTAAAGGTGAGATCATATGGTATTTGTCCTTCAACACCTGGCTTATTTCACTCAGCATAATGCTTTCCAGTTCCATCCATGATGTTGCAAAAGGTAGGAGCTCCTTCTTTCTTTCTGCAGCATAAAATTCCATTGTGTATATGTACCATAGTTTTTTGATCCATTCATTTACTGACGGGCACCTAGGTTGCTTCCAACTCTTGACTATTGTAAATTGTGCTGCTATGAACATTGGGGTGCATAGGTTCTTTGGGATTGGTGTTTTAGGGTTCTTAGGATACAATCCCAGTAGTGGAATTGCTGGGTCAAAAGGCAAGTCCATTTTAGTTTTCTGAGAAAATTCCATACTGTTTTCCATAATGGTTGTACCAGTCTACAATCCCACCAACAGTGGACCAGAGTCCCCTTTCCTCCACACCCTCTCCAACATTTGTTGTTTATTGCTTTGTTTATGATAGCCATTCTGACTGGTGTTAAGTGGTATCTCATTGTGGTTTTAATTTGCATCTCTCTGATAGCTAGTGATATCGAGCATCTTTTCATGTGTCTCTGGATTCTCTGTATGTCCTCCTTGGAGAAATGTCTGTTCAAGTCCTCTGCCCATTTTTTGATTGGGTTGCTTGTCTTCTTTGAGTGGAGCCGAATGAGTTCTTTGTATATTTTGGAGATTAAACCCTTATCTGAGGTATCATTGGCAAATATGTTTTCCCAAGCTGTTGCTTCTCTTTGTATCTTGATACTGTTTTCCTTAGCCATGCAGAAGCTTTTAATTTTGATGAGATCCCATTTGTTTATTCTTTCCTTTATGTTCCTTGCTCTAGGGGACGTATCAGTAAAAATATTGCTGCGTGGAATATCTGAGATTTTCTTGCCAAGGCTCTCCTCTAGGGTTTTAATGGTTTCACGGCTTATATTTAAGTCTTTTATCCACCTTGAATTTATTTTGGTGTATGGTGTAAGTTGGTGCTCAAGTTTCATTTTTTTGCATGTAGCTGTCCAGTTCTCCCAACACCATTTGTTGAAAAGGCTGTCTTTACTCCATTTTATGTTATTGCCCCCTTTGTCGAATATTAATTGACTGTAGAGAGTTGGGTTTATTTCTGGGCTCTCTGTTCTATTCCATTGGTCTATGTGCCTGTTTTTGTGCCAGTACCAGGCTGTTTTGATTACAGTGGCCTTGTAATACAGTTTGATATCAGGTATTGTGATCCCTCCTACTTTGTTCTTCTTTCTCAAAATTGCAGCAGCTATTCGGGGTCTTTTCTGGTTCCATATAAATTTTTGAAGTGTTTGTTCTATGTCTGTGAAATACGCCATTGGTACTTTAATAGGTATTGCATTGAATCTGTAAATTGCTTTGGGTAGTATGGACATTTTGATGATGTTAATTCTTTCAATCCATGAACACGGTATATGTTTCCATTTGTTTGTGTCTTCCTTGATTTCTTTCTTCAGTGTTGTGTAGTTTTCTGCATACAGGTCTTTTACCTCCTTGGTTAGATTTATTCCCAGATATTTTATTTTTGTTTCTGCTATATTGAATGGGATTTTTTCTTGATTTCTGCTTCTGCTGATTCATTGTTGGTATGCAAAAATGCCTTTGATTTCTGGATATTGACTTTGTATCCCGCTGTTTTGCCAAATTCATTTATTAGTTTGAGCAGTTTTTTGGTAGAGTCTATAGGATTTTCCATGTACACTATTATGTCATCTGCAAACAATGACAGTTTTGTTTCCTCCTTTCCAATTTGAATGCCTTTTATTTCTTTTTCTTGCCTAATGGCTGAGGCTAGAACTTCCAATACTATATTAAATAGAAGTGGTGAAAGTGGACAACCTTGTCTTGTTCCTGATTGACTAAATTTTTAGAAGACAAAATACTTCACTTCTGAGCTTGGCAAAACTGAGTCCTAGCAATTTTTACTTATCAATATTTTGGCCTTCCCACACTCAGTAGGTGTTTTTAAAAAAAGCCTTTAAAATGCTATTGAATCAATCAAGGCACACTCATTTCACTGGTCTGTAAACATTTTTCATTGTATCTTGTGCTATATCTACTGAAGTAATTACAGTTTTAATGCTCCAAGTCAGACTTCCAGGTTACACCATGCAGATGCTCAGGCAGCTCTAAATCTTGCTGCTGGGACAGGTCATTAGGTCCACACCTGCATCTCCCAGAACCACAGAATCACAACGGAGGTAGGGACTGTATCAGTGGCTGACACAGTTGGATAACCACTGGGAACTAACTGTCTCCAGCCCAACTTAAAGCCACAACATGGTCCTGGTCATTACTTCTTTCCCTATGGGTCATGTTTTAAGCCTGAAATTCTTTTGGATTTCCTAAGAATTTTTACTGTAAGCAATAACAGAAAAATCACTAAGAGATAAAAAGACAGAAAATGTTCAGAAATACATTACTACAGTACAAAGCCTTAAAAGTTAAATGCTCCTAGATCTCAGGTGTATTCCTTCCTGCTCTCTAAATCAGGTGTCTAGATTTCTTGCTTTGAGTGAGGTGGGGAAGAAGACTAGAGAATAATACAGAAACCATTACTATATTAGCAACTGTACTAAGTCCATTTATATATATTCTTATTTAATTCTAACAACTCTGTAAGTAGATATTACCATTAGTTTGCAAAAGAGGAAACCAACTCTTAAAGAATTAGTTTCTTGTACACAGTAAGGAAGAAATATACAGAATTCATATCCAGAACTATTAGTTTTCAAAATCAAAGACAGTCTAAACAAGTCAAAGACAGCCTTAACTTTGCTGCTTCCTGATGGAACTTTTTCCATTTATGACTAAAACTGCATTGTCTTTGGTTCTTCTGCATCCACTTTCACTGTTTTCCTTTGTTCTGGTGGGTTAAGTCTGGAAGTTTGTGGCCAGAGTGAGCACATGGTGAACTGCAGAAGAGTTTCCATATTGGCAGAAGAGTTTAGTTATGTGTGCACAGTACCTTTGAAAAATCTGAATGCGAATGCTTTCTCCAGTGGCCCTAACTATGTATCATCTTACACAGACCTTCACTCGTTTAAATTATCTACTTAATCTTAAAAACAGATAACTTTAAGATGTACCTTTCTTAAACCTCCAATTCTGAGATTAAGACTAAGGGTCATTTAATGTTGCCAACTACTCCAGACAAAAAAAAGATTTAATTCTCTACACTGTCATCTTGCTTTTCCTCACAACGTTAGCCACAGGGCATTTCATCATGTCCCTCCAATTATATTTCATTGCTAAAATAAAGTTACTCACATTGAGCAAGTTTAAAACAATTTTTGCTACTTCATAAAAATAATTAAGAAAATGCTCACCCAGCCCCAGCCCCACAAACTCGTCAGGAGCTTGATCTTTTGTCCCAGTAAGGGGTCCTTCTCTGCCTCGCACTGTCCCAGAAATGTATCGCGGTTTTACTCCAGTTCCTATAAGCTGCGCAAGCTCCAACTGACTGATGCACTTCAGAATCTTAATTTAAAAAAAAGAACAAAATTAAGTCCATGTTAAAAATGTTCGCAAAAATATTTAAATGTATGCAGTCACGATTTAAACATAGGCTACATTATAAATCATTACAATAAGCTAAATGTACTTACCCTGAATGTACTAAATTAATTTTCTCCCCAAACACTGAAGTGTTTAATGATAGAATATTTAGAATTAGCTGATTTTATAAACCAGATTGCAAAGTTGAAAATAAAGTGCATATACCTCATGCCATGAATTTCCTAAATAATTTCCATCTGTATGAGCAACTGTGATAAGTGTTTTAATCGTGTCAATGTTCTTCTGCTTCATTTCAGTAATACCAGAACTCACTGTAAGTAAGGTAAATCTTGCTAGTGCCTGGACATAGGCATCTCTTTCCAGCTATAAAGAAAAGAAAAGTATGTTACATGGCTGTGAACATAACAGAGTGATCCTTAATCCCCAGTGACAAACTATTTACTTGTGTAATAAGTTTTAAACTGATGAGTCATGAGTTACATACCTTTTAAAAGTTTTTTAAATTTTAAGATAAATGAAAAAGAAAAATTTTTTTCTAAGAACCAAAGGTGATGACAGTATCAAATCAAGATTTTATTAATAACAAATACATTCATATGTAAAAAAACATTCACTGAGTACTTCTTTTCAAGTACTGTGTGAACTAGTAGAATCCTGATTTATAAATTTGCTCTTTTCACCACAGCTATGCTGTGCTCTTTAAGCCCTAACATTCATAATCAAATATGAAATGGGTTTTTAAAAAAGAAAGCAAGCTTTCTTGCTAACTTATCATACAAAGCATACAAAATACCAGAAGGGACTATCTACAAGTAAATTATATGCTACATACCTGGTTCTTTTAATGACAACTTGTTCTCAGGGTTAAGTGATATACATAAACACAGGGTGGGTTAAAAGTAGGTTTACAGCCGTGAGCACATGAAACACAATTTATTATTGTATTATTATATATGCTTGTATTAGTTTCCATACAAACAACTGTAAACCTACTTTTGCCTCACCCTGTATGAAAATATATATAAGTATGAATTTGCAACATATTTAAATAAGCTATATGAATTAACATACAGAAATTTAAAGTTTTGAAGAAAATTGTAAACTAAGCTTACGATGAATTTTAGACACACCGGTATGGAACTACCCTAGCTTGTCATAGTGTCTCACAAACTTAAATATTAAGATTCGCTTGAATTACATCATAAACTGGAAATTAGTTTCTCATAAGTCAGACATAAAAATGGATTTAAACTATAGTGATGGCATTAAGTAATTTACGTTTTCCAGACTGGCTATGAAGGCAAAATTCTTTGTTACCTGAATGCTGAAAATGCATGCAATTCTGATTGCGCACCGTATACCTTCCAGGCAAAGAGAGGCTACGTCCGTGTCATCGCAGTCTTGTAGACCCACACTGAACGCAGCTAGAAATGGTGTCCAAGCCAACTAGGAAAATCAAAATTTAAAATATATCACGGACAGCAAGTGCTAACTAAAAATTATGAAAATACTACATTCAGATAATAAATGATTTGAGGAAGTCCTGGAAAAAAAAAGGCAATGAATTTATCAGCATAACTATTTGGAAAGCTTCCTTAGTTGAAAGGAAAAAAAAAACCTGCATAATGCTGCCTGGGCTTAAATAAATGTGAGAAAAGATTACAGATTCAGCAGAAGGCCTTGGGCATATTTTAAGCATTTATAAATTATTCACATCAATATAAAATGGGATATTCAATATTCCTAAATATTTGCTTTACTCCTGACTTGAGAACTTATCTTCTCTATAAGCTTTGTCCCTTGCAATATCACGGACTTCTTACTTCCAAGAAAATCCTTTAGTCATTTTCTACTTGCAAATTATACTTTATTTTACTATAGTTTACTTTACTTTACTATTCTATACTTTACTATAGAAACTTTACTTAAAGTTTCTATACTTTAAGCTGCTCCCTGGACATCATTTATTCTTATTATTACTTTTCGTAGTCAAGTATTTTACACTGAGACATCAGTAATATCTCTGATTTCTAGTTGGGCAATACTTTAAAAATAAAGTCCAATAAAATATTTCTTTATTACAGACAGTGAAAGCCAACAAACACTAAGTTTTACTATAAAAACTGAATACCTAGCCCTGACCAGTGTAGCTCAGTTGACTGGGTGTCATCCCACACAGCATAACGTCACAGGTTTGATTCTAGGTCAAGGCACATGACTGGGTTGCAAGCCAGGTCCTTAGTTGTGGCTGGTCCCTGGTTATGGCATGTGCTAGAGGCAACTGATTGATGTTTCTCACACACATCAATGTTTCTCTCCCTCTCTTTCTCCTTCCCTTTCCCTCTCCCTAAAACTAAATAATAAAACATTCAAAAAAACAGAATACCTAGAGAAATTGTAATGGAAAAGAACAACAAAGAGATCCCTTCTGATTACTGAAAATCCTAATATCAAAACATAAGTGTGTATTAGTGTGTGCATGTATGTATGACCTTGACTTGTCTGATGCAAGAGTATTTGCTTTTAATAAGCCATGATGAACCAGAACTATACAATCAGATAGCCATATGAATGAAAAAATATTTACATGAGTGTGTTATAGAAATGACAACTGAAATGATTAAAAGATCTAAAATGTTTTTAGCATTGTGAAGAAAAATACAAAGCTTTCCTTGTAACACCAGAAAGTCTGGAAATAAAAGTACATAATCCCTAACAAAGGAACATAAACTATAATACCTAACTCGCAGGCTTAGCTTTGCCACTTATTTAATCTCTCTGAACCTCACATTTCTTCCTGCTTAATAACTAGACCACCACTAGAGAGATGCTCTGGGCAGCATAGGAAGCACAGAAACTTTTAAAATGCAAAGTAATACATAGAAGTAGTAAGCTATACATTCTAAGAAACAGAATCTCTATTTGAAACCCTGTATAATATTTTATATGAGAAGTATAAATGGTCCATAAGCCAGTGAAAAAACGTTTAACTCCATTAAAAATTAAAGACAATGATTTCTCCAATCAAATCATGCCACATAATATGCAGGGGACAGTAAAATTAAATTGCCCATATATTAACTGTATAAAACATTCACAGAATGTAGTTTGGCAACATGTAGAAAGATTCCTAGTAATGTTTATATCCCTCATAGTATAACCCATTCTAGAAATCTCTCATATACATCTTTACCCAGTCAGTGCTTATTTTTACCAGGTACTTACTACAAGCCAGCAATTGTGCTAGATATTGGGAAAAGTAAACAGAGCAGACATAGTCCCTTGCCTCATAAAGCTTAAAGTTGAGTAAGAGATATACTAGATATATATGTTAATGCATATATTAAAATAAATAAATGTATAAATACAAATTGTTATAAACACAACGAAGAAAAGAATAGCATGTCTCAAAAAGGGACCTACTTTTGATTATAAGGGTCGGGGCAGAACTCTCTGAGAAGGTAACATTCAAAGCGGAAACTCCTCAGGCAAAGGAGAAAAGAGTGCTCTAGACACAGGACACAGCTTGTAAGAGTGCTCTGAAGAGAGAAAGGGTTAAGTTCGGGATCTAAAGAAGGCCAGTGTGACTGCAGACCCCTTGTGTGTCAGTTTCATCACAGAGTCATGCAGGCAGTGAAGGGCCGAAGATGACACTGCATTTTTTTTTTAAAAAGATCACTCTGGCCTCTGTAAGTGGATAAGAGGAGCACAAAAGGAGGCATAAGGACACCAGTTAGGAGGCACTACAGCAGTAACAGCAAGAAATGAGAGAGATGGAAAAGAATAATGGCAGCGCTTACGGGACATTTACATAAACTATGCCTAATGCAGATCATAAAAGCTATTGGTGAATTTTTAATGAGATGGGGAATACTTAAGTGAGAAACAGCAAGATATGCAAATTCTATACATAGTATGATCACAACTGTTTAAGATAAAAAAGAAGTATAAAACATATTAACATTGACTTTTTTCTGAGTGCTGAATTATAGCTCATTTCTTATTGTTTTTGTTTTATCCACCTCTCCCTTATTAGAAACATCTAAAAAGAAAAACAAAATAAGGGTATAAGATTATTCAAAACAAAACAAAGTCTGCTTTATAAAATTTATTTCATAATGAAGAAAAGGTATTTTTATATTTCAACATCATTTTCTATATTATTCCAAACAATAAGGCCAGTTGTACTACGCTACTCTTTCTAACACTGCATCCTGAGAGCCCCTCCCATCCTATAATTCTTTATCAACTTTTGGAAATATCATTGTCACACAGATCTTGAGGTAGAGGTAAAAGTAATTTTAAAATTTTACAGCTAAAAGGAAGCACTGAAATCTTGTAGTTATTTTTACCACATTCCATAGTGAATGTCTATCTGCTTTAGAACCTGAGTTGCAGTCTTTAGCCTCCACTGACCATTTTACCACCCTTCCTCCAAACTGGAATACACTTTACCCATTTCCCTTCTCGAACAACCAGACTCCTTCCCACTTCCCTATCATCCTTATGTTGCACTGCTTACTCATTCTAGAATTTGGAGAAAGGACAGAAAAAAAGAGGAAATGAAAAAGGGAATGAGAAATCAAGCTTTCAAGAACCAGTATCATTCTCAGTGGATCACCCTATAGACATAAATAATGCTCCCTGCTATTCCCTCACTGTCCTTTCTGGGCTTCAGGCTCACGATCCTCTGGAATTTTAGGTAACTCCAAAGGTTTAAAGAGAATTCAGTTAGAGAAAACCAGAAGAAGGATCAATGATCATTCTCAGAAATCTTTCTATTCTTAAGATCATATACCTATTAATTGCTAATAGTGCACACCTTTTGCTATTCTCTTTAAGAAAAAAATTTATACTTGTCATGTTCTAAATAGCATGGCTTTTGCTTCCAGGTCTACACTAATGGGCTATGTCACTCTATTTCCTTAACTGAAAAATATACTGAACAAAGTTATATATAAATGTATGCTACAACCAGAAGTTACTAGTAACTCTTACCTTAAACATGGGTCTCACATGCTCCAAATGTGTTGCACTTGTAAAAGGTGCTTGTACGTGGCTCACGGCTTCCATGAGTGCTTTAGCTGTCTTAGCCATCTGTTCCATTTCTAAGTTATACAGAAGTCTCCTTTGTTTTTCACTGGCTACATCTGAAGCAGCAAACACCATTAGCATTTAAACTAGAAAGCATTTAAAAATGTTATTTTTATGGTTTGCTATAAAATAATAAACACCAACGAATACTAATTATTAATAGTCCTAAGAAGTCAGACATGAATGGTCACATAATTATAATTCCACTTGTATGAAATACCTGGAGTGGGCAAATCCACAGGAACAGAGAGCAAACTGGCATAGCCACTGGGGGTTAGGAGTGGGAGGGAACCTGGAGAAACTGCTTAGTGGAAACAGGGTTTTATTTGGGTGATGGAAATATGTTTCAGATCCAGACAGAGCTGGCGGTTGTATGACATTATGAATGTATCAAGTGCCACTTCACTGCTCACTTCAAAATGATTAATTTTGTATTATATGGTTTTTCACTCCAAAAATGAAAAGTACAAAAATTCTGAACTAGGGAGTAAGGGGTAAGTGGAAAATCTATGGAGAGGGAAGGAAGTAGGTACAAAGCCGTCACAATGAAAGTATTGGGGAAACAATGCAAACCTGGGATCGAAAAAGAGATGTTAAGAAGAAATAGCATCTTTGTACAACATGTCTGAATGGCAGCATATGAGTTAACAAGAAAACAATGGCCCTGACACTCCAAGATGATTTTAGGAATTAAGAACACCACCATCTCCTTCCCATATCCAGTTTCTCTTTCATTTACGACCACCACATACAAAATAGGCCAGAGAAAGAGGGATATGAAGATGTAATAATATACGTATGAGGAAGAAAACTGAATCTGAGAACTGGCATCTACCTAGGTGTAAAAACGAACTCTTCATCAATATACTTAATGTTAGGAGCAGAAGAACGGAAATTAACACTCCCAAGTAAACTGCTCTTCGGTACTGGATGCAGGAAGAGTCAAGGACGCCTAGTACAACACCTGGCTTTGCCACTCTGAATATTAGGTGTAGAGAATTAATGAAAGTTTTTACATTACACTCAGCACATAAATTCAATAAGTCTTCAGTTTCCTCATCTATAAAAATTGAGGGGGAACTTACTAAAATTGTTTAAGATCATCCCCTATATTATTCCAAAAGGTAAGGCCAGGTATGCTCCATTCTTCCTTTTAATATCATCTCCCTGGCCCCCAACTCTCATAATTCTTCATCAGCTTCTAGAAATACATACATCACATAGGTGTTTTTGCTTGTCTCCTGTCGACAGAACTCAGCTATTGTAATTTGTTAAGTAAAGCCTGAGAGTTCATTTCCGAGTGGAAGCGCTCAGAAAGGAAGGGGCCCTCTTTCCACATTACTGTTATACTTTTAAGCCACGGCCCTTGCCCCATTCCTGTAGTCAGATTTGAGATATAATTCAACCACAATTGTCTACACGTGTAGAAAGTCTACCCTGGAGCCAGGCCTACAGCTGGCTACTGCTGCGGTGGATCTAGGCCTCTGCAGTGATACAATTTGTGGTGCATCTAAAGTAGTGATTTCCACTTCCACAACCCTAACCTTCCCCATCCCCATGACTCAACCCTACTTCCAACTTCCATTTATCTATGATGATATATGAAGAGATCCTCTCATATAAATATGTTGTTGCTTGTAGGTGATAAAGGAGGCAGAAACAAAGACTAAGAGCTGAAGCCTGACTTTGGAGGTTGCCCAATCTCACATGAACCTGAGATGAACTGCTAAATGGGCAAATACATATTAAACACACACTAATCCATGCATATTACGTAGTTTTTTTCATTAATCATTGGTCAGAGCTGTATTTCTTCAGTATGTAAGAAAAAAAACACAATCATATCAGCAAATGCTCTATTATAATACTTCTTATCAACCTAAATAACACTCTAACCCGAGGGAAAAACTCTTTTAAGTACCCTTATTTTTTGTCCTAAAAAATTAGGATTCAATTGATTTGGATACTTACTTTGTTTACTTGATTTTGTAGGGATGGTTAATTCTTTTGTTTCTTTCATTGATATCTTTTTTCCAGCTATTTCATTGTAGATGGCAGATAAATATTCTTCAGGAAGGTCTTTACTGTCATTGATACCTCTATTCATCTTAATGTACTGTTCCTTTGTCATTTTATTTTTAACCTAGAAATGCAAAGCCATTACAATTCCTAAAAATTAACAAAAATTCACTTGGATTTTAAGAATTTAAATACTCATATGAGAAAATGTATAAATACTCTGAGGACAAGAAGTGAAAAATACTCAACAAAACACACTAAAACAAAAAATTCACAGGAAATGACAGCAATGTAGAAAAGACTCATGCTGGCACATACTAATTCACCTTGTTGTACTGGGCACATGAATCAAAGCCAGTTGCTACTAATGATGAAGAAAAAAAGATGTATTCTAAATATACCTCAATTTTTTAAAAAATTCACCAATTCACACTATATATAAAAGGTAGTTAATTATAAATATTCTAGGTGAAGAAGAAACATGAATGATCTGTTAAACTTTACCTATACTTAAACATTGAAAACTATGAATGAAAATAATTCTTCTAAGGTGTTCTTTAGTCCTGGCCGGGTGGTTCAGTTGGTTGGAGCATCATTCTGAACACCAAAAGGTTGTGGGTTCGATCTCCAGCTGGGATACGTACGGGAGGCAACTGATCAATGTTTCTCTCTCACACTGATGTTTTGCTCTTCTTATCAATGTTTCTCTCTCCCCCCCCACTTCCTCTCTCTCTCTAAAATCAACAAACACATTCTTATATGATTAAAATAAATAAGCAAATAAAGGGTTCTTTAAAAATGATGTCATTTGCTACCGTTCATATGGTCCTGTGGCATATATCACATGGGGTTATAATTATGGGTTCAAATTTTTTAAGCAGCCACTTAGTTTCACAGGAACTCCTATGATGCTCTAGAGCCAGAGGCTATGTATCAGCACATGCCACCAGCCAGCAGCCTGACAGGGAAGCACACGGTAACAAGCTACCACCATTGGACTAGGACTCCAAGCTCAGGTTCCACAGACAGAAACAAATGCAATCAAGATAGGACACTGTTCTCAAGACAATGCTCCCTAAGCAATATGTGTCTAGAAACTTTTAACAATCTGGATGCTATGAAAGGACATTAAAAGGTGTTTTAACATTTCTTCAAAATAACTTACACAAGAATGTACATATATATATATATATATATATATATATATATATATATATATATATATAGGAAAGTATGACACAGATGTACATACCACTAACAATTCATTTATAGAACCAATTTTTTAAAAAAGACAACATTCTGAAAACAAAGGGACGTAGTGTAAGACATAATTCTACTTTTAGTTTAGAACAAAAAACCAGCCAGAAAACTCTGATATAAATATATTCAAGTAAGTCTTTAAATGTCAATTGCCTTATAAACCCATGGAAAAAAGTATTATGCTAGACAATGAAATCCCTGAAAGTGAGCTGCTTTTACTACACTGTCAGTTAATATGACAAAGAAAAAATTTAAATGAGTAAACTCATTAAAAAAAAAGATCTAGCCCTGGCTGGTGTAGCTCAATGGATTGAGCGCAGGCCTGTGAACCACATGATCATGGTTCAATTCCCAGTCAGGACACATGCCTGGATTGCAGGCCAGTTCCTGGTTCCCGGCAGGGGACGCGGGAGAGGCAACCATACATTGATATTTCTCTCTCTCTTCTTCCCTTCCCCTCTAAAAATAAATAAATAAAATCTTTAAAAAAAGATCTATATAAAATCAAGTAATCCCTGATAAATGCACGGTTGTTGAATTCTGGTGTTTAAAACTATCAGCAACTCTGTATGCAATCCTCCCATCATACATATTTGGTATAGACTTCCCGTAGCAACATTGCTGTAAACATCTCAAAATACACACACACAAACACACACACACACACATCCCTATATTGCAAAATTTAATCTCAAACAAAACAGGTTTCAATTTTGCCAATACACTTCAGATTAATAATAAGTATATAGTTTATTTCACATACTAAGAATAAGAAAAATCATATGCTGCCTCTCCCTAAGAAGCACTAAGAAACTCTTACAAACAGGTTAATTTATAAAGGTAATTTTTCTCAAGGATATCAAAGCATGTTTTTGGAAACTAAGCATGAAATACCTAAAATGTTTAAAATAACTGTTTTGCTAGTAGATATCAGAAATCAAGTAATATTCCTTAATATTTAAGAAGAAATTATACATTTTATGAGGCAAATCAAATGTGAACATTTCCCAAATGGCTGATATTTTTAAATTATTAATTTTTCTGTGTAATGTAGTGGGGCTATGCTTAAATAGATTATTTCTCTTTCAAAAATGTATAAGGAAACAACTATAGATGAAATGATATGATACCCAGGATTTGCTTTAAAACAATCTGTAGGAGAGAGGGGGATATAAATGGAACATATTTGTCCCTAAGTTGGTAACTGTGGAAGCTGGGTGACAGGCACAGGAAGGATCACTATACTAATCACTCTAATGTTTAAGTATGAAATATATATTAAGAAGGTAGTTTCTATACAGTGTTTTTCCATACTGCAATAAGCATAGGCAGAACTACAGTATAATCTTAGATTAAAATTTATTTTAAGCTTTATACAGCTATTAATCACAAGATAGACCAATACAGATTTCTTTCACAGCCATCTAAAAGTCTAAGTACAATTACCGCCAGAAACTGTTTGTAAAATGTATACTACATTGAGTTAAACCCATTACCAAATTGGGATATTTAACCAAGTAAGATTAAAATTTTAACTATTATTTATTAAACTAAATAGAACATATTTAATTTGTACTATTTATTATAAAACTGGCTGGGAAGAACACATACCTGTGGACTGTGAAGATCTGTGGTCAGCATGATAATTGAGTAAGCCAAAACATAAGCAGTATCTGCACTAGCAAAAAGGGTTTGTCTAGAAAAATAAATGAATCATGTTACAAACTTTTATTGTTTTACAGTTTCATTTAAACTAGTCACCTCAAACCCCAAACTACTTTTAATTTTCTTTCTGAGGATTCATTTTCTAGCTCCTATGACAATTTTTCACCCAATGGAACTACCTTATTACCTACAGATCAGTCAACCTAAGTTTCCTGGGGGCAGGAGATTCTGAGTCTCCTGATGTTCCCTAGCCAAGCATCTTGGATATAGCTGGCAACCAATGAAGACTGGACTTCGAATTTTGCTTACCCTTGGTTGCATTCTAGGTATCTCGCAGCAAATTTTTCCATCAATCGATCAATTTTCTGAGCTTCTCCTGGAAGACGGAATCCTTCTAGAAACATGCGGAGGGCTGAGACAAAGTCCTTTCCTGAAAAGTCGTGTTGGTCCACATATGCATACATGACTTCTTTGTTAAATTTATCATTATCTCCCAGGAACTCACCCACCTGAGTCTAAAGAATGAAGGACAAAAACTGATATCCTGATGGAAAGTTGCATTTGCCACACAGCCATTTAAAAAGCAGAAAATAAGGATCCGTAAGATCCACAGGCTTTGACTGTAAGTGTAACTATTTCAAAAATAAAGCTAAAAGTTAAACAACTAAATGCATTTATAAGGAAAAAATCCAGATATATTTTGAGCTAAAAAAATTAAAAAGCAAAATAAGAATACCTAAGGTTATTCTTTAACTTACAAACTTACAAGGGCATTTTAAAAGGGACACAATAGGTATCATTATTAACATAAAAAGAAATTTAGTAGAGAAGGTTAAAATGAACTAAAATGGTACTCTTACAGAGTCTAATCTTTCCTCTTGGTGTAAGAATTGGGCGATATCTTCAGGTGTAGTGCCAAGCATCCCTTGTTCTTGGAGGTATTGTATTCCTCTCTTTGGTTTCTTATTAAATCTAGATGATGTTAAAGTTAATAGAAACATTAGAAATAGAAAACCATTTGTATTTCCTGAAAAGACCTTAGTAAATTAATTTTCTAACAGCCTTTAGGAAACAGAAACTTATTTAACACAATCAATGCATGAAAGTATATATGATGTGGGGCTTATTTATTTCTTTTTAGAAAAAAAGTCTCAAATGGAAGGGCATCTTTATCACTGATATGGATCATCTCAGCCTATGTGAGAAAATGTCATGTAGATGAACTTCGAATAATGATATGAATACTTTAACTTTCATACTTTTAATATATATATTCTCAATGCTCTAGTAATCATGGCTCATTTTACATACACTTACGAATTCTAAATTTCCTGCTTTTGAAGTATAGAACTTGAATTCTGGTAACTGTCTTAGCTATAATCTGACAGCATAATTTCCTTTATTAAAAAAACCTTTAGATACTCAATTTTTAAAAAAAATCCTCACCAGAAAGATATTTTTTCAATGCTTTTAGAGAGAGAGATGGGGAAGGGAACACAGATGTGAGAGAAAAGCATCGACTGGTTGCCACCCTACGTGCCCAGACCAACTGGGGATGGAACCTACCACCTAGGTATGTTCTCTGGCCAGAAATTGAACCCACAACCTTTAGATTACAGGACAATGCTCCAACCAACTGAGCCACAGTGGCCAGGGTTAGATACTTGATGTTTTCAAAATAAAATCCAAAATAATCAGACTTCCACAAAAAGCCTTTCTCAATATGGTGCCTGTTAATTTCTCATCTCCTCTCTCATCCGCTTCCATATATCCCTGTCTCATTCTCTAAGTGCCAAGCGTTTGCAGCCCGTTTCCTCTCACGGCCCTTCACCTGCTCCACCTGCTCCACCTGCCGGGGAACTCTCTTTGATGCTCAGAGATTGAGTTCAAATTTCACATCTTTCTTTCCAAATCATTTACTTTCTACTTCTATTGTATCGTTAATTACTTTAATACTTCATCACCCATCACCTGGGTGTTGCAAGCATTCCTAAATGGTCTCCCTATCTCTTGTTTTGTTCACATTTCTAATTCATCCTTCAGGCCGCTGGCAAGTCATCTTTCCAAAACAGAAATCTAATGATGCTGCTCCCCTGCTCAAAATCCTTCAACGGTACACCCACGCCAGGAGGAACGAGACAGAACTCCTTCAATGGAGTATAAGGCCTTCTGTAACCTGGAGCCAACTGCACGCTTTCGTCTCCTGCCACTGCACACTCCCCAACCCCGGACCTGCCACTGCTTAACAATACTCCTCAAACGCGCTCCCCTTTCTCTGTCATCTTCCGTCTGAAACGTCCTTCCCTGCTCTATCCTAACGATTCCCCAGGCAAGTCCCACTTCAACCATCACTGCACACAAAAATTAAACAGTTTTTTCACTGAGATAAACAATCTCTGCTCTCTAGAAGCTCTCATTTTAAAGTAAGAAACATGACTTTCTAAAACTTGTAAGAGAACAAATGTAACAAATAATCTAGTCACAAGGTAAGAAGGCAGCACAGAAGAGAAGGTGACTAATTTATAGAGATGGTCATGATTTATTTCCAGGGGAAGGTGACTGGAGCTGAGCTTTGAAGAGTGATATTTACAAACGGTAAGAAAAAACCATCCCGTTAGAGCAAAAAAGGTCATACCAATCCACAGAAGTACTAAACAGCATCTTACAATATAACACATAACTCCACACTGGCAGAGCAACGAGGTGAGATAAAGAAGTGGCACATGATGAAGCTGTGAGTTTAGCAGATCCAAGCTGTGGCCTTATTCTCTTAAAAGCAAGAGGGGGAAAAACAGTAGTAAGACTTTCATTAAAAAGATTAGTTAAGTGTGAGAAAAGACCAGAGAAAGAGCAGACAAAGGTAAACCAATTAGAGATGATGGTGTTCTTTCTGACTTAAGAGGATAACTGTGGGAGACGGACAGATGAGAATAAATTGAGGAGATATTTAGGAAGAATCAACAGGATTTAGTGACAGACCCACAGGGCAATCTCAGGTGACTCCCGGGTTTCTAACTTATAAATTCAGTAACGTGCTGGAGTTAACAGCTTCAGTAAGAAATACAGAAACAGCTGGGTTTTCTGTTAGTCTTTTGTTTTTGGTAGGAGTATTGGGGAGTTGATATGGAGAGAATGGAGCCTGATGTATTTGGTTATGGACTTGCTGAGTCTAAGAAACTATGCAATATCCAGTAGAGAGGTCTAACAGGTCATTACAGACATGAGTCTGAATGTCAGTGGAGGTATTTGTGTTAAAAATAACAACTGAGAGTAGTGAGATGTTAGTAAATAGATAGTAGCTGAAGTCATGAAAAAGAACACAGTCATCTAGGAGAAGTTACGAAGGAAGAAAAAGGCCGAGGGACAGAACCTTGGAAGTGCTGAGCTGTATGCAGGAGATAAACATCCCATACCGAGACTGAGATGGCAAGATCGAACTGGAAGAAGGGACAGGGCAAAGTGGCGTCACAGAAGAAGCAGTCGTGAAAGAGTGTCCTGAGCACAACCTGAGAGCATCCCCCTGGAAGTCTGAGGTAGAAAGTCTGGTGGTGGAAAGGAGAGCTGAAGGCTGGGGAGACCTTCACTTTCAGGCCCTGTGATGACTCCCTCTGACTCCTAAGCGCTTCACATAGAGTTATCATGCCTTGGCAATACTTTGTACAACACTCTGTCATGGACTTTACACAATACTATGAAAAAAAAATGTTTAGCCCAGATTTAGACTGTAATCCTGAACATAAGGACCAGTGTCTCCATGGTTCCTGGCACTCAGTCCCAAGCACCAAATATGTGTTTGCTGAGTGATCAGCAGAATTTCAGTACAAGTATCTGTTTACACCACTAGACCATGAGCCCCTGAAAAGCAAGGGCTGTTTCATTCATCATTCAATCCAAGACCCTGCATAATGTCTGGAACACATGACACTTTGTAAATAACGACAGAAAAATTAGAATGAAGTCTTAATGGCAACTTCTTGGGCAATTTTGTGAGATTTTATAATCTTATATAAGGATATGTATACATCTTGTCAATTTTCAAAAACATAAAATGAAAAGAGACATTCGTCAAAGGCATTACTTAAGATTCAGGAAGAAATGCTTTACAGCAGAGGGAGTAGGCCAACTCCAGTGTATAACAGACAGATTCACAGAGAAAAGGCCAACAAGTTCATTTCTCCTTATAGCATCTCTGTACAAGGCAGGAAAGCAGAATGAGTAGTCCAGGAGCAGGCTGATTTTACACAGTTTAGTGAGAAAAATGAAGTCACCTGCTCAGGGTCTGGTAGAGTAGCCAGGTTGGAAAGGGATGTTATCATCTTATCAACATACAAAAATGAAATCAGTAACAATGGATCAATAACAAAAGTAGCACATTTGTACCCTAGTGGGGAAAAATGTAAACCTATAAAGGAGCAACGCTAGTTATTAGAAGTTTCATACTTTAAATTTCTTGAGTTTTCACCTGCTTAGAAAATACAATGGGGGATTTTATAACTGAACTAAATAAATCACACAAAACTTCAGAGATGCAACAAAATAGCATATCAAATGTGGTGCAAAAATAATTTAATGTGCATTCTGGGGTCTGTTTGGGCTAGACTGAAATGAATAAGGAGAACTCATGTAGGAGCCCAAAGAAGTCAGAATTTTGCCGTTTTATTTACTGGAAGAGAATAAGAATGACCCAAAGATGCAGAGAAACCCAGGGCAATGGTGGCACAGTACGGGCAGAGGAATGTTTAAGAACACTGCTCTTTAAAATCAGACACTCACAAATCTATCCCTTGTTCTATTATTTCTTTTTGTTGCTTTAGGACTTCAAATTGTTCCGGATTATCGGTGCCAGACATCTGGGTACTGTAGCTGCCTATTCCTGATGATGACGTTGACTCCAGTGAATTTAAACTTCCATATCTGTTTATTGTCTCAGGGTGTTTGATTTCATTTGACTCTTGCTCTGAGGGTTTTTCCTGACCTGTAAGTAGAAAAATTGATACAGTAAATTATTTTGTCAAAGAAAAGAAAATATAAAGGTAAAATCCCCAAATTTGACAGAGTTCAATGTTGCTTAGATACTTGTTTAGTACAAGTGAAATGTTAGCTGCTACTAATATTGTACAATTCACACCATTAAAAGTGTCCCGTCTGCAGTCACAGTGCTGAGTGTCCACTGGGTTTCTGCTCTCAGCTCATGACCTACAGTTTTCCTTCAAGGGACTGCTGACTCACGTAACACTGGGTAGCCCTGAAGCTATGAGATTTTCTCTGAATAAGGATCAAGGTCAAATGTGTATGAACAATCCCATCTTCTTAAAACATACTGGCTTTTGTATTTTTCTTCTATAACTATACTTTAATAAAGTTGCATAAATATTCACTACTTTTCTATAATATTCAAAATACTTCTAGGAAGGTCTAGAAAGAAAAAAGCCTGGTTAGCTAAGTGGAGATATTCACTATTATAAAGCTCAGTATTTAATTTACAGACAATGCTTCTTCATCAGCTAAATGAATAAAGACCTCATGAAACTAGCTTGCAACCACCCCCTCCCAAAGTATCACTCACATAAAAGGACGAAGAATTCCACTCAAAATGTCACCTTACCGAGAGTCGTCTGCGAGTTGGGATTCACATACTGGTCCTTACTCCATTCAACCATGCACTTCAAAATTGACACTAAGCATTCTAACCCTTTTTTCCTCAGGCTCAATTCCTACAAAATAATTCTGAATTAGAATAAAAACAAGATTGTTTAAACAAAACACATAGCACTTCCTTGGCCAAGTTTAAATTTGAAAATCTTTTTAAAGTTCTTACCTGAACACTACTCATACCAAGTTCTTGACTGCCCCGTCCTTGAGCGATTTTGGATAGATCATTTACTAGTCTTTCAAATATATTTGCTGCATTTAAATCACAGTCATAGTTTACATAAATATCCACTACACTCTGAGCATCTGTAACAACACAATACATAATTAACAGAGGGCACATGGTGTATAAGCATATTTAACCTTTTAAATACCTCATTATAAGAAAGATAATATGCATAATTTCAAATACCTGCACAAATCCTTGTCAATGTCTGAATAACCATCCATTTGTGGTCAAACGAGCTAGTAGAAGTTTCCAAAATGTACAGGAAAATTTCTTTAAAGAACACCTGTGATTAGGATAAAATGGCTACTTAAAATATTGTTTATAATTCATAAATATGATCATTTTTAAATATCCCAAAGCTGTAGCACAGAGATTAGGATGCAGGTTTCTCCTGGATTTCATCTCCTTTTGAGTCTACCTCTGAAAGATCAAGACTAAAATAATTTGGGCAGGTCACTTACACTAGCCCTAGCGATAGGTACACTGTACTTCACATTAATTTGTTCACTATGACACAAACACTACAAAAGAAATCTACAAAAATTTGGAGTTCCTCTGAATAAGTTTTTGAACATATTTACAAAATATAATTCATAGTTCATTTTTAACACCCCAGAAAGCATAAACTATATTCTGTTCATCACTTATACAGGGTGGGCAAAAGCAGGTATATAGTTGTGAGTATGCAAAACACAAGGGGTTATATTCTTGTATTATTATTTATTAATTATTTTATTACTTTCCATACAGACAACTATAGATGTACTTTTGTTCCATCCTGTTAATTTTCAGACACAATAGTACTGGGAAAGCCTAATTGTTCCCAGATTTAAAAATAACTAATGTTGTAATCCATACAATAAAAAGGACCCAATTGTCTAATTCTCATAGACTATTATATTTTTATCATTACTTATACAAGTGGAAATCTTTTCTGAAAACTACAAACTATTTCTCACTATTCTTTTATAACAAATAATGTCAACCACAAAGGACTTAACCTAGATAAATTTCATCTTAAGAGCTAAGAATTTTCAGATTCAAATTTATTTTGGAAAAAGTCACTGTGATTTAAGAAGGGATGACTAAAAAAATAACAGAAACAATATACTGTATTAACATTTATAGAACGCATGTATTATGAACCTAGAAATTCACATTATAATGTATGATTAACAACTTCTCTTCCCAAATTGGATGAAGTTTCCTTTAATGTGTTTTTCTTTCACAAAACTCAACACATTTCTAGTACTTGCTTAATGTCAGTATTTCCTGTTAAGAGTATAAGCTCTAAGAGGATAAGAGCGAGGTATTTCTTGCCAAGCATCGTATCCACCCTGCATGGCATATCAATAAATCTTCACGGCCACAGTTCCCACACACTTCACCAAGGTGCCCCAAAATGCTACAGCAAACTCCGAGGGGTGTCATGAGAATTTGTAAGGTAAAAGTGAGAGAAAAATACAGCTATTAGATGCCTCACAAAATTGCTCAGTATCAACACTAGATCAGTTAGATCACATGACACTCCTTTCAATGACATCATTATTTTTGAAAACCTGAGTTTTAGTGGTTGCTATGATAAAAAGCAGGAACTGAATGAAAATAAGTGAAGAATAGGAAACAGGGTGGCAGTATCCAATTTGACTCCAAGATCTGTGCAGCTGTACAGTATCCAACAGGCACATACACTCCAGTAGTTAGTAGCTGGGACTATTTAAAATGGTATTTTCAGAAACAGACATGTAAGATAATATCCACGGAAAACCCACATTATAAAATCTCTGAGGTGAATATTCTCAGAAAATGAATCTTTATTTGACAATCTCAATTTTGCTTTGGAAATTTATGTTTTCAGATGTTGGGTTTTTCTCCAACTGCAACACAGCTCATCTTGCATCGAATGTTCAGTATTTTCAAAAGCATATCTACACTTACCTTGTTTTACCCTCATAATCTCCCCAAAGGGAGAATGTGGAGTGAAATAATAAACCCGATCTCTTTTTAAAAACATTACTACAACCATTGCATAGAAAGAATCTACCATGTGTGGGCAGACAGGAAATTTCTTGGAAATATTTCCTGTTAAATTTGTGCTCACAAAATTTTTGTATGTCAAATTTACTCCACAGAAATAGTAATCCCAACTTAAGAAATCAGTACCACAAAAATCATTTAAGAATTTGTATTTCACACAATTTACTATACACTACTTAATGAAAGAGTCTCAGTGCCCCCAAATCTGTAAGGAACTGTATGTACAGTCTTCCAAAATTCTCTAGTGGCATTTTAAGTACCCCATTACCAAATGAGAGACTTTTAGCTGGTTACAGAAGCACAAGTCCAAAAGGTGTTTTTTAAAGTATCTTTTTTTTAGTTCCTGAGGATTAACAAAAAAGCTCTGAAAAAATAGCAACTGTTGTTAGTTAAATGCCCTGCATTATTTTCACAGACATATAACAAACTTTTTTTAAAGATTTTTAAAAATATATTTTATTGATTATACATTACAGTTGTTCTATTCCCCCCTTTATTCCCCTCTACCTTGCACACCCCCTCCCCCACTATTCCCCTCTTTAGTTTATGACCACGTGTCAAGTTCTTTAGATTCTATATTTCCCCTACTATTCTTGCCCTCCCCCTATCTATTTTCTACCTACCATCTATGCCACTTATTCTCTGTACCTTCTCCTCCTCCCACTCCCCTGTTGCTAACCCTCCATTATGATCTCCATTTCTGTGGTTCCACTCCTTATCTAGCTGTCCTCTTGGTTTGCTTTTGTTT
Organism: Sturnira hondurensis; assembly: GCF_014824575.4. Taxonomy (NCBI): domain Eukaryota; kingdom Metazoa; phylum Chordata; class Mammalia; order Chiroptera; family Phyllostomidae; genus Sturnira; species Sturnira hondurensis. The sequence continues at coordinate 34,104,056 of NW_028082759.1, forward strand.
TAGGTGTGGTTGTTAATAACTGTGAGTTTGCTGTCCTTTTACTGTTCATATTTTTTATCTTCTTTTTCTTAGATAACTCCCTTTAACATTTCATATAATAAGGGCTTGGTGATGATGAACTCCTTGAATTTGATCTTATCTGAGAAGCACTTGATCTGTCCTTCCATTCTAAATGAAAGCTTTGCTGGACAGAGCAATCTTGGATGTAGGTCTTTGGATTTCATGACTTGGAATACTTCTTTCCAGCTCCTTCTTGCCTGTAAGGTCTCTTTTGAGAAATCTGCTGACAGTCTGATGGGCACTCCTTTGTAGGTGACTGTCCCCTTATCTCTTGCTGCTTCTAGGATTCTCTCCTTCATTTTCATCTTGGCTAATGTAATGATGATGTGCCTTGGTGTGTTCCTTCTTGGGTCCAACTTCTTTGGCACTCTCTGAGCTTCCTGGATTTCCTGGAAGTCTATTTCCTTTGCCAGACTGGGGAAGTTCTCCTTTATTATTTGTTCAAATAAGTTTTCCACTCGTGGCTGTTTCTTTCCCCCTTCTGGTACCCCTATAATCCGGATGTTGGAACGTTTAAAGATGTCCTGGAGGTTCCTAAGCCTCTCCTCATTTTTTTGAATTCTCATTTCTTCATTCCTTTCTGGTGGGATGTTTTGTTCTTCCTTCTGGTCCATTCCATTGATTTGAGTCCCAGTTTCCTTTCCATCACTATTGGTTTCCTGTGCATTTCCCTTCATTTCAATTAGTTTAGCCTTCAGATGTTCCTCTAATTTGTGACTAAAATCGATCAGTTCTGTGAGCATCCTGATCACTGGTGTTTTGAACTGTGCATCTGAGAGGTTCGCTATTTCTTTTTCGCTTATTGTTATCAGCTCTGGGGCTTTGAGTTCTTGAGCCATATTTTGGACTGTTCGTGCCTGTTACGTATGAGGAGTGGAGCCCTAGGTGTTCACCAGGGCGGGGCGACCCAGTTTCTGAGTTGGGACGCTGTATGTCGGGGTGAGGTCAGAAGGGGCAATGGTGGTCCCCTCTGTTGCTTCCCACTGTTGGGGCCTGAGTGGTCTGTCTCACTGCGCGCATGAATGTGTGACCGTGGTCAGCCTGCGGCCTTGCGCCCTCACAGGGTCTGCCCGATGCTACCCCAGCTGCCTGGGTGCCTGGGGTCGGGGGGATCCTTCCTGCCTGTCCTGGCTCCACTGCTGGCTCCGCCCCTCTTACCGGTCCAGTTGAATTGTTCCTTGTTGTCAGACTTCTGTATAGTTCAATTTTCTGTTCTTTGGCTGAGTCTTTGTTTACTAAACCTTTGTTGTATTCAAACTTGGTTGTAGGAGAAGGTACAGTGTTTCCACCTACGCCTCCATCTTGGCAGAAGTCCTAAATTTCTTTTTTAAAAATTATTATTGACCAGAGGGGAAAGGGGAGGAAGTAGCAGGGGAAAGGGGGGAGGGTTTACAGGACCAAGTATAAAGGACACATGGACAAAAACTAAGGGGGGGTGGAAATGGGAAGGAGGTGGGGAGCACTGGGGGGTGGGGTGGGGTGGGCTGGGATGGAAGTAAAAGACAGAAAACTATACTTGAACAACAATTAATATAAATAAATTTAAAAAAAGAAGACATATACAAAAAATGAAAATATATTTCATGTTCCTGGACTGAAAGAATTAATAGTTCAAATATAATATTACCCAAAGCCAAAATAAATACTAAACAAATAAAATTATTGTTCCATTACAGTTATTCCCATTCCTCCCCACCCATTCCTCTCCCTATATGGCAAACTTCTAAAATTTGATACCACATATGAACCAAAAATTATTTCCTCCCCCAAAATATGGTCCAAAATGAAAAGTTTTTTCACTCAAAATACCAAGGCCTTAGTCTGTCTCATTCCCACACAACTGTTCTTCATGAATTTAAAAAGATACTATAGAACATTAATCAAAGATATGATTACCTTAACCATCTCAAAACTCTGGGAAAACAATAATTTATCCTTTCCTATGATATAATAAATTATTAGTTTTCAGTTAGGATTAAATATAAAATTAATGAAAATTATAATGTAATCTGTGTATTATACCAAACACAATGTGAAGATGAGATGTGACCAGCATGAAACTAAATATATCTAAGATACAGAATGTCCCAACCAAAACAGCATTTTAACAAATGACAAGCTAGAAAAGGTATTCATTAAATCAGCAAAACACAAAATACTATTTTAAAGTACTGAACTATCTGAAGGTGAAAACAAAAGATCAGGAATGGCTATCCTTGCATGAAATATGCAGACTTGGTCGGACGATTTCCTGATTCTGTCAAGTCTCTGGAAATATTTCTAACCACATGAGAGTTATTCTATTTCCAAATATATTTAGGAATATATAATAATTTGGGGTGAATACAAATGAATATATAAAGCAAAAATCAAAATATCAAATGTCCTAAAATATACACCAAACAAAATATAACCCTTCTCAATCACATCTTTAAAGTGCCTAAAACTTAAATGGCTTATCACCATGTACACAAAGTATGTATTTTGAGCTTTCTTCTAAGATGACCAAAACCACTGTTATATATTCCATATACAATGGCAAAGTTATTGTGAGGACCAAGTTAATTCAAGAACCATTTGTACAACTAGTATAAATTTCTTAAAGGCAGGGGCTGTGTCTTAATTCTTACTGCTTACGTAGTGCTCAGTGCTTTGTAGCTACATATTAGCTGAATGAGGGAATTATTTTTTATTCACTAGAAGTACATGTAATACCCAAATGTTATTTACATTCCTAACTTTCCAGTGTATTAATAATCTGATTTAACATGAAACAAATCGAAATGCAACAATGCCTAAATGAAGAACATACCTCAATTTGCATCTTCAGATGCGTCTTGAAGTTTGACAGCAAAGTAAGAAATATGGAAAGAGAAAGCTCAAAAACCTCTGGAACAGATGAGACTCCATTTTTCGAGAGTGCAACACACAGATACTGCTTAATAGCATTAATAAACATCTCATTTGTCCTGAAAACAGGTCCTGCATTCTGCAGAATGGACAGAAGTAACTGCAATGAAAGAATCTTGGATCGTAACTCATGAGACCTAAAATGTAAAAAAGAAGGCACAGTATATGGACAAGTTTAGCAATATGGTAATAACAGGTTGTTCCTGAGATATTTCCTGGTACCATAAAACTTCACAAACTTTTAAATGGAGAGAAACAGAAAACTCTACAACATTAAGAAAAAATACAGTACATAAACAAGCTTAAACACTAATAATGGGTAGTTCTACTGATGTTCTCTCATACCACAAAATTTAACAAACTTTTAAAATGGGAAAACAATCTTCACACATTTTTAATACCAACCTACTATTCCTTTGAACAAAAAGTAACGTCAAGATTAATGCCTTGTTCCTCTCTTTCAAAGGCATATTTCATTTTTTAGAAACCATTAAGAACTTCTCCAATTAAATGCCATACTTAGTATATACTAGGTCAAATGTACTTAATTCCTAGTTATGCTACTCAAAAATCCTAGTAGTTTTGGTTGCATTAACCAGTGATAGCACAAATGCAAGGTTAGTTTTTCAGAGGCTATTTAACTTTTTTCTTTTTTGAAATATATACAAAGAAGCTTTTAGAACATTTATACCCTTAAGAGCTAACATACTTACTCTAAATATTTTCATAGTGAAAAACTAAAAAGTCTATTTTCAACCTAAATTTAAATGTTCTTTCTGATCAATATACTATGCCATACTCCTGATCACTACCCAGAATTTTAATGACCAGATTTCACAAATACAGTTTTTCTCTCATTGAAACACACCTCTTAGGCCCAACAAACCAGGGTGATCTATCCCAGGCAACTTTTCCAATTCAGGACACACTAAAATGCTCTAGCAGGCGGCTCTTTTCATTTTTCATTTCAAATACTATATTCAGCCACATTTACAGCATATAGTAAACTTAACTATTCCTGATTTCTACCTTAAAAACTGTCATGGTTACATGAACAGTGAGGGAATTGACTGTGAGAGTGGTGGGGGTAGGATGGGCGGAGGAGGCAGAGGGGGAAAAACTGGGACAACTGCAATAGAATAACAATAAAAATGATTTTTTTAAATGTTTTCATTTTGATGATCTCTTCATTAACCGTTTTAAGTTAACCAGTGACTTTATTTTTTTATTTTTTATTTTAAAGATTTTTATTCATTTATTTTTAGAGGGGAAGGGAAGGAGAGAGGGAGAGAAATATCAATGTATGGTTGCCTGTCATGTGTCCCCCGCTGGGAACTGGCCTGCAACCCAGGCATTTGCCCTGACTGGGGACCGAACCGCGATCACCTGGTTCGCAGGCCCGTGCTCAATCCACTGAGCTATACCAGCCAGGGCCAATAAAAATGATTAAGAAAAAGAAAAGGAAAAAAAATTCATGGTCACAAATGTCAGGTAATTTTTTAAAAAGCTAAGAAACTCTAACAAGAAATGTTTAATTTCACATACATGGGAATCACAAAAAATTACTGTCTCTGAAATAAAACCTGAACCAACAATATCATGGGTCATTCTGACACAGTGATGTTTCCGGGATGGCTATGCCTACGAATCTAAGACTACTCACAGTAAATAGAGCATTATAAAAATGTTCAGATAAATCAAGTTAGAAACAGCTACAGGTAAAACCTCGAATAGCTATATGAAAAGCCAGAGTGGGCCAAGTTAGCTCCCATCCACACAGAAACCTTCCACAGTTTAAACACCAACCACTACTGCTGCCTAGTCTAGCTCATCATTCTTTTTGCTCAGTTCTAATAGTAATTACAACCTGCAGCACTTAAACATACCTTCTTGTTACAAGAATGTTTTCTTTTTGTATCCCCAACATCTAACAAAGTGCCTGTACATAATATGTACACAAAAATGTTAATGGGTTTATTCATACAATCATCTAAACATTTATTAAATACCTACTGTGTAGAAGGCATTAATTAATGAAGCAATGATTGTCCTATGACACAAGAGCATATACTTTAAAATATATATATATATATTGTATTTTTTTCCATTACCATTTAACGTCCTTACACCCCCGCCCAGCAACAATCACTGCACTGCTGTCCATGTCCCTGTGTCCTTTTTCTTTTTTGATAGGCCCCTCCACCCCTAACCAGCCCCGCCCCCAGTCAATAGCGTGTACTTCTGGATAGAGGAAAGAAGCTGGAAATTTCATGTCTGCGGTTTTTCATGGGAGAGTTTCAAATTATAATTTAACTTCCAAGAACACTTCCTAGATCACCATCTTAGCAAACCAACAAAGTATACAGAGAAGCAGAGACAAAAAGAAAATTTTATAAATACAAAAGCTCATTAATTTTGACAAAAAATCATTCAAGCTAGAAAATGATATATTCTCTTTTGAAAAGAGAACAGTTTCTGAAGGTGAAAATGATCTCTTTCATTATTCAGTTCCAATGTTTTAAAGACCCTGATGGTCGGCTACATCTTTTTAAATGTACAAACAAAATTCCTAATATTTAGTTTAAGCCCACTAAGTAGAAGGATAATTAATTTACATTATTCCTAATAAAAGCAGCTCTCCAAAACTAGATTACTCTTTTTTCAGGGCTAAATAAACACCCTCCCCCTCATAGTATTTGTATGTTTTCTTTATGTTCTTTTCATTCTTGGCAATTTAAACAATTCCCTCTTTTCTATTTCTAGTCTTTTTTCAAACATATTATTTACAATATTTAATTTGAGAAAACATCTGAGGTTTTTAAGTCAATAATATTTTAAAGTCATGGTAAGAATGGTATTCAACAAGAATACCAAATTCTTACATTTTATCACCCTTAAAGTAGGTCTTCATCAATTCAGAATGAGATCTTAAAATTATCAATTTTTGAATAAGTTACATTTCCCATCATACTGAGAGTTAAAAAAATTGAAATATTTAAAATAGATTATTATAAAATACATAGGATATAATCAAATTTATACTGCAATCTGAACAACCTTAATCCTTTCTCCATAGAGTTCATATTTCTCAAATACAGAAGAATCAATAAATGATATTTCTGACTCTCAGGAGTTGGGTCTAAAGAGATTTGAGAATTTTAGGCTTCTGGGCCTAGAAGATGTTTCTCAATGATTCAGTATATATAATGTGACAAAGTGAAATAAAACTACAAAAATTTCGTTTTTTTTTTTAAATCAGTCTCTGATCTTTCTTCTTAGTTGACACTTAGCACCTGAAATGCTCTAGAGGTTAAAGTAATGTTGCTTACATTTCCCTCATTTCAACATTCCTTTCTCAAAATCACTCAAGCCTTCTCCAAGGTTTCTTTCTCTAGAAAGTTCTCAACTTGTCATGCTATATAATACATCAGGTAGCAACATTAGAAAGGCATGCCTCTTTAGTAACTCCCAAACTCAGTCTCAAACAGGAATTACCGGTGAATCAGATAAAATATTTTTGATGATTTATGACTTACAAAATAGTACTTTCTTACAGTTTAAACTATGTTTGATGAGATTCAGACAAGCAACTTTTACTGTAAAGTACTTTCTGTTCCCCACAGAGAAAGGTATAATCTTAAGGCATTTTACAGAACTTAGTGAATATATAGTATGACTTCTAAGATTTCTCTCTCTTAATAAATCAACTGGTAGCTTTCAAAAGAAGCATGAAGCTACATGTAACAGGGATACATCAGCCCCCAAATTACTTAAAAACTCAAACAGGAATTCATTCAATCATTCAATATCTACTGAGTACCTACTGTGTACCAGGCACAACTGTATAAGGCTGCTGGTATGCTTTGGGAAACAGTATAAGGTATCTGCCTACCTACTTTAACAGTTTTGGAACTCACTGTTTTCCAATGTTTTTTTGTTAAATAAAATAACCCTAAAATATATTTTTGAGGGTCTTACAGAACAAGAGGAACAAAAGAAAATACAAAGACTATCTTACAGTATACTTCGAGCTTTAAAACTGTGTTTGTCATGCAGAACAGCTAATGACTTACTTTGGATCTGGTGGTCCATCTGACAGCGGTTTCATTGACAGTTTACACAATGACCTGAATACTAGAAAGGCATCCTTCTGTAAAATGTGGGAAAACTTAGCACCAGGTGAAGGTCCTGAAGAATTTCCAGATTCCTAAACAAATTAATATACTATATAAATAAAGATATTTGCTAGTGTAAAATCACTTCAGCCTTTTATACATTTCATTCGATTGAGTAATAAGTGGGGTTCTACTGGAAGGGAAACCAGATGAGGACTCTGCCACACTGTTTTTCTTTCATTCCACATCCCATCCCTATTTTCAATAATTAACACCTTGCTAAAATGCATTCTTTTAAAAATAGTCCCTCTTAGTCTACAAATAAACTCTGAAGTTACCCAAAAACTTCATTTCATTTTTTCCATACAATGGACCCAGTAGTGCTTAGTTGTCTTTAAACTCAAAACAATTTTGTTTTGATTGTATTCTGATAGCTGTCATATCAGTGTGCATTAAAAAAACTTATCAAAACTGGTGAATTTTTATGTAGCAGTTTGAATACTGAACATAAAAGACAATATATAACATTTTCAGTGTATTATGCATTATTATTTCCAGAAAGGTAAAAACACAACTGAAACACACAAAGATTTGTGCAGTATACAGAGAAGGTACTATGACTGACTGAACGTGTGAAAAGTGGTTTGTGAAGTTTCTTGGTACCACTGATATTTTGGCCAAATGATTCTTTGCTATAGGGCTGTCTTATGCTTTGGAAGATGTTTAGTAGTACCCCTAGCCCCTCCCCAAATAGTGGGAGGGGAATAGTGGAAGTCAATAGTGGGAGATAGTGGACATACTCAAACTACCCAAATCAATTAAGTTAGTGGTGAAAATGAAAAGTGTGTATTTTACAGGAAAAAAAACCTAAGTGGACTTTTTGGCCAATCCAGTATTACTAACAAAAATTAGCACATCATGCCCTAACGAGATACTTCATTCATAGCCTAAACTACACTTTCCAATATCTATCACTGGGTGTTTTGTTTTTTTTAATTGCATTTTTTCCATTACCTTTTATGCCCCTTATATTCTCTTCCACCTCTACCCAGACCCCTCATCTTTTTGTTCCATTTTATTTTTTATCTACTTTGTGCAGCTAAAATAAGACATGGAGATCCTCAAAGCAATGTTCAAAAGTTTTTAACTAATGAAATTCAACAAGGCCAAGAAAGCTTCCCACTACGTATGGGACAATGATTTCATGCAGAACTTCCTAAAAAGGATGAAAACACAAAGTATAAGGTAGGAAAAATAAAGAGGAACTATAACTACCATAGTATAGATTTCACTGTAGCCTTGAATGGTAAGATAAAGTTCTCTAGATTTCTGAAAGTTCTTTCCCATCCTACAATGCTAGAATTATTTTATAAATATTTGATAAAAATTCTCCTTTCTAAAAGCAATTTCAAAGGGGGGATTTTGGAAAAGATGTGAATACATGACCAACACTGTAGAATTGAAAATTTAGCTATTAATTTATTAAGAAAATAAACTGCTTTGATTTGTATCAGTGAGGAAAAAATCCCCAAGTTTTTATCTCCCCAAATGGAAACCAGCCAGGATTATCAACTACACTTATTCACCACAGGGTGTTGGTGACCTAGAAATGTGTAAGATTCACAGAATTTTCCCACCCCCATTTATACCTGAGTATCATTGGAAGAGACAGATAATCTGTCGTCAGGTAAGGACGGTGTATATGCAACAGAAATTGGTGTTCCTGGAATTCCATTTGCTTGAATATTCTCACTGTCACTACCATCCTCTATTGTTCCAATGTTGCCATCTGCAGTTGCATTTACAGTCCTTTCTCCTGTATCTAAAATGGTAACAACACAAAACATGCAAATATGTCTGACTTAACTGAAGTATATGAAATCATGGAGTATTTAAAATGAAACTGGCAGAGAGTGATATGAAGTAACAGGTACTGGCACCATTTAAAGGTTAGCATACTTACTCGTAAGTAAATATGCACTTGGAATACATCAAAATATGATCCTAAGTAGCTCCAGCAATGAAACATAGTTGACGAAAGGCAAACCAGGATGTGCCAGGGCAGAAGCTTACTTTTAGTTTATATCAGCATTTACTAAACTGGGTTCTAATTACTGCTAATGCCTTTAGATGGTAATAGAAATTCCTTGAAAAAAATATCCCAGTTATCAAATAAATGGGAAATGCTGGGAAATAGGTTTCTTTGTCATAGCCTTTAATTTGCTAATATGCATTGAGTTCTCCAAAGGTGATATAAAATATGCAATATTTTCAAATTTATTTTACTATGAGCCCTTTCCTCACTATTTAGAATACCTGTTAATACCTCTAATAATAACACATTCTTTGGAACATTACTACAGCAATAATGGCCTACACCCCTGAATACTTTCCAATATGTCACTTTAAGTCATCATACTTGTAATTAATATGAGCAGAAATAAATGACTTCCAATAGAACAAATACAGACAACAGAATACCAAGTTTCAGAATTGCTCTAAGGTGTGATGTATATTTCTTTAAAAAAGGAACACAAACATGTTGATGTCCACAACTCAATAACCATCTAGTAGGAAACTGCTCCTTTCATGCAAGCAATTAAAAGAAAACTATAAGCCAGCATGAGGGAAACATACTATATAATAAGGAGCACAGATTTTGGAATATAAAAGAGTCATGTTTCAATTCAATTCTTCACCATTCAACTGGGTAAGTTATTTCATCTTTCTTTGCCTCAATTTCTTCAACCGCAACAAAGATAATAATGTCTATGAGGAATCACCAACACACACACACACACACACACACACACACACACACACACTATACATATATATATATATATATAAACACAACTGGTTCTCATTAATTTTAGCTATTATTAATTTTATTGATAACTGGTAACACATGCCCAATTTTCGATTGCTTCAAGTAATGAAAGGACTGTATCTGGCATACTACTTTGAAACTGCTTTCTGCTCTCCAAATTAGAATACCCTGGATAGATTAAACGGTATAATTCCAAAGCATGTTCTGCAATTAACAAGTGGTACATGAAAAAGATATTCATCAGTAAAACATATCTGGGTAACTCTGTGTGACACAAACAAAACAGCTGCTTCCCCAGGTGGCCTTCTGGAGCTTTAATATGCTGATGTCTGACATGCTAACTATGATTACAGTTACAGATAATCTTAAATACATAAAGTATGTTCATATAGATGCAAAGAACTCTCTGGAAGAAATCATTAAAAATTTAATAATCATCAGAAATTGATAATCATTCCTCAAAGCTCTTATTCCAAACCTTTTCTCTCTGCACCCAATTACATCTCTTCCCATGGCCCTTCCTCCACCTTTCCTTAACAAAGGACTTTCACCTTCCACTGAGCTAAGAGATAGGTAATTTAACATAGGCTTCCTTACTCACTCCTGCCCCCCCCATAAAGTTCCTTTACATTAACTTTAATCTTTTTCTTCCCTCTTGTTTCAGGGGAAAAAATATTCCTTTGCTTTTCTAAGTTGAACCATATGACTGGATCTTCCCCATTACCAAACAAACACATACTCAAACCTTTTCATGCTAAAAAAAAGTATCTTCCTTCAACTCTTGTCACACGTCAGCTACTGTCCATTTCTCTCCCTTTTTATCAAATTTCTGAAAGGAATAATTGATATTTATCAATAATAGCTTCCTCCTTCTCTTCTTAGAAAATTACTTAAAGAAATGAAAAACACTGTCTACATTTCACCACTTCCTACAAGTTAACTTGATTTCTCAGTGCCTCAATTTTCTCATTTGTAAAAAAGGGAATAGTACCTATATGATCTTATTAACCCACGTCACATCAATAAGTTTAATTTAAAAAAGGGGGAGGGAATAGTATCAGTATCTAAACATCTCAGCATTTGGGAAGGACCCACGGAAAAGAACCCAAATAAAATTATTTGGGATCCACAGAAATATTCAAGAGTTAGATATTACTGTTCTATATTTTTTCCTCTAATTCTCCCTTAACTATCTCCTAAACATAAGTGTAAACTTCTGTTTTTAAGGTGGTGAATGGATTCTATTAATTTAGCTTCTCCTTTGACAGATCCCACTGAAATTACTAGGGAAAATGAAACAAGAGACAAAGTCCTTAATAGCACTGAAAAATTAAGAAGGATATGATCAATGGACCCAAGTCTTAGAGGATCAGATAATTTAATGATACTTTTATAAGTATATGTAGTGAGGTACTGTGCTTAGTCCTATGCGAGATACCATGAATTACATAAGCTTCAGTTGATTGGTCTCAAATCTAATCCTATCCACAATAACACTTTATGAAAATATAAGTGAAATCCCAAACTGTAAAATATTTTAATACAATCCATATGATAGGAACTGACCCAATATTCACTGACTTGGTCATGGCAACGAAGGCACAGAAATCCTGATTTTCCCAAAAAAAGATATAAAATTCTCAAAAGCAAATCAATTTAAACATTTTCTAATTTATAAAGTTTAGCACATTTAGGAGGAAGGAGAATATGTCCTTGCATCCTACCAACAAACATAAAATCAAAAAATGAAATGGCATTAATTATTTTTAATGGGCTGGGGAATATGGGAAATAGAGTTTTTTAAAGACTGGAGCTGAAACTGGAGGAAAAAAAAGGAGTATTCTTCCATAATCAAAGATATTTAAATATATTTCCTACACATACATACGCACTAATTTGAAAGGGCTTGTATTTTTGCCCCGCTTAGTCCCCCCAGGATAAAGACACTGCCGGATGCAATGTCCTCACACGGAGCACACTGACTCCCAGCGGCGTACACTACCTCCGACCACAATGTTCACCATCTCCTCTACGATGCTCTGCACGATGTCTTGTGGCTTTTCCTCACAGTCGTGGTTTTCTCCATCATATAATATATCATTTTTAGATAATGCTTTAAAAAAGAAGAAATTGAAGAAAACATTATTTTAGAAACTTTTCTAGACATTTATAACAAAAAACTTTCTTTTAAAAATTAATACAATAAAAATAGGTAAATGAAACTAGAAGCAATTACATGTTCTACCTTTAAAATTTATAGCCAAATCAAATTTTCAAATATATATTCAAGTCAGTTTCAATAATGATTTAACTATAAAACAATTACACCTCTTCAATGAATTGTCTAGATTATACTTTTAAGCACCAAAAATTTTTAAAGTATTTTGAATGTAACATTTCCAACATGCTCTACATTTACCCAATAGTATGTTAAATTTAATTAAAACCTGTTTTTATTAATCCAGCTCACTAATAATAACAAGCTCATTACTGTGCTCTACTATAGTGAGGTGCCTGGAGAAGCAGTCTCTCTGGACCACCTTGCCCTCCCCCAGGGACTTTCAACCCCTTCTTACTATTTGTTCCCCAATAGAATCTATATATCCAATGTAAAATTGAATTTAATAAGTAAAACAGACTGACTCTTCAATTTAACGTTAACTAAAAACACATAAATGCCAATCAGAATTTCTGAATGGTGAAAGAGCTATTGATTAAAAAAAGAAAAAAACCTGACATCACAGTTAGCTTGCATGGACTACTGTACGGGATTGTATGGGATTTCTACTCATTTTTTCAAAATTTTCAAAATATATCAGGAAGGCTCAATTGGTACTTTAGGGTGCTTTGGGAACCAGAAATTCATTCTGGGAGCCCTTGTCCTATATCAATGGATTCAGAGTGCATGTTAGCTGTTAGTGCTGCTGTCTAGACAACCCCCACCCCCAACCCCACCACACACACACCACTAAAAAGAACCACAACTTATAATTCTGGCTTCCAGAAGTCTGTCCTCCCTATTGTTCTCTGACCTTAACCTACTGCTTGCTGCATTCTACAAAACACTGAATGGCCACAAGAGGAAACTTGATAAATAAGCATGTTAAATCAGTTACCTTATTTTATCTAAAAAAAAAAAAAAATCCCAAAACAGTAACACTGAGAGTATTCTGTGGATTATAAACATATAAATGTCTTCACAGATTATTTTTCTACCATTCTTAAGCTTTGTATTTCTGTGCTCTAGTTTGCTAAAATTAGCTAGTCTGAAAATTAAGACTTTCAACATAACTAAATATACACACTCACTGAAATGTGCACAAAATGACTAGTGGATCAAGAGTAAATTCTCCTATAAGTCATCTAACAGAAACAGATTATAGTAACAATGAGTAAAACTTACCACACATGGGAAATGATTCGAGAAGTTAATTATTATGTTCAAAGTCACACAGTAAATGTGACTGTAAGTGACTCAAAGTAAGTGACTCAAAAGTAAGTAAGTGACTCAAAGCAGCTAATGTAACCCAAGAGCATGCATTCTTAACCAATGGCTCTCAAGTAGAATTTTCATTTCTATCAGCTGTTGGGAGAAAAACATCTTTAAAGCCAACACAGTCATGACTATGCTACAGGGGATTATGTCTTATTTATAATTCTGTATCCTGTAAGATACCTACAGTGTATCCTCACATACACTACAGTAAATGCTTTCACTCCTTGGACCTCAGTCCATGTTGTTTTCTTCTGTTGAAGATTTCTTAAATTTTCTAGCTAGTCAATACCTAGTCCTTATATAAGAAGGTTCAGCTAAAACATTGTCACTTTCTCTACAAAGCTATGTCCCAACTGGCCTCAGCAGAATTACACTGTGCATGCCACTTGCAGGATATTTATGACATTACATCTCATGTACACTGGCCAATGCCAGACCACTCAGGCAGACCATGAGCATCTTAAGAGCAACAGCTATCTATACCTCCATCAAATTTTTAACCCCAAACCCTAATACAGCGCCTAGGACAGAGTATGTTAAATCAACTTGGAATGCATGGATAAAAAAAAGGAATAAATAACACCCAGCTTTATTAGAAATTAGCCCTTTGCCTCAGCCCCTATATAAGCTCACAGTGAAAGTAAGGGAAATTCTGACAAGGGCAGGCTAGAAAAAAGTAAATCATAAAAGCAGTACCGATTCCCTATTGGCCTGAGTACTGTGAATGCATGCTTGGTTTATAAAAATTATCCCTTTGAAAATAACTAATAATGTACTATTGAAATTCATAAAGTGTCTATCTGTGCCAGTGCTGATGTTCATGCCACTATTAGGTTATGGAAAAGATGTGGTTAAAAAAAATCAAAAACTGAAAATATATTACAAAAATCTTTCCACAAGATGGAAATAAAAACACAGAATTCGAATGAACTGTAACGGCCCTAAGAATCCTAGCTCTACATACCACACTGGAGAGGCAACAGAATTCCCATCATTTTCTGACACCAATCTACGGAGGAAAAAAGGGAATAACCAAACTCCCTAGCAGTTTTATAGGACAATGGCTGGATATTAGAATAATATCTGGAGGAAAAAATAACTTCATGTGACTATTATTAGAGAAATAAACTTGTAAAATAAATCAATGTAATTTACTTTGTAATCTTATAATCTTCTCCTTATAAATTTACCATATTTTGCCTTGTATATTGTGCACTTTTTTGCCCAAATCTTTGATGGAAAAATAAGGATGTGCATTTTCCATGGGTATAATGATTACATACCATGGGTATTAACAATGGGCATAATAATCCTGTGTATAATGAGCACAAAAACATGGGTGTGTGTTATACATGGCAAAATATGGTACTTAGAAAAAACTGTCAGAGGACATCTCAATATAAAAATAAATGAGCCCCTGACCAGTGTGGCTCAGGTGGTTGAGCATCATTCCAAAAAACAAAAAGCCACTGGTTCGATTCCTGGTTAGGACACATGCCTGGGCTGTGGGGTTCAGTCCCTAGTCAGGGCACCTACAAAAAGCAACTGATAAATGTTTCTCTCTTATATCAATGCTTCTCTTCTGAACTTTCTCCCTCCCTTCCCTTCACTGTAAAAATAAATAAAATAAAATCTTTAAAAAATTAAGTATTTTTGTATGTCAGATAATTACTCAAAAGATTTTTTATATTTAATTTCAGTACTATTTTAACCATAATCTTTTTCTGAAT
The DNA here is from genome assembly GCF_014824575.4 of Sturnira hondurensis. Taxonomy (NCBI): domain Eukaryota; kingdom Metazoa; phylum Chordata; class Mammalia; order Chiroptera; family Phyllostomidae; genus Sturnira; species Sturnira hondurensis. The sequence goes on from NW_028082759.1 coordinate 34,119,197, forward strand.
AATATAATGATTTCCTAAAATTTTCAGTCACATTACAAAAAGCCTTACTAAATAAATGGGTCTCTTGTTTGCTGTAAAACTAATTTTAATAAGAAAAATAAAGTTCCTGCCCAGGCTGGTACGGCTCAGTTGGTTGGAGCGTCATTCCATAATCGAAAGGTTGAGGGTTCAATTCCCGGTCAGGGAACATCCCTAGGTAGCAGGTTTGATCCCCAGTCTGGGGGCATATGGGAGGCAACCAATCGATGCTTCTCTCTCGCATCGATGTTTCTCTCTCTCCCTTAAAAAAAGTAATGAAAAAAATGTCCCCGGGTGAGGATAATAAGTAAATAAATAAATAAGCAAACTTTAAGTTCCTATATAACATGCTAACCAGACATTTAGAACCCTTTTTAGTAACATATATCTCCTCCAAAACAAGTCTATATATCACACTGCTCATCAGATGCTAATGAATGCATAGTATCATTAACAGATGTCTTGTGGGCTGAAGTGAAATTAACTTTAGTACTAGGCTGGAGAAAGTCCATAATTACCACAATATGTCTGATACCCATTAAGTCATATTACTCTTTCCACATTTCTTTACCAAAAAATGCATTCCTATACTCTTCCCTTAACATACATACACACACACACCACCCACCACAAACCCCTTCTCAAAAAGATTACTTTCAGCTGCAGTTGCCTGATCAGCTTCGGTCTGTTCATTTTCCGCACTGGAAATATCAGATCCATTTTCAGGTTCTGTGTCATCCTGAAGACTTTTATCCACATCATTTGTATGGGGATCAAGGTCTCCTTCATGTTCTTGGGATATATGATCAACAGTCTGAGGTGGCAAATATCTAAGGGGAGGTGATTCAGGCTCGTGATGGCTTACTGGAGACTGCAACAGATGGTGATGCTGCCGGTGCCTTTCTTTTTCCATTTGTTTGGCTTCCTGCAACTGGAAGAAATAGGATCATCTAATATTCGTAAAATAAGTTATTTAAAATTTGGAAGAGTGAAGTTATACTCATTACAAATTATAGTCCATCAGAAACAAGGAATGTAAAATATACTAAACACAAAAAAGTAACAGTGGTCACTTCTTAAGGGGATGGAAACTGGTACACAAGAACAGAGATGGAAGTTGTTCACTATATACCCTCTTTTCATTCAATTTGGTGTCTGAATGATGTAAATGTATCACCTAAACAAAACCAAAATAAAAAACAAATAACTTTAATAATCTCAGAGTAATAACTGGATTGTTGCCAATAAAGGATTTACCTAAAATCAAATAGAAGTTTCACTAAGAGAGGAAGCAAAGTGGCTGAGGGAATTAAATACTCACACACCCATTTTTACTTATACATACAGAAACACAGTCTAGAAAGAGAAATAAGAAACTAGCAATAAGGGTTACCTACAGGGGTAGGGATTAGGAAGGGAACCTTTCAGTGTATATCCTTCTACAGTATGTTCTTACATTACTTTATCAAATGTCTTTTAATAAAATAAAAATTACAGTTAAAAAATAAAATTACAATGAGTAATTGTAAATGCACCTGCCCAGTCACTTGATAAAAGTGAAAAAATTCTATTTACAAATGTTAGTCTTATTTTAGGGGACCAGTCATTATTGCATATAATACCACCCGTAAAACTGGCTCACTTAAAAGATGCTAAAAACAGTTAACAATCAGGACCACAGGGTTTCATTTTTTAGCACTTTATTGTTTTTAGACACATCTCTTTTGGTCCTCATGACCTAATAAAATGATTCTCCCAAAATTAATTTCTACAAAGATAAATATTTTATGGTGCCAAATATGAACATTTCATATTCCTTAGTAATATTCCAGGTTATGTAGAAACTGGAATTTTATGATTTACAAACTAAATTTAAATTAACATATTTTAATGCCCCAAAGTAGAAAGAACCCTATTGTTCTTACATGGTCTGAATCACTTATTTTACAGATAGCTGATGATCTGACTAGTTAGTTGCACAGGTGGAATCAGAATCGAATTCTCAGACGAATTCTTTAGCCCATTCATGAGGAAGTCAACTTCCAAATTCACAGTGAGGAATCTATGACCTGGAATCCAATCCAACCTCAAGCCTGACCTTAGCCAACCTGCACCAAGACTTGCTGGGGCGAGCACATGTTTGGACCACAGACAAGCAAGATGTTAAAACTCTAGAAATACCGTTGAAAAAAAGAGAAAATGCTATTGTATGAAAAACATTTTCTTTGTCCTGCTATACTTTCTAGAGTATGGGTACTACTGCCATTTTGAACTGGGCAGTTCTTTGTTGTGGGGGCCTGTCCTGTGCGCTGCAGGTGTTTGGCAACATCCCTACCTTCTACCTACTATATGCTTCCCCATCCCAGTCATGATCAGCAAAAGTGTCTCCAATGTGGCCTCAGGGACAAAACTCCCTTCAGTTGAGAACCACTGTTCTTGAGAAAGAGATCAACATTTTCCCCAATGAAATAATTTTAGAACTGTACATTTTATAGAGTTTTATTGGGGGGGGGAAGCAGTGGAAAAGGTTTCAGTAGTATATATAAATAAATTAAGACATCTAGCTTAGAATTCTAGCAAATGTGGAAGCTAAATCAGTCTGTCTACCCCTTAGTTTTCTCTCTCTCCCCTTTTGTACTTTTCTCTACTCATAGCAGAGAACTAAATATCCTTTGCAACATGTAATATGTTCAGAGCCTTTATCACAATTGAGGTACATACTGCTTTGTGTGATTGTTTGTTTAAGGTTCATCTTCCCCTTCTCTGTCCCACAGTTTGGAAAATTTCTGAAGGTAGTGGCTAAGTTGCTTTTGCTCAGCATTGTGTAACTGAGACTCATAACAGTGCCAGGAACATGTAAAGAATGTAATAAAAACTTGTTGAGAAAGTAAAATGAAACTCCTATTTATGCCATTAAAAAGCGATAAAATTGTCCTGGCCAGAGTGGCGCAGTTGACTGGGTGTCGTCCCACAAACCAAAAGGTTACTGGTTTGATTCCCTTTCAGGGCACATGCTCAGATTGTGAGTTCAGTCCCTGATCAGGGCACCTACAGAAGGGAACCAATGTTTTTCTCTCACACTAATGTTTCCTTCTCCTTCTCCCTCCCTTTGCCTCTTTCTAAAATTAAAGAAAAGGTGATAAAATTGTTTTCATTCACTTCAAAAAGGCAACAAAACTACTACTGATGGATGCGAAATAGAAACAGTTCAATGTTAATACATGAGAGTGACTACACAGACATCCTAAAATATTGTCCATCTGTAAAAAGGAATGAGGAAGATCTCTAAGGACTAATACAGAATGCTTCTAATACATGCTGCTAAATGAAAAGAGCAAAGTATAAAAGATTATTTATTATCTGTGAGGTACCTAGCCTTTAAGATGGCCAACAATGATCATCTCTACCTCTTAATTTTCACTTCCTTGTTGAGTTCCCTGCCACACTATACCAGGAACGGTCTGGGTGACTGCTTCAAATCATAAGGTGAATATTGCAGCTTCTGTCTTCTTGCTCTCTCTGATCATCTTCACCCTGGGGGAAGCCAGCTGCCACACATGTTAGGAAACTCAGGCTTTTGGGGCCAGCAAACGGTAAAGAATGGAGGCCTTTCATCAACAGCCCATTGACTGAGCCTGGAAGCGTTACTCTCTAGCCCAATAAAGCCTTTAAATGATTACAGCCGCAGCTGACACCGGGATACACTCAGTCAACTGCAAATTCATGTGAATCTAAGTCACAACCACCCAGCAACCAGCTGGGTAATGTGTTATACAGTGATAGCTAACTAATATAGCATCTATCTTCTGTGTAAGAGAAGTGATAAATGAAACCACACATATATTTATAGTAAAGAAATGCAGAAAAAATAAACTAGAAACAAAAGAGATTAGCTACATCCTAGCAGTGGGAAGAGGAGGAAAAGAGGAATAAAGTGGTAGGAAGGAGAAAACAGAACTTCTCTGAGTATATTTTTTATGTAGCAGTGACTCATAAATCACAGTAATGTTTAACATACTAAAAAATAAATAAGCAATTAAAACTAACAAGGATGTGAGGGGAACTGAAATGGAAAACAGGAATTAATAAGTGAACTTAATTGTATTACAAAGGAATAACATTATCCCACTGAAGATTGTGGAGAACTAACCTAATACATTAACTTCAGAAAACAATGTTTTGAATGGGTACTCTAAGACTAATGACAAAAAGAACTACATATAAAATGTTGCAACCTACTTAGTAAATTTGTTTCTCACAGTCGTATGGGTTAGCAATTCTGAAACTATTTTGTAAAAATAGGACTAAATAAATAATTTATCAGAGAAAATGTAAGCCATATTTCATATTGTTTAGATAGAGGAAGTTATAAATAAAAGAAGGGTGAAATGAATCCTGTAGTACTGGACTGGAATCAGAACTATCTATATAAACACTCAGTTGTTAATATACACAGACAGTCACAAACAGGTGTGTGGGGTGTGGGGAGTTGGGAGTGGGGAAGTGGGGTGAGTATACAGCTAGCTCTACTTGCTGAAAGGGCCTAGAAGCAAGAACATCACAGTGGCAATGAACACACCTAGTACTCAGAGTTTGGTTTCTAATCACCATTCTCCAGTTGAAGGAGTCAGGGCTCCCCTGCTGAAGTAACTGACTCCATAGCTGAAGCAGAGAAAATTTAAAATAAGCCTGCAACATCTTGAGATTCCAGAAAGTAGGGAGGTGCTCAAAAGTGCATGGAAGCTTGTCAAAAGGACAAAGGCCAAAGCTGGAATAATTTGGGCAACAAAACAAATAATGACAGTATTGGACTGTAACCAGTAGAATAAAATAAATACCCATGAATAAAGACTGATAGAAATAAAAAATTGACAAAAAGAGGAACAAAAACAAAAAGAGGAAAATAATTCTGATTCATAAATACAGAAGAAGAAGGAAACAGAAAATCACCATTAGGGAAACACCACAGTAATTAATATCTGTTGCCAGTAAGATTCACTTATGGATACCTATGTTGGGTTGGGGGAGTGTGAGAAGGAAACAGAATATTTGCATAGATTTAAAGTCTCTTCCAAGCTATCTATCAACTGCAAAAGAATAACTAGTAACTTTATGGTGGAAGAACCTGGCAGATACCATCTTAACCAAGTAACCAAGATTAACATCACCAGTAATAAGACACACCAACATCATACATCCTGACATAACGCATTGAAAAAGACACAAGACTGCTTCAGAGATATTCTAGTAAAAAATGAACAACTTCATTCTTATCATGAGAAAATACCAAATTAAGGGTAAATTCAACAAAATAACTATCAGTACCCTTCAACAGAATTAAGGTGATGAATGAGAAAACTGAGGAGTTGTCAGTAACTAGAAAATACTAAGTCATCACAACTCATGGATATAAATGCAAGGTGGAATCCTACATGGATGTGAAAACAGAAAAAAAAGACATTAGTAAGAAAACTGGTAAAATTCAAGTAAGGTATGTAATTGAGTCAACAGTATTACAAAAATGTTAATTCCGTTTCTGATCATTGCAAAATCATTATGTAAGGCGGTGGCATTAAAGAAGATCTCTCTGTAGTATTTTTGCAACTGTCTGTAAGTTTAAAATCAGTTCAAAATGGTAAGTTAAAAGATCGTTTTTAATTATGAAGATCTATAAATGATTCTCCAGCAGCTGGTCTCTTACTACCAAAATATGTATTTCACCAATATGGATATGGATTTTGTTTTTATTTTTAAAATATTTTATTTATTTTTAGAGGGGGGAGGGAGAAAGAGATGGAGAGAAACCAATGTGCGAGACATACATCAATCTGCTGCCTCTCAAGTGCCCCCAACTGGGGACCTGACCCACATAATAGGCATGTGGCCTGACTGGGAATTGAACCAGTGACTTTTCTGTTTGCAGGCTGGCACTCAATCCACTGAGCCATACCAGCCAGAACTGTTTTTAAAGACTTAATGAATAAATAATCTTACACCAGAGTAGATTGAATTAAGTAGTTTTATATCAATATCGCACTCATCTACTAAGCTTGAGTGCAATAAAAATATCAATTTATAAACACTTCCATAAAGATGATGGTAAACAATATAATTCTTATTCTACTTGTGAACAATTAAAAACATATTTATCCAAAGTCAAGTCTGTAAACCTCAGAACAACACAGAACAATACTGCAGATCTCCAGTAAGCAGGACCATAAATGAAAGTCATCCTTCTCTACAGACACAAAAGACTTCATCATAAATTCCTGTAAACTCGTCTGGATAGGATACCTGTGGTGTTCTATACAATCTCCCCGCCCCTCTATTTTTTTAAAAATACTTACTGCTTGGTTTTCCATGCGTGCAAAGATAACATTTAGCATCTGAGTAAGAGTAGCTTTGGCTGTTGTCTGATTGATGAGATTTTTGCTTGCTAAATAGATATTGTAACAAGTTCTCACAGCTTGTAGTACAGTTCCTTCATGAATTTCTATGTGTTGAGATGTTACTGCAGTAAGTAAAGCCTTAAAAAAAAAAAAGATAAAGTTAAAGCGATTTTCTGCACCCAGAGTTTCAGCACAAAAATGTGAGTATTTTTATTTTAAAATTAAAACTTTCAGACACCATTACCACTTTCAGCTATACTAAGAGAATTTTCAGTATTCACTAAAATTTCTACCTGCCTTGAATGTATCATCAACTGTTAAACTATATTTTCCCCATTCTGGCCACAAATAGTTCCCACATAAGCATCCCAAATCCAAACCCATTCAATTCATTTGTTCCACCCCAAGTTTCACTTTAATGTAATTTACTTCATTAAAGTGCATAACGTCCAAAGTCTGTCACAGTGGAGCACAGATACGCTTCATATGGTGTGACTGTTGAACTAGATTGTTAATTCTGGAGGATATATGCTAGGTCTTACTTACCCACACATTTTTTTGAGATCTTGCTTATAGAGTCATTAAACATGCTGTTATTGTTAAAGATGTTTACAAATTTTTACAATAAAGAATTTAATATAATCCTAAAGTGAATCCCCCAATAAAGTGAATAACTTTATGTGAATTTTCTTACCTCAGTTTACTTGCAATTTCTCAAAAGCAGTAACTCATTATTGTGTCCTTTTCTGTCACACAGTGCTACGCAGAGACAGCACTGAGTATCCAAGTGCATGCTCGATAGGCTATGACTGACACGAAATTGCAACTGATAGGCCAAAGACACTGGGCAGCTTTTTACAATACAGCTATTACATGACTTGTGAAGTCAATACAGCTATGAAACTGAATGACTCAGAAAGGACTATAATCACACATAAAGGAACACTTTATGTATACACGCAATTTCAAAAGTACTGTTAATATAATACAAGAAAATTTACTGGTATGTAAACATATCAGCACTACCATTAGCAGTAACAGTAAGAATCCAATGTTTATAACAAACTAAAAACACAACTGAGTAATTTTCTTTAAAGGAGTTTAATCATCCAAGAATACAGCACAAACCCAGGACAGGGTTGGCCTGAGCAGGTTCAGCAGATAGGTAGGTGCAAGTAAATCAGGAAAGCTGGCACATAAGGAGTCCACATACTGAAGCATGGGTCTACAGGGCAGACTACAAAGGGTACGGCAGGATAGAAGAAACCAGAGGGGTCACGTGACTTTGACATAGGACCCTGAAACTTCAAAAATGTAATATATGTGGTAAGCATGCCAGAAAATGAAACACTCTGGTAGACTCTGGGGTCCTAACCCTAAATTGAGACCTTAAAAATATATTCTTCTAACAAACTCCTGGCATTCAACTACAAAATTCTCTGACCGTTCCAAACGTTTACTAAGTAAAGGGCTTTTAAAAAATAGATTAGAAAATAACAAATTTACTTTATATAATTATTTACCTTTATTATTTGCAACTGAACTCCTTCATCTGTTTGAGGACCTTGGAAACAGCCACAAATTGTTTCAATAATTCTATCAATTAATTTTTTGCCTGGTGTTGTACTATCTGGAGCATTGCCAGTTAAGTGCCCATAAGCAATAAGTTTCTGAAATGGAATAAGAAAATAAAGATTCAAATTAAGCCGACTAATATGTATAATAATTATACATAAACTTTATAACATGTAATTGCATATATATTTTGTACATAAACATTACGTTGTAATCAAAGCCAAGGCAATACTAACTTTTCATGAAGAAAACTTTATTAGCTATAAACATGTGAAATTATTTACACTGTTAATAGACACAAAATAGAACAATAACTACAACAAAACCATCAGATGAAACTTTGAGGAAGCCAGCCCTTGGAACTTGTCTCTGATGAATTACAAGAGCTTATTGCTTTCTATCTAAATATTGCTGATACTACTTTTGTGAAAGCTATCTTCACTCATTTAAATGACCCAAAATCTTTTTCCAAATTACAACAGATCTGTAAACATGCAGAAAACCTCATTTCTCTACACTGGCTGCAATAATCACAGATTTACTCAGTACATCCCTGGATGGAAGGTCTTAAGATATTACAATTTTAATTTTCCAAGGAAAACAAGATCACAAATCAAATAAGCTTATCCTTAACCCATCTTAAGAACAAATCACTAAACTGTTAAATAGGTATAATCCACCAACAGTGAAATCACCTGAAAGAAGTAGAACCTCTCTATCTGGAGATTTGTTTTACAAATGTAAGGGAATCCACATGTGTAAGTAAAATAGAATACAAGATTTAAGAAATTTTCCTGATAGAAATAAAAGTCATAGCTGAAGTCCAACAGTGAATATAAATATTGAGTTGGCCAAAAATTCCGTATGTTTTTTCCCAGGAAATAAAAGACACATTTTTCATTTACATGAACAACTTTATTGATTTGCATATTCTGAGTATGTTGCCTATCACTCACATGGTAGAACATGGATTGTTCTCAATTAGTGTCTTGATTTGATTGCTGTTCAACTTCAACTTACCTGACCGTGGAGCATCATCCAGTGAAAAATTTACAGCACGAAACTTTGCAAACCACTTCTGACACACCTGATCAGCCATAACACCTGTCCATATACTGCACAACCTTTTTTTGCATTTCAAAAAAGTTGCATTTTCAGCTTTCTTGAAATAAAGCATAATATGCCAAAATGTTGCATATTTTCTTCTATCTTCAATATTAAAATGGCTACACAAAAATTCACCAATTTTGATGAGAGTTTTTCAAAATACACACTGATATGACAGTTGTCAAAATATAACAAAATTATTTTGAATGAAATTAAAGACAACTAAGCACTACTAGAGTCATCTTACCGAAAAAACCAAATGAACTTTTTGGCCAACCCAATATTAAGTTGTCAACATTATCCTACTGTTTTATATAAGATAGCACGCATTTAGTAAAATCATTTGCAAATGACGTATGTAACATCAGCAGCAGGTTAAAAGTATGGCAATTGCATTTCACTGATTGAAAAACAGACCAAATCAACATTTTCACTGATTGACAACCCTAGTAAAGATTTTGTGATTCACTAAGCTAACAATTCTTGTTACCCTTAAACTGAAAACATTTTTTCAATCCTTACCAGAAGACATGCTTAGAGAGGGGAAGGGAAGAAGAGAAATACAGACATGGGAGAAATATCATTCTGTTCTCGCACACCCGACTAGGAATGGTACCCGCAACCCCTCTTCCTACAGGATGATGCTCCAACTGACTTATCTATACCAGCCAGGGCTAAACTAAAAATATTTTTGCAACTATTATTGTCTCTCTTGAACATAAGCAACCATTTGATTTCTTATAAAAAAGAATATTAAAGGCTATCACAGAAAATGTCTGAATCAATTGTAATGTTTAGAAACACATTCCCAGTAGACAGTTTTTCGCTAACACCATTTTACACATACCTGTAAACAATCTAGAGATGTACTAACTATGCGGGGACATTTGGACTGGCAGGCCAACTCAAAGGGTAAGAAGTACTTGTCTGCTTCGATAAAATTTGTCTTTGATTTCACTGGTGGAAGGGTGCTTGATCCAACCTTTGCTTCTCCATGAGGAGGACTAAAGGAAAAAGTCTGATTAGAATGCCACATTTATCATATTGATGATACACTCATATAAAAACAGAGAATGTCAGTTCTAAAAGAAATTTTGCTAAATTAGTCTTTATCTTATTATTATTACACAAGGAAACCAAGCTCAGAAGTTAATTGATTTGCCAAAAGTCAAATATTAGTGGCCAGAGCTATGACTAAATGCAAGAAAACAAAGAAATCAATCATTTGCTTTACATAAATTATTTAAGTTACTAAATAATTCAATATTTAGAAATCTTCCTAATATGAACTGAATATAATCAAAGACTTTAAAAACATATTTATGTTATTTCAGAAATTCTCTTATATACTTACTTAATGAGATCTTTTTATATTTGTAAGTATGCTTACAAATTCTTAAACTGGGAGTTCTTAAACTAGGAGAATTTGTATGCTTACAAATTCTTAAACTGTAAGTATGCTTACAATTCTTAAAAATCACTTTTAAAATTGATTTTATTTTACAGACCACATGGAAAAAACTTGCCACACTAAAATACAGACCAAAATGTATTATTGTTTTGATCAAAACTGACAAGTCTACAAATTATTTTTACCAAAGAAAAGAAACCCCACTAACCTCTGCTTTTCGGTTTCCGCTTTTATTTCCTCTGGAGAGGGAAAAGCATACATTAGAACACTTGACAACAGAAAGATCTATAAGTAATTTGATTACAGGTTATGTAAACTAATTTTTAATTTTTATAACAAATTGGGAAGTATACAAATTCAAGAAACAAATACTAAAATTCTATTGTAGCCAAACATATTAATTTACACAAATAACTTTATATAGTGAAGCAGGAAATATAAATGAGCAGTAAGAGTAGGTATAAATGCAGATTACTAATTCCCAAAGCATTTCTTTTTCTCAAAATAGGCTTTCTTTTTTTCTTTTTTGGTCGAGAAACTATGTACATTAAGCAACCTTGTACACAATGATGCAGCTGAAGTGAAAAATTCATTCTACAACTACCAAACTGTAATAAATCACAGATTTGTTCAGTACATCCTTGGATGGAAGGCCCTAGATATTTCCTAAGTATGTTAAATATTCCTTCTCTTTAATTTTTACTACCTAGTTGCTTAACAGCTTTGTTTCCCCCCGCTGACAGTACAAATAGAAACTTCAAAATAATACTTATGTGAATACTTATAAAACAGTGGTTCTCAAAGTGAGGTCCTAGGGCCAGCAGCATCAACATCACCAGGACCCACAGCAGACTTACTGAATCAGAAACTCTGAGTGTGCAGTCCTAAAATCAGTGTTTCATGAAGCCTTAAAGGGGATCCTCACATACCACTAACAAGTTTAAGAATCAATGCTATGAAGTGGTTAAAAGAAACAAGGGGGAGACAGGTGGTTTCCAGCCCTTGCCCAGCCATTTATTGTACTTCTAAGGCTTCTTAGAGCAAATTTTAGTCTATGCTGAAAAGGAATTCCTTTTCAATTTTCTCAAAATATAATGAATGTCCAGTAACACAGTCTTTGGGAAAACTAACTCTCTATTTTAATAAATTAGAGCTTGGCAACAGTGTGCTTCAGGTTGGCCTTTGACAATACAATCAAGAAGTAAACTAATTAATTCTCAATTATTAAAGAAAAAACCTCAGAAGAAAAAAATTAAAGCAACAAATTAAAAAGTAGCATACTCAACCTAAAAACCATAAAATGCTTGTGAAATATTTTCCTGTTAAAGTCAGAATCATGACAAGATAACCACAAGCAGCAACCTATTTTTGACAGTGCTCTGGAAATACCAGACACTGCACATATACAACACTGAATGTGATAAGAAAAACTGTATCTTATCACTTCATTCTTGAAGTGAAATGATATAAAAATTGGATGCTGGAATTGTTTGTTTAGGGATATCTAGGGTTTTTAAACTGTGTAGTCATAGCCCTTTAGAACACTTTATTGGAATTCTTTCAGGAATTATTCCCTCTAGCAATGAACTCTCCCTATCCCTTCAGAATAATTTTTATGAATATTTGTTAAAACCTTAGGAACAAAACCACTGCATTATATATAGAAGAAAAGGTTAAAATTGGAGAATATTGGTCACTGTGAATTAATATAGGTATAGACTTTAAAATATTTTGAAATAAATATGTTTTATTCTTTTCAGGTACACTAAATGACTGAACTAAGTTGACACAGCTAAAGACCTTGTTTAATGAACAGAAAGGAATGACTAAAAAATAAATGATTATTAACACCTGGCTGGTGTAGCTCAGTGGATTGAGCGCGGGCCTTCGAACCACACGATTGCGGTTCAATTTCCAGTCAGGGCACATGCCTGGGTTGCAGGCCAGTTCCCAGCAGGAGACGCACGAGGGGCAACCATACACTGATATTTCTCTCCCTCTCTCCTTCCCTTCCCCTCTAAAGATAAATAAAAAATAACTGATTATATGTAAGTTATATATCTGATTTTCTAAGTACATTAAATATTCCCTCTCTTTATTTTTACTATCAACTGCTTAGCAGTTTTGTTTTTCTCCACTGATAGTACAAAGATAAACTTCAAAATAATGCTTATGTGAATTCAACAAATTTTATTACCTATGCACTATGAATGATTTATCTATCTTTCATGACATAATTTTGTTTCATATTATAGTATAATTTGCAGAGGAACAGCATTTACCCAATGCAAACTAAACTGGTAATCTAATGAAAGACCTTGAAGTCAAAAGAATAGTTTTTTAATAAACACATCAGAATTTCCATATCCCAAGTGTTATCTCCTTCAAAGCAGTAACTTGGGAAGTTATGCATCAATTATCATAATACTGCCAGTATTCAAAATATTTGTAGAATTCACTGTTTGCAGTTCTTTCCTGTCCACTTGCTTTTTTTTTTTTTAATGTATCACCTCACAAAAAGGAAAAATCTCTAGAAAGGGAATCAGATTCTAACCACCAACTAATCACAAGTGGCATGGAGCCAAGAATGGTGAGTGACTACAAAAGTTCTTAATGTCAGTGCTTCTGCGAACCACCTCATATTGTGTGTGTACAAGCACTATTCTAGAAAAGGAGCACATAACTCTCATTAGATTCCAAAGAAGCGTGTAACCCAAACTATAGAGATGATATAGGATCAATTAAGAACAGTGATTTGGATCACCTATGGCAATATATATGAAAGCAATTTAAAAAAACATTTATAAAATATTACATAAATGTACAAGCAAGGGACTGCTTTGAAAAACAACATTCCTTTGGATGTATATATTCTGCTAGATTTATTTTTTCAAATCCAATCAAGTGACTTTAGAATCACCTTTCATTATTTGAAGATCAGGAGATAGGGTGGAAGGCTGTATCTACAAAATGGTCACTATATTATCTCCATTCCATTCGCCCTTATGCAAGTGCCCCCACCACAACTCCACCAAGAGGCAGAGATTAATTCTCCTCCCCTTGAACCTGGATTGTCCTTAGAAATCCATTATACACAGTAGAATGCAGTGGAAGTGACCAAGGACAACTGCCAAGATTATGTCAGAAAGGGCCAAGCAGCTCCTGCCGGATTTCTTGGAATACTAGGTCTCCAGACACCCACTCTTGTAACCCAATGGCCATGATGTGAGAAGCTCCAAGCTACATGAAGACCACGTGTAAGTGATTCACTCAACAATCCCAGCTGAGCCCTGTTTTCAAGTCACCCATAGCCTGGGCGTCAGACATGTGAGTGAAGAAACCTCCAGAGGATTCCAGTTCCCAGACATTCACATCTTCCCCAGTCATCTGAGTCTTCCCAGCTGAGGCCCCAGACACTGAAATGACAACATGTCCTCTCTGAATTCCTGACACACAGGTAATGTGTGATCATAATAAAATGTTCACTGTGTTACACCACTAACTCTTACATGGTTCACTACACAGAAACAGATAACTGGAACAGAAAGAGTTAAGGAGGCTTCAGGAGGTTTGAAGTAATTCCCTTACAAATGGGAGAGAGATCTGAGAAGCACGAAAGTACTGCCAGGAAAATGAAGTTTTGCTAATGTTCCTAGAATTTCGATAAGGAAACCAGATGGTTAAGAGGTATCATGCTTAATAAAACGCAGCTAGAACTTGTTCCCCAAACCAATCCTCCCATAACATGCTTAGCCTCACAATTTGCGGGTTCTATGCAAAATTAGTTTGCAAAATTATGACTAAACCATATATAAAAATGATTTCTATGGAAAAAGAAAGTAATTTAAAACAAAATATCAGAGGGTTCCAGTCAAGATGGCAGCGTAGGTGAAACTGCACTCATGTCCTCCCATGACCCCACCAAAATTACAACTCAATAGAAAAATCGACCTGCTTTTTAACCATCTGAACACTAGCTGAATAGAAATGAAGGATATACAGAAGAAACTAGGCTGAGACTGGTAGGAAGGGGAGAGGCATGAAACAGGATGGCCCCACAACCACGTGTGTCCGTTGAGAATCTAGAGTGATATTTCAGCTGCAAAGGAAAGATATCCCTCTGAGGAAAGAGGGATATCAGCCCTGCACCTGCTCCCCAGCCTGGAACAGCAATACTGGGAAGAGGAGCCCACCAAAAATCAGGGGGGATTCTATCCTGCAGGGTGAGAGAAAAGGCTACTAGAAACCCAGGCACCCTCTTAAAGAGACAACACACAAATTCTTGCCCACAGGCACTCACTCTGGATTACAGCAGAGGGTGCCAGAGTCATAAAGGGAGAGACTGAGCTATGTGGCATCAGAGCTAAGGCTGGAAAAATAACGGCCAATGTTCCTCTTTTGAGTCCTCTTACCAAAGGGCCCACAGGTACCACCTTTCCTGGTTTGGGCCCTTCCCCCACATGGCATTAGCCTGGTGAACTCTACTAGATTAATCCTGAGGACTCGGAGGCCTTGTCCTACCCAACTCCCAAGGCCTAAGGCTCTGTTGGCAGCAACCATCCTGGGCCTGTGTTGTGTCCATATTTTAAAAAACATCTCTCAAGGACTTCAGGTCAAGGTGGAGGAGGGGGCCAGAGACATACAGGGAGAAACTGAGTTGTGTGGACTCAAGGAACTGAATGAGAACTTCGACAGAGATAGCAAGCATAAAAAAAGGACATAAAAGCCATTAAAAAAAAGAACTAGTCAGAAATGAAGAATACAGTAACAGAAATGAAAAAACACACTAAAAGGAATCAGTGACAGATTAGAGAAATAGAGGACTGAATCAGTAATTTGCAGAACATAGTAGCAAAAAACAACCAATCAACGCAGAAAAGGAAAAAATTTACAAATGAGAATAATTTAAGGAACCTCTGGGACAACATCAAGTGTACCAATATCTGCATCATAGGGGTACCAAATAAGAGAGCAAGGGATTGAGAACCTATTTGAAAAGACAATGGCTAAAAACTTCCCTAAGCTGGTGAAGGGAAAACAAAAAAACAAACACAAAAACAGAAGTCTAGGAAGTACAGGGAGTCTCAAACAAGATGTCAAAGAGGCCCACATGGACACATCATAATTAAAATGGCAAAGGTTAAAACCAAAAAGAGAATCTTGAAAGCAGCAAGAGAAAGACAGATACCTACATGACGGCTCCCAGAAAAACTGTCAGCTGATTTCTCAGAAGAAATTTCTCAGGCCAGAAGGGAATAACTCAACAAATATTCAATGATGAAAAGCAAGGACATACAATCATTAGTACTCTACCCAGGAAGGCTATCATTTAAAACTGAAGGAAAAATGAAGAGCTTCCCAGACAAGAAAAAGCTTAAGAAGTTAATTACCACCAAATCAGGATTACAGAGATGTTAAAAGAACTTCTTCAGGAAGAGAGAAACAAATATGAATAATAAAATGAAAATAACTACACGTAAATAAATTAAATGCTCCCATCAAAGACAGGGTAGCTGAATGGATAATAACACCATACATACACTGTCTACAAAAAACAACAACAACTGAGACTTCCGGCTAAGATGGAGGTGTGGGTAGATACACTATGCCTCCTCACACAACCAAAAGAAGGACAACAACAAATTTAAAAACAAAAAACAACCAGAAATGACAGAATTGAACTGTATGGAAGTCTGATAACCAAGGAGTTAAAGAAAAAACATCCTGGTAGGCTCCAGACTGTTAGGAGGGATGGAGATGGGCAACCGTGCAGAGAGGACTCACAGCAAGGTGGCAGCTGAAGGACCAGGGTGGGCAAGGTGGCAGCTAGTGGACTGGGTAAAGTAGCAGCGGGCAGAGCAGTTGGTCCCATATTTGCATGCAGATAAACCCAGAGGAACAACTGGGGAGTGAGACAGACTGCACAATCCAGGGTTCCGGAATGGGGAAATAAAGCCTCAAAACCTCTGACTGAAAAGACCTGTGGGGGTTAAGGTGGCAGGCAAAACCTCCCAGCCTCACAGGAGAGTTCCATTGGAGAAATCCACAGGGTCCCAGAATGAACACAAACCCACCCATTCGGGAATCAGCACCAGAAGGGTCCAATTTGCTTGTGGGTAGCAGAGGAAGTGACTGAAAGCTGGCAGAGGAGTGAACAAGTGGCACCGTTCCTCTTAGAACTCTCCCCCACATACAGTGTCACAACACAGCAACATGGTTTGCCCCACCCTGGCCAATACCTAAGGCTCTGCCCCTCACTACATTACAGGCCCACTGAGACAACAACAACAACAAAAATGGCCCAAATCAAAGAACACATCAAAGCTCCAGAAAATATACAACTAAGTGATGAAGAGGTACTCAATCTACCAGATGCAGAGTTCAAAATACTGGTAATCAGGATGCTGACAGAATTGGTTAACTATGATTGCAAAATAGAGAAAAAACTAAAGGCTATGAAAAGTGAAATAAAGGCAAATGTACAGGGAACCAACAGTGACAGGAAGGAAACTGGGACTCAAATCAACGGTTTGGACCAGAAGGAAGAAATAAACATTTAACCAGAAAAGAATGAAGAAACAAGAATTCAAAGAAATGAGGAGAGACTTAGGAACCTCTGGGACGACTTTAAATGTTCCAACATTTGAATTATAGGGGTATCAGAAGGAGAAGAGGAAGAGCAAGAAATCAAAAACTTATTTGAAAAAGTAACAAAGGAGAACTTCCTTAATCTGGCAAAGGAAATAGACTTCCAGGAAGTCCAGGAAGCCCAGCAAGTCCCAAAGAAGTTGGACCCCAGGAAGCACACAGCAAGGCACACCATTACTACATTACTGAAGATTAAAGAGAAGGAGAGAATCTTAAAAGCAGCAAGAGTAAAGGAGATAGTTACCTATACCTACAAAGGAGTTCTCATAAGATTTTCAGCTGATGTCTCAAAAGAAAGCTTATAGGCAAGAAGGGGCTGGAAAGAAGTGTTCCAAGTCATGAAAGGCAAGAACCTACATCCAAGATTACTCTATCCTGCAAAGCTTTCATTTAGAATGGAAGGGCAGATAAATGCTCTTCCAGATAAGGTCAAGTTAAAGGAGGTCACCATCACCAACCCCTTATTATATGGAATGTTAAAGGGAATTATCTAAGAAAAAGATCAGAAATATGAACAGTAAAATGAAAACAAACTCACAACTATCAACAAATGAACCTAAAAAAATATGAAAACAAAAACAAACTAAGCAAACAACTAGAACAGGAACAGAACCACAGAAATGGAGATCACATGGAGGGTTATCTGTGAGGAAGAAGAGAAGGAATGAGGGAAAAGGTACAGGGAATAAGTAGCATGAATGGTAGGTGTAGAAAATAGACACGGGGAGGTTAAGAATAGTATAGGAAATATAGAAGCCAAAGAATTACAGATATGACCCAAGGACATGAACTAAGGGGGGGTGGGGGTGGGAGAAGGTGTACAGGGTGGAAGGGAATAAAGGGTGGAAACTGGGACAACTGTAATAGCATAATCAATAAAATATGTTTTTAAAAAACAAACACATGAAAAGACACACACAGAACAAAAGTAAAGGACTGAAAAGGATATTTGATGCAAATGAACACAAAAAGGTAGGGCTAACAATAGTTATATTGACCAAAAAAAAGACTTTAAAAACAAAGGCTATAATAACAGACAAAGAAGGATACTACCTAATGATAAAGGGAGTGATCCAACAAGAGGATAACCCATGTAAACATTTATGAACCCAACATAGGAACACCTAAATATACAAAGCAAATATTGATGGACATAAAGGGAGAGGTCAACAGTAACACAGTCATAGTAGAGAACTTTAACATCCTATAGATATTAATGGATAGATTTTCCAGACAGAAAAATCAACAAGGAAACATCATCAACCTTACTTGAAAAATTAGACCAGGTGGATTTAAATTACACTTTTAGAATATTTCATCCCAAAGCAGCAGAATATACATTCTTTTCAAGTGCAAGGGGCATAGTTTCCAAGATAGACCACTTGTGAGGCTACAAAACAAGTCTCAATGAATTTAAGATTGAAACCATATTAAGCATCTTCCCTGACCATAATATGAAATATGAAATCAGTTACAAAAATATCCCCCTGAAAAACCCACAAACAAATGAAGGCTAAACAACATGTTCCTAAACAATAAATGGGTTGACAGCGAGATCAAAGAAGAAATCAAAAGATTCCCTGAGACAAATGAAAATGAAAATACAACCATCCAAAATCTTTGAGACACAGTGAAGCACTCCTAAGAGGGATGTTCTTACCAATACAGGACTACCTCAATACACGAAAAATTTCAAATAATAGGTTGAACCTTATATCTAAATAACTAGGAGGGGGAAAAAACCAGCAAACAAAGCCTAAGTAAGAGGAAGGAAATAACAGTGGTAAGAGTGGAAATAAAATAGTCTAAAGAAAATTTCCAAAGATGAATGAACCCCAGAGCCGATTCCTTAAAACTATGAAGATTAAAAAACTTTTAACTAGTCTCACCAAGAAAAGAGAGAGAGGACTCAAATAAATAAAATTGGAAATCAAATAGGAAAAGTAATAGCAGACTCCATAGGAATACAAAGGAATATAAGAAAATACCACAATCAGTTGTATGCTAACAAACTGGACATCAGGAAGAAATGGATTAATTCCTAGAAACATACAATTTTCCAAAACCGAGTAAAGAAGAAACAGAGAATCTGAACAGACTGATTACAACCAATGAAATCAAACCAGTAAATAAAAGAATCAACAAATCAAAGTCCTGGATCAGATAGTTTCACCAAACATTCAAAGAAGTAACACCTATCCTTCTCAAACTAGTCCAAAAAATTCAGGTCAGCATTATCCTGATTCCAAAAGCAGACAGAAAAATTACAAAAAAAAAAGGAAGGGTATTATGGGCCAATGTATCTGATGAACACAGATACAAAGAACCTCAACAAAGTATCAGCAAACCAAATTCAGCAATACATTTTTTAAAATCACATGTCACGATCAAGTGGAATTTATTCCTGGAATGTAAGACTGGTACAATATCCACAAATAAATTAATGTGGGTGGTACACCATATAAACAAAATAAAAGATAAAAATCATATTGTCCTATCAATAAATGCAGATAAACTATTTCACAAAATTGAGCACAATTTATTATAAAAACTTGCAGCAAAGCAGGAGTAAGGGAAACATACACGACAAACCCACAGCTAACATGACAGTCAACAAAGAAAAACTAAAAGCATTTTCCTTAATATCAGAAATAAGACAAGGATGTCTACTTTCACCACTTTTATTCAACATAATATCAGAATCCTAACCACAGCAATCAAAAAGGGAAAAAAAAGTATCTAAATTGGAAAAGAAGTAAAACTGTCATTTGCAGATGACATGATACTGAATTTACAGAAATAATCCTAAAGATTCTACAAAAACACTACTATAACTGATAAAATGATTTAGGTAACAGAGAAGAAAACAAAATAAATATTCAGAAATTGGTTGCACCTTAACACACAATGTGTTATCAGGAAAAGATTAAACAATCCCATTTACAACTATACCAAAATAACCCCTAGGAATAAATTTAATCAAGGAAGTAGAAGGCCTATACTCAGATAATGATAAGATGCTGAAGAAACTGAAGAAGATACAAATAAATGGAAGTACATAGTGTGTTCATGGATACAAAAAATTAACATCATTAAAATGCCCATACTACCCAAAGTAATCTATAGATTTAATGCTGTGCCTATCAAAATACCAATGAAATTTTTCACAGAACTACAACAATTAAAAGTTACATGGAACCACAAAAGACCCCTGAATAGCCAAAGCAATCTTGAGAAAAAAGAACAAAGTTGTAAGTCTCATGCTACCTAATATCAAACTATACTAAAAGGCTACAGTAATCAAAACAGCATGGTACTGGCATAAACAGAGACAAAGATAAATGCTACAGAAGAGAGAGTCCAGAAATAAACCCCTGACTATATGAACAATTAATATACGACAAAGGAGTGAAGTACACATAATGGGGTAAAAGCAGTCTCTTTATTAGACACCGTTGGGAAAACTGGACAGATACATGCAAAATAAATGGCACTAGACCACATGCTTACACCACACACAAGAATAAACTCAAAATGGCTTCAAGACTTAATGTAAGATTTGAAACCATAAAAACCTAGAAGAAAACACAGGCAGTAAGCTGACAATTCCCTTAGCAGTAGGATAGATGTCCTCAGGCAAAGGAAGTAAAACAAAAAATGAATAACGGGACTACATCAAATTAAAAGTTTTGGCACAGCAAAGGAGGCCATCAACAAAATGAAAAGACAACTCACTGATTGGGAGAAGATACTCACCGATGACACATCCCATAAGGGATGTATCAACCCCCAAAACACAAACAAACCTAATTAAAAAATGGGAGAAGAATCTTACATTCTCCATACAGATGGCCAACAGACATAGAAAAAGATGCTCAAAAAGATGCAAATTAAAATCACAATGAGATGCCACCCCACACCTGTCAGAAAGGCTATCACCATAAATCAACAAACAACAAGTGCTACAAAGATACAGAGAAAAGGGAACCCTGGTGCACTGTTGGTAGAAATGCAAATGGTTCAGCCACTATGGAAAACAGCATGGAGGTTCCACAAAATTTAAAAATAGAACTACCTTATAACCCAGCAATTCCACTTCTGGGTGTAAGATGTCTGTCCAGAAGGTATCTAGCCATGTAATATGAAAAATAAAAACATTTATTGAAGATAATAGGATACAAGAAACACTGTACTTAGGACAATGACGCCTCAGTCCCCTTTAAAGTAGGCCCCTTGGGACCTCACACAGTTCTCCCAATTGCCACTACCTGCCCTGTCATATTTTCTTGAACCTCATTGATGATCTGAAATCTCTTCCCCTTTCAGAGTTGATTTTAGCTTTGGAAAAAGCCAGAACTCACAGGACACTAACTGGGCTGTAGGGGGTCTGAGACACTTTGATGATTAGTTGTTTCACCAAAAAACTCTGCATTAAACCTGAGGCATGAGCAGGTGCACTGTCATGATGAAGCTGCCAATCACCAACTACCCATAGCTGCGGACTTGTGAATCAAACACTTTCCGTGGAGGAATGTTCAAGCTTAATGCAAAATTTGATGCAGATTCACTGCCCTACTTATTCAGTCATTTTGAATGCGACAGCCACACAGTACACGTTCATTCAATGGCGTCTACTGCCCCCAATGACTAGTACTAAGTTGTCATTGTTCATACATGCACATTCCAGTCACTCTCCTTGGCTGCCAGGTTACATCAATTCATGCACACCATTCTCACTACATTAACAATGGCTGGACTTTTCCTGGAAAGACTACATACACACACATGTGGGTATATGTGTTTATGCATATATACATGCATGCATATACATATATACACATACATGCATATCCAAAGAAATCCAAAACACTAGTTCAAAAAGATGCATGCATCCCTACGCTCACCACAGCACTCTTTACAATAGCCAAGATATAGAAGCAACCACCTAAGTGTCCATCAATAGATGACTGTATAAAGAAGATATAATATATAGACACAACGGAATATTACTTGACCATAAAATGGAATGAATTTTTATCCTTTGTGACAATATGGATAGATCTAGAGGTTCTTATGCTAAGCAAAATAAGTCAGATAGAGAAAGACAACTACCACGTTTCACTTATATGTGGAATGAACAACAAAATAAACAAACAAAACAGACTCATAGATAGAGAGAACAAACTGACGATTGACAGATTGGAAGGTGGGGGTAGATAGGTGAAAAAGATGAAGGGATTAAGCACATATTGGTAGTTACAAAACAGTCACAGGGATGTAAAGTATAGCATAGATAATATAGTCAATAATATTGTAATAACTGTGTATGGTACCAGGTAGGTAACCGTTATCAGAGGGATCACATCATAAGTTATAACTGTTGAATCATGATGTTGTACAACTGAAACTAATAGAAAATAATACTGAACATCAACTGTAATTACAAACTTTAAAAAATAATTTACCTTCCATTCCAGACTTTATGCATAAAATACAAAATAAAAACCTTCACTGGATTCAGATCAAGTGCCAGTCTAATGACACTAAAGTATTAAATACAGGAAAAATCAAAGTTTAAAAAACCTCACTAAGTGAAAATGAGCATCTAGAGAAATGGATTTCATGGATTATGAAAACGATCTTTTAACAGAACTTAATATTTAGATACAAAAAAATGCAGTAGCTATTCACTATTAACAACTTGCAGTGACTACAGTGAAAACCAACAATAACACTTACTCTAAGTGTTAACATTCTTGGTAATTAGTCAGACATCTCACAGATTCTGTTCAATATAAGATATAAAGAAGGAGCAGTGATGGAGACATGGCAAGAACTGCACTGTAAGTCAGGGCTTTGGGTTGTATTTCAGGACAATGATTCAATCAATCATGCCTATGTAATGGAACTGCAACAAAAACTCTGGACATTCAAAGCTGAGGTAAGCTTTCCTCGTTGGTGATACATGAGTATGTGGATCCGGAGAGAGTGAGGCATCCTTTGACATGAAAGCTTTGCATTTGAGCTCTCCTAGACTTTGCCCAATGGGTCTCTTAGATGGTCCTGATTTGTATTCTTTATAATAAAACTGTAATGCCAAGTATAGCACTCTCCTGAGTTCTTTTAGTTATTGTAACAAACCTCGGGAGATAATGAGAACCCTGGATTTACAGCAAGTTGGTCAGAAGGGTGGGTGGCCTGGACACTCTGGGGCTTGGGGCTGGCATCTAAAATGAGCACAGTTTTGTTATGGAAGATTGTGCCCTAAACTTGTCAAATGTGAGTTGACCCCAGGTAGTTAAGTATCAGAAATGCATTGCATGAACAAAGGCAGTATAGTAAAAGAAAATACAGATGAATAGCACTCATGAATATGAATGCAAAAATCCTCAACAAAACATTAGCAAACAGAATCCAGCAACCTCTAAAAAGAATCATATTCCGAAGATGCAAGGCTAATTCAATATTCAAAAAAAATCACCAATGTAACCCACCATGTAAACAGGCTAAGGAAGAGAAAAATCACATGATAGTGTCAACTGATGCAGAAAAAAAATGCATCTAACAAAATTCAACATCCATTCTTGATAAAAACTCTCAGAAACCGAGTAATAGAAAGGGACTTTCTCAACTTTTAAGATTAGCTACAAAAGCAATAAGTTAACACCAAACTTAACAGTGAAAAACTGAATGATTTTCCCCAAGATCAGGAACAAGGCACAAGTATCTACTCACACTATTTCTATTAAACTTTTCATTGAATGTCTCAGTCAGTGCAACAGGCAAGCAAAAGAAATAAGGCACATAGATTACAAAGAAATAAAACTGTCCTTATTTACAGATGACATGACTAAGAAAAAACTTCCCATGAAATCTAGAAGAAAAACTCTCAGAACTTCTAAGTACATTTAACAAGGTTTTAACATATATATACAAAATATGATGAAATTTCTATATATTATCAATAAACAATTGGAAAGCAAAACTTCAAAAAAAACCAGTATTTTTATCATCGTTCCGGCCCAAATGAAATTCTTACATGTAAACCTAACAAAACACACACAAAATGTGTACTGAAGAAATCAAAGAAGAACTAAACAACAGGAGAGACATACCATATTCATGAATTAGAAGACTCAATACAATAAAGATGTCAATTCTGAAATTTATCTCCAAATTTAACCGACTGCCAATCACAATTCAAGCAGAATTTTCTGTATGTAGATAAGGGGGATTTTAAAATTTACAAGGAAAAGCAACGTAACTAGAATAGACAAAATAATTATGATAAAGAATGAAGAGGGAGGAAACACAATATCCCATTTTAAGACTTTAAAGTTAGTAATTAAAACAATGTGGTACTGGAGAAGGAATAGACACAGAAACCACTAATGAATAGAGTCCACTACAAACCACAGAAATATAACCCACTGATTTTTTTATAAAGGTGCAAAGGCAATTCAATGAAAAAAAAGGACAGATATTCAAAAAAAGTTAATAAATTGGACTATATCAAGATTAAAAACTTTTGTTCTGAAAAAGGCACTATTAAGATAATGAAAAGGGCCCTGGCTGGTATGGCTTAGTTGGTTGGGCACTGCCCTGCAAATAGAAAGGTTGAGGGTTCAATTCCCAGTCAGGGGATATACCTAGGTTGTGGGTTTGGTCCCCGGTCAGGGCATGTATGAAAGTCAACCAATTAATGTTTTTCTCTCTTATAAATGCTTTTCTCTCCCTCTCCCACCCCTCTCTCTAAGATCAATAAGCATGTCCTCAGGTGAAGATAAAAAATTTCAAAAAGAAAGTGAAAAGGTAAGCTACAGAAAATACTTGCAAATCACATATCTGACAAAGGACTTGTGTGTGTATTAAATATACACATTTTAAAATTCTTAAAACCCAACAGTATGAAAACAACCAAATTTTTAAATGAGCAAATGACTTAAGACACCTCACCAATGGGATATATGCATGGCAAACAAATACCTGAAAACATATTCAACACCATTAGTCATCAAGAAAATGCAAATGAAAACCACAATTATATACTATCCATCTATTAAAACAGTTTAAAAATAGTTAAGACAGAGACACCAGCAGGAGTTGGTAAGGATGTGGAGCAAATGGAACTCTCAGACATCAATGGTGAGAATGTAAAATGGTATAGCCACTCTGCATGTTTATTATAGTTATACTACCATATGCCCAGCAATTCCCACTCCTCAGTTACCTAACCTAGAGAATGAAAACTTAAATTCAAATAAAGATCTATGCATGAATCTTTACAATAGCTCTAGTCATACTGCCAAAAAAACTAAAATGAGTCAAATGTCCTTCAGTAGGTAACAGATAATCTGCAGTACCTCCACATAATAGAATGTTATTCAGCAGTAAAAAGGAACAGACAATTAATACATGCAACAACTTAGATGAATCCCAAAGACATGCCAAGTGAAAGAAACCTGGCTCAAGTGCTTACATAATAGATGATTTAATGTCTATGACATTCTCAAAAAGATAAAATTATGGTGACATAGAACAAAGCAGTGATTGCCAGGGGTTAGAAATGGGGAGAAGGGTGTGACTATAGAGAGTTATCAAAAGACTTCTGGCCAAGATGGAGGCATAGGTAGACACATTATGCCTCCTCACAACAAAAATTTAGAAACAAAAAACCAACCAGAACTGATAGAAAATTGAACGGTATAGAAGTCCAACAATCAAGGAGTTAAAATAGACACATTCATCCAGACTGGTAGGCGGGGTAGAGTTGGGCTGCCAGGTGGAGAGGGGTCGCAGCAAAAAAAAAAAAAAAAAAGGCACTGCCTTGCAGACCTGGGCGTGCAAAATGGCAGTGGGTGGACCCTGAGCGCACAGGTGGTGGTGGGCAGACCCCAGGCACGGGGTGGCAGTGAGCAGACCCAGCAAGGCCCGAAAGGCGGCTGGCTGACCAGGCGGTCACACATTCAGGTGAAACTTGGGAGCAAGACAGACCACGCTACCCAGGGCTCCAGATAGGGGAAATAAAGCCTAAAAATACCAACTGAAAACACCTGTGGGGGTTGAGGTGTCGAGACTTTCAAACAGGAGAGTTCACTGAAGAAACCCACAGGGACCTAGAAGTACACAAGCCCACCCACACAGAAATCAGAACCAGAAGAGCCCAGTTTGCTTGGGGGAAGTGGCAGAAGGGACTGAAATGCAAGAGCGAGCAAATCAAGTGCCACTGTTCCCTCTCTGACCCTGCCCCACATACAGCAAATGGGTTGCCCCGCCCTGGTGAACACACCTAAGCCTCAGCCCCTCACTAAGTATCAGGCGAGACAAGACAAAAAAAATGGCCGAAATGGAAGAACAGATCAAAGCTCCAGAAAAAATACAACTGAGTGATGAAGAGATAGCCAACCTATCAGA
This sequence comes from Sturnira hondurensis, assembly GCF_014824575.4. NCBI lineage: Eukaryota > Metazoa > Chordata > Mammalia > Chiroptera > Phyllostomidae > Sturnira > Sturnira hondurensis. The sequence continues at coordinate 34,145,759 of NW_028082759.1, forward strand.
TGCACAGTTCAAAGCACTGGTGATTAGGATGCTCACAGAACTGGTTAAATTTGGTCGCAAACTAGATGAAAAAATGAAGGCTATGCTAAGTGAAATGAAGGAAAATGTACAGGGAACCAATTGTGATGGGAATAAAACTGAGACTCAAATCAATGGAGTGGACCAGAAGGAAGAAAGAAACAATCAAACAGAAAAGAATGAAGAAACAAGAATTCAAAAAAAAAAAATGAGGAGAGGCTTAGGAACCTACAGGACATCTTTAAACATTCCAACATCCAAATTATAGGGGTACAAGAAGGAGAAGAGGAAGAGCAACAAGTGGAAAAGTTATTTGAAAAAACAATAAAAGAGAACTTCCCCATTATGGCTAAGAAAATGGTCTTCCAGGAAGTCCAGAAAGCTCAGAGAGTCCCAAAGAAGGTGGACCCAAGGAGGAACACACCAAGGCACATCATAATTACATTGCCCAAGATTAAAATGAAAGAGAAAATTCTTGAAGCAGCCAGAGATAAGGGGACAGTCACCTACAAATTAGTTCCCATAAAACTGTCAGCTGATTCTTCAAAAGAGATCTTACAGGCAAGAAGGGCCTGGAAAGAAGTATTCCAAGTCATGAAAGGCAAGGACCTACATCCAAGATTGCTCTATCCAGCAAAGCTTTCATTTAGAATGGAAGGGCAGATAAAGTGCTTCTCAGATAAGGTCAAGTTCAAGGAGTTCATCATCACCAAGGCCTTATTTTATGAAATGTTAAAGGAACTTATAAAAAAAGAAGATAAAAAATATGCACAGTAAAAATACAGCAAACTCATAGTTATTAACAACCACACCTAAAACAAAAGCAAACTAAGCAAACAGCTAGATCAGGAGTGGAGCCACAGAAATGGAAATCACATGGAGGATTAGCAACAGAGGAGTGGGAGGAGGGGCGGGGGAGGTACAGAGAATAAGTAGCATAGAGGGTAGATAGAAAATAGACAGGGGGTAGGGCAAGAATAGTATGGGAAATGTAAAAGCTAAAGAATTTATGACACATGGACATGAACTAACGGGAGGGGGGATGTGGGTGGCAGAGGGTGTGCAGGCTGGAGGGGAATGAAATGGGACTGTAATAGCATAATCAATAAAATATATTTTTAAAAAAGTTTGCAAACCATTTTGGAAATGTTTAATCAGTCACAGCACCTGCTCCATACACTGGACAAATCTTTTTTTTGCATTTCAGTTGCATTTTTACCTTCCTTGAAATAATAAAACATAATCTGCCAAAATGTTGTACATTTCCTTCCATTTTTAACATTAAAATGGCTACACAAAAATTCACCAAATTTAATGTTTTTTTAAATGCACTCTGATCAGCTGTCACAATACAATATAACAAAATTGTTTCAAATGAAGTTAAATACAGCTAAACACTACTAGAGCCATCTTATGAGAAAAACCAAATGAATTTTTTGGCCAACCCTAAGCACATAGGGTTGTTTTAAGGATTAACCGAGATAAAGCCAATAAAGTACTTTATTGGCACAGAACTTAGCATACAGTAAAAACTGATAAATGTCTATTTCTCTCCTACTATTGCCTTAGAAATTAAATAGCTCAAAAATGTTTAAAAGATTTTATTTATTTTTAGAGAGACAGTAGGGGAGGGAGAGAAACACTGATGGGAGAGAGAGATATCAATCACCACTTGTATGCACCCTGACTGGGGACCAAATCTGCAACCCAGGCATGTGCCATAACTAGGAATCGAACCAGCAACCTTTCACTTTGCAAGAAAATGCCCAAACAACTGAGTCACACTGGTTAGGGATACATAGCTCTTTTTTTTTTGAAGAGCATGTGTTCATGTATGTTTATGTGTGTAGAATAAAGTTTGTAAAAAAAAAACCTCAAGAAGTTAACAATGTTTCAATGAAATAACACTTCATATTAACCAAGATGGCTAAATTAAAAAAGACAGACAATAACAAATGTTGTCTGGCAAGGACCTATAAGAAATCCCGATACATTGCTGGTGGGAATGTAAAATAGTACAGCCACTTGGGAAACAACTTAGTTTCTTAAAAATTTATTCACAAATTTATCATATGAGCCAGCAATTCCATTCCTAGGGATCTATACAAAAGAGATAAAAATTTAGGTCCACATAAAGACTTACACACAAATATTCATAGCAGCATTATTCATTCAGCCCAAAGGTCCATCATCTGGGAATAAATAAGCAAAATGTGGTACCTCCACCCTATGGAATACTACTTAGTAATAAAAAATGAAATACTGACACACAAACCTTAAAAAACATTATGCTAAGTGAAAGAAGCCAGATACAAAAGGCAACATATGTATGACTATGCATACACGAAAAGTCCAGACAAGAAGGCAAATGTAGACATACAAAGTAGATTACTGGATGCCTAGAGCTGGAGATTAACTGTAACTATAAATGGGCAACAAGAATTTATTGGAAAATGGGCAGTTACGGGTCTTACTAGGATGATGGAAATGTTCTCAAACTGGATTATGGTGATGGCTGTGTAACTCAATGACTTTAGTAAAAAATAATTACACTTAAAATGAGCAGATTTTATAGCACATATATTATAGTTCAATAAAGTTATTGTTTTATAAAATTAACAATGGTTATCTCTACTTAATAATGCTGTGGGTGATTTCTTTCCCCCAATTTACCTTTTGAAATGGTCTGGAAAAAGGATCTATTTAAAAAAATAAACTGCCAAGTTTACTGGACTTACGTATCATTAAAAGTAAACAGGCCCTGGCCAGGTAGCTCATTTGGGTAGAGCACTGTCCTGATACGCCACAGATGTGGGTCTGATCCCTGTCAGGGCACATATGAAAATCAACTAATTAATTAATAAATAAGGGGAACACCAAATCAATGCTTTTCTCTCTCTCTATGCTAATGATTCCTAAATTATATTTCTAGGTTAGAACTCTCTTCTAAACTCCATATTCTTTTATCTGTTCATTAATATCTCTGTACAATGTCTCAAACTTGTATCTATAATTCGATTTTCTTACTTTTGTTTTTTATAGGGGGGGAGGAGAGGGGGATAGAGAGGGAGAGAAATATCAATATGAGAGAAAAACATTGATCAGCTAGCTGCCTCTGGTTTGAGCCTGGACTGAGGACTGAGTCTGCATCCTAGGCATGTGCCCTGAATGGAATCAAATTTGCTACCTGTTGCTTTGCAGACAATGCCCAACCAACTAAGCCACGCCAGCCAGGGCCCACACGAAGTTTTCCTAAGATACCGGCAGAGGTGTTGCGATATAAATTATTTTAAAGGCTGTCTTTCACAACCTTTTCTGAATGAGAAGATAACATAAGCTATATAGAATAATGTAGCTTTATCAAGTCTAAATCTAAGCAAAAGAAAATATCTAAAATAGAACACAAAACTTTTGAATATTTGGAGTCAGGACTCTTTTTTTAAAGAAGTTTTTAAAAAGACTCATGGATACTAAAGCCTCAGAATAACTGCTTTTGAGAATTTTTAAACAGAGACCAGCCAAAGAGAACATTTGATTGTTGAAACATAAATGAGCATACCTTGTAGAAGTTACCAGTTTGGGTCCTGACCACCATGATATAAAGTGAGTATCTCAGTAAACAGAGTCACATGAATTTTTTGGTTTCCCAGTGTGTATAAAATTTATGTTTACACCGTACCATAGTCTATTAAGTGATCAACAGCATTATGTAAAAATGCATACACTTTATTTAAAAAATACTGATTGCTAAAAAATGCTAATCTTCATTCATCTGGGCCTTCAGCAGATCATAATCTTTTTGGCAGCATTAACTTGCCTGATGCAGGGCTATCACAAACCTTAGAGTTGTAAGAGACGCAGTATTTGTGAAGTGCAATAAAGCAAAACCCAATAAAATTGTATATTCTACAAATGTAAGCTCAAATAGAGCAAACCAGTTCTGAAAAGTTAGGATGAAAGGAACTTTTATTAGTTTTCTAGAGCTGCCTTAACAAGTTACCACAAACTTGGCAGCCTAAAACCACTGAAATTTGCTCTCTCTCTCAGTTCTGGAGGCCCGAAGTCTGAATTCAAGGTGTCAGCAGGGCCATACTGTTTCTAAAGGCTCTAGAGAAGAATCCTTCCTTGCCTCTTCCTACCTTCTGGAGACTTTCGGGAGATCCTTGGCTTATGACACAGTAACCTTAATCTCTGCTTCATTTTCACACGGCCCTCTTCGTTTGTGTCTGTGTTCCTTCCTCTTTTTGTAAGGACACCAGTCTTTGGATGTAGGACCCACACTAAATCCAAAATGACTTCACCTTGAGATTCGTAGTAATTACATTTGTAAAGATCCTATCCCAGCAAGAAACCAGGCCAGTTGTGGACCATAAAATTAAAACCATGTAAAAGACTTGCTTCCTGAGGGAAAAAAACCTCAATTAAAAAAATACCCTGCCAATTCAAATTTGAAATTGTTTTGTGCATTCTCAGTAAAAGATATCCTATTATATCACAATCAGGAAATTCTATCATTAAAAAATTCTAAAATACACATAAAGAGATGGATGCAAATATTTTACTATATAAACTTATTTTCCCCAAACCATTTCTCTCCCAGTGTTCATCAACATCCCAGCAAATACTGTCTCCAACAACCCTGTATAACTTTGGCTACCAGACTGTGCCACACAACCAACCCATCTGCAAATTCTGTAGGCTTCTTTAAAGCCAATAATAACCAATGCTTATTCTCACTACCAGCAGTGTGGTCTAAATCACTACCATCTCTGGCCAAAATAAGCTTTTTAAAATGTCAATCTGCTGTCATTCCCCCTATACAAAACTTTCCAGTGGCTTCCGTCACAGATTAAATAAAATCCAAAGCCACCTCTTCTCCCCCTACTTCTCACTCTCCACACACAAACTTCCTTTCATTCCTGAATGTACCAAGCACATACCTATCCTGTTCACTGTTTGTTTCATCCAGGTATCTGAAGGGCTGAATCTTTCTTCAGTCACTTCTCTACTGAAATTACACCTCACAGAAAGACCTTTTCTGACCATCTTATCTAAAGTTGCATCCTCAGTCGTTTACCTTTTAACCTCCTGAACTTTTCCTTCAGATAATAATAATCGGACGATATATAGAGGTTGGCCAAAAAGTTTGTTTTAGCTTTTTCCATACAATGGTTCCAGTAGTGCTTAGTTGTCTTTATCTTCATTTGAAACAATTTTGTTAGATTGTATCATGACAGCTATTACATCAGAGCACACATCTGAAAAAATCTCATCAAAATTGGTGAATTTCTGTGTAGCCATTTTAATATCGAAGATTGAAGAAAATACACGTTTGACATATTATGCTTAATTATTTGAAGAAAGGTAAAAATGCAAATGAAATGCAAACAAACAAAATAGATTTGTGCAGTGTATGGAGCAGGTGCTGTGACTGACTGAATGTTTTCAAAATGGTATGTCAAGTTTCTTGGGCCATTGACATTTTGGCTAAGTGATTCTTTGCTGTGGGGCTGTCTCATGTACTGAAAGGTGTTTAGCAGCACCCCTGGCCTCTATCCGCTAGAAGCCAACAGTGGGAGATAGCCATCACACTCAAAATAATCCAAATTAATAAACTTATTGGTGAAAATGAAAATTTTTTTTTTATTTTACAGAATAAACTAAATGGACTTTTTGGCCAACCCAATATATTAGTTTGTTTTTTACTGCCAGACTCAACCCACTAGAAAGTAAATTCCATGAAAGCATGTTTGGGTCACTGTTACATGCCCAGTACTAAAGCAGTATCTGGCACATACTGCTCAGTTCAGCAAATATCTGAATGAAGAATATACCTAATTTTGATTGGCAACAACAATTTATTCATGCATTTTCCCCTTTTCAAATATCTTGTTCTCTGTTTCATAAAGAATATGACAAATATTTCCCCCAATTATTTCCCATTTACAATATACTTTCATTCTCCTTTGAAAAAACCATTACCAAGAGAAGTTTCTCTAGAAGTTCAATGTCATCAGGGGAAACAAGCAATTTCGTGCCATTGATGAGATGGAAAAGAAAGAGCTGGCAAGCAAACAGCTGGTCTCAATACCTCTCTTTCCAACTGCTTATTTCTGACTTTATTCTCTTCCCCACGGTGTCAACACTGCTTTCCCCAAACCCAGTAACTCTCATGGGGAAATCCTATCATCAGCAGTAAAGGCTATTTTGTCTGCTTTGCCTTTCATTCCCTTGAACGGAGTCCCACAGTAACTTCCAAGGAATAATGTTCCCTAGGGGTGCTAACAGTATTAGCAGATGATGAAAAGGGTGAAATAAATTGAGGGAAGACTTCCCTACATAAAACTGAGCAGGTTAATGTGTCTCCACAATGGAAAGTGTGACCCAAACTTATTTGTTTCAACTCAAACTTAATAGAATCTTTTCAGTCATTTCATTACATTCTTCTTTCCTAGCTATCTCAGAAGTTCTGAAAGCTTGGCTTACTGAAAACACCTTTTACATTAGACATTAAGGAAAGACTTGTTAATGGACTTAAGTTATAATTAAAATGTTCACAGTCTTCAGGGTATTATTTGGGAGTAAGTCATTATTTTTTCATAAATGGTGAAGTGACAAAAATTAATAAAATTACCAAAAGTAGCATAAGATGGGGGCCACAAGCACTTGAGTAATTTCCCCTCCATCCATCTATCCCTTTTTATTACCCCACTAACTAGAATAAGGGTGGGATTGGAGGGGCAGAAGGAAACAAGTTCTGTAAATTTTTGGCGTAAATATTACATTTACATTTCTGGGGGTGACTATCATTACAGGTGACATCCTCATAAATAAGATAATTAAGTCAGTAGGGCCAGTTTAGAATATAATGAATGAATGAATACCCTGACAGGGAAAAAAATCACTTTCCTAATAATTCCTCTTTTTCTCCATCATTCTCTGGAATCTCTGCAGGGAGTCCACCCTTAGCACTGCCCCAGCATTCCTCCCTGGCTGCTACAACCTTCCTGTCACCCTTCTCACTCCTGCTCTGTATCAGCACCAGCTTCCAGCCATGAATTTGCTCACCTAACATTTGCAGAATAGCTTCACAGATATCTATTGTTAGAATCGGGGTTGAGCTTGTCATACCCCTAACTTCAAAGAAACACCTAAAACCTAGAGGTGTTTGGAATATGGCTCAACTGCACCCTCCCCATGAGACAAACAATACTACCTTCAAGCAGATCCCACAACAATCCTAAATTCTTTGAAACTAAAAATAGCTCAGCTGTTGTCTCATCTGCCAGCAGATGGCCAGACTATTTTTAATTCAGGATTCTAGAAAGTAGGAATGGATCAGGCTAAGCTAGGGCAGCCTAGAAGGCCTTAACACTGCAGAGTTCAGGCGGTGATCACTGCAGAGCTGTAGTGGGCAGGTACCAAGAGAGGGCAACCTGGAGCTGTTCTTGGGCCTGTGGGCTTCATCCCGATGGCAACAACGTAGGTGTGAGTGTTCTGTTCTTTCCTTTTTTTTCTTTTTTAACCATTCCTTAAAGTCTGAAATGTAAGATAATTTGATAGAAGTTTTAAATAATCTGCATACCCTTTAAAGCTTTTGTTATTTTTCTTTTTGAAAATAAAAGTTCCTTTGTTTACTGATTTGAGAATAAATTTTGTTTTAATGAGTAAAAATATCCCCTAATCTAGGTAAAATTTCCTAAAAAGTGTACTTAAAAAAATAAAGTTTTCTTAAGAATATGCAATGAACTCTGAGCATTGCTTAGAGAAAACATTTTATAACTGGCCTTTGTATTAAAAGATAACTGAATTTTGAGTACCAGTGCTCTGAAATCTAATCACATGCCAACAGATTTTTAAAACACAGAGGATTTAAAAGTTAGACATTCTATATACTTCCTTGTTTACTGGCCATCTCCCTTTAGTTCCATAATAAGTGCTCAAAAAATGTTTAATGGAGAGAGGAGATGAATGCAGGCTGGTGTATTTAAAGGGTTGTAACACTCACCTCTATACTTCACTCACCAAACTCCTACCCACTTACAAAATAGAGAACAGGAATGACCAAACCAGGCCATTCCAGTTCACTTTCACATCCTGACTGATGGTCACACAGATTATCAAGAGACCAAAGTAGGCCAGATCCAGATCTCAATAATGAAAGGGGGAGGTCCATAAGTTTCCAGGGACAAAATATATTTGGGGATACTTTCTTATTGCAAGACAGTATACTTTCTGCAAAGATGAAATGGGTTATCCCTGTCATTTCATGTTTGTAATAATGTCGATACAGATGACTAGAAGGGAAGAAATCAAGTTCACTGGGGATTAACTACTGTGAGGTTGTTCAATGAGTCTGTAGGAGGCTAAACGTAACTTATGAAATGTGAGAAAAAGCCTTAAACATCTCAAATGCAAAATTACTCTGGTGCCTATCCCCTGCTTGGGTAGTCAAGATTCCTCATTACAAGCTTCTGCCAAATATATGGGAGGGGTAAAAAAGTAAAAACTGGCAAATCTGAAATAGACAATCCTCGTACAGCTCGTATACACACTACCAAGTAGTTCCTCCATCTAGAAATGGCACAGACCAAAACTATAAGCCATCTAGAGATGCCAATCAAGAATGGCAAGAATTCTCACTGCACAAGTTAATGGAACAGTACACCCACATTCATGGTGCATTAGAGGGGATGTATAATCTTATTAAGTTCAACAACCTAATTTTGCAGAGAAGGAAGTTAAGGCCCAGGAACTTGACTATTCTTCAATGCAACATCACTGGGATAAACCCAGGGTCCCAGATTCTACTTCTAATGAGCTCTCCATTAAAACACACTTCCTTATTATTAGCATTTTGGAGAGAATATATAAATACATGTACACACACAGATACATATGTACGCACATATACATACATACACACACACAGCACACTCCATTTCTTCAGTGTAATACTTATAATTTAGTATGTTAAAATATACTCTAACATGGAAAATATGATCTCAAAAAATAAAACTTTATTTTGAATCTCAAATGCTTTAACCTGGAAGTTATTCACAAACCTACATATAACAATTCTTTTAAAAATGCTAAAAATCATTCCTTTACTCATAACATCCTAATTTAATAATTACTGTTTTCGAGATCCAGTTATAAATTCAATTTTTACCAGTGTAAAATGTCTTCTCATATGCCTCGGTTTTTCCTTAGCTGCAAGAATAACAAAAGGTGAACTTCTGACCCATGAGGGGCAGAAAAACTAAACATAAGCCCACTATACTAGATTTTAAAAAAAATTTTAATGACATTTCTTCAGTAATGTTTTCCATGGCACCACTTTAATGGATCCAAAAAAGAAAAAGGGGGGGGGGGAATTAAGGCTTATTATAGCACGTTAAAAGTCATCTCCTTTTTATTAATAAGTAAAAGGCAAAGTTGCTTTTAATCTGTCTTAACTCTATTTTAGCACACATTTAAGTTATTCAGGATTTCTTCCCCTTTTGGGAGCTTTTTCCCCCAAAGCCCATTTAACAAGCTTAGATCCTCGTCAATTTGATCTAGTCTATTTGCAGTGCTATAAAATAAAATGTAAGCATTAGTAACTTATCTTTGTGTTAAATGTCCTGGTCTGTCCTTTTCACCTTTAATGGATACAACACATTTATTAGTGTCCCCCCGTAACAATTCCTCATCTGCCTGCCGTCACTCTAAGTATTGTTTGGATTTACCCCGCTGTGGGCTTCATTACACCGGAGCTTGTCCGTCTGAACTATAAATCACAATTCAAGCTAGAGAGCAGCTGCCAATGTCCAGACATGTGGCTAGTGGGTGTCATTGTCTTTTTCGCTGTCCCTATTTCAAGCCTCCCCCTGTCCTTTTCATGAAAGCCAGCTTCCTTTCCTTCCACACTCTTATATCACCACCCCGCACTCCTTAACCTCTGGTCTTGTTCTTCCAAGTCAGCCCAGTCAGATCCAACAGTACTCGGTTTTCCCTGTGGTGGAGGCGGAGAAATGTCAGAATAGGCTGCACCTCTTGCAAGCCCCTTCTCAAGACTGTCAACAAGGGAACAACTTCACAATCTTCCCAAAGTACCACGCCAAACGACAAAGTTACTGAAATTCAGGATACAGAACCCTTCCCACACCCGGTCTTGACAAATCGGCTCCACCTGAATTTCCAAGCTGCTAAACAACAGCTCGTTCCTGCTTTATGACAAAGGGTGATATCCTGGCCGCACTGCACATTCCACCCACCAAATCTCCTACTCTCAAGTTGGTGCCAAGCCCTGCTGCCTTCCCTGAGCCCAGCACACTGCCCTTCCTCCTCTACCTTGCCCCTGCCCCATTGGCAGCCGAGTTCCTGTCAACTCCAGACACAGAGCCAAGAGCTCCGCCAGGGCTGCCCAAGATCAGAGGCTGCGGCCAGTGGGAGCCCCCAGGCGTCCCCCTCTCCAGGCTGCCCGCCCCCACCCCCACCCCAGGCCTCCTCCCGGCTTACCTAGTGCCACCTCGCACGCTTTGCGCAGCTGGGAGTGATGCGCCTTCTTCACTTCCTTGTCGGCCAAAATCTTCTCCAGGGCCCGTGTCAGGAACATGTTCTTCGTCTTCTTCCCTTCATACATGGACGTAGAGAAGCAGGCTGCGGCTCTTCAGACCTGCGGCTCCCAGCGGCTAGACGGGAGGAGGAGGAGGGGGAAGGGGAGAAGAGAAAGGAGAGGGGGTGGAGGTAGGGGAGAGGAGGCGTGGAGGGCAGCGGCTGGGGCAGGAAGGGGCGGGCAGGACCAGCCACGGTGGGGGTCAGCGGGCAGGTCTTCACCACCCCAGAGACGTCGCCCCTGGAGGGCCGTACCGCAGGACCTCTGCTTCTCCCAGCCGGGGTGTCGCTTTCCGGCCACCCCCCTCACTGGCGCCTCCAGCCAGGAGGCAGCGAGGGAGCCCAGCCCCGGCGGCCGTCTGCTGGGGGCCGAGAAACGTGACGGCGGTGGCTCAGAGGCCTGCCAAGAGCACGGATGTCCTAGCTCTGGGGATGATCACCCGCCGAGGCCGCGGACTGGCCTCCATCACCGCCGACCTGCCATGGCCGCCATGTTGGAAGGAAACGACGCGTCACGCAGGGGCCGAACGGCTGCAGAGGAGGAAGCCACGGCGCGGTGGCAGGCTTTGCCTGCCCGGAGCGGCTGCAGCGCCAGGAGGCAGGGGGCGGAGGGCAGCGCGGGAGGAGCGCCCCTGCCGCAGCGCTGTGCTACGGTGGCCCGGCGGGGCCTCTCCGCCTCCCGCGTTCTCCTGCAGGGCAGGGTGGGGTGTGGCGTGGGGCGGGTGTCCTGCGGCAGCGCGCCGGGCGCTGTGGGTCCCTTGCAGTGGAACTGAGGCCACCCCCAGGTACCCGTGCTCGCGGTCGTGAACAAGGTTCTCGGCTGCGCTACACCCACTTCTCCGATTTTCTGGAGATCCTTTTGGTGGGAGCGCAGCCCTTTTTCTGCACCAGGGGTCACGCCGGGGCCCATTCTCAGCCGCACTATGAACACCTGCCATGGGCTAAATTTTATTACCACGTACAGGAAACTGCTAATCCAGGACTGTGCCCTCCAGCTGTGTCAGGAAGAATTCTCTTTTGGGACGAGTAAACTATCAATAATTTGACAAGGATTCAGCAACGTTTCACTTTTTCATCCTTGTGGGATAAGTGAATCTAACGTTTCACTCTAGATTTCAGGTCCATTCTGAATTGAGTCTAAAGTTAGTTGTATAGGTGTATGCTGATTCATGAGGTCCCTTAGAGATCTGTGTCACTGTGCATTTAATACTAAGATTTGGGCCAGAATATTAAAACCGGTTTCAGAATGGAAAATCTGTAAACGCAGACTGATTACCACAAGCAGACACGTGACCATGTGTCTGCTTTTGGTGCCAAAGAATAATTCTAATTTCTGTTTTATTCAGAGCAGGAAATTGTAAAGAATACCATTAAGCAGATGCAAAGAATTTACTTGTTAATCTAGGTACATCTTTAAGTTCAAAGCTACAGGGTGGCTCTATCAATACTGGGTCCCAAATTGTTAGAAAATGCCTCAGTGTTCCATTCGACTCCTCTGACTATGGACTTGTGTTAATGTAACCTTTCAAACTCAAGAATAAAGAAGCTGTCGAGGTTCGATTCCCAGTCAGGGCACATGCCTGGGTTGCAGGCCTGTTCCCAGTTCCTGGCAGGGGACGAACGAGAGGCAACCATACATTGATATTTCTCTCCCTCCTTCCCTTCTCCTCTAAACATAAATAAAAGTAAATAAAATATTTTTAAAAAAGAATAAAGAAGCTGTGAAGTGACAAAATTGGGGAAAGGAAAAAGAAAGAAAGAAAGAAGAAGAAGAAGAAGAAGAAACTTTGAAGCTGACCCTGAATTAAAGTGGACAATATTTTAAACTTTTCTTGTCCGGAGAAATCAATTAATTATCATTGTAGAGTCTATTCCTAGATTACCAGAAGTTAGACTATGATATATACTCAATATATATTCAGTATACTATAACAGCATGATATTGATTTCTGTGTACACACATAGACTATAAAATTTCTGAGGACAAGCTCCATTTCTAATTTATCTTTGTTTCTTCATTATGCTCTTGAAGGTGCTAGCTGATCACCAAATCTGTTTACTCTTGTCAGTACACAGATACATTGTGTTTACCGGTCTCTCTTGCAGTTAGGTATAGCATAGCCATCCATACTTATCCCATTAAAAAGTGTGCATATATATGTTTGATATTTGTTAGTGAATAAAGAGATTTCTGCACTTAAAGGTCTAAGAGTTACTGCAGAGCACATATCACAATCTGTGATCATCTTATCTGGATATTTGTTTATTGGTTGATTATGTGTTTCCTTCATAAGACCGAGGATCTCATTTGTATATTCACTTCTAGAATCTAGTATAGTCACTAGCATCAAGAAAGCCTTTGGTATTAATTCAAATAGGAACTTGGATGGATGACAGACACTGGGCTAAGTCAGGTGTGATCCTCACCCTTGTGGAGTTTACAACTGTAGTAGGGAAAAGAATATTAAGCAAGTAAATCACTTGTGAGTGGATATATAATTATAAGTGTGTCAAGTATGATGTAAGAAAAGAACAGAGAGCTATGAGGAGATCTTTCAGTTTTGGACTCAGGGATGACTTCTCTAAAAAAGTAACATTTGAATTGGGACCTGAAGAGAATAGAAGTTAGCCAATTTCAAGGAAGAACTTTGCAGGCAGCCTCTTGGGTTGAGGGGAGAAGCTGCAAGTTTCAGGACTCAAAACAAGGCAGTGTGGCTAAAAGTTATGGGGGATATGGTACCAGTAAGGATAAAGAGGGGACTAGAAAACAGATCATACAGAACCTTGCAGGCCATATTAAGGAGTTTGGGATTTTATCCCAGTAGCAATAGAAATCTATTGAAGAATTAAGTTGGTAATGAAGTGATCGAATTGGTGATTTAAGAGTAGTCTCACTGTTGTGTGGGGACAAGAGTGGATGTGGACAGAACAGGGAGGGGGTGATTACAACAGTGCAGCATGGTTTGGGCTGGAGTCCAAGACTACCATGCAAGGTTTGGGAGATCCTGCTCAGCACAAAGATGGCAAATGGAGCTGAAGTCCAACCCCAGCATCTGTCCAGGTGAAGGAGCTCCTTTTTCCAATTTGCATAAATGTTAGTTAGACCGCTCGCATCTAAGTGATGGCAGAGGAGATGGAGTAATGTGGACCATTTTGAGGTATATTATGGTGGCAGAATGGACCGAGTTAGTAATGATTTGGAGTGAAACCAGAAGAAAGGAAGACGTCTCGAATAAATGCCACGATTCCTACCAGAGCCAGTAAATGAGCAGAAATGCTGTTTGTGGAGATGGCCTAGCCTGTGTGTGGAGTAGGAACAAATCTGAGAGTAAGAGTGCAGTTTTGGGTTTTAGAAGAGCCCAGTCTTCTGAGATATGACCTAACCCTCTCAGAAGGAATGGCCTCCATCCTCCTTTCTCCTAGAGGAGAATTCATCCTTTTTCTTGGCTGAGTCTAAGACTTCACCCAAAAGGTGGTTGTGATGGGGTGGGCAGAGGTGTGTGCAGATTGGGTGAGGGGGTCACTCTCACCCAACTGGAAACTCAGGATATTAGGAAACTCTGGCTTGCCTGGAGCAAAAAATAGGGTAAAACTAAGATAAAGCTGACTTTTCCCTGACTAGTGTGGCTCAGTATGTGGGGTGTCATTCTGTGAAGTGAAGGATCATCAGTTCAATTCCCAGTCACAGCACATGCCTGCATTGTGGGTTCAGTCCCCAGTTGGGGTGTCCACAGTCAGGAAGGTACGGGAGGCTGCCCATCAATATTTCTCTTGGACACTGATGTTTCTCTCCTTCTCTTTCTCTCTCCCTCCCCTTCTTTCTCCCTCCCCCTTTGTCGAAAAACAAATAAAAAATTTCTTAAAGCTATGTCCTTGGAAGATAAAAGGGAAGGTACTATTTTTAGTCTTTTATTCACAAGTGAAGGGGGAGGGTTTGGGGGCACCAGAATCAGGTATGTTTTAAACAAAATTTTGAGTATATTTCCCTTGGGTGTCCAACCTTTTGGCATCTCTGGGCCACACTGGAAGAAGAATCCTTGGGCCACACATTAAATGCACTGCAACATGTAATCACAAAAAATCTTACAATGTTTTAAGTAAATCTATGATTTTGTGTTGGGCCACATTCACAGCCATCCTGGGCTGTATGCAGCCCGTGGACCACGGGTTGGACACCCCCTGCTATGTGTTTCCACATTATTACTGTTGCTTGGTGCTCATCCAACCTATTTAAATAAGAAACTCAGTCTCAGTATCCACTTGCATTTGATTGATTGCTGTTTTCAAAACATCCAAATTCTATATTTTTGAAATGCCTGTCATCCTCTAAATTTAAAAGTACATTTTTCTCATACATGATTGCTTTCCTGTATCTACTTTTGCTTTTTGGTCTGCAATCTAACTTTGCTATCAATTACCCCTAATCATTTTCCCTTTCACCTATAACTTTGCTATGTATTAGTTGCCTTGACTTTTCTCTTTGGGTGATACTATCACTTTGATTTTAATATCAAATAGTACAAGACTTCAACCTGGGTTTTAGCATTCTGGTTGAAGTGCTTTATCATCACCCTTTGAAATACAGATTTTAGTTCAATGTAACATGAAAATTATATAAAATCTGAATAAAATTTAATGAATGCTGAGTAGATCAGATTGATATTACAAGCCAATATTAGTTAATATAAAAAATTATACCATGTTCACTTGACCAAAAAAATCCTGATTCTTCCAGTAGTCTTTTACATTATCACAGTAGTCAGTCTTTCACAGTAGTCAGTTCTGTTGGCTTTCAAAATATTCCATAATCTGACCCTTACCTGACTTTCAAACTAATTTCTCAAAAATAATGGTAATAACTATTAGTATTTATATAGAGCTTATTACGAGTCAGGCTCAGTCATGCAAATGAAGATGTTTCCATTATTATCCCCTATGTATAGGTGAAGAAACAGAATTTAAGAAACAGAATTTATGACTTTTTCTGCCCAGGTCATACAATTAATGGTGGAATCACGGTGACAATGTGGAAAGTCTGGCTCCTGAGCCCATACTCTAAACAACCAAGCTATACTGCCTCTCTAAATAGTCTTTTCTTGCAACTTCCCTCCCTGCCCACTGCTTCCTCCCTTGAAATACCTCAAGTTCCAACTCATTCCTCTTCATCTCCTTTCTCCACATACCCATACAAGCTTTCCTGTACCAGTATACCTTTATCTTTCAGCAATCCAGAGAACTCACTGCCACCTTTCTTTTGCTTGCTCTCCCAAACGTCCCCAACTTCAATGCCTCCTTGAAATTCATCCTGTCCTCAGTTTTCTTCTTCTACCTCCAACAGCAACAATCCCTCCCTTCTCCGTTCTTTTATAGCATCATGTACCTTATACCTTGTACCTAATTATATATCCGTGATAATGTTGAAACAGATTGCAGATTTTTGAAGACCGGGGATATAAGAAAAGACATAGCAGGCAACTTAGGAAGATGGGAAACATTGCTTAAACAGAGAAACGTCAGTTTTGCTGAGACCACAGTAGTGACATGACTAATATAAGAAAGGCCATCCCCAAAGTAATTCAAGTCTGCTTACTCACTTTTCTTGTAAGCTACTTTGATCTTCTTCTATCAAGTCTGCTTGTTTTTGTCTTGTTTATCAAGGGAAATAAGTGAATAAAATGTGTCTCCAAACTCAGAGGGCCTGACCGTTGATATTTTTCCAGGCAGGAAAAGTATCAATGCACTGAATAGGGCAGACAGAGGGGGAGCATGACAGATGAAAGAATTTCACTTAGAAAGAAAACATAAGGGGAGAGAGCAAGTTTTTATCAGATAAGAGACTATATTGTGGTATCTGATAACTGAAGTGAAGATCCAAAAACTCAGAATGTTGTTGCAGAAAAAATTACAAATCTAGAGCCAGAAGGTGGAGGTAATAGACTTCCCATGGGTTTTACTATAACTACTAATATTTTACAGAACAATAAAACTGAAAGCATAAGCACTTAAATGTCCTCAAAATCTTTATGTTACATAATTTTCTAGGGTGGTACAAAGTACTTACTTTGAATCCATGGTACTATTCCCTTCTTTACTATTTACATTGCTATCATTTTTTTCCTATATAGTTTCACTGATGATACTTACTACATATTAGGTGCTTCCTCTATATGATACCCGTCACAAGTATTAATTCGTTTAATGCTCACAACTTGGTGTGTATATGTTATTACTCCTCTTTTATGAATGAGGAAAAAAGGATTAGGGAAGTTAATTGCCCAAGGTTACAGAACCAAAGATAAATTGTCACTTGCCAAAGTTCATGAATGCTTTTAACTATAGTTCTAGCCTGTCTTTCTTAGTTACATATGTCTATCTATCGCTTTGAAAATGAGTTTTTACCAATATTGTATGATAATCATTTTAAATTATTTTCAACAACTAGTACACTAAATTGAGTGTTAAATATTAATGGCTGTATGGCATTAATTTTCTGGCAGCAAGTTTTTCAAAAAAAATTAAAAATAGGAATTTTTTCAACATTGTGAGATAGTTTTTTTAAATAAAGATTTTATTTATTTTTCTTTAGAGGGGAAGGGAAGGAGAGAAGGAGAGAAATATCAATGTATGGTTGCTTCTCGTGAGTCCCCTGCTGGGAATGGGCCTGCAACCCGGGCATGTGCCCTGACTGGGAATTGAACTGTGATCGTGTGGTTCGCAGGCCCGTGCTCAATCCACTGAGCTACACCAGCCAGGGCAAAAATAGGAATTTTTGTTAAAAGCCTGCCTTTTAAAGAAATTAAATTGTAATTTGAAACTTTCACACACAATATTAGGCTCAAATGGTTTTACTTGTGAATTTTAGTAAACATTTAAAGAAAAAAAAGCACACCAATTTCATCTCTTCCAGAAAATAGAACACTTGTCAACTTATGAAACCACCATAACCTTGAAATCAAAACTAAATAAAGATAGTATGAAAAAGAGGACTACAGACCAATATCTCCTATGAACATAGATATAAGAATCCTCAAGAAAATACTGTCAAATAAAATTCAGCAATATATAAAAGAGCAATATACCACAACAAATGGGGTGTCATACTGGGAAGCAGGCTGGCTCAATATTAGAAAGTCAAGCAATGGAAGTCACAACACTGATGGTCTAAAAAAATTAAAGTTCATGATCACATCAGTTGATGAGGAAAATGCATTTGACAATATTCGGTGTTTATTCAAAATAAAAACTCTCAAGAAATATCCTCAATTTGATTAAGGACATTGTCAAAAGAACCATCTAAAGCTAACATTGTACTCAATTGTGAAAAAATATTCAATGGTGGAAGCCTGAATACTAAGATGAGAAACAAGGTAAGGATGTCCCTTTTCACTACTCAAATTCAGTATATTTCTGAAGGCCCTAGCTGATACAATGAAGCAAGGGAAAGAAAAGGCACACAGGTTGGAGTGGAAGAAATGAACTGTCCTTACAGGCAGTCAGCATAACTGTCTATGTAGAAAATCCCAAGGAATCTTAGCAACAATGACAACGACCACAACAACAAAAAACCCTCTAAACTCCTAAAACTTACAATTGAGTTTAGCAAGGCCACAAAGGTTACAAAGTCAACACATAATTTTTTTTGAATTTTTATAAATTATGAATGTATAATCAGAAACCAAAAATTTTAAAATCCCACCTACAATAGAGTTCCAAAATAAAATGCTTAATTATACATCTAACAAAACATGTGTAGAATCCTATGCTGAAGACAACAAAATACTAATGAAAGAACTCAAAGAAGGCCTAAATAAATGGAGAGACATACCATGTTCAGAGATTGGAAGACAATGTAAAAATGTCAAATAATCTTACAAATTTAACACAATTCAAATACTGTAGTTATAGAGAAGATGATTCTAAAATTTATGTGGAAAGGCAATGTAGCTAGACTAGTCATAATAAATTCTTTTATTTAAAAAGAATAAAATTGGATGAATCACAATATTCAAAATTAACTTTAATATGAAGTCATGGTCATCAAGACATTGTGGCATTGGCTAAGGGATAATCAAACTGATCACAGAACAGAATAAAAGTCCAGATATAAACCCATAGAAATGTAGCTAATTGATTTTTGATAAAGATTTTCATCTTTCCCTAAATTGAAAGCAATTTAGGGGAAGAAAGGATAGTCATTTCAGGAAATAGTGGTGAAACAATTAGACATCCATAAGTTAAAATTTAAAAAACCCAGCCTCAACCTGAAGGTCATACTTTATATAAAATGAACTCAAAATAGGTCATAGATCTAAATGTAAAACGTAAAGCTATAAAAATTTTTCAGAAATAAACATAGGATGAAATCTTCATGAGCTGGGGTGAGATGGAAGTTCTTGGTCATGACACCAAGAACATGATCTATTGAAGAAAAATATTTACAAATTGGACTATAAAAAATTTAAAACTCTTGCTCTGTGAAAGACACTATTAAGAGAATGAAAAGACAAACTACAAAAGGAGAGAAAATATTTGAAAATCACATATCTGATTGACAGCTTGTATTTAGAATACATATTCTTAAAATTGTCAAAACCCAAGGTTACATGTATTTATGGAAATTCTATTCAGACTCAGTAGAAACTGGGAAAAACTTGTATGTCTTCCTCTGAGTAAAATGAATAAACAATGGTACATCTATACACTGGAATAATATTCAGAAAACCCCCCAAACAAATTTTTTTAATTTAATTCTTATTCAAGTACAGTTTTCTGTTTTATATTTCCTGCCCTGCCCCCCCAGTGCTCCCCAATTCCCTCCCATTTCCACCCCCCACCTTAATTATTGTCCATGTGTCATTTATACTTATTCATGTGAGTCCCTCCCCTTTTCCCCTATGATTCTCTCCCCTCTCCTCTCTGGACCCTGTCAGCCTATTCTGTATTTGAGTGTCATTGGTTATATTTTGCTTGTTTGTTTTGTTGTTTAGATTCCTGTTAAAGGTGAGATCATATGGTATTTGTCTTTCACCGCCTGGCTTATTTCACTCAACATAATGTTCTCCAGTTCCATCCATGATGTTGCAAAAGGTAGGAACTCCTTCTTCCTTTCTGCAGCATAGAATTCCATTGTGTAAATGTATCATAGCTTTTTGATCCAGTCATTTACTGATGGGCATCTAGGTTGCTTCCAACTCTTGGCTATCATGAATTGTGCTGCTATGAACATCGGGGTGCATAGGTTCTTTTGGATTGGTGTTTCAGGGTTCTTAGGATATACTCCTAATAGTGGAATTGCTGGGTCAAAAGGCACATTCATTTTTAGTTTTCTTAGAAAGTTCCATACTATTTTCCATAGTGGTTGTACCAGTCTGCAATCCCACCAACAGTGAACTAGGACCCCCCTTTCCCCACAACCTCTCCAGCACTCGTTTATTTCTTTGTTTATGATAGCCATTCTGACTGGTGTAAAGTGGTATCTCATTGTGGTTTTAATTTGCATCTCTCTGATAGCTAGTGATATCGAGCATCTTTTCATGTGTCTCTGGATCCTCTGTATGTCCTCCTTGGAGAAATGTCTGTTCAAGTCCTTTGCCCATTTTTTTAATTGGGTTGCTCATCTTCTTTGAGTGGAGTCGAGTGAGTTCTTTGTATATTTTGGAGATTAAACCTTTGTCTGAGATATCATTGGCAAATATGTTTTCCCAAGCTGTTGCTTCTCTTTTTATGTTGATACTGTTTTCCTTAGCCATGCAGAAGCTTTTAATTTTGATGAGATCCCATTTGCTTATTCTTTCCTTTATGTCCCTTGTTCTAGGGGACATATCAGTAAAAATCTTGCTGCGTGGAATATCTGAGATTTTCCTGCCAATGTTCTCCTCTGAGGCTTTAATGGTTTCACGGCTTATATCTAAGTCTTTTATCCACCTTGAATTAATTTTGGTGTATGGTGTAAGTTGGTGCTCCAGTTTCATTTTTTTGCATGTAGCTGTCCAGTTCTCCCAACACCATTTGTTGAAGAGGCTATCTTTACCCCATTTTATGTTATTGCCCCCTTTGTCAAATATTAACTGACTGTAGAGATTTGGGTTTATTTCTGGGCTCTCTGTTCTATTCCATTGGTCTATGTGCCTGTTTTTATGCCAGTACCAGGATGTTTTGATTACAGTGGCCTTGTAATACAGTTTGATATCAAGTATTGTGATCCCTCCTCCTTTGTTCTTCTTTCTCAAAATTGTGGCTGCTATTCGGGGTCTTTTATGGTTCCATATAAATTTTTGAAATGTTTGTTCTATGTCTGTGAAATATGCCATTGGAACTTTAATAGGTATTGCATTGAATCTGTAAATTGCTTTGGGTAGTATGGACATTTTGATGATGTTAATTCTTCCAATCCATGAGCACGGTATATGTTTCCATTTGTTTGTGTCTTCCTTGATTTCTTTCTTCAGTGTTGTATAGTTTTCTGCAAACCCCAAAACAAATTATTGATAACTGTAACAACTTGGATGAATCTCATCCAAGACATTATGCTAAGTGAAAGAAGGCAGTCTCAAAGGTTTCATTCTGTATGATCCATTTCTATGGCATTCTCTAAAAAGGAAAATTATGGGGACAAAAAACAGTTGCCATCAGCTGTTGCATGTGCAAGTAGGAGGTGTCTATAAAGAGAGAGCACAAAGGAGGTTTTTCTGGAGGGGGAGTGGTAGAAATGTCTTATATTCCTGATTATGGTGGTGGTTACATGAATTGATACATACATGTGTTCAAATTCATAGATCTGCTCCCAGGCAAAAGTCAATTTTACTCTATGATGCTTAAAAAAACATAACCCTACTTTTAACAACACCAACTGTTAATTTTACTTCTATGACACTAGTACATCAGAACCCACTGGATATAGGTAGAGATGACTAATTCTGGAGATTTTTAGGTAATTGAGAGAAACACAGGTTTGCTATATCAAGCAGTATTGGGGGAAAGCGGGTCTGGTTAGTAAAGAGTCTGAATCATCCAGATTGACTGTGAATGGAATTTTCTAGGTTATTATACAAGACTCTGAGCTATCCATACTCTTACATACGAACACTTACATATTTTCAAAGCTCTTTTGCATGATTTACTACTGTTTCAACCTGAAAGAGTCTGCAATCTCCTAACACACAGTTCATAACCTCAAGGGAATCCCTTACATATCAGAAAATGCAAACATTGTTTTACTTAAAAACAATGTTTAAAATATCATCACTGATATGTAAAGTGTTAATTTTTTAATTTAAGTTTTAAAAATTTTGGTTATTATAGCAATAATAACTATTTATTCTTTACCTTGTGTATAAATGTTCCCCCCTACAGTGGCTGGAAAACAGGACTGTGATATGTTTCCACTTGTGGTTTTAAGAGTTGTCAGTTCCAATTACATTATTGTGGGGCTAGTTCAACTATAGCACATCCATCTAATGGCACAGAAAGAATGAGGATGCTTTAACATACTGATATGATCTCATATGTGTCATGCGTAAAAAAAGCGAACTTTCAATTGTAGGCATAATATACTATCTTTTGTGTATAAATGGAAGAAAGTTTATGCACTGTATTTACTTAAATTTGCTTAGACTATCTCTACTGGTGTTCACGGGTGACAGTTGAGATATATCAATGGTGACTATTTCATATCTCTCACATTTTGAGTCCTGTGAATGTATTGCCTATAACAAAAATAAATTAAAATAAAAATTATTCCCTTTTCAAGCAAATAGTATTTATGTATTTTTAATTGCCTGGAAAAAGAATAAAATAATTCAATTTGCTTCTTGGGACCCAACATTCTCACTCAACAGAAATGCACTGATGAATACATTTCTCATTGCACACAATTATTTGATTTTTTTCTTCACAAAAAGAATGTTTAGAGTGTGTAGGATTCTTTTAATGCTCTAATACCTTGCTATTCCAAGTATTTTTCAAGAACCGGTAGCAGGGGGAGCTGTCTAGAAATGCGGAATCCTTGTGCCCTACCCGAGACATCACAAATCAGAATCAGCACTTTGGCAAAATCCCCCAGGGGGATTTATGTGCACCTGCAATGTGAGAAGTACTGCCCCAGCAGGCAGCAGGAACACGTGCCTATAGCTCCGAGATATTAGGAAAATTGACGTTCCATGAGGGTACAGAGAGAAGGGTCACTGAGCAGGCTTTGGTGAAGTTTGTTAAAGAACCAAAGAGAATCTTAGAAAAAAACGTAGAATGTAAAGTCGAAAGGGAAATCCTAGCTCCTGGGTGTAAATAAAACTGTAATACATTTTAAATTTAATCTGTGAATAATCCAAGAATATAGAAATTATCATTGGAGACTCCCAAAGGGGTGCATTTATTAGCTGTTTCAAAAGCTGTCCAACTTTAAAAAGTCTTGATAAGAACCTATCCACTTTCAATCAAGTCTCCTTGCCTCTGGCCTTTCCCCCATCCTACCACCATTTATCTACCAGTAACGGATTTCTTCTCAAATGAGAGCCAAATCATGTCACAGCTGCATTCAACACCCTTTGGTGTCTGCCCTCATTATTCAGAGTAAGAGCCAGAGTCCTAATGCAGACCCACAAGACTACGCAATGCACTGACCTCCACAGTCACTTAACTACTCTCTTCTTGGCTTGCTCAACTCCAGCCATCTTGGCCTTACTGCTATTTCCTGAACTTGTGAAGCATCTCTGCTTCAGATCTTTGCATTTTTCCATTCCTATGATCCTCTTCACTCAGGTCTGTGCTCAAGAGTCATGTACTAAGCAAGGCCTTCCCTGACCACACCACAGAAAATGGCCTCTCACCACTCCTCTCTCACTCAGCTTTTTCCCAATAGCATTGATTACCATTTATCACACTATTTGTTTTTATTTACAGTATTTATTTTATTTTTAAAGACTATTTATTTTTAGAGAGGGGAAAGGAGAGAGAAAGAGAGGGAGAGAAACATCTGTGTATGATTGCCTCTCCCGCTCCCCCTTCTGGGAACCTGGCCTGCAACCCAGGCATGTGCCCTAGACTAGGAACTGAACTGGTGACCACTTGATTCACAGGCTGGCACTCAGTCCACTGAGCCACACCAGCCAGGGCTACACTATTTGTTTTGATTTGGGAGGGTTTGTTCCTCACTTCTAGAAAATAAGCTCCTCAAAGTTCAGGACTTTATTTTGATTATCGCTATATTGCCAGTGCCTAAAAGAGGGATCATTGTAATATGAATGAATGAACGAACGAATGAATGAATGAATGGTTCTGACATAGTCTACTTAGGCTAACATAACAAAATACCACAGGCTGGGTGGCTTAAAGAACAGAAATCTATTTCTCACAGTTCACTCTGCAAGCTGGAAGCTCACGTGCAGGCTAATTTGGTTCATGGCGAGGACCCTCTTCTTGGCTCACAGATTTAATCACCCAATGGTCACACTAGGAGTTAGGGCTTCAAATATGAATTTGAGGGGGACACAATTCAGTCCATAGCAGATCCCATAACCAGTTCACTCATACAATCATTAAGAAAATTGTCCCCTTAGGCTACATTTTAAAAATTCTCATCCCAGTTAAGGCTGCATTTAGTATTTATTCTTATGTATTTTCCCCTGAACAAAAATGCTGTAGCCAGGAGATGTCATCAGATATGATTTTCCCTGGTCTGTGTACGGGTGGCTCTGGACAGAAGTCTCTCACAGTCAACAGTAAGATGTCCCTGAACATGTATTTTTAAATAGTGAAGAAAAAACAAAGGCCAGGATATTTGTTGTAGCTAACTCTCAATGCCTTATCATCCTTGACTTGGGACTTGAGTGAAATATTACTTTATAAAATAAGGTAATTGCAGCTTCTCTGAAATGCTACATGCCTATACCACAGGGTAATGCAGAAATCTTTCCTGTTTGCCAATTGCTTCTGCAGTTGTGTAAGTATTAGGAAGAACCTATAAAACAAATACATTTAAGCAAACTTTGCCTCTCTTTTGGTGTTGTAAATCTCCTTACCATAGGAGTTGGGTTTCAACTGATCACTAGACTTATCTATGGACAAATATCAACATACAGATGCCCAGACTGACAAGAGCTCTCTTTCCTTGACCAAACTCTAGTCAATTCCTATTTTCAACAAGGCCTCAACCTTAGCCTGTAAAAACCACAGGCTGTCAGCATAAATAATTTCACCCATTCCCTGCCTCCTTACCCCATCTAGGAAACTTGAAAAAACACCAGCATGGTTTCTAACAGCTCAAGTCTGCATTGCTAGGATACCCACCAGCCTCCTTAAATTCCTACTTGAGAAAGTTCAAGATTGCCAGAAGAGTTTATTGTTCCTTCCAGCCAAAACCTGGTGATAGGCCCCTTAACCTCTTGGAAGAGTTATGCTTTCTTTGCTCCTCTGAGATGTAATTCTCTACTACCTACATTGGCTTCTCAAGAATCTTAAGGATCTTTCTTTGAAATGCAAACATTCAAGGATCTAACTTTCCCTCCCCCTCCCTGTGCGGGGGTGGGAGGGGGCTAACTTTGGTGGGTGCAGTGGTGCAGTGCTTTAACCTGCACCACTGCCTCCTGTTTTAAAAATATCAGAATTTTTCTGCTCCTCAGGATAAGTGCTAATTAACAAACTCAGAGAGCCTGGTCACATGGACCCTTCACCTCTCAGTGCCTTTTCTTTAGCATACCCAACTTTAAGGAATCTCTTGCTTTTGTTTTGACAAAGTTGACTTCTTTGCGCTGGGCCCTCCTCCTGCTGCAATAGTTATTACTGAATAAAAATCTATCCTTACTGCTTTAACTAGAGTCCAGATTTATTTGTCTTAGACCAGACCGAGCCCAGAGATTCTGTTTCAGTGGGCCTAGGGTGAAGTCTAGGTGCCAGGATTTTATCAAACATCCAAAGAAGAGTCTCGCAAATAAAAGCTCTACAACAGTCGTTCTCAAAGTTGGGCGTTTGGACCAACAGTATTATCACCTAAGAACCTGTTATGAAAAGGCACTTTAGAAGCTGGGCACCTGGAGATGTGTTGAGCACATTCATGAAAGTCCAGTTTTAAGTCCCGAAATGGTTCAGAAGGAGCCTTCCCAAAATGTGCCACTTTGGCATGTGGGCTGTTTTGAGCAAAGGCAATGAAGACCCAGCAGATTAAAAAACAGCAACAAACTTTTACTTCTCTTTTAACTGTCTAAAAGATTTTATTGGATTGGCTAAAAAGCCCGTTTAATGTTTTCCTTAAAATAAGGGACATTTTTCAGCCTGGCTGGTATGGCTCAGTGGGTGGAGTGCTGGCTTGCAAACCAGAGGGTCACCGGTTGGATTCACAGTCAGGGCAAATGCCGGGGGTCGTGGGCCAGGTCCCCCGTGGGAGGTATGCGAGAGGCAACCACACACTGATGTTTCTCTCCCTCTTTCCTTCCCTTCCTCTCTCTCTGAAAATAAATAAATAAAATCTTTATAAAAAAGACATTTTTTTTTGTTTGCACCAATAACTTTATTGATTTGGTTATTTTGAGTGTGTTGGCTATCTCCTATGCATTATAACATTGATTGTTCTCAGTTAATGTCCCCATTTGATCACTATCAACTTCAACTGGTCTACCTGACCATGGAGCATCATCCAGTGAGAAATCTCCAGCATGGAACTTCATAAACCACTTTTGACACATTCAGTCAGTCATGGCACCTTTTCCACACACTGCATGAACCTTTTATGTGTGTGTTTCAGTTGTGTTTTTACCTTTCTTGAAATAATAAAGCATGATATTTCAACAATGTTGCATATTTTCTTCCAGCTTAAATATTAAAATAGCTACACAAAAATTCACCAATTTTGGTAAGTTTTTTTAATGCACACTGATATGAGAGCTGTTACAATAAAATCTAATAAAATAGTTTCAAGTGAAGTTAATGACAACTAAGTTCTACTGGAGCAATCTCATGGAAGAAACCAAACAAATTTTTTGGCCAACCCGAAAGACAGAGGGCCTGGCTCAGAAAGAGCGTGATCCCCAGAGACAATCATGAAGAGTGTGGGCCTGGTGTGGGTAGCCTGTGGGGGCTTGGCATCATCTCAGGAGATCAAACTCCTCTCAGTGCTCGCTCTCTCTGCATGATCAATATTTGTTTATCAAACATTTGCTCTCCCCATTTCCTGAAAATCATCTTTCTCTGCACTGAAGTCCCAGACCCTACTCTCTTTCCCTTAGTTCAGGATGGCATAGAATCCTCAAATGCATGACTCTGCCAGTGGGTCTCCTGTTCCTATGGAGGCGTAGTGTGTATGTAATGAATTTTCCTCTCCTGTTAATCAGCTATGTCAGTTTAATTATTAGACCAGCCAAAAGAAGCTGGAAGGGTAGAGGCCCTGCTCCATATCTACTGAACACAAGACTCTGGGCGCAGTCTCAGTGATGTGTGCTTCAACACAATCAGGACTTGGTTAGTTCACCGTGACTTGGAGCCTAGTTATGTCAGTGAAAAGTAACCTGAAGAACATGTCTGCAAAATTTCTTACTCTGGCTTCAGTCCTTCCTTCTCTTTTTCCCACTGTTTTCTCTTAAAAATGAGAGTAAGAAGGCTTCCGATCCACCAACACTCTTGGAAACCTTCATTAATCTTGAAATTATAACATAACTTCTAAATGACAATGAAAAAAATTGACCATTGAAAAGAGGAAGTAAAATGTAGACCTTGTAATATGGATTCTCATTCTCCTCCCTGTAAAAATTGCTCAGTATTCTAAAATGTGCATTTTGGCTAACATTTTTGTAACTGAATATATGTTTCAGAGAAAAGGACTAGAAAGAAAAATGATGGTATTTTTATGAGATGGTATTTATATATTGCCTCTCTTTTCTACTTTTATAGTTAAAGATTAAGTATGTCTGATTCCAGAATGTGCAGCACTGGGCTTTTGTTAGCCTTTTTCTTCCCACTACCAGACAGCAGAAAGTGTGGAGGGACGCTGACACCCATCCTTCTTGAAGGAGAAGAGAAGATGCTTGAAAGCAAAAAGGAATTTTTTTTCTATTTTTTGCTCTAGCCAGTGACAGGCAGTTATGGCTCCTTTAATCACTTTATCTCACTTGCAAATAGAAAAACACACTCCACAAAAAGAAGTCTCTCCTTCTAGAAATATTTGTTTCAGGAAAAAAAATGGTATGAGAAAGCTTTGTCTTGGGAAGATATATTCTCTTGTTTTTCTAAGTTAAATAGTATGGCAAAATACAGGATATGGTAAATGAAAAAATTTACTGTTTTTTTAAATGCTGATTTGAGGATAATTTTTAAAATTGATTTTAGTAAGAGAGGAAGGAGGCAGAAAGAGAGAGAGAGAGAGAGAGAGAGAGAGAGAGAGAGAAAGGGAGAAGCTTTCAAAGTATAGAAAATAACCCTTAACTTTAGAAACAAATCTTGGCAAAAGAGATATCTCTTTGTATTTCTTCCATTAGGATTTTTATTTTGTAAACATGTACTAGTTTCTAGAGCCTTGCCTCACTTAATAGCAAACTGACAACATAATTTGGGGAGATGCCATTCTTCAAAGGCATCAACAATTTCTTTCCCATAAGAATTATCAGGCCCACTTTCTCTTCAAACAACCAAAGGCATCTGAATAAAATTTACTTAGTTTTTTATTTAAAAGCTTCCTTTAACTGGCTTTGAAACTCTTCAATAAACTGCCTGAGAATCTCAGATCTGAAAAACCATTGCCTCGTTTGTCTAAGCATTAAAGCCAGTGGGTTAAACCAGTCTCCCAGAGTCTGCCCCATCTCCCCTCCTCCCTGGCCTCCAACACGTTTTACATGACCAAGGTGAGTTCAGTTGGGAGATGTGGGGTGGTCTCCTGTTATTTCTTTGTACTTCTTTCCCCAGTGATATTATCTACTTACTCCACCTTGAAATCCCTGAGCCATTTCTACGAGGGTCGTTACTACACTTCATTAAGCAACTGGCCCTGTTAGCTAAAGCCTTAAAAAAAAAAAAAAGAAACAGTAGCAGCAAGTAACAATTTTAGTAAAATTAGTTAGCTCCAGTCTGAGACACAACTGTGAACTTACCATATTAAGAGTGGTGGGAGGTTGGAGGGAAAACTCTGACCTTTTTGAAACCTTGTGATTCTGCAAAATTCATGGATAGGAGAAGCTGGAGAAGAAATCTTTGACTTGTAAAAAATACACACACACACATGTGTGTGTGTGTATATATGTATTTGTCTATACACACTGCCTGCTTGCCTGCCTTTCATAAAGCCCTACATGCCACACTTCGTGGGCATGGGAGTATAAGTAAGAAAATGTACCCGTCTTCAAAAAACTGACAGTGGAGTTAGAAGGGAGGATTCGAACATGTAAAATAGTAATCAACTGTGAAGCAGGATGAAATAAGTAATAATATAGAGATAAATTTGTGAATAACTATAGGAGGAAAGAAGCAAGAGTGACCAACCATGGTTCTTGCTTGAACTGAGTTTTATGTAGCAGCATCCAGGAGTGGACAAACCCCAGGTTCAAACAAACACTCTCACCTGAGAAAGCAAGACCCGAGTGGAAAGGATTCAATAATACAATGTATATGAAAGTTTTTTGGCACGGGGTTTCAATTATTGACACAAGAAGCAGTTGGCATTTGAGTCGAGCCCTGAAGGATGAAATAAATTTAGAATGCAGAGAAGGGTATTCCAGGCTGAGGTAGCAGCCTGGAGAAACACAGGTGACAGTTTGCGGCTCAGGAGGGAAATGGGGGATGAAGAGTTGATGGTGTGCTTCCAACAACAGGTGCCTGGAGAGAGAAAATAAGATGTGGAAGTTTTGTTAGACAAATCCCTGGTAGCTTTGTGTAACATGCCGTGAAGTTGGGAGAAAACAATGAAAACGGTGGTTGTTTTTACCCCTCCCCACCTTCAGACATGTCATGATCACAGGTTCACCTGTGATCAAAAAGGATCAGAGTAAGGAAAGCCACATGTCCAACAAACAAGGACATGTTGGGTGGGGAGGCCCTGGTGTCCTAATTAAGGAATTGTGAAATAGTCCATTATACTCTGCTCACTCCAACCCCTCTCCTACTCCTACTGCCGCTATCTCTTCCTCAGGTACCGACACCATTAGCTCCACCCACATGTCTGACAACCTTCCTCCCCCACCACCTCCCAATGCTGGTGTCACCATCACAGCCACCAAGCACAGCAGAGGAAGCTCATGCGAGAGAGATATGTCAGACCATGCTGCACACTGTCCTGCCAGAGAATGCCCTGCTTTGCTCATTCACAGAATTGTGTGGAAAGGATACGCATCAGCTGAGGGACCCAGATGGTGCCTCATGCTCTGCAGGCGCTCCATAAATAACTATTAGACAAAGTTTTCATTGTTTCGGAGGTCTGGATTAAGATAAACTACCACTTTGTATTGTGTGAATCTTCCTATGTCAGTTTTTTCAACAAATGACATTAAGAACTTTAAGGAGCAATTTTCGGCATTGTCAGTTTTGAGCCTAAACACTGAAAAGTTTCTACACAGCCCTCATTACTATTTTAGTATTATGTGAAAAAAACCATAAAAGTTTCCTAATTATAAAGGTAAGGCATACATGTTATATAAAACTCAGAAAGTATCAAACACCCTCCCTTTCAAAAGCAACCCCCCCCCCAGAGAATAACCAGAATCACCCATTAGTTTCCTATTGTTACAACAAATTTCCATAACTTTGAACCTTACAGAAATCTGGTATTTTATAGTTTTGGAGCTCAGTAGTCTGAAGTGGGTCTCAATGGGCTAAAATTAAGATATCAACAGGCTCTGTTCATTCCAGAGAGCCTAGGGGAGACTGTTTCCTTGCCTTTTCCGGCTAGTCGAGGTCTGACCCCTTCCTCCATCTTCAATGCCAGCACCTTTGTTTCTCACAGGTGCTGGAGATTAGGATGTGGACATCTGGGGAAGGGCAAGGTGATCATTCTACCACACCCATAATGTCATATTCAGAAACAGTAGTCATACACACTTCATTATATGACTTCCTAATCTTTTTTTCAGTTCACATACATACAAATCTACACTATATGTAATAGACAGTTTCCCACTTTAAAGTGGGGCAAAGACCGTGTGGGGAATGGAATTTTCTGAGTAGCCAGACTGTTTTTTCAGTTTTCTGAACACCATGTTGGCCGTTCTCTGCTTTGAGCTCAGTTTATGATCAGTAAAGCTGCTTTGAGTGTAGTAGGTAAACACCGAAGAGTCAATAAATGTGGCCTCACCTGCTCCCTTTTCCCCATTCGGATGTCCCTGGAAGTGGAATGAATGTATTAGCGCATGCTGAATTAAGAGCTGGCTGAATTTACCAAGAACGTTTTAAAACTTCTGTTCTGGGAAGAAGCAGGATGGTTCCAACAAAAACAGGGGCCACCGCAGTAGTGAAGCATGGATATGTTCTCCCGTGTAACACAGCCTTGCATTAATCGTTCTCCAGCCCACCCAGTTGTGAAAAAGGAGAGAACTTGCTTACATACATATTCTAATCCTTTGTAGCTGGGCAACTATTTTCTTCTTCCCGCAGTGCCCTAAGATTACACAAATATAGAGAATAATACCCTTGATAGCAGATATTTTTCTCCTGGCAGGTCGCCATAAGTCACCACTGAAGATTTTTATAGGATTCTCTTCAACTGTGATTCTGTAGGTATGGAGTTGAAAGCAATATAATGATTCATGCTAGAAGAAATTTCAAAACGGCAAAATCTCTGAGTAATTACGTGAAAGCAAGAAAGTTACATGGAGTTTACTTTGGGTAACTTAATTACAACTGCAAGGCACATACTGTTTATTTATAGAGTACCTTTTTCCAAAGGATGGTAAATCACTAAATAACTATGTTGTCTTAAAAGAGAGGTAAGAAGAGGCATTTTGGTAAAGTCTATCTTACCTGATGATAAGGGAGAAGGGTCTCTCATTCCAACGGTGCCCTCTTTTTCCCCATTTTTGTCATCCCTGTAGACCCCTCCGATTCCAAACTGGTGAAAGGATGCATAGCAACTAAGTCCAGAGGTGAGGTGAAGAGTTATAGTAGTCACTCACTGTTTTAACCCAGATGTGACCTGACCTCTCCTTGTCCCTTGAAGTCTAGATAAAATAAAATCAGCTCCCCCTCCCGCAACTCCAAGGCTTGTTGCTGATTTCTAGAAATTACTAGGAAGTTTATAGTCTGAAAGTCACCCCTGGCTTCAGGCTTTTTATTTTCTCAGTTTATGGACTGTTTCAGTGTTTCACGTGATTTACTTCTGTCCAGCAATGTACTGACCCAGGTATCATACTCAGGCTCTTCCCTGGTTTGCAAACACACATGCAGACACACACACATACACACCACTCCCATGAGGTGGTTTGCATGGTAAACAGACTTTACTAAAGACTCTCCGTTTCCGTTTCTCTCTCTTTTTCACCTGGTGCCCTGTTTTAACGTCACTGTCAGTCCAGCTCCTCCTTCCTCTAGGAGGCAAAACAAATTCCTCTGGTTTTGTCATGCAGAACCAGCCAGCCATGGCTTTTACCAGAGGATCCCACAATCCTCCGGTGTTCACCTCCTCCAAATGGCATATGAGTGCATTTCCCCAGGCACTGTTCCCTTCCGAAGAAGAATTCTGGGGCTAGCTCTTAAGATCACAATTTTAGACCCGTATAACTCATTTTTCACCTCCAGTGTTTCAGTCCAGAGATGACTATTATTTCTGTTATTCAACAATATATTTTGCATGCTTATTGTATGCCAGGCATTATTGCTGAAGCTGGAAACCCAGCAAAGCATAAGACACAGTGCTGGCCCTCATCGAGTTTCATGCAGTCTCCTGCAGGAGAAATGTTTTCAACAAATAGTGATGTGAATAATCATTAACAACTTTGGTAATTACCACAAAGGAAGATTTCTGAGTACTATCTGGAGGGGCTTGGCAGAGACAGCACAGGGTGAGGGGTAAGGGAAGGCTTCCCTGACAATGTTTGATTTGCCCAGGATTAGAAAAGGCTGGTTTACTCCTAACTCAGTTCTTTTCTCTGCAAATTCTGCCTCTGAAGCAACAGCTAAAACAGGAAGGGTGACATATGTTGAGTTTCAGCCCTAAATTAACTGGTAATTCAAGGAACACTTACTGAGGAGCTTCCATGTGCCTGGTACTGTGCTAAAAGCATATGCCCCTTTTATGTAGACCAGAGTGGATGACAGAACATACACAAAAAATAAAGAAATGTGGTTTTCAGGTGGTATGAAGTAAAGCCACTGGAAAGCGGTGGCAGGGTAGGTGGTCAGAAGGACCTCATCAGGTTCAGAGGCCCGGAAGACGAGGAGTTTTTGAAGTGAGTCTGGCTAAAGGAAAGGGGTGCCTGAAGGTCCTGAGGCAGAAATGACACTGTTGTCTTGTGTGACAACAGAGAAAGGTTAGTGAGACTAGAGCAAGTGACAGGAAAAGGGGCAGGAGGCTCTCGGTGGGGAGCCAGAGTCCTGCTTAGGTCAGGTTTTGTGGGCCATGGGAAGTTCAAGGATCTTCCTTTTTAAAAAATTTCCAGCTCCCACCTCTTCTTTGGCAACCATCAGCTTGTTCTCTGTATCTGTGGGTCTGTTTCTGTTTTGTTTGTTCACTTGTTTTGTTTTTCTTTTAGGTTCTACGTATAAGTGAAATCATATGGTATTGTCTTTCTCTGACTCATTTCACTTAATATAATGCTCTCTAGGTCCTTTCATGCTGTCTCAAATGGCAAGATTCCATTGTTTTAAGTTGCCGAATAATATCCCACTGAAAATTTATGCCACATCTTTTACCTCTTAATGGACATCTAGGTTGCATCCATATAGTGCCTGCTACTGGTAATGCTGTAATGAACATAGTGATGCATATAGCTTTTCAATTTAGTGGTTTTGTTTTCTTCAGATATATGCCCAGAAGTGGGATTGCTGGACCATATGGCAGCTCTATCTTTAATTTTTTGAGCAATATCAATATTGTTTTTCACAGTGGCTGCCCTAATTTACAGTCCTAACAACAGTGCTTGAGGGTTCCCTTTTCTCCACGTCCTTGGCAGCACTTGTTTTTGGGGGGCTTTTTTTCAAGAGTGAAATCAAGTAATCAGTAGGGGAGTTACTTATTTGACTTATGTTTTAAAAAATCATTCTGTGTGCAGGATAGAGAATAAGTTGTTCATCACAGTGTTTTATAATAAACAACCTTAACATCTATTGATGTAGAATTGGCTAAAGTAAATCATAGTATATCCATACAATGGAATACTATTGGAAACGGTGCATGTCAATATGTTGACATGGAAAAAGGTCTGTATTATAGTAACTGGGAGGGAAAAATCAGGTTACAATATAATAAATATAAGGAAAAGTCGGGAAATACATAAACAAGAGTGTGTATATTGTTTATCTCTGGGTGGTGACAATATAAAATTTCCTCTTATTTTTCTGCTTATACCTATATTTTCTAGTTTTTCCACTGGTGGAATAAAAATAAATTCATGAGACATAAGATTAGAATATGGCCTGACAGTAATGTGGCATTTTCATTTACTGAGAAGTGTATTTATAGCTTACTTCAAAACTTCATGTTTTGAAACACCACATTTCAAATGTATTCATGAAATTTATAATGAAAAACTGAAAGTGTGATCGCTTTAGGTATTATTCCTTAAAATTAATGTTCATAGTATTTCTCTTTCTTCTGCACATGTTATTGTCTTCAATCACACATTTTCTTAGATTCAGTGTCATGTTCTTTCCCAAGTCCTGACTTTTGGGAGCACCTCTATGTTGCCTTGCTTTATTTTTTGAGTTAGGATTAGGAGAACATTTCTATTACTGTTCCACTTAAAATTTCCAGTAGAAGCAATTTGAAGAATGGGAAACTAAGCCTCAGAGAAACACAGGGTCCCGCACAAATAATGCCCCTGTTTTATCACAAAACCTTGCATTACAAGACCATAAGCATGCAATTCTGTAACATAATCCTATCACACTCAAGCACGACACTTTAGGCAAAATGTTCAAATTAAAACTATTAATTATTACACCCATATTATTATCCTTCCAACCACACTCAAGCAGGCATTATTTCAGCCAGACCCTGTATATCTGAGTTCCTAGTACCATTGTTGCTCTATTTGTTGTTTCTCTATTTTTGGTCTGAGAGCATTGGGTAATTCTAGATTTACACTTAATTCTTTCTGTTCAAAGGCTTCGCCATTGGGTAAAGTTTTAAGTCACTCAGATATTAACTGTTCAACAACCGTAGCACATCTGGCCAGTACTTACAACTCTGTGATTACGGCGGCATGGGGTGAAGTTCCCTGCAACTTGGTTTTTCTCAACCCCCTTTGTTAAGTTTGAAGGAATCCTTTGAATTTTAAACTTTTATGGGGTGTTTTACAACAGAAATTCACTGTAAATGCAATCAGATTTTTGGTTTATATGCTTCCAAAAGCTGAAGGTTATTTTTTTTCTTGTTGCTGTTCATTACAGTCTTTTTGGAATGATTTTTCTGTCACTGTTACAGAAAATAACTTGGATTTCTGAGATCGTCCAGTACTCTGTATCCATAGCAATTGTAAATAAACTATGTAGAAAATATACAATTTACTAATCATGCTAAAGGAAAAGTATAAATAAAAAGCAATTTTTTAAAGCTAGGAAGCTTTTATACCTTTGGATGCGGTAGCCATGGAGATAACCTCTCCATTAGACCAAAGTGTTTGGTCATTTGCACCTGTTTCTGTAAAGACCAGTCTTTTTTTACAACGCAGCTATGACTGTATTATAATTTGTTTGTGCAGGCTATCAAACTCTTTGAAGGCAGCTTGCTTTCTTGTTCTTCCTTATTTATTTTTTTTGCAAACCATGCGCTATACCATGTGCAATAAAGGCACATACAGTTCAGCTCACATAATCACAGTGATAAATTCTGACTTTAGTGGACTATGAACTAATCATAGTCATGAAATTTATTTATATTATATTTTAAGCAACCATGTTTAACAAAGAAGTACATTACTAGACCGCTTACCCATGGAAATGCTATGCCTTTGGTTCATCTCAGAACCTCACGGTAACCACTAGCAGTTTTAAATTGTTTTACAATTTCTAAAGTTCCTTCACATCCATCATGATAAAGTGTTTCCAGAGATGTTATTAAACTTTAGTTTGTAGATAAGGTGGTGTGTGTGTATGTCTGTATATGTATAATTTAATGAAAACCTAACTTTTTAGCTACCATAGCCAGTTTTAAAGATCATGTGATCAGCACGGGAGTTTTGACCTGCTCCGTTTCCGACCTGGGCCGGTTCACCCCTCCTTAGGCAACCTGGTGGCCCCCTGCTTCCGGGAGGTCACCATACTGATGCCGAACTCAGTGCGGACACCCGATCGGCATAGCGCACTACAGCCCAGAACTCCTGGGCTCAAGTGATCCTCCAGCCTCAGCCTCCCGAGTAGCTGGGACTACAGGCGCGCGCCACCAGGGAGGCAGGGAGGATGGGGCGGGGGGCCGGGCAGGGTTGGGAATATAAGACAGAAAGCTGTACTTGAACAAGAATTAAATAAAAAAATTATTAAAAAAATAAAGACCATGTGATATAGATTCACTATGCTTATAACTGCTGATGAGCAAAACAACAACTTAGCAGGTTTTTAATCTAATCAGTAAGCATGTATTGAAGAACTTCTCTTTGTAGGCACCTGCCTGGAACTTGAGGGATATAAATACAATTAAAGTTAACTTCTGTTTTCAAGAGACTTGCAATAAAATACTTTTTAAACAACTAATCACAACATGAAATGGAGTGAGAAGTATTTAACAGAGGTATGCTTATGGAAATAAAGAGGAAAGAACAATGAATTTTGACAATAAAGGTCAAGGAAAGTTTTACAAAGGAGTGGAATTGGTCTAAGTCTTAATTGAACAACAAACAAACAAAAAATCTTACCAGAATTTTCCTTCAAAGAAATCTCCTTAGGAGACTATATATATTTTCATTTCAGCAATATGACGAGTCATCAAAATATCTCAGAAATTGCCTCTAGATCCTTTTTCTGAGTCACACTTTGCTTTTTAGTATGCTGCTCACTGCGCAGCTCAAGCAGAGACAGCCTTTCTCCCTTCGGAGGTCCTGACGCTTGTCTTGAGCCTGGGACGTCCTGGCTTCTCATTCCATTTCTTTGCGATTTATGGAAAGCAGCAGAGAGGAGGAGTGCTTCTGGCAATTGGTAGACCTTTAAGGGACTTGCTTTTGTCTATCCTGAGCCTAGTGACCTGTCAAAGTTCAGAAACAGTTGATGTGAAGAAGGCAGGCCTGATTCAAGGAAAAATATTTAATCTTGGATAAAATATGATAAGAATATATTCAGTAACGTGTCAATGGAGAGCTCAGTCATTTTCTCTAAATTTAACTTTAGGGAAATGACAACAGAAAGAAGATCTGCTATTATTTTGCATACAATTAAAACAAGCTAGTCTTCTCAGAGAAACTCTTGTTTTAAACTGGGAAATGGGACAAAACCTAGCTACCCAAACTCGATGTTAGATATGTGTCTCACTATGCCACCAGGGGATGGGAAAGGTTTTTGTTTTTTGTTTTTGTTTTTGCTATTAATCCATAGAAGACCAAAGGGCACATTTAAAATAAATTGAGAGTATACTTTAATATCATGGAAAGTACAGTAAGGAGAGTGGAAAAGAAGGAGTAGGTAAATAAAAGAAATAGGGACAGTAGGAGGGAGAAGAAAAGATAAACAAGTAGGTAAATAAAATAGGAAGGAGTTAAGCAGTAGAGGAAGAGAGGAGAGAGAGAAACTATAGTATACGGAAGAAACAGGCTCACATTGAGGATGTTACAATTTTATCATTGCTTTTAAAATTGCTAACCTATATAGGACCTTCAAGCTTACTTATACTATTGTGAATGGGATTCCAACAAAAACCCACAATGGGGGAAACATTTCCTGGGATAATATTTGTCGAAGTGGGTTTTGAACCTGATGTTCTTGAGGATGTTGAGTCCTTGGGTCAAATTTGATAATTTCCATTTGGTCCTAATCTTCTACAATGTTAACATAAGCATGTCGTGAATCATCAGGATGACCTCTTTATAACAGAATGGTGTCCAATAACTTCATGGCAATGTTTACTTTTATATGTACTTGGATAATTGTAAGATAGCATGGGGGTACTCTAATTCTCATGGGCTAATGATAAAAGAGTAGTGGTCAAAGTAGTAAATCACGTATTTGTTCTAAGTGAAGGTCAAATGAGTAATTCTGTGCCTATAAGAAGAATGACATTTGAATAGGGGAAAGGAGTGGGAGACGAATGATCTCTGAGGGAGGTCACCAGGAGCAGGGACACCAGGGTCCTAAGAGAGCCCACCTTATAGGCGGGTACCACCTTCCTACTGCAAATGGCATTTTGGTTTCAGCAAAATGGCAGATTCCGTCTCATTAATGTTGTTAATTTGAATTGTATTCACTTTTCTAGTTTTGTTGGTATTTACTTTGCAAATTTATTTTCAATTGTATGAAGGCCATAAGTGTAAGATATTTATAACTTGTTTTATGTTTTTTTACATTTTAAAATAATAACAGAGTTAATACAAATCATGGCAAGTCTGTGAGTCTGGAGGATTCTTATATTTTAAAAGGTATTTGTTCATTATTCAAGTTTGAGAAACTGCTCTAAATTATAACGGGAGATCAGTATTGCCTCAGTGGCTAAATAATATCAAACCAAGAATATTAAACTATAAAGTTCTATAAAAATTGAAATATGTTTAACTATTGGCTTTTACTATTACTTCATAGGCATTTTGTATTCATATCCAATTACTGTTTGGGGGCAATGACTCTTAATATCTTTGTTTTAATTTTTTTCTCCTTCTAGTAGATCTGAAAAATTGTTAGTGATAAAAAGCACTGACTGTTTAAAATGTGCCTTAGCTATTTCAATAATATTTATTAAATGGAAAACATTGTCAGGCAAAATAGTTACATAAATTTATATATACTTTTTACCACATATATAAATACTAAGATATGTTTACATAATATTTACATATAAATATAAATATATGTATATTTTACATAAACTAATTATTATTGATGGATCAATAGATAGAGACAGATATGACATGGTTTTAGCCTTGAGAAGCTCAAAAATTATAGCAGGGGAATCAGTGTGAAAAGCTAACAACAAACAATGGAAATTCTGCTATAATAGATATGTGCAATGAAGCAAAGAGGAGGAAAACAAGGAATTCACTTGTATTAGGACTTACTACTTTGTGTTGTAAACTAGGATTTTCACATTCCAGAGTAAGAGGAGAAGGTGCATAGGTTTTTTTTCCCAGTGTTATTGAGATATTACTGACATAAAACATGTGTCAATTTAAGGGATACAGTGTGATGGTTTGATACACATATACTGCAAAAGGATTACCACAATAAGGTTAGTTAAGACCTCCATCCTGTGTAGGTTTTTTCCCCCCAATTTTTTTATTTAATTATTTTTCAAGTACAGTTTTCTGTCTATTATTCCCATTCCATCCCACCCCCGTGCTCCCCCCTCCCTCCCATTTCCATCCTTCTCAGTTGTTGTCCATGTATCCTTTATATATGTTCCTCTAAATCCCTCTCCTATTTCCTCTGAAATTCCCTCCCCTTTCCCCTCTGGTCACTGTCAGCCTGTTCTCTATTTCAGTGTCTTTGGTTATATTTTGCTTGCTTGTTTGTTTTGTTGTTTAGCTTCCTGTTAAAGGTGAGATCATATAGTATTTGTCCTTCAACACCTGGCTTATTTCACTCAGCATAATGCTTTCCAGTTCCATCCATGATGTTGCAAAAGGTAGGAGCTCCTTCTTTCTTTCTGCTGCATAGAATTCTATTCTGTATGTGTACCATAGTTTTTTGATCCATTCATTTACTGATGGGCACCTAGTTTGCTTCCAACTCTTGGCTATCATATGTTGAGCCGCTATGAACATCGGGGTGCATAGGTTCTTTTGGATTGGTGTTTCAGGGTTCTTAGGATATACTCCTAATAGTGGAATTGCTGGGTCAAAAGGCAAGTCCAATTTTAGTTTTCTTAGAAAATTCCATACTGTTTTCCATAATGGTTGTACCAGTCTGCAATCCCACCAACAGTGGACCAGAGTCCCCTTTTCCCCACACCCTCTCCAATATTTGTTGTTTATTGCTTTGTTTATGATAGCCATTCTGACTTGTGTAAAGTGCTATCTCATTGTGGTTTTAATTTGCATCTCTCTGATAGCAAGCGATATTGAGCATCTCTTCATGTGTCTCTGGATCCTCTGTATGTCCTCCTTGCAGAAGTGTCTATTCAAGTCCTTTCCCCATTTTTTCATTGGGTTAGTTGTCTTCTTAGAGTGAAGTTGTGTGAGTTCTTTGTATATTTTGGAGATTAAACCTTTGTCTGAGGTATCATTGGCAAATATGTTTTCCCATACAGTTGGTTGTCTTTTTATTTTAATGCTGCTTTCTTTAGCTGGGCAGAAGCTTTTTATTTTGATGAGATCCCATTTGTTTATTCTTTCCTTTATATTCCTTGCTCTAGGGGACATATCAGTAAAAATGCTGCTGCGTGAAATACCTGATATTTTCCTGCCAATGTTCTCCTCTAGGACTTTAACGGTGTCACAGCTTATATTTAAGTCTTTTATCCACCTTGAATTAATTTTGGTGTATGGTGTAAGTTGGTGCTCCAGTTTCATTTTTTTGCATGTAGCTGTCCAGTTC
This sequence comes from Sturnira hondurensis, assembly GCF_014824575.4. NCBI lineage: Eukaryota > Metazoa > Chordata > Mammalia > Chiroptera > Phyllostomidae > Sturnira > Sturnira hondurensis. The sequence goes on from NW_028082759.1 coordinate 34,186,166, forward strand.
TCCCAACACCATTTGTTGAAGAGGCTATTTTTACCCCATTTTATGTTACTGCCCCCTTTGTCGAATATTAATTGACTGTAGAGAGTTGGGTTTATTTCTGGGTTCTCTATTCTGTTCCATCGGTCTATGTGCCTGTTTTTATGCCAGTGCCAGGCTGTTTTGATTACAGTGGCCTTGTAATACAGTTTGATATCAGGTGTTGTGATCCCTCCTACTTTGTTCTTCTTTCTCAAAATTGCAGCTGCTATTTGGGGTCTTTTATGGTTTCATATAAATTTTTGAAATGTTTGTTTTATGTCTGTGAAATATGCCATTGGTACTTTAATAGGTATTGCATTGAATCTGTAAATTGCTTTGGGTAGTATGGACATTTTGATGATGTTAATTCTTTCAATTCATGAACACAGTATATGTTTCCATTTGTTTGTGTCTTCCTTGATTTCCCTCTTCAGTGTTGTGTAGTTTTCTGCATACAGGTCTTTTACCTCCTTGGTTAGATTTATTCCCAGATATTTTATTTTTGTTTCTGCTATATTGAATGGGATTTTTTTCTTGATTTCTGCTTCTGCTGATTCATTGTTAGTATACAAAAATGCCTTTGATTTCTGAATATTGACTTTGTATCCCGCTGTTTTGCCAAATTCATTTATTAGTTCAAGCAGTTTTTTGGTAGAGTCTATAGAATTTTCCATGTACACTATCATGTCATCTGCAAACAATGACAGTTTTGTTTCCTCCTTTCTGATTTGAATGCCTTTTATTTCCCTTTCTTGCCTAATGGCTGAGGCTAAAACTTCCAATACTATGTTAAATAGAAGTGGTGAAAGTGGACAACCTTGTCTTGTTCCTGATCTTAGTGGAAAAGCTTTTAGTTTTTGCCCATTGAGTATGATGTTGGCTGTAGGTCTTTCATATATGGCCTTTATTATATTGAGGAATGCTCCCTCTATTCCCACTTTGCTGAGCACCTTTATCATAAATGGGTGTTGTACCTTATCAAAAGCTTTTTCCGCATCTATTGATATGACCATGTGGTTTTTGTCTTTGCTTTTGTTTATGTGGTGTATTACATTTACTGATTTGCGGATATTGAACCATCCTTGCATCCCTGGGATGAATCCCACTTGGTCGTGGTGTATGATCTTTTTGATGTATTGTTGGATGTGATTTGCCAATATTTTGTTGAGGATTTTAGCATCTATGTTCATCAGCGATATTGGCCTAAAGTTTTCTTTCTTTGTTGTGTCTCTATCTGATTTTGGAATTAGGATGATGCTGGCTTCAGAAAAAGAGAGATCGTCCTCTGTGGCAGACGCCCCTGTCGCTAGGCGCAGGCGGAAGCCTCTGGGCCCCGACCGCTATGGCAGAGCGGCTCCAAGGTCTTTATGCGCCGGCCAATGACTGCCGTCCTGCCGCCGCTGCCACCACTGCCGCTGTTGCCCTTGACTTTCCTCAGGGTTGCCAGGCTCCCGATGAGTTCTCTGTGACAGATGCCTCTGTTGCTGGGCACAGACGGAAGAAAGCTTCTGGGCTCCCACAGCTGCAGCAGCCGAGGCTCCAAGGTCTTTACGCGCCGGCCAATGGCTGCCGCCGGCCTGGTCGCCTCTGTCCTTACTTGCATCCCTGAGACCCCAACGACCTGTAGCTGTCTGGTTTGTCACTATCTCTGGCTTCTTATTTTCATAAATGCTGGGGAATTGTTGGTTGGGGAATTGATTGCGCTGTTCTTCAGTAAATCTGCCAGGATTTTCTCCCAGGGGTACGAGAACTGGAGTCGCTCCATCCTACTCCGCCACCATTTTCCCGTTCGTCCTCTGTAGGGTTTTAAAATTTACCTCAATTTGCAAACAGGCCCACAATAGTGTTGAGAATGTGATAGAAGAATTTTCAACATACAATAGCAATTACATAAGGTACCAAGGAAATGTTGAAATGTCTCCTACTCCACAAACTATAATTTTATTGTTTTATTGTTTTACATAAATAAAATATAGTGAATAGCATGATGCATTAGACATATGTGTATTTTTTCAATAATTTGTGAATTTAAAAACTGTACCTTCTACGTGCATTTGATTTTTTCTAATGAGAAATCAAAAATTAATAATGACTATTACCTCAAGGAAATTATACCCTCTAAGGGAGGTCAAATATACTCAATTGACTACAATTCACAGGAGTTGGTGTTACATGTTCTAAGAACTATATAACCAAATATGAAAAAGTTCAGAGAAAATGTTTAGTCTGGCTATCGGGGTTGACTTTCTGGGAGAATATGGGTTTGAGCTTGGTCAAAAGGAATAAGTGGCATTTGTATGGGTGGCATTCACAGAGAGAGAGGGCGAGTGTTCCAAATGTGAGAATCCTTTGAATCCTATGAGCTCGTTTGCAGAAGTGGGAAAGGGTAAGTCATATTTCAGAAATAGTAAGTACTCTAGCTTGGTTTTCTGTACCTGTGGCACAGCTGTGGGAGATAACTTTCAGAAGACATATTAGCAGTAGGTCATAGGTGGCCTGAACCTCAGGAAAACAAAGAGTTGTGCAAATATCTACTGAGGGTTTGTAATATCTTAAGGGTTGGAATTCAAAGGTGAATGAGATGAAGCTTGTGACCTTGGCAACTCAGACACGCAATCCTTGATGCCTTGGAGACAGGTCGTGATTATAAAATGTGAGGGTACATGCTGTGATAAAAAATAAATGCCAAGGGTGATGGGAACAATCAGTGGGGGAGTCCGAGAAAGCCCCCAGGAGGAGACAGTAGTGTAACTGGGTCTTGACAAATGAGTGTAGAAAAGAGAAGAACATAATCTTTCTTTTGCATACAACGTCTCAAAGACAACAAAGAGCTGACTTAGTCCGAGTGTGGTGGGTCCCGGTTGAGTTGAGGAACAATTATTGGAAGTTGAGGCTGGAAAGAAGGACGGGGTCAAAATGAGAAGGGCCTTGTAGATTGTGGTAAGGAATTTGGATTGAAGTATTCAATTTTTTTGGTTTGTGGCACACCACATACTAGAATTTTTAGCAGGACAATGGGAAGGATTAATGGCCTGGAGACACTAAGCCAGCAGCACTCACAGCACAAGCAATTGTACAGTGTAGTTACGGTCTCACAGTGTCTACAAAACCATCCATACTGCATTACTTCATTGTTCACTTGGTTGACCTTCAGCAGGTTTCTTTGGAACAGAGCTTTTTACTCCCAGAGAGTGCACTCTTGAATACTCTGAGGCGATGTTCTCACAAGCTCCAGTTAGCACAAGACAGTTCCCTTGGTGCAGGCTGGATATTGCTCTAAGCCTCTTTCCTCATACTTGTAGCAAGTTGCACTCTAACACCCACATGCTGCTTGGCATTCTGTTTGACAGAGGCTACTGTTAAAAGTTTGAATACTGGCAATACCATAATTTACCTATTGATCAAAAGGTGGTAAGATGTTTGCAAAGCATGCAAAGTATAGCGGCAGAGGGCTTTGCTTTAACAGATAAACACCATTGCTGAAAGACTTTTAAGCAGGTAGCCCCTATGACCAAAGTGATGATATGGGCCGATGAACTAAACTGCCATGTGTAAAATGGGTTGGAGGGAGAGGCTGGGAGCTCGGAGACCATTTCAGAACTGAAGTTTCAGTAGAAAGGGAGATTAGGGGCCATTTTATTAAAGAAATACAGGATTTAACAATTGTTTAGGTAGAGAAGGAGTGTCGTGGTTGATCTGATATTTTTATACCCGGGTGAACAGAAGAATATCCATGCTATTAACAGAAATTCAATAGTTAGGGATAATGGCTATCTGGGATTACATGAAAAATCTGGCTCAGGGTAAATGAGTTTTAAATGGCAGTTATAAATTAGCCACAATTAGTGATGTCTTTAGAACATTCTTATCATTGTAGTAAATACCTGGGGAAAGTGAATATTGCCCAATATAGCAATTCAGTGTACTCTGGCTTTTTACTTTTAGTGTTTTATATGTAACTTCCTTTAAATGTAATCTTTTAAAAAGCTGATTTACCTATACTTTTTTTGGAGCCCATTAATATAAAAATGTGGCTAATCAGTATAGGCCTTAAGAAGGAATATTCTGAGGGCTCTACCTCTGGGGAAGTGGGCATGCCTCTAAACTGCTACTTGTCAATGTAGGGATTTTAAAGTTTTTAAAATTTTAATTGTTGTTCCAGTACAGTTTTCTGTCTTTTACTCCCATCCCAGCCCCACCACTGCCCCCCCCCAAGCAATCTTGGGGAGGGGATTCTTGGGGATTTTAAATCTTGGGGATTTTACTTTAGTAAGTCTACTTCTCAGAAACACGTCTGTAAGTTCATTTCCATGGTTCCTGCCTTTACACTCTGGGGTGGGGCATATGCAGACATGTGTAACACAGAACACAGAAAAGTACCAGCCTCTAGTAGGGAACCTTTAAGCTGGTGGTAACTAGGTGACTCTAATTTTTAAGGCCTATTATTTCTTTCACTACAAGTGAGGAAGTTAAAAAACTTTCACTAGTTAGTTATTTCCCCATCTTGAAAAGACGGAAGCAAAACCACCAGAAGAACCCAAACCACAATTTAGTGGACCCACACACAACTTGCGTGGCTGGGTAAAAAAAAGAAAAATAAAGGCTTTTTTTAATGATACATAAGAAAACTCCACAGTCTTCTGGTCAAGATGGAGACATAAATAAACACAGCTCACCTCCTCTCACAACCACAGCAAAAATACAACTAGACTACCAAACAAATATCACCCAGAATCATCAGAAAACTGAGTTGTATGGAAGTGTGACAACCAAGGAATTAAAGAAGTCACATTCATGTAGACAGGGAGGAGGAATGGAGATGCTGAGACGCCCAGAAGCGCAGAGGTGGGGAGACATGGAATGGGTGGTCCCATACCCAGGTGTGGTGGATAAAAATTAGGAGGGACACCTTGGAAGCAAGGAATCCCAGCCCCACACTAGACCACTCAGCCCAGGGTTCCAGTCCCAGAGAGATAAATTCCCATAACTTTTGGCTGTAAAAACCAGTGGGAGGTGGGGTGGCAGAAGAAACTCTGGAATTCTCAGGAATCTCATCTTAAAGGGCCCAAGGTGAATTTAGGATTTATACAGACTCACTCTTTCTGGGATTCAGCACAAGGGCAGCAGCTGGAAGGGCATCTGTGGCTGCCTACAGGGAGAGATTGAAGTATCTGGCAGCAGGGTGAGTGCCAGGGGAGAGCTTCCTCCTGGACAAAACTCCGGAAGATAGGCAGCATCATTGTGCCCTTTCTGAGCCCTCCCCCACACAGAGCCACAGAACAGTGACACTGTATTGGAGACTTCATCAATCTTGTTCACACAGGTTGCCCTGCCCTGGTGATTGCTTATGGCTCTGCCCCATCCAATGTACAGGTACACTTTTCTATAACAGGCCATGCTACTAAGACAGGGAGTCAAAGCAGCTCCACCTAATACATAGAAACAAACACAAGGAGGCTGCCAAAAAGAGGAGAGAAAGAAATATGGCCCAGTGAACAGAACAAAATATGAACAGAACAAAACTCCAGAAAAAGAACTAAATGAAATGGAAATAAGCAATCTATCAGATGCAGAGATCATAATACTGTTATTAAGGTGTTCAAGGAACTCATTGGTTACTTCAACAACATTAAACAGACCCAGGCAGAAATGAAGGTTATACTAAGTGAAATAAATAAAAATGAAAAAAGAAGATCAAACTTATGAATACTTAAACTGGCAATAAATTCAAAACCATCAACAACCAAATCTAAAAAACAAACTAAGCAAACAAGCAGAACAGAAACAGAATCATAGAAATGGAGATCATTTGGAGGGTTATCAGCTGGGAGGGAGAAAGTGAAGAATGGGGGAAAAGATACAGGGATTAAGAAGTACAAATTGGTAGGTATAGAATAGACAGGGGGATGTTAAGGATAGTATAAGAGATGGAGTTGCCAAAGAACTCATATGTGTGACCCATGGACTAAGGGGCGGGGATTGCCAGAATGAACGGGGGGTACTAGGTAGAGGGGGCAAAGGGGGAAAGCTGGGACAACTGTAATAGCATAATCAACAAAATACATTTAAAAAAAAAGAAAACTCCACAGTCAGAAGTTCCAGATTTCCCTAGGTGCTGCAATGATGTCTTTGTCAGTGGTCCTCATTGCATTACCCAGGTACACAAGATGGCACAGGGGGCATTTCATTGACATTCCTGCCATTAAATCAGTTTGCAGCACACAAAACATCAAAATACACATGCTTGACAGTCTGGGACTATAACGGTATTCCCTGAAGAAACTACCTGGAGAAAAGGACCCTGCCTTGCAGAGTAAAGGAGGTGGGTGGGTGAGAAGGGATGTTGAAACTGGAGACTTGTTCCCTTTTCCTGAGTAATTTTGTTTTCAAAAGCACTTGCACCTCCTCCTTTCATCCACTGCTGAACCCCAGGTTCTCTAAATAAACTATCTGATTACTAAAGGCTAGTGGTTCAACACAATTGCACTTTTTCCTGGCCCCTGAGCTATCAGGAAGGCACTTGTAGAGTAAGAGTAACAGTTTGACATATGAAACTTTAAAGTAGAAGGCATGTTCTTCCAGCTTTGCAGTAAAAAGGGCAGATGGATGCTATTGGCAGTGACCAACATGAAGACTTGACATTGGTCATTCCCCCATTTCCCACTTCTCTGTGTCAGTAGTAGAAGCAGCACTGAATCCTGGGTCCGGCCTCTGGGGATTATCTACTCTTCCCAGAGTCCAAGATACAGATCAAACATTCTGGTTTGAGGCTCAACGAGGGCAGTGCAATACATCTGACAAAAAGTAGGAGGAGAATCTATATCTATATCTATATCTATATCTATATCTATATCTATATCTATATCTATATCTATATCTACATCTACATCCTCATCTACATCTACATCTACATCTATATCTAATCTTCTTTTCTCCAAATGCCAGGAGACTCATCTTTCCTCTTGTGTGGCTTTGATTAATGGTATTTCCATGGCGCTAGTTTCCTACTTTTCAAATGTAGGATAAAATTAAAGCAGATTAAGATAAAATAAAACAAACAATGTTCTCTCTAGCCATTCCAAATCTTGGAATGTTCTGGCAAAACATCTGGCTTTTTTAAACTTTCCACACAGACTGAGCCCTGGAGCCAGGGCGTGAGGGGAATGATGCTGCTTGGAGCCCAAACCTGTCATACCGTTTGGGCCTCACAGGTCACCGTGAGGGCTGGATCTGCCTCCTTTGTTTAATAGGGGTCCATTTCTAGCAGGAACTCAACAGTGCCCACAGACTATCTGAAAAATAAGATGTGTATTTCAACAATATAAATCTGATTTCAACCATTAGAGCCTTGCTGTTCTGTTCTTCATCTAAGTATGAAGGTTTGGCTAGTTTTGAATTGAGTAAAGTAAGTAATTCCTTCTTTCTCTACCATTTGGACAGGAGGAAGGATGTGGTTCTTGTGTAGCTCATTAGTGGGGTAACTGGCTTTCATCTTGTAAGACAACTGGTTGCCTTTGGCTAGAGAGCTGTGTATTGTTTTATAATGTCTTCACTTCTGGGTTTTCTAACAGCTGCTTCTGTTTGCTATTTTGCATTTTCTCAATTTCCCTTCATCATCTCAAAACCAAGTAAGATTTTATTTATTCATTTATTTTTTCAGCTTACTAATGTACTGCCATACCTCCTGGCTGCAAAAAGATTATAAAATTACTAGGAAAACTTTTTAAAATTAATGGAAGTTTTCTTTTCCCAGCTTACAATGGTCCAAAAAAAAAATCTTACTCAAAATCTCGAAATGTGGAGTTAACCTTGAATTCTTAAGACTAGAATACATATACTGTGGACTAAAGAATGCTTTAAAAGTTGATTTTTTCTTGAAGTCTAGCAGTTAACCTGGTTATGCTGGCCAAATTTAATTGACACGAGAAAACAGTGAAAGGGCCTAATGCTATCAGTCTTAGACTCTCCAAGGTTTTCAGAACATTTGTCATTTAAGGAAGACTCTCCTCTGACAATGAAAGAGTGGTTTGATTTTGTCCACTTTATTTAAATAAGCCCAGTTTTAGTTAAAGGAAAATGGAGCAGTTATCAGAGCTGACACCTTTAGTGAACTGGAAACATTTTATTTATTTGACTAACATTTTTTCTGAACAACTCCTATGTATCATAACCCATGCCCTCATATAATAACATTACATTTTTTGAGAAAATATTATAAGATCGCAGATACAAGAGGTCACAGACCTTGTCTAGAGAGATGGGGAAATATTGAAGTCTGTGAGGAATCTGGGATTCTACCCTACTTGCAAGCTAACAAGCCAGCCTGGTAATATTTCATGGATGCTGACAGAAGGCATGGGACTCCTAGGCCAGGGAGAAATGACTTTACTACTCACAGCACAGTGGGCAGGGCTAGCCTGTTGTAGGTACCAGGTTCCCTTGCACGCCCCCCACCCCCGCCAGGTCCCATGGTGTATTCAGGTCCCATGACAGTACATGCCATGGATTGTGTTACAAAAGAGGAATGCTTAGCTTTTAAAGTGAGTGGCAAGCAAGATGCTCCTTTAGCCCCCAAGATTGCTCTCTGCAAGCATGGCTGTCAGAGATGGCCAGGGTGAAGAGTACCCAGGGCTTTGTGTTTCCGGCACCCCTGGCAAAAATGTGCAAGAGGGATTCTCAAGGCCCATAATTAATGAGTTCTAGCAGAAACTTTACTGGGAAGACATTTAGGTTGGAATGAATCATTATGTGATGAGAACAAGAAAGACACATTCCAGTCAAAGGAAATAGCATTTGCCAAGGCCCTGAGGTATGAGAGACACTGAGACGTTTCAGGAACAGTGGAGAGTCTGGCATGATTGGCACGGTGGTGATAAGATTGAACAAGCAGGCTGGCATCCAGCCAGCAAGGGCTTTGCGTGCCATTGGGATTATGGTGCATTGACTTTTTGTTTTATTTTTACTCACAAAGCTCAGAGCTTTAAGTAGAGATATAACACAATTGGATTTTGTTTTCTATTACCTAGTGATAACATGGAGAATAGGCTGGAATCAGAGATAAGGTTGCTAAGCCTTTGACTAGGTATTCCTGGAACATCTCACTTATTTTATATTCTTTGAACCCCTGCCCTTTCTTCCCAATTAAGTTTTCTAAGATTTTGGACCTTACCTTACCCTGTGTCCCATTCTCAGCTTCGAGGGCCCCACACACTCACCTTCACACCTGGCAGCTCTCTCCCCTCTCCCTTTAACTCACATTGGAAATGTCCACATATTTGCTGCTATACAGTAGGAATATTTCTATTTATTTTACTGAATTTTCCAGCACTTTTAGAGTTGTAAACACATTATTTTCTGGGAGTTTATCCATGATTTTCTCATATGTTGACATTCTAGTAAGAATTTTTACTTGGCATGATGTAATTTAAAAGTCCAAAGTCTGAAAAAAGTAAATTATAACATTCAATTTATTAAAATAAAAAACACACAAATATTCTTTTGAGTAGCATTTAATTATTTTAAAAAGAAATCATATGAAGATAATTATAATATTTTAAAAGATTAAAAAATGGACTAACTATATTGAACAAAAAGTCAAGACACAATGTGTTTTCTTTTCAATAGTATGGAATTTTCTCAGAAAACTAAAATTGGACTTGCCTTTTGACCCAGCAATTCCACTGCTAGGATTGTATCCTAAGAACCCTAAAACACCAATCCCAAAGAACATATGCACCCCAATGTTCATAGCAGCACAATTTACAATAGCCAAGAGTTGGAAGCAACCTAGGTGCCCATCAGTAAATGAATGGGTCAAAAAACTATGGTACATATACACAATGGAATTTTATGCTGCAGAAAGAAAGAAGGAGCTCCTACCTTTTGCAACATCGTGGATGGAACTGGAAAGCATTATGCTGAGTGAAATAAGCCAGGTGTTGAAGGACAAATACTATATGATCTCACCTTTAACAGGAAGCTAAACAACAAAAAAAACAAGCAAGCAAAATATAACCAAAGACACTGAAATAGAGAACAGGCTGACAATGACCAGAAGGGAGAGGGGAGGGAATTTCAGGGGAAATAGGGGAGGGATTTAGAGGAACATATATAAAGGATACATGGACAATAACTGAGAAGGGTGGAAATGGGAGGGAGGGGGGAGCACAGGGGTGGGATGGGATGGGAGTAATAGACAGAAAACTGTACTTGAAAAATAATTAAATAAAAAAATTGGGAAAAAAAAGACACAATATGTTTTCTTTTCTTTGTAATTTTAAGACCATTCCAAATTTTGCAATGCATTCTGGGGGAAGAAGTGATGTCACCACTATTTTTAAAATTCTTTCTGGGAAAGTGCTCTCAATACTTGTATTAGTTTCCTATTACCACTGTACCAAATTTAGTGGCATAAAACTCTACAGTTGTGGGGGTCAGTAGTTTATAATCACTATTTCTTAAAATTTGTCAATTACAGTTGACAGTAAATATTATTTTATATTAGTTTCAGGTATACATCACAGTGGTTAGACATTTGTATAACTTACAGAGTGATATCCTGGTAAGTCTAGTACCCACCTGACACCATACATAGTTATGACAATATTATTGACTATACTTCCTAAGCTGTACTTTATATTCCCATGACTGTTTTGTAACTGCCAATTTGTACTTTGCCATCATTTTTACTGGGCTAAAGTCTAGATGGTGGCAGGATTAGTTCCTTCTGAGAGCTCAGAGGGGGAGGATCTGTGTTGTCACCTTTTTTGCCTTCCAGTGGCACCTGTATTCCTTGGCTCGTGGCCCCTCTCTCCACCTTCAAAGCATTTTGCTGTGGCCTCTGTTTCTGTTGTTATGTGTCCTCTGCCTCTGGTCCTCCTTCATCCCTCTTACAAGGACCATGTGAGTACATTGGGCCCATGCAGGTAGTTCAGGATAATTTCCCATCTCAAAATCTTCAACCTGGGCACACCTGCAAAGTCCCTTTACCCTTAAAAGGGAACATTCACATGTTCTCAGGATTAGGATATGGAATATTTTTTCAGGGAGGAGGGTCATTATTCAATGCACCACAATTCCACTTCCTGCTGAACCACTGACTGTTCTTTTCTTTCTTCACTGCTTTACTTGATTTGGTGTTACAGCTGAGATAATTGGATTTCCTCAACATGTCATCCATGCATTGCTCTGTTTTAGAATAGGTTTAGAAAATATGTTCTTGAAGCTGGAGGTTTCTGAGTAAGTCCTCCTTCTCCATGGAATGGCTCATCTTAGAATACGCCAGGTGGGTTGCTGGGTCTGTCTCTTATTAAGTGCCCTACCCATACCCCCTCATCCTTTCCATTTCAGGCATCATGCCTTTAGGCTACTGATATCTGCATCTCTTTGCCCTGGTCTCAGAGCCTATTCTGTCTGTGCTGGGGCAGGCTGGGCCTGCTGCAGAAAATGAATGCTCCTAGTCCCCAGTCCCCCTGACTAATAAATGGAGCTAGTGTATAAAGATCTCAGTGTCTTCATTTGTTTATGGTGATTTGTTTTATCCAGATACAATTTATATAACAAAATTTATATTGAAGTATAAAATTCAGTTACGTTTCGTGTATTTGCAATGTCATACAACCATCATCACTACCAACATTTTTATTCCCCCATGCCCCTGCAAACCCCTGTACCTCTTAAGGGGTTACTATTCCCAGTGCCTCTTTCCTTATCCCCTGGCAACCACTAATCTATTTGTTGTCTCCATGAATTGGCCAATTCTGGACATTCCATTTCATTAAATGGAATCATATTCGTTTTTGGATGGACAACTTCAGGGCATATGTTCAGTGCTGGTTTTCAGATTCCCCAGCAGGACTAAGCTCGTTGCCCACACTGGTAATTGGCAATGAATTGGCTGCCGTTTCGTTCTTGTCTGACTTTCCTACCTACCCACCCATGTGTCCTTGAATCACCTCTCAAATAAAGAGCTTGAGCTCAAATCCTTGCTCTAGGGTCTGCTTCTGGGGAAACCCAAACGAAAATACCAGGTGCATCAAGGTAACTAATCCACTCATCAAATATAACTTCCCCAGGCTGTCAAACAAATAGACTTCCAGGAAATCCAGGAAGCTCAGAGAGTCCCAAAGAAGTTGGACCCAAGAAGGAACACACCAAGGCATATCATCATTACATTACCCAAGATTAAAATGAAGGAGAGAATTCTAGAAGAAGCAAGAGATAAGGGGACAGTCACCTACAAAGGAGTGCCCATCAGACTGTCAGCAGATTTCTCAAAAGAGACCTTACAGGCAAGAAGGGGCTGGACAGAAATATTCCAAGTCATGAAATCCAAAGACCTACATCCAAGATGGCTCTATCCAGCAAAGCTTTCATTTAGAATGGAAGGACAGATAAAGTGCTTCTCAGATAAGATCAAATTCAAGAAATTCATCATCACCAAGCCCTTATTATATGAAATGTTAAAGGGACTTATCTAAGAAAAAGAAGATAAAAACTATGAACAGTGAAAGGACAGCAAACTCACAGTTATTAACAACCACACCTAAAACAAAAGCAAACTAAGAGGACAGCTAGATCGGGAGCGGAAACATAGAAATGGAGATCATAATGGAGGGTTAGCAACAGGGGAGTGGGAGGAGGAGAAGGTACAGAGAATAAGTGGCATAGATGGTAGGTAGAAAATAGGGGAGAGGGCAGGAATACTATGGGAAATACAGAATCTAAAGAAATTGTGACACATGGACATGAACAAAAGGGGGGGAATGGTGAGGGAGGGGTGTGCAGGGTGGAGGGCAGTGGAGGGGGGAATGGGACAACTGTAATGGCATAATCAATAAAATATATTTTAAAAAATTAAAAAAAAACAAATATACACTGAATGTTCACTCTGTGCTAGGCACATTGCTCAACACTGACGAGCGGCACAAACAAGCCCAGCATCACCCGTGCTCTCACGGAGGGTGTTTAAGTGGGGAGGAAATACATTACACAACTTACCAGTGATATGAGTGTTCCAAAGGTGTGGGTGCGATCTGAGGCACACGAAGGACTTAGCCAGGTGAGAAGGGCGGGGAACATGTTCCTGGCACACAGATCCATTCCAAGATAAGGGCGAGCATGGTGCTCTGGGGAATTGTGAGAAAGCCATGTGGCTCTTGAAGAAAGAGTTGGAGAATAGCTGTGTGAGGTACTTACATGTCCCTTCAAGGAAGGATTTAGTGTCCAGCTGCGGAACCTACAGGAGTCAGCAAAGCAGTCTACAGCTGTCAGCTGTTTCAGGCCTACTTCTCTCCCAGAGCCTCCTCACCCAAGGTCACGCCCTTCCTGGAGCTGCATCTGGTGGCTGAGTGAAATGGGTACGTGGAGGCCCAGCCATCAGGCCCTGGTGGGGGACATTCACAGGCAGTACTCACAGGCAGTACTCGCCCCAGAGCTCCTGGTTCCATTTGTTGTGTCTGCATTGCAGTTTGATTGCTTCCTCAGTCCAATCTGTTTCTGTCCCCCACTTTCACAGGGATTAACCTTCCAGAAACATCACGTTCCTCAAACTGGCTACTGGAGGACCTGATCTTCAACAGCAAAGAAACAGGAAGGCTTCGTGTCATATGTGATAATACTATGAGGTTTCTCCCCTCAGACACGAAGGCAGTGCGGGTCCTTGAACCTGCTAGGGATGGACTCCACGTCTGGTGAAGTAAATGAGAGTGACTTCGAAGTCTTTCCTGAAGGATTTGCAGGTAAGTTTGCCTTTGAGACATTTTGGAAATTCAAGAAGAGCTGAAAGAGACTGAGGATTTGTTATGAGCTTCTAACATTTTGGGGTACATTTAAAATGCACTTTATTCTTTCTATGTATTTCTCTAAATTTGTCCCAAATGATAACATTTGTGTATGTCTATGTAAATCAACCATACCTTGTACTAGTAATACATCTGCTTGGATTTATATGGTCTTTCATCCCTGGACCCCTCAGGAGTGTGAGCAAAAGAGAACATCGTAACAATGTTTTTTTCCGTGGAGGAAGATAGTAGATTATATACTGCTGGCATTTCACATTTTATGTTCTGTCTGGGTAGTAGACTTTTAAAATGATAATTAGATGCTACTCCAGTGGGTACTTTGAAAAGCACTGAAATATTAAATAACTTGGATGTTTAATTTATATTAGCTAGAACAGGGGTATCTCCAATCCTCTGCCCTTACCTTATGGTGGCCGGGTATGGTCTGGTTTGCCCCCAAGGTACAGATACAGGAGCCCCTAAAGATCTAGGGATGCTGCAGATATCTGCCTTCATTACAGATGTCTGTGAGCACATAGGCAGTGGCGTGAGTCCAGTCACTAAATGACTAGAGGCTGTAGGGATGTGCATTGATTTCCAGGAAGGTAATGGCACGGCAGCTGCCTTCCACAGCCTGGGGTGCTGGAGTGGTTCTCTCTCCAGCACAGTGTTTGCGTGCCCCTCACAGCCATCACTTCCTGGGTCTCCTGGCCCAAGTGCTTCTTGAGTTGGGGACCCACTGCAGAAGACCATCAGGGGTCCCTGACCTAAGCCACTCTTTCTTGTGCCTCTAGTCACTTCCAGAGGTTCCAACGCCTCCCCTGAGACCAGATAAATGTCCAGCACCCTCCCCTCTCCTTGAAGGAGGGCAATGTGGTGCTACCTTTAGGACTTTTCAGGCAATTTCAGGTGAAATAAATGAATAAAAATACATTATAAATCCTCTGCTATATAGCAAAATGTCTCAACTATGTGAAAATGAAAGCAACTTCAATGAAATCCTAGAACAAACAAAACTAACCAACAGTGATAAAAATCAGAACAATAGCTGCCTCTGGATGGGGGCTGTTGGACTAGAAAGGGCCTGGAGGATCTTTTCTAGAATGAAAGACGTGTTCTGTACCTTCATGTGATGTGTGGTGTGTGTTTGTCAAAAGTCACTGAAGTGTGTATTTTAAATCTATGCATTTTATTTTATGTAAGTTTAAAAAGAACTAGGATAACAGTTCAAGAATGAAAAAGAAATGACTACATAAAATGATTTAAGAAAGATTTAGATTTCAAAATTGGCTTCAATTTCTGACTTGAAGACCCAACGTCAGCATGCAGCTCTGCTAAGGGATGTAAAACATTTTAATCTATAGTTAATTATTTGTATTGCAAACAAAGACTTCTGCATGAAACAGAAAAATATAGTTTTTTACATTTCATAAAGTTACCTGGATGAGATTTGCTATGCATTTCTTAGCTTTTGTCTTCAGCTGACACAATATAGCAGGTCCTTGAATCAAGTGATTCAGTCAATATGGTTTGCCTACAACGTTGATGTGAAAAACCAAAGCGCTCGGCTGGGGCCATTGTCTATTTGCACATTCTGACCATGTCTGCGTGGGTTTTCTCTTGGACTCCAGGTGCCTCCCACATCCCAAAGATGTGCACCTGAGGAGAATAGGTGGGTGGCTCTATTCATGTCCCCGTCTGAGTGTGGGTGGCCCTGGGATCAAAGGGTGTCCTCTCCAGGGTGGGTTCCTCCCTTGCACCCTGAGCTTCTGGGACAGGCTCCAGCCACCATGACCATGAACTGGTATAAGCAGGTAGGAATTGTTACTTGTTTTTATTCGTCTTAAATGTACATCTAGCTCACATTGATTTGACTACTTAATATTAGAAGTGTTCTGGGTCTTTTGTTAGAGGTTTGGTAATGTTTTTGTGACTAGAAATATGCTGTAGGAACTTAACTCGTTATCAATTGGCCTACAGTAAAGCAGGTTTTGTTATACGTTATTTTACTTAAAGTTGCAGTTTCCAAGAACTATTGAGGATGTTAAGTGAGGACTTAATGTATTTCTAACTACACAGTGGCCACAAAGTTTGGAAAAAATAGGGGACTCTGCTTTGCTTGCCCATGTTATGTGACTTCCAATTAGTGTATGCTCTTGACAGGCAAGGGACGGTCCCTCCGAGACCAACCATCGCATGACCTTGGAGTGGTGAGAGGATGGTAGGGTAATTTTTAAAGCTGGATTGGATGGTGCAGTTCTGTGTAATATGCTGAATGCTGGCCAGATCAGAACACCCTTGGGTGTGACTGCCAGAAAAACTCAGGATACCGGATGAAAAGTTTAATTGGAGTATCAGATAAGTAACAAATAATTTGTTAGTATAAATGTTTATGAGGATATTTAGATATCCCTTGCAAAAGTGGGATGTTACATGGGACATACATGCAAGGGGTATAATTGTACTAAAAACTTCCTTTTTTAAAATTCAAAATGCAAATTTCACTGGTGTTCTCCTGTATTTTTATTTGCTGAGTCTGGCAACTCTGTGCTTGGGGTATGCTGAAAGTGCAGAATTTTTTTTTTCAGTGAAAATCAAAGATGAACAATCTGAGCCTGTGGTTCTCAAACTTTAACTTGCATGAGAATCACTGGCGGAACTTGTCAAAACAGTTTCTGATGCAGTAAGCCTGGAGTGAGGCTGCCCGAAATTTACAATTTTACTGTTCCCAGGCATCGCTGATACTGCTGATTCTGGCGATCACATCTGAGAGCTACTGAAGGGAAGCAATGCCTCCTCGCACAGGTATGTGCAAGGGCTGCTAGAAATGCTGTGTTGCTGTGCTCTGTTCGTTGCCGTTCTGCCCACCACACTAAACTATGCGCCACTAATGAGGGATGGCACATCACATGCCACACATATTGTCATGTAATATCAACAAGCCATTTATTAAATGTAGATGCCTCTGTTTCCAGGCTTCATGGACACTCTCTAGGTGAGTTATTTGCCTCTACAGTGAACGAATTGCCTTTTAATGAGTGTGAAATTAAAATTCCATATGAAAATTAGAATAGGATTAAAATTTCCATAAGCCCATAAAATAGTAATGGCAGAGAACCTTTGTTAAATTACATATCAATGTAATATTTAACAAGGTGAAACACTTAGGAATTTTATTTATCTTTTATTAAATACCACCATAATTTCCATAGCAAATTACATATATGCAAAGCATTCATCCAGGACTTTGGAGCACTCAGAATGGCATTGCCACATCATGACTTTTTCCAGGGGCCTGATTTTCTTGGAGGAAGAAATGATAGGAGAGGGATTTGCTTGTTAGTATAACAAGTAAAGCAGTAAAGCAGGTTTTGTTATACGTTATTTTTGTTATACGTTGTTCTGCTTTTGACAGAACAGGAACATACTGAAACTTTTTTGGTAAGATTTTATTTATTTATCTTTTAGAGAGGAAGGGAAGGAGAGAAGGAGAGAAATATCAATGTATGGTTGCCTGCCATGAGTCCCCTGCAGGGAACTGGCCTGCAACCCAGGCATGTGCCCTGACTGGGAATCGAACCGCGATCATGTGGTTCGCAGGCCTGCGCTCAATCCACTGAGATACACCAGCCAGGCATACTGAAATTTTTTAAGTAACTTGAAAGCTGGTATTTTATATTTCTACTATCAAGATAACTGGTTTTTGTTTTTCAGTTTTCTATTTATTGCCTTATTAAAATGGATTTGGATTATTCTTTGAGGGAGAGAAATACATAGGGAAAAAATGAGAAAAGGGCTACTAGAATATTTTGTTGGACATCCGAGTCCTTTGGCTGTTGTTTAATCTACCACACAGACCGGTTAAAATCTAAGGACTATCTTGTTAGAGACAAATACTAAAGTATTTGTGGATGACATGATATATCTAGGATTTGCTAAAAAATGTTACAGTAAGAAAATAAATTGGAGGAGGAAAGATGAAATAAGTTTGGTAAAATAAAATATTGATAATTGTTAAAACTGGATGATGGAACCATAGGGTTTAATATACTAAATTACTTTCATGTATTTTAAAATTTCTATTAGTTAAAAAAAAAGAGAACTTGGCTTATAGTCTCAGTTTTGCAACTAAGTGGACCGAAAAACCGTACTGAAATCATAGAAATGTTCTGTGCGTCAATGTTTAGAAATGATTACATTGTAATTAATCAATCATTGAGTTATTATTGAGCAAGGTTTTCTGTGTTGGAGCACTCTGATGGTACCGGCCAAATTCCCAGGGGTGTTGTCAGATTACTGGAAAGTGGTACGCACTTTGAGAAACTTAACTTATGTTTCAAGTATTGTTATCACAAAATCTGTTGTTGAAATTGGTTGAATACAAATGCTTGCAGCACAGGCCTTTGGTAAATGAAGGTTCCTGAAGACATCTTTTTCACGCTTAAGAATTCAGGCCCTGACTGGGTAGCTCGGCAGGTTGAATCTCTGCTCAGGGCTCATACGAGAACCAACCAAAAATGCATAAATAAGTGGAACAACAAATCGATGTCTCTCCCTCCCCTCTCCCTCTCTCCTCTCTCTTCTTCTCTCTTTCTCTCCTTCTCCCTCCCTCCCTCCCTCCCTTCCTCCCTCTCTAAAATCAATAAATAAAAATTAAAAACAGAGTAGTTATTCAGGTTAGGTATCTGCTGAGAGAGTAGCCTGCTCAGATTCCTACGTGAAAATAGGACAGAAAAAAATGTTACACATCTTGCCTCTTTCTGTGTTTTCGAGGAAAACGCAAAGTGACCTTTAAGACTCCTAAATACCATCTGCATCTACTACACAGTAATATATAATTTAATTTGCACACTTTTGTGGTCAATTCCCCAAAAGGCAGGTAAATGTATAAAGACAACCTGAAAGGTTAAGAATATGCAAGCTCGTGTGTCTGTTGCTGTGTGGGCACTATCCAGCATCAACGGTTTAGAAAACTGGAATACAATCCAGATATGGCCGTGTGGCAAACTGCCAGGATAGGGAAGACAATATTGTCTTCCTTTTCTCAAAAAATTATTGTTCAAGTGCAGCTGTCTCCATTCCCCCCCCGCCCCGCCCTACCTATTCTCACTTCCCACCCTTGATCCTACCCCTCTTTGGCTTTGTCTATGTTTCCTTTATACAGGTTCCTTGATGAGCCTTTCCTTTTTTCCCCCATTATCCCTCTCCCTACTGGTTGCTGTCAGTCTGTTCTTTATTTCAATGTCTCTGGTTATATTTTTCTGGCTTATTTGTTTTGTTGATTAGATTCTACTTTTAGATGAGATCATATGGTATTTGTATTTCACCGCCTGGCTTATTTTACTTAGCGTAATTCTCTCCAGTTCTATCCATGCTGTTGTAAAGGGTAGAAGTTCCTTCTTTCTTTCTGCTGCATAATATTCCCTTGTGTAAATGTGCCGAAGTTTTTTGATCCACTCATGGGCACTTAGGTTACTTCTAACACTTGGCTATTGTGATTTCTGCTGCTATGAACATTGGGGTGCATAGGTTCTGTCTCCCTTCTTATTTGTGGACTTGAAGTTGTAGCATGGGTCAGGTTCAGAAAATGCCAGTCGCCTGCAGTTTTGGGGACTGGACAGTGTGCACACATGCCCAGATGTCAGTGAAGTGGTTTACTGTCCACTCCTGAATGGCACTAAAGTGGGAACCAGAAACAACTATAAACTAGAATGAGGATGCGCTTTGCACCCAGTAAAGTAGGATAGACCTGGGAGCCATAAGACAAGTCTAGAATGTACTTATCCCCCTAAATTATTAGACATTTGGGAGGATATTATATATCCCCCCAAATTATTATTCTTTCCTGTGGTTGCTAAGCAATTGCTCCCTGACTAAAGATGCATTCTGTGCAAAGAGGGTTAAACTCCTTTCAAAATGTGATGTGTTTGAGTTAAGTGTATCCCCTTGGTTACAGACTGAATGTTGTCCTCCAATTCCTGTGCTGAAGCCCTAATCCCAAGCACAGATGTACTTGGAGATGGGGCCTCTGAGGAAGCAGTTAAGGTTAAATAACTGCTTATTTAACCAAGCTCCACGAGAGTGGGGCTTGTTCTCCCTCTCCCCCCTCTGTCTCCCTGTACACTTCTCCCTCTGTCCCTCCTCCTTGCCCCCTCTCTTCCCCTCTTCTCTCTCTGCCTTGTCCACTTCTCCACCTACCCACCCCCCCTACCCCCCGCACCCATGAAAAAAAGACAAGCCAGGAAGAGAGCCTTTAGCATGAACCGAATTGGTTAGAACCCTGATCTCAGACTTTCAGGCTCCAGAACTGTGAGAAAATGAACGTTGTTTAAGCCACCCAGTCTGTGGTGTCAATATTTGTTTTGGCAGCCTGAGCAAACAAATACGTCCTCCAATAGGTAGCTGAGAGCACTTCCTCCTTCTACGCACCAGAGAGGTCAGTTTTTTCTACGAAGAGGTGGGGAGAGAAGTCTGGAGCGGGGGACCTGCCTGGAAAGGCAGGCCAGTGGGAGGCAACAGAAGGTGCTGGTTATCCAGAGGACACAGAATTTGCCAAGAGAGAAGGCATTGATATGAGCTTTACTTCCTTTATTTACAGTTTTGCTTGTGGACTCTCTTGGCAGGAGACAGTACCAATCGTACAATAATTGCTCCGTAAACCTTTGGATAAGTACACAATTCCCTTGAAACATAGATCCCCCCACTTTGGCAGATAACTTGTTCGCCAAATACACAAAATGGCTAATGTATCCAGTTACCCTTTTAGTCTTGTTCAGGTTTTTAAGAATAGTATCTTTATTACCACAGAGCACTGCACAGGGATATTTCCTCTTACATCAAAATCTGTATTCAAATTATCTCCTCCTTTTACATGAGATATTTATTGAATTGTATTGTAAGTTGACTTACTTTGTCAACAGTGTGATATAGGAAAGGTAATGAATTTCTTTTAGTTAAACAAAGTGTCCAGTAGCTTGAGTATGAGAAAAGTGGATCAAGAAGGAACCCTGGCCTGGCTGTTGTGGCTCAGTGGGTTGGAGCATTGTCCTGTAACTGAAAGGCCGTGGGCATGATTCGTGGTCAGGGCACATAGGACCTATGTTGCAGGTTTGATCCCTGGTCTGGGTGTATATGTGAGGCAACCAAGGAATGCTTCTCTCTCTTTCTCCATGTCTCTCTAAAAGCAATGAAAATATGTCCTTGGGTGAGGATAAAAATATTTTAAAAATTAAAAAGAGAAAGAATCCTAATGATCCGTTACCCATAGTCAATTAAGGTGTTTGCATGTTTTGCTTTGCACTACAGTTGTGGAGGTCAGTAGTTTATAATCACTATTTTTTTTAAATTTGTCAATTACAGTTGACAGTCAATATTATTTTATATTAATGCTGTATATTATATATTATATAATATACAATACATATTATATAGTATACAGTATATTGTATATTAATACTTTTCCTTCCAGTAAAAAAAAATGTGCCTGCATTTCCTGGTCTATGTTTTTTTACATTGTAAAATTTAGAAAACTGTGCTTGGTATGAACAATGTAGGGCTTGGGCCCTTCACTGCTATTTTTCGTATGTTACATCCTTCAATTCACACATTATACCTGTAATACAGGTCTTGTTATTAGTAATTTGCAGATAAAAACTAAAGGAGGTCCTCCCCTGGAGAATGACTTAGAAACCCAGCACTGCTAATGTGAACCTCTTTCTCCTCTAAATATGAAACCAAATATTCTTTTTGTCTCATTGTGCCCTCTCTTATAAAGGTCTCATTTGGCAGTTACATTTGGAATTTTGAAAACACCTTATTCCATGGTCTCTCATGCCATTTTCACTAATATTTTGGAAACAAAACCTTACTTTGAACTAAAAGCCACTGATTAACGTGTACAAGTAACATAATCCACCGCATCATGCCTGAGCTGAAACTAGAGTAAGTCTGGAAAACTGAGCCATGGTTCTCATATGCAACCCAATAAGAGTTTTGTTTTTTTTAAAAAAATATTTTATTTATTTATTTATCTTTAGAGGGGAAGGAGAGAGGGAGAGAAACATCATTGTATGGTTGCCTTTTGTGCATCCCCTGCTGGTAGTTAGCCTGCAAGGAACCGGCCTGCAACCCAGGCATGTGCCCTGACTGGGAATCGAACCACGATTGTCTGGTTCGCAGGCCCGCGCTCAATCCACTGAGCTACGCCAGCCAGGGATCCAATAAGAGTTTTAATACAATGTTTGTATGGCACCAGAAATTGGTGCTAGCTGATTTAACAGGAAAGGAGTTCATTACAGTTTATGGATATTAATGGGACAACCAGCTCAAAGCAGAGAGTCTAGGAATGCTGGGAACTACAGGCTGCAGAACTGGCCAGAGGAGATTAACCATGGCTGCCACTGCTGCCGCCCCCTCCCCCCACCACCACCTTTTCTGCAGCATGAACTTGCCTGCCCTTTTGCTACCATATGGTGCCTCCTTTCTCAAGTTGCTCTTTCCCCTTCTTTGAAATTTCCTATATTGATTTAAAAAATTCTGTTATGAACATTTGATATGACAGCCATCCTCTTAGCAAAATTTTAAGTGTACAATTCAGTATTGTTAACCATAGGAATGATGTTGTACAACAGATTTCTAGAACTTACTCATCTTGTGTAAGTGGAACTTTACACTCATTCGGTAGTAACTCTCACTTCTGAACCTATTCTTAGAAGAGCCTGTCACATTTCTGTATTCTGCAAAAGATATTGGATAATCACATTTTCTGGGTTTCATCTTGGGAACACAGGATTCTTCTTTTTTAAAGATTATATTTATTTTCTGAGAGGGGAAGAGAGGGAGAAAAACATTGATGTGCGAGAGTAACACTGACCAGTTACCTCTCTCATGCTCCCAACTGGGGAGCTGGCCTACAACTCAGGCATGTGCCCTGACTGGGAATCGAACCTGGCACCTTTTTGGTTCATAGGCCAGGGCTCAATCCACAGAGCCACACCAGTGAGCACAGGTAATGCAGGATCCTTAAGATTTCATATTATCTAGACATGGCAAGGGCATTCTAAGGTCCTAGCTCTTCAGGAATAGTGTTAAATGTCCAACACACATTTTAATATTTGTAAGATTGAGATCCAAATGGTTTATGGGAGGGAGGTGGGGAGCACTGGGGTGGGGGCAGGGCTGGGAATATAAAACAGAAAACTGTACTTGAATAAGAATTTAAAAAAATGGTTTATTCTCAAATAATGATGTATTTGAAAGAAGATGGCCCAGCAATTTCAAAGTCCTTGTTGAACATCGCAAAAAATCTTCAGCAATGATTCTTAAAATTCTTTCTTTACTCTCCTGTACATCACTCATGCCTCCTGCCCTCAAAGTTCCTGGGAAAGTTCCCATTCCTTATTTAAGGATCCTCTCACTCCCCTGCATTCTACCTTTCCTCCCAATTCCCCAGGCAAATGCTCAGGAACTGGTTTAGTGAAGGAAGAACCTGCCTTGGATGGAGGCGGAAGAGAGATTAAGACAGACAAAACTAAGAATTCTCTTTAGCCCTTAAGGGAAGGAGGAGAGCAGAAAGACAGTGGTGCACTAAAAACTTGTATCCAGTCATAAGAACATTTTTAATAGTGATTTTCAGAGCTATCCTTGGAATAGGTGACTAGTCTTAACCAAATATACACATTACTGTGAGATTTGTGGTCAAAATGTTGATTGTGACTTAAAATGTCTTTCATGTGAAAGCAACTAGACTGAAGATAATGAATACTTAAAGTAGAAATGACTCCTAAGTATTTTAAAAGAAAGATAAAGGCTAATGTTCATATTTATGAGTCTAAAAAGTCAATAATTTAGTTTTGAATTCCCAGTACAGAATTAATCCCTTAGGGGTCAATTTTACTCAGAGTTATATTATTATCCCACGTAATTAGTTGATTCTAGGACACCCTTGGCTTAGCTCAGTGCTACCTCTTCCTCATGTGTCTCCCATGATAGATTGTGACAGGTGCAGTGACACTTCAAATAGTCATTCTTTTCTGAAATTCTGTTGACCCTGGCACAAAGCCATTAAACTGTCCATTCACATTTGCTGCTCTACCAGATGAAAACGTTACACTGTTTTCCAGACCAGTATTGCTTGAGACAGAAAACTACATCTAAACACATCTAGCAACATAATTTCTGCTCAGCAGACAGCAGACAGTCTCCCTCAGAGTATTGAATACAGCTTTAAATTACTGAAGAATGCTACCTAGCATAGCAGGGGTCTGTGCCAAAAGTGTAGCTGTAATAGAAATTCAATAACTGAACCTAACACCGCTCCTTGGGTCATAAATTTTTCCTTCCAGAACATGTACCCTAGGCAGCCCTCTCTCTTTCTGGAGAAGCTGGTTTTTCCTGTTGCTTTGCATTCTTCCCAACCTGGGGAAGCATTTACTCTTGAGTCAATTTGAAACTTAGGACACACTCTTTCTGTGCTATGTGGGTAGCTATCACTTTCGTTTAACTCATAACTAAATTGTACGGTGAACTGTACTCCAGAGTCTGTGCTCTACGAGGTCTAGAGTTATCATTTGATGTGCTTCCCTCACCTTGCCTGGGCTGGTGGGACAAGGATGGATGCCCTGGGCAGAAACTCCCACAGGACTCCCACTGGGGAAAGAAGTTGTCCTAGAAGTCCTGCCTGCAGAAACATGGCGGGGGGATGGGCGGCACACTGGAAATGAGGAGTTCGAGTCTGCTGTAGAAGGTCTTCAAGTCACGTTTATTTTCACATGCATTATTCAGGTATCTTAGCACTTCTCAGAGCCATTTGTTTTGTGAAATGTATTAGGTATTCAGTATAGCCGTTTTCAGGTTTATTATGCAATATTCTGATTCATGGAAATACTCTATTAAATGCAATTGCTCAGGTAATTACTTCGCTTAATCTACAGCATACTTTAATTAACATTGCAGAAATCTGATTTAATCAATTAGGTTTGATCTAGTATAACTTAGCTGTAAATACTTTTCATGATGCAGCAGCCCAGAATAATTACTGAGAGCTAAGGTAATACATGACACCACCTAAAACTGACAAATGTCCCATGTTAAGAAAAGGAAGTCACAATCTGAATATAACTTTATTTAAGAAAGTAAACTATAAAGAACAGATAATTTTGTTTCCATTACTAATCTATTAAAAACAACCTCATAGGGAGTGTTAGAACATTAAAAAATATGTTTTATTTTTGTGGCTATTCCCAACAGTTAGCCTTGAGAACAAATGATTAAACTCAAGCAAGAGTCATCGTTTTTTTTGCATTGGTAATAGTCTCATCAATATCAATATCTCATGATATTTGTTTACTGTTATGGGTTAATGTTTGTCCCCCTCACCCCCACAAAAAAGGTATGTTGAAGTTATAACTCCCTAGTACCTCATAATGTGACTTTATTTGGAAATCGGGTCACTTCAGATGTGAGAAGTTAAGGTGAGGTCATGCTGAAGTACAGTGGGTCCCTAACTCAATGTCTAGTGTCCTTGTAAGAACACCGCCATGTGATAATACAGGGACACAGAGCAAGAAGGCCACGTGAAAGGAAGGCTGAATTTGAACTTGTACCTGTCAGCCAAGGAACACTAGAGATAGCTGGCGACCAGCCAGAAACTAGGAAGAGGCACAAAGGATACTCCTACAGGTTTCAGAGGGAGCGTGGCCATGCTGGCTCTTCGATTTTAGAATTCTAGCCTCTAGAACTGTGAGACAAATTTCTGTTGTCGTAGCCACCAATTTGTAGTACTTTGTTATGGTAGAATAGGAAACGATTACACTCACTCAGACTAAGTTGAGAGCTATAACTCAGTATAAGTACAATCTATAAAATTACTTTTAATAATAGTATATGGGGAGGAAGTATCTTGCTAAATTAACTTTTTATCCTTACTCGAGGACATGCTTACTGATTTTAGAGAGAGGGGAAGGGAGAGAGAGAGAGAGGGAGGGGGAGAGAAACATCAATCAGCTGCCTCTTGTCCTGCCTGGAAACCGAACCTGCTACTTAGGCATATGACCTGACTGGGAATTGAACCTGCAAAGTTTCGGTTTGTGGGACAACACTCCAAACAACTGAGTCACACCTGCCTGGGTTAAACTAAATTTTAAAATGCATGTGCTGTTTTTAGTTTGGTTAACTTACATTCCTGAGCAAGTGTCAACATAAATAGAACACTTTTTGCTCCTAGGACCCCTCCACGCACATAGCACTGAGCAGGGTGTCTTGAACATAAATCATCCAGCAGTACATTTCGTGGCTTAGTTTAAAAAGATTAGCCTATAAATATTAAAATACCCACTTATAGAACTTGGGCCTTAAATATATAGTGTTACTGAAATGTGAAAAGAATTTACATGAGCTTCATCGTGGCAAATTTTATCTCAAATCTGTATGTGATAATAAGGAAACAATATGCCCAGCTAATTTGTGGATTATTCAGATTTTCTGTTGTCCTCATTTTGACTTTGAAAGAATACTCTTAGAACCTATGCTATGTAAAGGGCAAGAAATAAAATAAAATAAAATAAAATAAATGTAAGTTATTGGTGTTGACTTACTGATATTTTATTACATAGGGCATAGAATAGATGGAAATTAAAAATATAAAAAATGAGCCCTGGCTGGTGTGGCTCAGTGGATTAAGTGCTGGCTTGAGAACCAAAGCATTGTTGGTTTGATTTCCAGTCAGGGCGCATGCCTGGGTTGCAGGCCAGTTCGCCAGTAGGGGGCGCATGAGAGGCAACCATGCGTTGTTGTTTCCCTCTTTCCCTCCCATCCCTTCTGTCTAAAAATAAATAAATAAACTCTTAAAATATATATAAAAATGAATTTGGGGGTTATCTATTAATTTTTATTTCGAGCGTTGATTATCGTTTGGTTGTTACAGGGATGATAATGTTTGGTGGAAAGATATTACTATACACCAGCAAAGGATCAGGTGTATAGTAGACAGCAATCTGAGCAGGAGTTCTGCAGCTCACTCCCAATCAAACGGAAAAGCTTCCTGACCTCAGTGGTCCTTGAAGGCCACCAGATGACACCAATCAGTTGCGTGCATCTTTGTCGGGTCCTTCGACAAGCAGTACGTTCCCAATATTGGAAGTCCCCATGAACTTCCAGTCCCCCTGTTTGTTCCGAGCACTTTGGCTTTTGCCTGTTTTGTGGGTAGAAATAACTAGCTATACAACCCTCCATTCCTGATCATTTCTGAGCATTTACTGCCAGATGGGATGAATTGAAGTTCCCAGGTGTAGTACTCCTAATCAGGACTGAGCCTCAAACCTACCTGAGATCTATTCCTGCAAACTCATAACTGGGGCTACAAGGTAAAAAAATAAATTAGATTTATAGGACATGAGAGGATTAACACTTCCCGTTTGTCTATCATACTCTAGGTTCTAGGCATTCCACATATAATCTCATTTACTATTTTTAAATTTAATTTTGATTTTTTTAACTGAGACCATGTACATGTTACAAACATCAAAAACTGGATGGTGAGTTGTTGGGGATTCATTAAAAAACGATCTTTCTTTAAGGGGAGTATACTCTTTGTATGATTAAAAAAATAATAAAACCAGTCAAATATTACAACAAGTCTCATGTTAAAAACAGCAGTCCTCTCCTCCATCCTTCCTTACTCTCAATTCCCTTTCACTAGTTCAATAATTCATAACCTCTTAAATTATTTCTTCTAATATTTACCTTCTTATTTCTAAATTAAATGCAAATGCTGATATGTGTTGATTGTTTTCTCAGTTTTAGGTGCTGTCTATTGACTTCCTGATACAGCAGTTGAGGATGAAGCTCTCCCATACCTCCTCTCCTCACATACATTTACTCCTTCCTGTCCTCTCAATATATTTATATCATAGTTTTTGGTTAGATGAATATTTAGGGCTAACATTATTTAATTCTAATATGAACACTATTTATAGCTAAGTCACATGGTATACTATGATTATATTTCTTCTTTTACATTACTCATTGTTTTTATCAGAGTTAACAATTATGTATTTGTTGTTTCGTTTCTGTGCTTTTATTACTAGTTCATCCCCAAACTGTCTGATGTAAGTAAAAATTGCCTGTGAACATGTGTGTGTTCTCTTTCATATTCATTTTGGAGAATTTCATCTGAGGTCATTAGTTCTCCTCCTATTCCAAGTTAGTTTTACTGTAAGCCCAACATCCAGTGGTTACTGGGAATTTTCTCTTCACCATTATCTTTTTTCCATGACTTTCTCCTACGTTGGATTTCCTATTTTCTGAGATTCTACTTCTTTCTCTTGATTTACTCCCTCATTTTGATAGAGCATATTCTTCACAAGTTTCTTGAGAAAGGTAGGCCCTCAATTTTATAAAAATATTCTACCCTGACATTTCATTTATTGTTTTGCTAGGTGTAGATTTTTAGGATAGAAAATGTCCTCAAAAGACCGATGTAGACTTCCGCCAAGATGGAGGCATAGGTGGAAACACTGTGCCTTCTCCCACAGCCAAGTTTGAATACAACAAAGGTTTGGAGAACAAAGACACAGCCAAAGACCAGAAAATTGAATTATACGGAAGTCCGACAACTACGAACCGTTCGACGTGGACGGTAAGAGAGGTGTAACCAGCAGTGGAGCTGGGTCGGGCAGGACAGATCCCCCGACCTAGGTGCCCAGGCAGCCTGGAACCAGTCGGGGTGTGGGGCAGACTGACCTCGGTCGCACATTCGCGCACAGTGAGATGGACCATGCAGGCCCCAGGGGGCAAACCCAGTGGTGGAGGGCTGAAGGCGGTGGCACACTCATGTGCAGTGGGACGAAGCCTGGTGATGGTGGTGGCTGTGGCACTGGTGGGGGCCGCGGCCGCAGGCGGCAGACAGGACACAATTGTTCCTCTTTGACCCCGCCCCCACATACAACGTCACAACCCAGCAAATGAGTTGCCCTGCTCTAGTGAACACTTTAGGGCTCCAATCCTGCTATGGAACAGGCAGGAACAGCCCAAAAGATGGCGCAAGAAGAACTCAAAGTCCCAGAGCCCATAACTCTCAGCGACCGAGAAATTGCCAGCCTCTCAGAAGCACAATTCAGGACACTGTTTATCAGGATGCTCACAGAACTGGTTGATTATAGTCATAAATTAGAGGAACATATGAAGGCTAAACTAATTGAAATGAAGGGAGATATCCAGGAAACCAATAGTGATGGAAAGGAAACTGGGACTCAAATCAATGGAATGGACCAGAAGGAAGAACGAAACATCTGACCAGAAAGGAATGAAGAAATGAGAATTCAAAAAAATGAGGAGAGGCTTAGGAACCTCCAGGACATCTTTAAACGTTCCAACATCTGGATTATAGGGGTACCAGAAGGGGGAAAGAAACAGCCATGAGTGGAAAACATATTTGAACAAATAATAAAGGAGAACTTCCCCAGTCTGGCAAAGGAAATAGACTTCCAGGAAATCCAGGAAGCTCAGAGAGTCCCAAAGAAGTTGGACCCAAGAAGGAACACACCAAGGCACATCATAATTACATTAGCCAAGACCAAAATGAAGGAGAGAATCCTAGAAGCAGCAAAAGATAAGGGGACAGTCACCTACAAAGGAGTACCCATCAGACTGTCAGCAGATTTCTCAAAAGAGACCTTATAGGCAAGAAGGGACTGGAAAGAAGTATTCCAAGTCATGAAATCCAAAGACCTAGAGCCAAGATTGCTTTATCCAGCAAAACTTTCATTTAGAATGGAAGGACAGATAAAGTGCTTCTCAGATAAGGTCAAGTTCAAGGAGTTCATCATCACCAAGCCCTTATTATATGTAATGCTAAAGGGACTTATATAAGAAAAAGAAGATGAAAAATATGAAAGTGAAAGGACAGCAAACACATAGTTATTAACAACCACACCTAAAACAAAAGCAAACCAAGAGGACAGCTAGATCAGGAGTGGAACCATAGAAATGAAGAACACATGGAGGGTTAGAAACAGGGGGGTAGGAGGAGGAGAAGGGGGGAGAAGGCACAGAAAATAGCATAGAGGGTAGGTAGAAAATGGATAGGGGGGAGGGCGAGAATAGTAGGGGAAATATAGAATCTAAAGAACTTGAGACGTGGTTATAAACTAAGGGGGGAGAATGGTGGGGGAGGGAGTGTGCGGGTGGAGGGGAATGAAGGGGGGGCAATAGAACAACTGTAATGGTATAATCAATAAAATATATTTTTTAAAAACGCCGATGTATTTCTTAATGGTTTTCAAGCTTCAGTGGCGCTGTTGGGAAATTTCACGCTACTCTAGTCTTCATTCTTTTGTGATAATTTTTCCCCTCTCTGAATGTTTTTAAGCTTATCTCTTTTATCCTGGTGTTATGATACATCAGATAAATCCTTTGAGCGGATTTGTATTTGCTTCTACCAAATACTTGGAGAATATAACCAATCTGGGATTAATCTGAATTAAATTGTTGGTTGAAGCTTTATCAGACCATTTAGGTGTAGGTTTCCCAAGTTATTCAGAAGTAGCTTCTTCCTACGGAGCCTTTTGAAAGCTGAAATGGAATTAAGTAAAGAAGTGATTTCCTCAGGGCACATCTTGCTAATGGATGCGCAGAACAAATGGAGATGAAGCACAGATAATCACAGACACAGTTCAGAGGTCTGGTGGCTTGAGGCTAAGATGCTGAGTGTGGCTCCTTGGGAAGGAGCTTGGTGGGGCTGCTCTCAATGCAAAACAAATGTGAAATGCTATGTTCACTTTTCATATTTATTTGAAAACCCTCTTCAGATTTCTTTTGGTTAGTGAAAACAAGTACTAACATAGGTCTTTTGTAAAAGCCACATGGTATAAAGTGAACTTTTAAAAAGAGGGGGATTCCTGTAGGCTGAATTTGGGCCGCAAATCCCAGTGAGGGTTGACGTGTGGTTTTGAATTCTTGGTGGCGATTTTCCCCCTCTTTGCTTTTGTCAAAATTTGAAATTGCTCATTTTCCATGTGGTTCATTGGAGGTAGGTAGTATGGGGGTTATTTGTAATTTACCCTTGGAATTCCCAGAATTTTTCTTGTGGAAGAATCTGCTATTAGACTTTTCACCTTGGAGGAGGCTTGGGCTTTTTTCTCTGCTCTCATTCTCCACAAAGCTGTGAAAATTAGTCGGTACTCACCTGGTGTGACAAATGCTCTCAGGATAATGGTGCACCACTTAGCTTTCTAGGTTCCCGCCTTTACTCAGTGCCTGGCCTGAGATTCCCTTACTTTTTTGTCTGAAGTGTCACAGATGATCTAAAAAATTACATTTTGTCCAGAAGTTTTAGTTATTTCCAGCAGTCCAGATAGATAACTTGCCTGCCGAAACCTCAATTTTCTTACTTGAAAAGTGAGGATAATAGTAGTGTCTACTGTACTATTTGAGGAATAATGTGAGATTACTACGTAAAGTTCTTAATACTGTGTCTGGCACCTCAGTTCATGTTTTTTCCTATTTTAAAAGTGGTATTTTTTTCTTTTCCAGTCAAGATGGCAGTGTAGACATGGCTTGCCTCTGCACAGCAACAACAAAATTACAACTAAAATATAGAATCACCATCACTCGGAACTGACAGAAAATGAGTTGATTGGAAGTGTGACAACTGGAATTAAATCACATTCAGCCAGATGGTAGAAGGGGTGCAGATGTGGAATGGGCTGGTCCCACTTCCACATGTGGTGGATAAAAACTCAGGAGGGATATCTCGGGAGCAAGGAGTCCCAGCCCCACACCGGGTCCCCCAGCCCAGGGTTCCGTGCCAGGAAGATAAGAATGCACAATTTCTGGCTGCAAAAGCCATCTGGGATTGAGTCCGTTGAAGAAACTGCTGGAGCCTCATAGCAGTTCCTCTTAAACTGTTCACCTACTCAGGCTTTCGTCCTTTATGCTCTGGTGACAGGGTGGTGGCCTGAAGGGCACCAGTGGCAGGCAGGGAGAGGCCGAGGTGTCTGGCATCAAGGTGAGCAGTGGCTATTGTCCCTTTTCTGGGCTCTTCCCCCATAGAGCCTGCAGACTGGTGCCTTTTTAAAGATTCCATCAACCTGGCTAACACTGTTTGACCTGTCTTGGAGATCCCCAGAGACTCTGCCCCATCCAATTTACAAACCTACTCAAACTGCTTTTCCATATGAATAATCTTGGCTCCTGCTTCTAAACTTCCTAAATCCCCTAAAACAGGCAACAACTGGCCTCAGTGAGCCCCAGGCCAGGAACTAGCTGCCTAGATTCACAGTCTGGCTTCCCCCAGAAATCTCCAAGGCTAGCACAAGTATCAGCCATCTCAGATTGCTGCATAACTCAGGCAGGATACCCCTGGTCAAAACACAGGTGGGGGCTGACCTTGGCCTGACCCACCTGGGAAATCCCAGGGACCAGTACATTCAGTGGATAGCTGCAGATCACATTGGAGCACCTCCACTCTGCTCCTGCGCAGCTGATCCTCCATGGAGGCTGGAGGTTGGTGGTAAGTGGTCACAGCCAATCCTTGCAGCTGACTGGCCTGGGTAAATCCCTCCCATTGATCTGCCAACAGCAACCAAGGCTCAATTACAAGAGGAGTCTGTACTCACCCTACACTAAGGGTGCACCTTGAATACTCAGGTTGTGCGATAGGGTATACTGTGCCACTGGACCCTACAGGACACCTACTACATTAGGCCGCACTACTGAGACCTACCTAATACATAGAAACAAACACAGGGAGGTGGCAAAAATGAGGAGACAAAGAAACGTGGCCCAAATGAAAGAACAGATCAAAACTCCAGAAAAAGAGCTAAATGAAATGGGGATAAGCAATCTATCAAGATGCAGAGTTCAAAATACTGTTTACAGGGATGCTGAAGGAACTCAGTGGGGACCTTAAAAGCATAGAAAAGATCCAGTCAGAAGCAAAGGATACGCTAATTGAAATAAAGAACAATCTACAGGGAAACAATAGTAGAGTGGGTGAAGCTGAGAATCAAATCAATGATTTGGAACATAAGGAAGCAAAAAACAACTAATCAGAACAACAAGAAGAAAAGAGGATCCAAAGAATTGGGGATAGTGTAAGCCGCCTGTGGGACAACTTTAAGCAATCCAACATTTGCTTCATTGGGGTTTCAGAAGAAGAAGAGAAAAAGCAAGAAATTGGAAATCTATCTGAAAGAATAATGAAAGAAAACTTCCCTGATTTGGTGAAGGAAATAGACATGCAAATCCAGGAAGCACAGAGAGTCCCACACAAGACAGATGCAAAGAGGCCCACCCCAAGACACATCATAATTTAATGCCAAAGATTAAAGATAAAGAGATGGGTGTGGGAAAATGGGTGAGAGGTGAAGGGCTTAAGAAGTGTAAACAGGTAGTTACAGAATAACCATGGGGATGTAGAGTACAGTGTAGGAAAGGGAGTAGCCAATGAACTTACATGCATGACCCATGGACACGAACAAGGGTGGGGGGATTGCCTGAGGGAGTAAGGGGTGCTGAGTAGAGGGAGGTAGAGGAGGAAAATCAGGCCAACTGTAATAGCATAATCAATAAAATATAATTTTAAAAAAGTGTTCTCAGAATCTAAACATAAGTACTCTATCTTGCTGTATTTTTATAGGTATATGGTACACTAGTGCCGTGGGATAAAGCTGTGAATACTCCAAGGTCTTGAAATTTTTTAATTTATTATATTAAGGAATATAGTTCTTGCCATTTCAAAAGAACCAAATGATTGAACATCATTGGTAGATCTGAATTGAGAATAGGTGATTTATTGAAGTGACATTCTCAATTTGTACATTTTGTGAGACAAAAATAATTGGAAAATATCCCCCACCTTAATCCAATGAAACTCTAATGGGATATAAAATAAATGTTTTTGTTTACAAAAACTAGGCTATGCTCTTATTTATTTATTTTTTATCATTTTTAAAATTGCTGCAGAGAGTTGAATTGCATGAGAAATTCCTTTAAAAGTCTAGAGATATGTTCACTTCAAGCAGTTGCCCCTCTCTTTAAAAACAATTTTCATCCATTGTCAAGTAGCTGTTGTGCAAAATCAGCTTTTTCTCTGGCGGTTGACTGGACCCTCAGGTCCTATCAGGGACACTTCTTGAGTAGGTGCACTGTGATATTCTTCACTGCGATCATGGTCTCCGTACAGGTGGGTTTGATGAGTGCCTCTGGGAGTAAAAATCCAAAATGCCCAGTGTCACGTAGTTCAAAAGCAAACGTGTAGGGTATTCCATTTTTGTAGGCCCAATCCATTGAGCTACCAGAACTCACATCTAGAAGTTTAAAAGGAAAAAAAAATCAGCTTCACTAAAGAGTTTGTATAATTTTCATACATGTATGTATTACTAAGTTACACTAAATTCTTTCAAAACACATCATTTCAACAAGAATGATTTAACAGTAGTTTGTTGGCATCGAGCTCATAGACCTTATGAGTCAGTCATATTCACCGTCCTCTGTGAGGACCTAGTCTAAGTGTTGATGCTTTTGCAGTGCAGTGGCCTCAGATTTCTCAGCCTCAGCTCCTACAATATTTTTTCCCCCTGCACTTTATTCATGCATCACCAAAACCATGCCGTGGGCTTTTCTTCCTCCTATCACTCAGTTCTTCACTTCCAAGGTCTATAATATTGGAATTCTGTTCCCCTAAACCCTCCTCATTTCTTGCACTTCCCTTATTTTTTTTTAATTCCTAATGAACTTGTCTTTTTGCCTTTGCTTAAGTTTGTAGTTCACAGACTCTTCCCAGCCTTATAATTTCATTTTATTCTCTATCTGGCCCTGGTCAATGACTTCACTAAATTTCTCACCAGATCCCCTAATGAGACTCATCTACTCCTTTCTCTGCCTTGATTTTGCTAATTCTCAATCTCTGGCCTAATTTCTCTGCTTTCACCCCTTGTGAAGTAGCTGGAAAAAGTCTTTGCTATAAATTCACACCAATCACTGAAGCCTTTCTCTGTTCCCAAAGCTGCTCTAGGCTCCTTTGTCTAGTCCTCTACTTATGGAACTTTTCTCATTCTCTTCTAGTTCTGCCCCTCACTTTCTCACTGTACCCATACTCCAAAAGTGCAATTAGCTCATCACCTCCTCTGCTGACATCACAGCCCTCTGACTTTTCCCCTGTAGCTCAGAGGAAGAAACGTTGCTCATCTTTTACACATGCCATCTTTGGGTACCATGTATTAATGTCTTCTCTGCTGGGGGGCGGGTCCCTTCTCCAGGCCTTTGTTTCATTAATTAACCACCCTTTCCCATCTTGCAGCTGCATTGCCCAAAATGTTCAAGCGCCATTTTTTCATAGCACTTCCGTTTTATCATCCCTCTATATGCCGTTCTCTTGTTCTCTTTCCTGTTGCTTTAAAACTAAAAGAGAATTGATATATATAGTTCCTTCTACATCCTCAGTCACTTTCAATCTGGTTCTTGCCTCTACCTGTCTATGTTCTTGAAGGTCATCAGTGACAGCAGGCCTATTCTCTCCCTCCTTCTCCCCCAGATCCAATTTGCAACATCTCAATAGCATTTAACCTAGTTGACAGTCCTTTCTGACAGCTCTTTCCCTCTGGCTCCGGTGACCTCACATGCTCCAGCTTTTCAGCAGAGTTGGAATTGCAGGCAATAGAGGCGGACTGTGGGTCGGCTGTATCTGATCCCACCACCTGTGGCTGCTCTGTGCCTCGCTCGGTTGACCTTTTTGAAAGGGGAATGATGATATTTACTGCCCAGGGTTGTTGTAAAAATTAAGTAGTGTGCTTAGCCTATATTAGCTGATATAATTTTGTATCTTTATACCCCTAATGTAGTTTTTAGCCTAACATGCTCTTAATAATTTTTGAATAAATGATTACATGTTGTATAGAAGAACTTTTTGCATACTTTTCTCCTGAGACAGGATTTATAAGATGTAGCCTGACATATAGTTTTATTTTAAAATTTTCAGAGCATGTTCACCTACTTGAATAATACCACTTTTTATGCTGTTTTTGCCAGGACAAGTTAGAGATAGAATTATTATGTGAAGATGACCGTTAGATCGCTCTGCTGTTTCTCAGGCTCCCTTTGCTTCCATTAATGACAGAAGGGAGGTTGTGGCTTCATTGTCCCTCTGGGTTAGAGTCCACCGGCACTACAAATAGTAGCCACAGGAGCCAGAGTCAGAGACAATATGTGCCAACAGTTACCTCGAGGTTATGTGACAACCTAATTTCTGTGGTAACTCGTTCTTTGCGGTAAATATCAGACTATGACTGTGCCTTGATATCAAGAGGCAAAGGTGAAGTGTAAGATTTTTTTGAATTAATGCCTTAGATTATTAATATGATGGGTATTCATTGGTAATGTGATTTTTCCCATTACTTAAATTTAAATTAAAAAAAGATTGTATTTATTTACTTTTAGACAGAGGGGAAGGGAGGGAGAATGAGAGGGAGAGAAACATCAATGTGTGGTTGCCTCTTGAGTGCCCCCTACTGGGGACCTGGCCCGAAAACCCAGGCATGTGCCCTGACTGGGAATTTAACCAGGGACCCTTTGGTTCCCAGGCCAGCATTCAATGCCCTGAACCACACCAGCCAGAGCAAAATTTTTTAAATTTTTCAACTACAGTTGATATTCAATAATATATTAGTTTCAGGTTTACAGCATAGTGGTTAGACATTTATATGCCTTATGAACAGATCCCCTCTGATAAGTCTAGTACCCACCTGGAACAATGACAACATTGTTACAATATTATTGATTACATTGTTTATGCTGTACTTAACATCCTTGTAATTATTTTGTAACTGACAATTTGTACTTCTTAAACCCTTCCTGTTTTATACCCAGCCCCCAAACTCTCTCCCATCGACAACCATCTGTTTGTTCTCTGTATCTATAAGTTTGTTTCTATTTTGTTTGTTTATTTTGTCTTTTAGATTTTACATATAAGTGAAATTATACATATTTGTCTTTCTCTGTCCAACTTATTTCACTTAGCATAATATCCTCTAAGTCCATTCATGTTGTTGCAAATGGCAAGATTGCATTCCTTTTTATGGCTGAGTAGTATTCCATTATACATGTATGTGTGGTGTGTGTGACCTCCTCTTTATCTGACCACCTACTCATGGACACTTAGGTTGCTTCCATATCGTTGCTAAATGCTGCTGCAATGAACATTGAAATGTGTATATCTTTTCAAATTAGTGTTTTAAGTTTCTTTGGATAACACGCTAAAGTGGAATAGCTGGGTCAAATGGTAGTTACAATTTACAATTTTCGCAGAATCTCCATACTGTTTTCCATAGTGGGTGCACCAATTTACAATCCCATCAACAGTGCAGGAGGGTCTCCTTTTCTGCACGTCCTTGTCAACACTCGTTGTTTCTTTATTTATTGAGGACAGCCTTTCTGACAGGTGTGAGGTGATATTTCATTTTGGTTTTAAGTTGAATTTCTCTGATGATTAGTGATGTTGAGAATTTTTTCATATATCTATGTATGTCTTCTTTGGTTCAATGTCTGTTCAGGTGATCTGCAACTGCCAGCTGCCGGTGCTGGGCTTGGAGGGGCCTGGGAGACATTATGCTGTGAATTGAGGCTGGATGCTGCTAGTGGTGGGCTTGGGGACACTTAACAACATATCCAGAGCATGGGGAGGCCAGCCACTGCTCGTTTGGGGTTCGTAGACCTTTGAGAGATTTTAGTAACATCTGCAGCTTGGGCCAAGTCTGGCTGCTTATCTGGAACAGCCACTTGAAGTGGTTTGGGCTGGTGTGTGAGTTGGGTGGGCAGGGTCTCAGGGAATTACCAGGGTGGGGCAAGTGGTACTAGCCAGGTTGGTAGAGGCTCAGATTTGTAGCCTGTGTGTACATGCAGGCTAAGCTAGGGTAGGGTTCAACAAAGGAACCATGGTAGCTGCCAGCACTTCTGTCCTTGTAGAGAGATGCCCTTCCAACCCTTGCCTAGAAGCCAGTCAATTCATTTTCTCTCTATTAAGTCCCTGGTGCTTTTTCAGCTGCTGTTCCTTCCCCGTGTGTGACTGTTTGTGAGTGAGTCTGTGTTTGGGCTCTTTTAAGAGGATGTCTGGGCCTGCGACAATTCTCTGTATCACCTGGACAGGTAGGTCCCTGCTGATTTTCACAGACATATGTTGTGGGCACTCCTCTTTTTGGCACAGCTGCTCTGGGCTGTGGAGTTCAATGTGGGCCTGGAACTCTCGCCTCCAGGGGTGGCCTCTGCAGCCAAGATATCCTTCCTGATCTGTAACCTCCATACCTGGGTGTGAGACTAGCCCATCTCGTATCTCTATTCCTCCTACCAGTCTCCAAGTAGCTTCTTCTTTATATCCTTAGTTATTGGACTTCTCTTCAGCTAATCTTCAGTTTTCTCTCAAGAGTGGTTGTTCTGTAATTTAGTTGTAATTTGATGTGGTCATGAGAGGAGGTGAACATATAGTTAACCTACTCTACCATCTTGACTAGAAGTCTGTAATATGATTTTTTAAATACTATATTCCCCCTTTCATGGTGGCTTTATTGAAAAGTAGTTCTAAAAAGATCAGCCAGAGACCATAGATTGTGGAGTTCGAAAAAAGTTCTGATACTTAAGACATTGTCATTACTAGGATACACTATCTGATAAGTAGTCTTAATGGACGAACCAAGCTCTTCTTCTGAAGGCTGAAGAAAGTAGACAGTTATGAATATAATGGTAGGTACATTAAAGACATCAGG
The DNA here is from genome assembly GCF_014824575.4 of Sturnira hondurensis. NCBI lineage: Eukaryota > Metazoa > Chordata > Mammalia > Chiroptera > Phyllostomidae > Sturnira > Sturnira hondurensis. The sequence continues at coordinate 34,224,717 of NW_028082759.1, forward strand.
AGGAATTTGCTACTTTAATATAAAGCATAATTGGGTATCACTATCTGTACAGCCTCCATGACCTGGGTGTGTGCGTAACTTAACATGCACACATAAACATTCATAATCTTCATAAATAGTTAGGATTTCTCACTAGAGTTTGAAGGGCTGTGGGACATGATCTAGTCTGATTTCTCACTTAACAGTTGTGGACACCACAGCCCAAGACTGACGTCTTGGCCAGGACTGCATCCTGACTAGTGGCAGGATTAGGACGAGAACCCAGGTCTCCCAATTCATCGTCCAAGTTCTTTCCTTACACCCAATGTTCTTAATTAAAATATTTACTTTACGTAAGAAATACTTCAATCACCATCTAAGGGGAAATTCAGCTGAAGATGTTATGTAAGAGATAGAATTTCATAACAAGAATGGTGGGAGGTAAGAATGAAAGGGAAGCTCTTTTCAGGCTGAAACATTACTTTGTGATTTCCTCAAGGCCTATTTCCAGCCTCATAGTAGTTAGCATTGCTTAAGGAGCCAATTTTGGTATTTTCTACTGACATAAGGTCTTGATTCAACTTTACAGTCATTACTATATGACTAGAATATTCTCTGCTTCAAATTTATCTAAATTGGTACAGTGATTTCTGTCAAGCAGTATAAAAAATCAGATATAAACTCCTTTCATCTTCCTTGGCTAATTTGGTAGTCAAAAAATTCACGTTAGTGGGGACACACATTCTCTCTCTCTTTCTTTTAAGGGAAGTCATTATACAGGATATTGGTTGAAGAAATGACTCTAACATAACATACACAGGAAACTTACACAATGTGCTGGAGGCGGGTCCATATCTGTACCGTACCCCATATACCGATCGCAGTGCATTCACGGCTTTATAAGCTGCAGATTCCTGGGAGGGGAAAATGGAGAAATCATACCACTTACACCATTGTATTGAAACCTTGGGAAACACTGGCCTGTTGTTTGATCCTTATCACTCGTTAATTTGAAGAATGAGAATGGACACATTAGTTACTAGCTCTATCTAATAAAGTTAGGTTACTCTTTGTCACATGCTGCATTTTGCAATATGTTTTAGAACACATTTCCTTCGATTGATCCTCACAACAAGCCAGTGATTAGTAATATTTCCATTTTACAGAGGAGAAAAGTCTCAGAGAAGTTAAATGGGCAGTCTGGGGTTACCTAGCAAGGGGGGTTGAGTAGGAATGAGGGGGTAAGTATTCATATCTTCTGGTGCTGATGTAGCATTCTGTCTTCTTCGCATTAGTTCAGGGACACCTATGTGTATAAATTACAAAGTGCTGGATAGGGCAGGGCCCATCTCAGTATTTAGCCATGTGCCTGTACATAATAGATGCTTAATCAATATGTTTTGCATCAATGTTGAATGAGCATAGGTCAGCAAGAGTATCAACATAACTTTATTGATCCCTAAGTACATACTTCAGTGGTGATGTGCAAGGTATTTAAAAGACATGTGGATCAATTAAGAAGCTCTTTCATTCAGTAAGAATGACTTGTCTTATGGTACGTGTTTGTCCCTACTGAGAATGGGAACAATTTCAGAATGCTCCACGACTTCTAAAGTTACATATGCTTCTGACAGACCTAGCTAGTAGTTCCAAGATATAGAAATTTTGGAACCAGAAAAAATACTCAACACAGTCAAAATACTAAAAAGTGAGTATTCTAACATGAACTGGAATGATACCGACTACTTCCGAAGACATTTCAAATGGTAGAAAAGTACCCATTTCAGTAAGGAGCTAGAGAAGGATTGTATGACCAGTGGGAAGTAGAGAAGTGTGTTGAAACCAGTATACAATGCTCCCATTTCAATTTGCCCATGAATAATTCAGTGTGTCGGCTGAAGCACTCTGGGCAACGGGGGCTGTGTGTTAGACCAGCTTCATCTTACTGTCCTCACTCACCTCAGGGAGGCCTCAAGCAGTGCCTGTAGCAAATGCCGCCCTTTGTGGATATTTAGGGACCAGGCTCCAGAACCTGGCAGACAATTTATTATCGATCTCAATGATGATGACATTTTCCTCTTGGGAGCCAACAGAAAAGGAATGTGAACACCACAATGAGGTATCTTTATGGAGAATTTTCTAATATTTCAACATCATCTCCAATGGTCACAGAAATATTCCGTGGTGAGGGCAGATATTTCTACCTTTAGGAGATTACCGCATTCTGCTGGCACAGAGATGTTTGTTCCTCATTATTTCAGGTGACTGAACCCAAGGGGAAATATTTATTAAGAAAATAAAAATATACCCACTCTGTTTATTTACGTAAAACATGTGCATGGTTTTAGGCTTTTCGACTCACCGCACTCCTGCCACTTGGTGCAGGTGCACATTGTAGATAAGAGGTTCAGATATAGCCTTCCACAAAAAACTGAAACTTCAGCAGATGCTTTTAAAGAATTATTTTTCCCTTTGGCACAGCTAGACACCTACTTGAGAGAGTTTAAGTGCTTCCTCTTTTCTCCATTTCTTTCTCTTTCCAATAAATGGAGGCCCAGGCCTCCCTTATCAGACCTCAGCCAAGAAAGGAATATATATATATATTTTATTTAAATATTTAAATATTTAAAGCAACCCAATGAGTGACTTGAACATGTGAGTGGAAACTTAGACTCCTACATGCTGGTGGAATGTTTTTGAACAATTTTAATAAAATTTAATGGTTTCCAGTTGACATTCAGAGACTACCTAGCTTCTGAGAATTGTAATCCTGGTTTCAGTGATTTTGCTGATACATAACCCACTATCAGGATTTCTCAACAATGGCATGACTGACAGTTTGGACTGAATAATTCTTTGCTGTGGGAGGCTGTCCTGTGTATTGCAGGATGGTGAGAAGAATCCTTGACTTCTATTCACTAGATGTCAATAGCATCCCCTAGCCCTGTTATGCCAATCAAAAATGTCTCCAACATTGTTCAGTGTCCCTTGAGAGCAAAATTCATCTTTGGCTGAAAAACTAACCTACTCTTTATACCACATCCTCAAACCCAAGGCAAAGAGAAAATAGGCTTCATTCCTAGTGGGAAGATGAATTAAACTATGGAGAACATTCTCATGTAATAGTTTTTTAAAAATATATTTTATTGATTATACCATTACAGTTGTTCTATTCCCCCCCTTCATTCCCCTCCACCCGCACACTCCCTCCCCCACCATTCTCCCCCCTTAGTTTATAACCACGTGTCTCAAGTTCTTTAGATTCTATTCATGTAATAGTTTTAATATAGTGCATACTCCATATAATGTTTTGTGAGCATATAAACAGGCACTGCCCAGTTTAAAAAAGACTGGATGTTTGCCTACAGAAACATTGTAAAACAAGGTGGTTAGGATGCCAGACCAATACCAATGATAACAAAATTACTGTCTGACCCTCAGAGTAGTAAAGAAGAGCACTGTCTAATCAACAGTCACATTCATGATATTTCTTTTCCAAATTTTAATTTTTTTTTATTTTAGAGAGAGAGAGGAAGGGAGAAAGAGAAATGCCCACTTGTTGTTCTACTTACTTATGCATTCATTGGTTGATTCTTATACATGCCCTGACTAAAAATTGAACCTGCAACATTGGGACAATGCTCTAACCAACTGAGCTACCTGGCCAGAGCTTCATTCACAATATTTCTCAAGAGAGAGAATTTTCTCAGAATTCTTGCTAGGAATGCCAAGAATAAAGTTCTTCTTTCAGATGAAAACCTTCCCCCCAGCCCTCTCCTAACTTCTTCACGTTCCTGGTTCCTTCCAGTCCTGGGCATCTAGATGAGGAATTCCTGCAATCCCACACGACTGATACAGAACTTAGAGTTTAAGGTATAGGGACAAAGGAGATCCTTCTCTTTCATAAAACCTTTTAAATTTAAGTATAACATGCATACAGAAGACTATACAAATTTTAAATGTATAGCTCAGCGAATAATCAAAATGGCACACACTTGTGTAATCCCATCCAGGTCAAGGAACAGAAGGACATCAACAGCAACCCAAGAGCCCTCCCGAGCCTCTTCTCAACCACTGCTCCCTTCCTCTTCCTCCCCTCTAACACTATATATTTGTTTGTTCTGGTGTTGAACTTAATAAGCCTTTAGATACTATAGGCTCTGAACCAGGCCCCCTTTAGAAAGACTTATGCCCATAATGGATAACTTGGAGGGCTATTGAGATGAAGAGAGAAAGGAACACTACTTTTTCACTTTTTAGTACTCTTATGCCAGAAAGGCTGTTGAGTCTCAGCCCTAACTTGTCAGATACATGCCCAGAGACTTAGTAGCATTAAGCAAATAGCACTTATAAACTTAAACTTGCTTTTAATTAATGAGAGTCAGACCATAATTTATGAGCAATTATTTATTCAATAAAGTTAATCATAGCTCTGCACATGTGACTGAAGCTGTAATACCAAATCCATCCTGACATTTTCTGTGTAACCTCTGGTAAGAATGTAACTAGGTTTGAAATGATTGCATCGGAGAAGCAACGGGGCACAGTGGTTAAAAGCAACAGCACTGAAGCTGGATTTGGGGCTGCATCTTGGTTGCGACACTTAGCAGTTGTGTGTTCTTTGTCTAATTAGTATTTCATTTGTCTAGGTTTCAGTTTCCACCTTGGTAAAATGGGGATAGGAATAGTTTTTCACCTTATATAATTATGAGAGTAAATGAGCTACTAAACATGAAATGCTGATTAGAATAAACATAATGTATGTTTGCTAGTATCACAACTACTTAGCATCATCTTAGCATTAGAAAAGCATGAAGCCTAGCACACAGGTACAGAGGTCAAACACTTACCACACAGCTAAAATTGGGGATTGTTGCATATTTGTAAGAATAGGGATACAGCAACATCTGAGCATATGCATGAAAGGAGAGGTAAGCTCTAATGTGCTTCTTGTGTTTTCGAAGGAAGTTAGCTACAGCTTTCACTTCTGGCTCAGATTCTGGGAAAGGTCCACAGTACGTATCATCGCATGGGTGCATAGAAGCTCCTTCAGCTGCAAGTTAGAAAAGAAAATGGGGTGGCAAGAAGCAAGAAACACAAATCTGCATTATTAAACTGTGATTTTTCTTTTATTCCTATAAGCATAGGGTATTACTAAGCAATTCATCTAATTACTCATTTACAGAAACCGATTATTGAAAAATCCAAGGTGGTTCAAGCCTCATACAAAGTAGGGGCTTGGCCTGAGTAGGAAATAGGTGCTGATTGTCTAGGTGAGCCTGCAAAAGCCACTAGTTCTCAGTTGGAGAACTAGTTCTATGTGATCCCCTGCAGAGGGTAAGGCCTCTCACTGATACACTTCACAACACCTGTACTTTCTCTCCATAATGCTTAACAAGCTTGTAATTAATGTCAATATTTACTTATTTATCATTCAACCGATATTTACAGTGTTCTAGGTACCTGGGATACACTGGAAAACAACACAGAAGCACTCGCTCTACAGAATCTGCATTCAATCTGGAGTCTGTTAGACTGTAATGCTCTGTGAAGGCAGGGACTGTGCCCTTCTTGCGGGGCACCTGGTGATTAGAACTATAGTATGGCAAGTGTTCAGTGAATATTTGTTGAATAAATGAATGTCAAATCAAAAGAAAAGGCTAGACATCTATACAGGTGTCTGGTGAGATACAAATACTGAAGTAGCGAGAACATGGAAACAAGGCAAACACCTCTGCAGAGCATACCAAACCAACTTCTATTACATTATTAGATCAGCACTATCCAAACAGGTTTGTAAAACCCACCTTGGGGGTGTAATAGGGTTTACTTAAGAAATCCTCAAAACTGAATTTTGATAATTTTGAAATACAAAGTTATGCTATATATGTCTATGAAGAGGAAAGAAAAATAAAATTCACTGCAACGATCAGAAACTATTATGGTTCTGGAAAATTTTGGAAAGAATTATATTTTTCATAGTTATTTGCCATTCTGAGCCATCATTGTACCTAGAAATGGGAAATTCCTATTTCCCATGGAAAAGGGGGTATGGGAAATGTCCCATACCCCTAGAAAACTATAACTCTGTCTGTAAACAAAGGGAAAATGCTTGGTGATCCTGTGACGTAGTCTAATTCTACTTAACATGAAGAGGCAACCATGTCAAATCAGACTAAATCTTGAGGGCAATAAAACTAGTTTATGCTACAGGAGAGTTGAGCTGGGGAACTTAAAGAAACTGTGGCTTTCCTTTGTTGAGTCTAATTCTGGAGAATCCTCTGAAGCGAAATGGGATATGGATGGAACTGAGAGCTTAATGTAAAACCTGTAGCCAATACTCCAAAAGGAATAGGAAAAATAGAGAGACATCTGATGAACACTGATGTAAAACACTGGAAAGCAGAGATCACAAACCAAACAACTAATTCCAGAGAGAGCAGAACTGATGAGCTAGAGCAAGAAGAATTTATAATAATCTGAAGAAATATTCTCAAGAGCACACAGGAAGGCATTAGAAACATTAAACAGGGATAACAAGTTATAAAAAAGAACTGATCAGACATAATAGAAATAAAAAGTATTACTGGGTTGAATAAATGCTGTTGATGAGTGAATTAATGAGATGGAGTGGGGTTTGAAACATTCCCAGAGGCATTATAAAGAAACAAACAACTAGGAAAATTAGAGAAAAATTAAAGGGTAAAAAAATAGAATACCTGTCAACACCTGATTAATAGGGGCCCGAAAAGAGAAAAAATAAATGGAAGCTAAATACTTGAAGTACTACTAATTAAAATTTTCCCACAATTAGAAAAAGATTGAATGAACTTATTGTGTATCAAACAAGGGAAATTAAAGGGAAAACACCAACTCATTGACACCCAAAGTGAAATTTAAAAAAAGGAAACAATTCTTGAGAGACAGAAATAGGTCATCTATGAAGGAATAAGAATTAAATTCACATTTACCGTTTTAATAGCAGCACTAGAGTAATGTTTCCAAAGTATTTTTTAAAAGAAATTTGAGTTCCATCCATGCTGTTGCAAAGGATAGGAGCTCCTTCTTTCTTTTAAAAGAAATTTGAATCTAGACTTTTATATCTAACTAAACTCTCCTTGAAATGTGAGAGCAAAACAAAGATTTTCTTTGGCATGAAATTTCTCAGAAGGTATACTATACCCAGACATAACTTGTAAACACCTTGAAAGAAAATGTTCCAACAAAATGATGAACAACTCCAGAGAAGATACTTGATATGAGAATTGCTGGAAAGTAAGCCATTTAGTAACCTCTATTGTCTAAATAAGCAAGGGGGAAAAAGTATAATGATCTAGTATCAAATTCAAGAATATAAAAAACTGATGGAATGATGGAGGGTGAGGGACCAGAAGAAGTAAAAGCATGCTAAGTGATTAGTGTCTTTCACAAAGGAGACATAGCTATTGATTAAATTTAGAAATTGATGGAGAAAAACAAAGCTAAGCACAGATTTTAGTAAGTTGGGAATAACTACAAGAAGAAGAAAAATAGAGCACAAACTTCACAGCTTGCAGAAGTAACGTTGACCCATTCAACAGAAAATAGTAGAGAAAAAAAGAAGAGATATTTGAAAATAGAGACCAGGAATTAAGGTGGCAGGAATATGTAAGTGTTAATGATGAATTAACACATAATAAATGATTATGAAAAGTACTAACAGATGAAACTTACTGATACAATAACTGATACTTTCACATAGAAAAATAAAGAAGATCCACCAATATCATGTCTACAGAAAAAAGTGGTACATATGGATATACCAGATGTCCACTTTTATTTTTTAATTATAATTAATATATTATATTAGTTTCAGGTGTACAACATAGTGGTTGAACTTTTATATAAATTATAAACTGAACACTAAGATAAGTCTAATAGCCATCTCTCACTGTACAAAGTTTTTAATAATGTTGTTGACTGTATACCCTATGCTGTGCATTACATTCCCATAATTTATTTATTTTGTAACTGGAGGTTTGTACCTCTCAGTCCCCTTCCCCTGTTTTGCCCACTCCCCGTCTCTGGCAACCATCGGCTTTTTCTCTTCTCTGTGTCTGTGAGTGAGTCTGTTTCTGTTTTTTTCTTTATTCATTTGTTTTGTTTCTTTAGATTCTACATAAAAATGTAATTATACAGTATTTGTTCATAATACATTGTAGAAGTATCTATCTATGTTACTATAAATGGTGAGATTTCATTTTTTATGGCTGAGTAATATTCTACTATATATATGTGTGTACCACATCTTCTTTATCCAGCATCTAGCAGTGGACACCTAGGTTTCTTCCATATGTTGGCTCTTGCATGTAAGTAATGTTCTAAAGAACACTGGGATACATATATCTTTTTAAATTAGCATCTCCATTTTCTTTGGAGAGATACCCATCAGTGGTATTGTTGGGTCGAATGGCAGCTCTGTTTTAGACTTTTTGAAGAATTTCCATACTATTTTTCAAAATGGCTGCACCCATTTACAATCCTACTAATGGTGCACAAGTGTTCCCTTTTATCCACATCCTTGCCAGCACTTGTTGTTTGTTAATTTATTGGTAGCCCTTCTGAAAGCTATGAAGCAATACCTCACTGTGGTTTTAATTTGCAGTTCCTTGATCATTTTTATTTTGTAATTTTTAAACATTTTTATTTTTTACTTTTTATTATTGTTTAATTACAGTTGTCCCAAATTCTCTCCTGCTTTGCCCATGCCCCCACTCCCTCAGTCAGCCCCCACCCTGTTGTCCATTACTCTGGGTCCTTTATGCATGTTCCTGGACTAGACCCTTCCCCTTCTTTCCCTGTTATCTCTCTCTCTCCACCCCTCTGGTCACTGTCACTTTGTTCCTTATTTCCATGTCTCTGGTTATATTTTGTTTGTTTGTTTGTTTTGTTCATTAGGTTCCACACATAGGTGAAATCATATGGTATTTATCTTTTGCCACCTGGCTTATTTCACTTAGCATAGTATTCTCCAGTTCCACCATGCTGTCGAAAAGTGTAGGAGTTCCTTCTTCCTTTCTGCTGTGTAGTATTCTGTTGTGTAAATGTACCACAGTTTTTTGATCCACTCATTTACTGATGGGCTCTTACACTGTTTCCAGAACTTGACTATTGTAAATAATGCCACTATGAACATTGGTGTGTATTGAGGTTCTTTTGAATTGGTGATTCAGGATTCTTAGGGCAGTGAGATTACTGGAGTGAAAGGTAGTTCTGGATCAAAAGTTCCATCTTCAGTTTTTTGAGGAAATTTCCTACTATTTTCCACAGTGGCTGCACCAGTCTGTATTCAATACTGCAATAATACTGCAATACTGCAATAATAGGGTTCCCTTTTCCCCACATCCTTGTCAGCACTGTTGTTTGTTGATTTGGTTATGATGGCTATTCTTACTGGTATGAAGTGGTATCTCGTTGTGGTTTTAATTTGCATCTCTCTGGTGGCTAGTGATATTGAGCATTCTTTCACATGTCTATGTGCCCTCTGTATGTCCTCCTTGGAGAAGTGTCTGTTCCAGTCCTTTGTCTACATGGTAGGACACAAAACAAGCCTTAACAAATACAAGAAAATTGGAATCATATCAAGCATTTTCTCAAACACAATGGCTTGAAACTAGAAACTAACTTCAAGGAAAACACTTAAAAACATTCAAATTCATAGAGACTAAATAGCATGCTATTAAACAATGAATGGGTTAATAATGAGATCAAGGAAGAAATAAAAAAGTTTCTGGAAACAAATGAAAATGAACACACAACAGCCCCAAACCTATGGGACACAGCAAAGGCAGCCCCGAGAGGGAAGTTCATAGCAATACAGGCCTACCTAAAAAAGATAGAAAAAATTCAAATAAGCAACCTAAGCTTTCATCTACAAAAACTAGAGGAACAACATTGAACAAAACCCAGAGTGAGTAGAAAGAAGGAAGTAATCCAGATTAGAATAGAATTAAATGACACAGAGACTAAAAGAACGGTATCCATACTTCAAAGTATCCATAAATCCAGGAGCTGATTCTTTGAAAAGATAAACAAAATCCCTGGTTATTTTTAAAAGGGAAGATTTTAAAAAGTTTTTAAAGGGATTGAGGATATGTTTAAATACATGTTATTTTAAGTAGGTGTTAAATTTACACAATTCAAAATTTTAAAGTCTTAAAATGATTGTATTATTGATATGCAGTTAAATGCTCTACCCTTGAACTATACCCCCTACCTTTAGAATTATATTTTTAATTTTCATGGATTTTTGCCAGATTGCTTACTAAGATTTTTACTATTTACGTGTCAACAAGCAGTGTATAAACTACCACCTCTCCTTACAAACAATTATTATAAACTATCACTTATTCCTATGAACAATACCCTTCATGTTTATCACCTTTAAAAATATTTTCAATTACAGGTGACAGATGATGTCATATTAGTTTCAGTTGTACAACAGTAATTAGACATTTATATACCTTACAAGATGATCACCCTGATAAGTCTAGTTCCCACATGACGCCATTTACACCATTGTAACGTTGTTACAATGTTATTGACTATAGTCCCATCAATTTTTATCATCTTGATCTTTGCCAATTTGATGGCAAGCTAATTTTTTTGAACATAAACTTCTATGTTTGTTTTGATTGGCCTCTTCTCTGAATTGCTCATTCATATCCTTAGCTCACATTATTCTCTTGGGCTGTTTATCTTTTCCTTACCCATCTATAAAAGAACTTTGTATAGATATTTGTCATCTGCATTATATTTTATCCTCAAATTTATAATTTTTATTCAATTGTTTATGGTAACTTTAATTATTTTAGATCTAAAATGTTATATAATCACTGTTTTTCTTTTTAGATAATGTTTGGGTTTCTTGTGTTGGTTAAGAAATCTTTCCCTATTTTTAGAGATTATACATAATGCATAGATTTTCTTTTAAGAACTTTATCCTTTAATTTTTTTCACCCAAGTTTTAATTTTTTTGGACTTCTTTTCATAGATATGTAATATATGGTTATACCTTCAATTTATCTATATGAATAGCCAGTTTTGTCAGCATCATATATTAAATATTTTATCATTTTTCACTGAATTTAAATACTACTCATATATTAAAGTCTATTGCATGGGTGGGTCTATTCCTAGATTCTCTGTTCTATTCTCCCGATCTATTTGTCTCTTTCCATATTGTTACCCTATCAATCTATAGTAGCATTTCAGAATGCCTGATATCAGGCAAGACAAGTTCCCCTTACTGTAGTTTAATTTTGCAATTGTATTGCCTTTTTAGGATCTATTTTCCATATAAACTTTATGACAATTTTATCAATTCTCAAGAGCCGAAAACATAATGGAAAACCCCATTGAGATTCTAATTAGGATTGCACTCAATTTCTACTGATTTGGGGAGGATGTTACTATGTAGAGCCATGCAATCAAAGGACTCGTTACGCCATTCCATGTGCTCAGATTGTGATTTATGTTCACTCATATTTGAACATTTTTAGTACATTTTCTTTATTGTTGTTACTGTGACTGTGACTGTGAATTGAGAACTGCTTTTCAAACGGCCACGTCAGAGTGCTGTAGAAGCCACTTCATGGAGCCTTGTGTTCTTCCTATCCTTCCCCTTCTTCCCGCCACTTCCAACTCCATCTAGTACAACTAGAACTAGTTCCTCAAACCTTCCCTTTAAAGACTTGTGTGCTACCACAATAACACGACCCACTGAGCAAATTTTATAGCCAGCCTTACATACTATATCAACATATTGTTCTGAAAACTTTCCTTACAAATTATGCCTGCAACATATTTAGGATAACGAGTAATGGCACTATTGACGTTTCCTCAGAAAATCAAATACTCTTCTAAATAACCAAACAGTGTAAGTTGCTAAAGATAAACTATTTGCTTTGTTCAAAGTGTCAAAGAAGACATTTAATTCTTCAGTATTTTCATTTTTCATTCTCTGCGTGGATTGTGACTATTTCTAAGCTACTCCTGAATTTTATGGAGGCTAGATATTTACTTTTTCTCAAGTTAAAAAGGGTAGAATTGCTGTCTTTTAGAGTTTATAAGGGAAGAATTACTGAACTGAATGCATTTCTCCAACAAGATTGAATTGCAAGAGGGATAATTATTTGGAAAATGAGACTACTGCTATATTTCCCTTTTGGAGTAGGGAGCAGTTAGGTCTGAAGGTGGAGATGTGGGTGGTAGATATATCACCCTGACAGTGTAGCCCCAGTGAGACCCTCCTGTGGACCCAAAACTACCAGCCTCATTCTCAGCATCCTCTATAGACCCAGCCAACACCAATCTTTGCTGGGCAGGTTTGAGTTTTTTTAATAACATTCCATTCCATACTAGCACAGGTAGTACAGCTCCAACATAGGGTGGGATAAGCAGTGGAGTATAGAATATAGAATCATTCTAGAGATGATTGTAAATCTGCCTGTAAATCTGGTAGCACTTCTGTGATGCCATAGATATTTATTTGTATGGACTCTTCTCTTCTTTAGAGGGTGAGCTCATTTGTTTTGAAGATCATGACCTATTATTTCCAAGTACTTAGTAGAATGGATACCTTTGCATTTCTTTAAATGTTGCTGAATGGATAAGTGACGCTTACCAGGCTCAGAGAAGGTGCTTGCACCTTGGCCTGTGTCATTGGACTGCTTCTTTGATTGAACAGCCAAACCCCAGCTCATCTCTATGGAAGCCTGAGGACACACTAGGGCAATAAAACCAATAAAGTAGCCTGCAAGTCCATGAGAACATTCTATTCCCTAAATATTTCTTGAATAATTTCAAATCTGAAACTCTGAGTTTACCCTAAGTTATAACAGGTATTTTAACAAATGTAAACAGTTTCAGAAAGGAAATGAGGTCCTTAAAATTTTTATATACGGGCGATGAGCCCCAAATTCTTCATGCACAGGGGTGCAAGTCCCCTTTGGCCCTCAACAAGATACAGAGTGATGGCTTCACGAGCAGCTTTAACTAGGTCACAGCAGAAACAGGGCCATTACATTTCCTCTTAAACAACACAAAACTGTATTTGTGTGCTGGTAAGCTTTCTTCCAAAGAATGAATGGAGACACATTTGCAACTGGAGAGACCTGTTTACAGGACGGAGGCTTTGAGGAAGAGGCAGAGAGCAGAGGTGTGTGGAAGATGGACACCGGCCATAAAGGGTATAGGATGGCCAGCAAAGCGGGGCAAGGGACAGAGGCTTCTAGGGGGCCAGGGGGTGACCTTACATGACCTTTCACAGAGCCCGACCTCCTGCTTAAAAGTATTCTCCTTTGGTTTTCGACACACATATATGTTTTCCAACCACTCTGTTCTTGCTTTCTCAGTCCCCTTTGCGAGTTTCTCTTCCTCTATCAGTCATTTAAAAGGAGGAATATCAATTGTTTTGACTTTAGCCCATTTTCCCCAATTATTTCTTTCTTCAGTGAACATGGCTTCTTCAACAACTACTCACATGTTGATACTTTCATTTATTCAATGAGTTTTTTAATTTAATTCTTATTCAAGTACAGTTTTCTGTTTTAGTTTTTACTATGCACGTACCACACGCCACACACAGGGATACACCGACGAACAAACCAATGGGTCCTGCTGTGTGGAGCTCACATTTTAGTGGTGGTGCTAGGGGTGGGGGTGGGGGGAAATAAACAATAAACACAGGAAATAAGTGAATTACACTACGTGGTAGAAAAGTGCTATGAAGAAGAAGAAAAAAGTAGAGGAGTGTAAAAGATCAGGAATTCTGGGGAGGTGGGTTGTAGTTATAAATCGGTGGTGACAGTTCTTTTCAGACACTGACTTCTGAGCAGACTTGAAGGTCCCAGGGGTCATCCAGAGCATCTGGGGAAGCGTGTCCTGTGCGAAAATTGTCTGCATACCCAACTCCATACTCACTGGGCCTACCACAGTGTTAACTCAATGTGGGGCATATAATAACGCAGCATTTTATTTCCTAATTATGCACAAGCTAAACTGTATAATATTAGGAAGGGCCATGCCTCGATTTAATGCTATTTGCCTAAGAAGCACATTAGATTCTGGAATATGCTATAGCATTTTATGGTTTATTTTACAGCTTGGCATTCTGCCAATGTTATTTACCACAGATTAAGTATTGATTCAGCAGAATGGGATAGCACATTCAAAATTCTCTCTGCCTGTGTTTTTCTCTGGGTTTTTGCCTTACTCATCTCTTATACCAGCCCTGTCTTTAAAAAATAGAAGCAGAAAATGTAAGTGGGGCCTCTAAAAAGGAAACAAATTAATTCAGGTGGAAAGAAAGCCACTAAAATGATCTAATTTTATTTATAGCCTTTGGGGGCACTATTCCAGCTTTGCGAAAACAGAGGGATAGCTCACAAGAATTATCGAACAGCGTGTCCCTTTGTGGTTTTAAGCAGCTGTGTTGGATACACAATTTGAAGAGTCCTGTACAGACCTGGCCTCAATTACACAGATTCCGATCAGAAATATCTGCTGTGCTCTAGAAGATGAAGATAGGAGAAAGGAAAAGCACTGGACAGCATCTCAAGAAAACAAGTCAAAAACACCCAGAAAATACCCTGGAAACTATGATAAAACAGGCTTTCCAGGGAGAGGGACAAGAAGCATAAAACCTGAAACCTGAGGTTTTAGGAGCTTGAGAATCTAAAGCTGACTTACTTCCCCTTAGTTCTGGGGAGCCAATACCTTGTTTCTGGAGCTGAGACAAAATTCTCTTCACCATCTTCACACACAGAACAAGAGCAGAATATATGACAGATCTCTGCAGTGCAGAGGGAGAGATTCTAGTCTTGTCAAATAAAACAGCATAATCTCTGTCCTGAACATTTCAGCAATTTAACTTCCATGCCACATACGTCACCTCTTTAGCTGTTGAGTACCAAGATGTGAAACTATGCAGGGACCCCATAAATCTAGAAAGGAGACAAGATGCACATCTGGGAGCAAATTTGAGGACAAGGCAATGTAGGTGGAATAGAGTCGTAAAGGGCGCAGTGCAGACTGAGTCCATGGAGCACAGAGGTAGGAGAGCAGGGGTTAGGAGCCCTGGGGAGACTGCAATGGCAGAGACTTGGTGGGACTCAGGATGGATGGGACCCCCCAAAATAGGATCTTAACAATAAAGGACAAAACAATCAAGCTTTTACTGCTTCTATGAACCTTTGTCCTTCCTTCTCTCTCTAGAATCTGGATTGATTGTGAAATGAAGAAGAATTGTAAAATCAGGAAGGACTGTAAAATGAGGAGGAAGAGGTCTTTCGAAGACAAACGGAGAGGAAAGGGGTGCTAGAAGCAGCAACGGACTGAAAATTATCACAAGACTGGGCTCCAATAAGAACTTGCACTGCTAAAGAGTTCAGTGGTGGGCATGTCACAGCTCTGGCTGCATTCGTCCTGGGCAGACCAGAGACCTGAGTCCGTGGTTTTCCAGTGGTGCTGTGTTGCTATCAGTTGTGTTTTCGAGCAGGGGGTGTCATACAGCAGCTAGTTATATGTTCTAAAATAATTTTACTTAAATAATTGATTTAGTTGTCCTGATAAATAACTCTTAATTTATTCCAATATGCTCTTATAATGGGGGAGAGAAACGGGCGATTACAGTGGGTGTGCTCGGAGGTGCCCGCAGGAGTGTGCTCTCCTCAACAGTTGGGTGTGGGGTCGTGGGGGAAAGAAGCTGAGAACCGTTGGCTAGAAAAGGACGGCTAGGACTCTTTCCAGCATTGATGGGTTGTGGTTCCAGTCAGGATGAAAAAAAATTCCAGTGTAATTACATACTCACTTTTCCTTAACATCCTGAGATTCTGTTCTACAGATGTGAGGGTAAAGTTCAGTGATAAGTGTTGTGTGACTTGATTGATGTTTTTGTTCTTAGAGGCCGTCTTGGAGGACGGATTGCAATCTAAAACTTAGCTGGCAAGTTGTTTAATTTTCGAAATGTATTGCCCTTAGATACAAATTTCCCTTTACTGCCTAAAGTCCTCCAACCCCTTCCCAAATCAGTTTCTGCTGTTGTATTACAAATCTTGGTGCAGGGCTCCTGATTGCCCAAACAGAAATCGTTTACTGCATCCAACGATCCTCAAAGAGCTGTGGAAGCCATGGTTTAAATTTCTTTCCAATACAGACCACTCATCTGCTATTGTCTTAGTCAAAATTTCCTGGGTTATAGAAGGGGGTTCTCTGACTCCAGGCTCTTCTTCAGTCTCAGAAGTCCTGAATTAATTTTACTGCAAACATTAATATGCAATTTCTTTGCCTAAAACTTTCCAATGGCCAACAACTGCCTTCAAGATAAAGGGACCAGATTAGGGGCCTTTTCTCTACAGCCCTTGTGGCTGGCCGAATAATGGCCCCCAAAGACTGTGAGGTACTAATCTGCGGAATCTGTGAATGTTACTTTATCTGGGAAAGGGCCTTTGCAGATGTGATAAATGAAGGTTCTTGAATTGGGGCAATCCTCCTGGGTTATCTGGGTAGGCCCTAAATGTAACCACAAGTGTTCTATAGGAGGGACATTTCATTACACAGAGAAGAGAAGGCTTGTGACAGGAGCAGAGGGAAGCTGAGAGCAGACGCTCTGTCACTGGCTTGAAGGTGGAGGAAGAGGTCACAAAATAAGGGAGCCAGGTGTGGCCTGTAGAAGCTGGAAAAGAGCAGGAAAAGATTCTCCTCTAGAACTACCCCCGCCCCCCACCAAGGAGTGTGGTTTGCCTGACCTTCAGCCTGCTGAAATCCATTTTGGACTTCTGACCTCTAGAATCTTAAGAAAATGAGTGTATTGTTTTAAGCCACCACATTTGTGGTGATTTTTTAGAGCAGTGAAAGGGCACTAATATACTCTTATAAGCACCTTTTATCTCTACACAGCATTTATCACGGTTTAATGTAATTGCATTTTTACTAAACTATCAATCTTGAAGGCAGGAATTATGTCTTTTACTTGTTTATATTTCTTATACCTAGCATACCGCCCTTGAAATATTTATTAAATAAGCTAGTAAATTTACCAGACTAGAGGATGCCTCCAGATTCTTCTTTTTTCTCTTTTCTCTCTATTAACATTCTTTGGTTTGGGGGTCAAAGCTCTCTACCTGGATATGTGGGGGATTTGTTTTTTTTTTTGGCTGAAGATCTTAGAGTCCTCTTTAACTCCCATAGTGTCCCCATCCCTCCCTGCCCCCCTCCAGTCACCGTGTTCCAATGCTCTGCCTTCCAGAATCTTCTCCTACCTCTCCTCTCTGTCTGTATCTAATTTTGGCATGCCTAATCTCTCACCTGGACAACACCACAGCCTTTCCATTGGTCTCCCTGCTACCACATGCTTTTATCCACCCTTCATACTGCTATCAGGGTACTTTTCTAAACCACAGATGGATCATGTGAGATCATGTTATCTCCTCCAAACCACTCCCAACCCTCATTGGCTTCTCAGGGGTAACAACATCAGGCGAAACCCTCAGCATAGTGTCCAGCCCCAACCAATGGACTGTTTTTAGGCTCATGTTCTTTTCTGTATAACCCTCTCAGCAGCCACAACCCCACCCCTCCCAGAGCCACTCCATCAATTCCACCCACACCTCTTTGCCTTTGTTTCTGTTCTTCCTTCAGCCTAGACTGGCCAGTTCCTCTTGAAGCCTATCAAAATCCTCTCATGCCTGGGAGGTTCAGCTCAAAAGCCGCCGGTCCGCAGCTTGCCCACTCTCACCCCAGTAGAATTCCTCCTTCCTAGTTCCTACCCTTTGCAACATCATGGATGGAACTGGAAAGCATTATGCTGAGCGAAATAAGCCAGGCGGTGAAAGACAAATACCATATGATATCACCTTTAACAGGAATCTAAACAACAAAACAAACAAGCAAGCAAAATGTAACCAAAGACACTGAAATACAGAAGGTGCTGACAGGGTCCAGAGGGGAGAGGGGAGAGAATCATAGGGGAAAAGGGGAAGGACTCACATGAACAAGTATAAAGGACACATGGACAATAACTAAGGTGGGGGGCGGAGATGGGAGGGAGGTGGGGAGCACTGGGGGGGCAGGGCTGGGAATACAAGACAGAAAACTGTACTTGAACAAGAATTAAATAAGAATTAAAAAAAAAAAGAATTCCTCCTTCCTCTCTCTGTGAGTGTGACACTGTCTCATGCCTCTAGTTGTCAGCTCTCCTCAGCTCACAGCTGCTTGTTTACATGCCAGGCTCCCTCACTGGGCTGTGAGTTCCCAAGAACAAGGACTGAATAGTGTTTCTATTTGCCTGGCATTGTGCTTTGCTCCTAGCAGGGGCTCGATAAATGTTTACTGAGTGAATCACTCTGTCCTGCAGCAAGGTCCCTTGTTGTCTGTCACATCAAAATTGCATTGGCGTTTTGGAGCTGAAGGTCAGTTTTATTACAATTTAAGGTTATAATAAAAGGTAAGAGCTTGCACAAGAGCCTGATCCACAATGTTTTTTCTAGGTTTCTGGCATACACTCAAACTATATGCAAATAAAATTATACCTGAGAATAAGAATATACCTGCGAATGATAATGTACAAAAAGAAAAGGGAATCAATTAATTTTGAATTATATTATGACTTTGTCTTTGTTGCCAGTGCACCTTCCCAATCTAAGGGGGATGAGTGAGATAAATTAGTGCTATGTTTTGTCATGGAACTTGCTGGAAAGCCATTCTAGAATCTCTCGAAATTGCAGACTAGAATGGCATGCCAGAACCTCATTTTAAATAGATGCCAGTTGTGAGAAAACAGTTATTGTATGCTGGTGAAATATATCACACAAATTAAACATTTTTTTGCCGATATATATACTTTCTATTTTTCTACAAAATAAAACAATAAATTTTAATAAAATGTTTTGAGTCAGTGTAAAATTTTACTTTTTCTCTGCATTTCATATTCAGCCCTTCTAGGGGAATATCAAGAGAAATGATGAAGGAGGACAGCGCATTTGGTGTTTTTCAGGGTGGATACCATATAATTGAGTGGGAACTGTAACTTTGCCTTTCTCACCCCCGCTCCTTTTGGTGAGGGTGGCAAGTGGAGTCAGTGAGGCATGATGCCGGGAGGAAGGAGTGCAATGAGACTTCTTCCCAGACCCGTGATCTGTCTCTTTTAGGCCCCACTCCCCCATGTTTCACTAATAATTAGGCTAAACAACAAAAACTAACATGAAAGGAGAAGTGCTTCAAATGGTAACAGTACATTCTGAACCTTGACTTGAGCTAAAATTGCATTTCTGTTTTTTTTAAAGACAAGAATAATAACTTCTTTTTACTGTTTTTAATTTGTTTGAGTGGCCAATACATGTACATGGTTATACATGTAAATTGCTCCCCCTTTACCTGTGTAGCCACCAATGTCTTTTCCCCAGAAGCAGTCAGTTTTACTCCTTTCTTGTTTTACGCCAGGTTTAGTCTACGCATTTATAGCTAAAAAGCCAGTTTTACTATGTGCATCTTTGAAAAAAAAAAACCTTTTCCACAAAGAGCAATACTCTTTATATTTTTAAATCTTAAACCTTGCATTGTTGAGCTCTATGTGTATAATCCTGGGCATTTTTTCATACAAGTACATAAAACAGCTGTGTAATTCTGGCTATTTATATTTTACTGTAGAACTGTAGAGTCATTTTCCTCACTAGTCCTCTGTTGATGGACACTTGGGATACCTCTAACCTTTTGTTCTAAAGAGTGCTGCAGTGAGTATCCTTGTATGAGTTATTTTCTACACAGGTAACTACAGCAATAGGATAAACTCCTAAAAGTAGAATTATTGAATTAGCCAAAAGGATGTGTATTTTTTTGTTTGGTTGACATTGCCAAATACCCTTCCACGGAAGTTGTACCTGTTCCCACTCTCAGAAGAAAGTATGGCATTGTCCGTTTTCTCATGCGTCTCTCCCCAGCGGTCACTCCAGCTGGATGAGGAGCCAACTAGGTCCTCCCGTTTCCCTCCGGACTTCATCATCTACTTCTCCCTGGGGCCTAAGCGAATGCTGCTGTTTCTGAACTCTCCATTCTTGCCACACCCTCCTGGATTCTGGTCCTGCTGTGTTTACTGACCTGTCCTCTCACTGACACTCCTGCTCCAGTGACACTCCGATCAGTCATTTTCTTCCTAGCTTTAAGAGCTCCTAGTTACCCCTCCCTTGAAAGGCTTCTAATTACCCAGTGTTTGTCAAACTCTTCCATCAAAACACCCCTAACAGGCAAAGTCAACATAGACTGTAAGTCCATAACCTCTTTGAAATCTTTGTTTTACCTTAAAAATCACGTGGATTGTCCACTCCACTCAATTATGTATTTGCTTGTTTCAACATCAAATAGTTCTCCTTCTGAAATCTTCAAGTGAAACTGACATGGCTTGAAGGTTTGCTATGACTCTTTGTCACATAACTCCATATACGTGCAGTCCCAGTTCAGTTGGACAGGCATGGCCCTCTTGACACTGAATCCTTTGCTCTGTTTACCTTCTGACCCACAGTTCAGCCTACTTAAATCTGCAATCATCTCTTCTATGAAGGTTTTTCTGACTTTATCAAGTAGATAAATAATTCCTTCTTTCTTTATATTTCCACTGTATCACATGCATACTTATATATATCTACATAGATACAGCATGTATATTTCTACATAGTATCTACAACATTTTATTTCATTTATTTTCTTTCCCTTTTTTTTCTCTTCACTCCTTTCTCCTTTCTCTTTCTTCTCTTCACTTACTCTAGTCTCAGTGGTTTAAATCCTGATGAGGAAAGGGAGTGTGCTGGATTTGCCTCTGCTTCCCAAGTGCCTAGCACAGTGTGGCAAACAGAATGTATGCAGCTTTTTTTTTTTTTTTGCATGAACGGAAGAATGAATGGTATTTCTGATGTGTCTGGTCAAATTGCTTTCTGATGCCTCCAAAGATACATGTTCTCCCAGTTTTACCATGGCTTCCAGCTTAGGTTATCACATTTGTTAGGTTATCACATTTGGTTAAACATTTTGAGGAATAATTTAATAGATGAAATGTTACCTTGTTTTATTTTAATATCATTTCTCATTAGAGGAGTTTGCCCACGTTATCATGTTGGTTTATTTTCATGAATTGTAATTTTAAAAAAATTTAACCTCTAGAGTCTAGGAGTTTTTTTCATATTTCATGTGGGCTCAATTATTTTATTATGTAATGTTTGATTCTGAAGTGTTTATTTACTGCAAATATTTTTTCTTGTATAGTTGCTTATCTTAATTTTGGTTCCTTAAAAAAATTCTTAGCTCTTTACTTAATAAAAATATATCCACATTTGGAATTTATTATGATATGAGGGGGAACCCCCAGAAAACTGGAATTTATTTATAAAAGATTGTGTATTTATTCTTATATGTTTAAACATCAGTCACCTTCAAAGCACTCTCCATTTGATGCAATACACCTATCTGAGACATTTTTCCACTGCTCTAAATAGTTTTTGAACTTACAGATTTTGATGCCTTTTAGGGATTCTGCCATTTTTTTTCACTTCTTCCACATTGGCAAAATGTTCCCCTTTGAGGCCTTTTTTCATCCAGAGAAACAAAAACAAGTCACTCAGGGTGAGATCTGGTGAAAAGGAAGGGTCAGGTATGGGGGTCCTGCTGTTCTGGGTCTAAAACTGCTGACACTCAGTGTGGTGTGGGCACGTACACTCTCATACGTCACCCATCATGAAACGGGCAAGTGTGTTGAAAGAGTCTTCAAAAAGAATTCACCGAAGCCAAACACAGCCTCTCACAACAGTGCCAGCTGGTACACTGATACAGATGGGTTCCTGTAACATTCACCTAGTGGGGGAAGCCTGTACTACAGGGGGTCCGCCCTCCAGAAGATAATTCCAGGTTTTTTTGGATTCCCCCTCATATATGTTATGGTTGTCTAAAGATGTGGTTAATTTATATTTTGAAAATAATTCTTTCGAGTGGGAAGGTGACAGAACTCTGACCCACAGTGTCCGTGGCATTATGGATGAGATACGAGACAAATTTACATGGATTACCGAGTGGAGGAAAAGGGATGGTGCAGCTTCTCTCTCAAGGGGAGAATAAGCCTCTGAGTGCCTCGACCACTCTCTCAAGAGGAGAGTGCCCTGACCCTTGCCTTGACAGGCTTTTATTGGGTTCAATTTGCCCAGGAATGCAGGGTGTATACATAAAGCTCAACAATCATTGTCAGGCAGAAATGCTTAAACAATAGATAATATTCAAATAACTCTGAGCACTTATTCTGAGTCAGAGTCAGATAGTTAAAGGGCCATAAAACTTTGAGGAACAAATTTGCTTCCTGCTTGGACTCTTATCATTTAAATTGAGGGTATTAGCAAAGTAGGTTTCATAGAGTTTTATGCATTCTTTCTTAGGTCTGATGCCCTAGGGAACCCGTCCTTTCCAGCACAGGGCAGCACCTACTACCAGCATTGTTTCAGGCTTAAGTCATTGTTTCAGGCTTAAGTCAGGCAAGGAAAGTAAGGCAGCCAAGAGATTAGGAGACTTCTTGTAGACAGAATGAGGACTCAGGCTATGTCAAAACAGAGGGGCGAGGGTCCATCACCCCTTTTTTCTGTAGCCCCTTGTCCTTCCCTGGGGCCCCCAGTGATTTTACCTGTCTTAGATCATCCCTCCCTTGAGGAATCTTACCTGTCATCGGCTAACCGGTCAAGCACTGGGGGCCAGGCAGGGTGAAGTAAAAGGAGCAGAGGAGGTGCCCCTGCCAGGGAGATAAGCTTAGCTCTTTAGTGGCTTATGGTCCCAAGGTCCCTCACTCAGCCTTAGCCATGGGGCGGGGGTGGGGGGGTGGTTACAGCTCCTGAAACCAGGCAGGGCAGTTCCCAACAGGAAAGTGTCATTTTTAAAAAGATTTTGAATAGACATTTGTATTATTTTGAAGGTGTCTCTCTCATTTAAATTAAAAATGTTTCAATTACAGTTGAAATACAATATTATATTAGTTTTAGGTGTACAACATAGTGATCAGACATTTAGATAACTCACAAAGTAATCACACCAATAAGTTATATGTAGTTATTACAATATTATTGACAATATAAGTATGATTTGAATCTAAATATCTGCACTCAACAATCCATTTGGTAGAGTAGCCAGAATGATTATCTTAAAAAGTTAGTTCGATGATATCACCTTTCAGTTCACAACTCCCCAGTGGTTTCCCATCCCATTCTGAGAAGAATCCAAAGTCCTTCCTGTGATGCTGGACACACATCGTCTTGCATCTGGCTCTGCTCTGACTTCACTTCCCACCCCGCCCCACCCGCTCAGTTGCAGTTACGCAGCCCTCTTGTTCTTCCTTGAAGACATCAGAGATGCTCCCAACCCGGAGCCTGGACATGGCTGTTCCTTCTGCCTGCTCTGTCTCCAGACTTCTTTCCCTCTCTCACTTATCAGAGTTGTCTTCCCTACACACGTACAACAGCTGGCTCTCCCCACCCCTGGTGTGCTCCGTTATTCTCCTGGCATTATATTTTTTCTTCACAACCTGACTTTGTTTTGTTTATTGCTTTTTCCCAATAACCAGCTCAGTAACTAGTAGCTGAATAAATGAGTGAATAAATTCAGGCATACATCTGATAACCTCAGATGACCAGCATACACAATGTGTTTGGTATTTTTTCTTATGATGCAAAAGGACTTATTTTCTTACAACTTAAAAATACTACCATTATAATGTCATTTATGACTAGAGTTTGAACACTTGTCCCCCCTGAATTCATGTGTTGGAATTCTAATGCCCAACGTGAAGGTATTAGTAAGTTGGACCTGTGACAGTGGTTAGGTCATAGGTGGAGCCCTTATCAATGTGACTAATAACCCCACAAAAGAGATTCCAGAGGGCTCCCTAGCACTTTCTACCATGGGAGACCACAGTGAGGACCTGTTATCTATG
This sequence comes from Sturnira hondurensis, assembly GCF_014824575.4. Taxonomy (NCBI): domain Eukaryota; kingdom Metazoa; phylum Chordata; class Mammalia; order Chiroptera; family Phyllostomidae; genus Sturnira; species Sturnira hondurensis. Next base: position 34,248,685 of record NW_028082759.1, read on the forward strand.
ATATGAGAGGCCCTTACTAAACACTGAATTGGCTGGCTGGTTCCACAATCCTGAACTTCCCAGCATGCAGAACTGTGAAAAGTAAATATTTGCTTTTTAATAAGCCACCCAGTCTCTGGTATTTTTTTATAGCAGCCTGAAATGACAGAGACAGTCACTTTGGGGGCACCAAATAACTTTTCCTAGACGGCTAGGTTCTGCAGACCACTAGGGTTTTGTGAGTTTTGGGAAGCACTGCTTTAGAAGACAGTATTATTCAGCATAGGAGAGCATTTCAGATAATTATAAAAAGCAGGGGATACAAAGAATATCATGGTTTTCCTATTTCTGTATGTAAGAATAGCATGCAAAAGACATTGTTTTAATAATAGAAAGATACTTAAAAACAAGTGTGGATTAAAAATAAGCATAGAGATTAAAAGGGAATTGGGAATCCGAACACAAGGAAAATCGTTAACATTAGTGACCCAGAAGGAACATAAAGCTGCAATGCTTATGAGATGTTAAAAACAGTCACAGGAACCAAACATTCAAAGGAGTTAGATATGCATGAAATTTATGAAAATAAAAAAATAACACGACCTGTCAAATGCAAACGATACAGCTGGAGGAAAACTATCAGGGAGATGAAGTTTGTGTTTGGTAAACTCAGAAATGCAATAATGCTGAAAAGCAACGAGCACAGTGAAAAAAGAAGTAATAGATGAAAGGTTTAAGAACCTTCCTTGTATGCTCGCAGCAAGACCGGAGGCCTTCTCTAGATTGAGCAGCCTGGGAATGTCACCTGCTGGAACAATACAATTACAGGGCTTCAGAATCACTTACAATTATGGGACCAAATGAAATATCAGTAGCCCAATGTTCAAGGAGCTGAAGGAGTGATTCTGTAACCTCTATTATGCAACACTTAAAAAATATTTTTAAATGCTACTGACTTCAGTGACTTACAAAAATGAGCTATTTGTAAAAGGTTTTAAAACTCTGTACCATCATTCCTAAAAACTTTAACAAAGATATTTGTTTGTAATGTTGGAATAGATGTTATAATTAAACTAAGATATTATCTCTCACATGACAATTGTTACATACTTATCCACAGAAGGATCAGAGAAATAAAACAATATATCATTTTGTGTACATACACACAATCAGTATCAAACATAATTTAATCTATGGTTATAAAACGCTGATTTTTATAGCAGCACAATTTACAATATCCAAGGGCTAGAAGCAACCAAAGTGCCCGCTAGTAAATGTCTGGATAAAAAAAACTATGGTACACTTATACAATGGAATACCATGCAGCAGAAAGAAAGAAGGAACTCCTACCCTTCACAACAGCATGGATGGAACTGGGGAACCACTATGCTAAATGAAATGAGCCAGGTGGTAAAAGAGAAATACCATATGATCTCACCAATAAGTGGAACCTAATCAACAAAAACAAATGAGCAAGCAAAATATAACCATTGAAATAAAGAACAAACTGACAGTAACCAGAGGGATGAGGGAAGAGAGATAATGAGGGATAATAAGGGAAGGGCCATCAAGGAATATGTATAAAGGACACATGGACAAAGCCAAATAGGGTAGGTTTGAGGGTGGGATGGGTGGGGCTGCAGGGCGTGGTGGGGTGAAAATGGAGACAGCTGTACTTGAACATCCATTTGGGTATGTCTTGCAAAAGAAACACGAAACATAAAACAGAGATGAAGTTTTTCATACAACCAGTATCTGGATTAACAAAATGTGTTTCTATAGCAAGAGAAGAAAATGAAAGTTTTTTAAAAATTTTCTTTAGCTTTAGAAACAGAAGGATTTTCACTTCAGTCTTAAAACCTTCTATCCTAGAAAGAACAGAATTTGCAAAGACATGTTGAAAGTTGATAAATTAGAGGAGCACTATGAAGAATCAACAATATATTCTTTGGCTGAGTAATGCTATGAAGGTAGAGGTAATAGCTACTATTTCTAATTGGTACATGATTTTAAAAGGTGAAAATAGTATGCATGATAATTGAATATGAAAAGGTGGGAGAGGTAGTAACAATAATGAAAACAAAGAAAAAAAAGAAACATTGAACAGAATGTCAGAAAGAGCTTATGAAAGCATAAACTTCTTGGCCAAGGTAATAGATGTGCACTGGGAAATGGAATGCTTCTGAGAGGCTCTGCATTGGCTGGGGCTTCACGGAAGGGCACAGAATCCCCAGTGGCTAGTTTAAGCACAGAGGATTATTTTTTAAAGGCATTAGGGTCTTTCAGAGGAATCAGGTAAGAAACTTCAGTTTGAGCCTTCGAGAGGCAATGTGCAGGTTTCCAGGAGGGGCTTTGCTACGATGAGGAAGTAGGGGATACAGAGAAAAGTGGGGATGAGGAGGCTGCCCCAGGGAAACCACACCCCCACCGTGGTGCTGGGCAGCAGGGACAGTAGAAGCCATTAGAAAATGACCTCCATCTTCCTTCCCTATTGAAAGTCTCACACGGAGGGCAGCTAAATGGTAGAACACACCCAGATGCCTTCTAAGGGGTTCTAGGAAGTACAGTCTTCATCTTTTCTGGCCTCTGCAGTGTAGGAAGTCACACTAGAAAGAGGTGGGAATGGATGGAGACTGCAACCAGGACGTGCACTACAGACTTCATTACAAGAGACACTTAAAGAGAAAACACCCAAACCAATGAGAAAACCAGAAAAACCAGTACGAACCAGTTCTTCCTAAGTTTCAACATCCATTGTCAGCTTTTCCCAAATGTCACCAGGGCTCTATATTATACAGGATTTAAAATACAACATTTGGAACCAGAGTAAGAAATACCTTAAAGATGCATATTTTTATTTGGAAACCTATAATTTGAAACTGATAGTATTTCTCTGGTGCTACTTGTGGGAGGCAGCGAATAAGAAAAAGGTGCCTGGACCCTGGCTGGTGTAGCTCAGTGGATTGAGTGCGGGCCTGCGAACCACACGATCACGGTTCGATTCCCAGTCAGGGCACATGCCTGGGTTGCAGGCCAGTTCCCAGCAGGGAACACATGAAAAGCAACCATACATTGATGTTTCTCTCTCTCTCTCCTTCCCTTCCCCTCTAAGATAGATAAATAAAATCAAAAAAAAAAAAAGAAAAAAAAAGAAAAAGGTGCCTGGCATTGGGAGATTCTATATAATCAGGTACAAGTGGGATTGTTTCAGGCAATTATGGGGATGATAGATGTCTTAAAACCATCACCAAGAAGTCAGGCCAACACTAATTCTCATTGTGTTCATGTCTAAATTGATAGCTGGGTTTTCAGGCAGTGTGGCAGCATTGTGGCAGATATGGTGATAAAGCTCCTGCCAGAAACACCTCTAAGTGTTTGATAAATCAATGTAAATACACAGCAGAGTTCTCAAATGTTCCTGGAGGAACAGAGAGAGCTGTTCCTTCAGGGAGAGAGAGAGCTGGAATGAGAACAGCTGAAGCAAAGGCTGCAACCATTCTCAGGCTTGTTTCAATGGCTGAATGTGGTGGCAGCAGGCTTGGACCAGGATTTGGATTCTCAATATGCAGGACAGGGAACAAGACCCAAGCATACAGCTGGGGCCCTGAAAGAGCAACACTTTCAACTGAAGTGTGTACTACAAAGCAGTCTGTCTCGGTGGGAAGATACCAACCTCTGACTAGGAGAAAAGAAGTCTCCCCAGAGAACTGGCAATCATACACCTGACATCACATGCAGATTCGTGCTACCAGCTTCGTAATGAGGTGTCCCAAGATCATAAACAGCAACTGAGGAATCTTCCTCTCCTTTCTTCTTACCATGTATTTCCCATCTCTCTCTCTCATCCGTGTTTCATCATTTTGGTTAAACGGGCCCCGTCTTATTATTATTTTGATATCAACTATTCCTTTGTAGACACATGTTGTTCACCTCTGACCAAGTAGAGTGACTGATCGTGGTAAGTTGGTGCCTAAGGGTCACACTAATGACTAGAAACAGAGGCACTGGAAACAGACTTGGCTTCTCATACTGGCTCAATTTTTGTGTAATTTGAAGCATGTTTCCTAATTTCTATAATACTAGTTTCTTCCTTGTTTAGATAGGGATAATACTAGCATCCACCAATGGGCAATTCATCTTGAGCACTTAACACATGCTAAGCACATGGTGAACCTGTTTTTTAAAAAGATTTTATTTATTTATTTTTAGGGAGAGGGGGAGGGAGGGAGAAAGAGAGGGAGAGAAACATCAAGGTGTGGTTGTCTCTCGTGCACCCCCTACCTGGGACCTGGCCTGCAACCCAGGCATGTGCCTTCATCAGGAATTGAACTGGCGACCTTTTTGTTGTGGGCTGGCATACAATCCACGGAGCCACACCAACCAGGCCCCCATGGTGAATCTTTAATAAATGCTAGCCGTGTATCAACACCACCAGTGAGCNATTCTATATGATCAGGTACAAGTGGGATTGTTTCAGGCAATTATGAGGATGATAGATGTCTTAAAACCACCACCAAGAAGTCAGGCCAACACTAAGGAACAGAGAGAGCTGTTCCTTCAGGGAGAGAGAGAGCTGGAATGAGAACAGCTGAAGCAAAGGCTGCAACCATTCTCAGGCTTGTTTCAATGGCTGAATGCGGTGGCAGCAGGCTTGGACCAGGATTTGGATTCTCAATATGCAGGACAGGGAACAAGACCCGAGCATACAGCTGGGGCCCTGAAAGAGCAACACTTTCAACTGAAGTGTGTGCTACAAAGCAGTCTGTCTCGGTGGGAAGATACCAGCCTCTGGCTAGGAAAAAAGAAGTCTCCCCAGAGAACTGGCAATCATACACCTGACATCACATGCAGATTCATGCTACCAGCTTCGTAATGAAGTGTCCCAAGATCATAAATAGCAACTGAGGAGTCTTCCTCTCCTTTCTTCTTACCATGTATTTCCTATCTCTCTCTCATCTGTGTTTCATCATTTTGGTTAAACGGGCCCCGTCTTATTATTATTTTGATATCAACTATTCCTTTGTAGACACATGTCGTTCAGCTCTGACCAAGTAGAGTGACTGATCGTGGTAAGTTGGTGCCTAAGGGTCACACTAATGACTAGAAACAGAGGCACTGGAAACAGACTTGGCTTCTCATACTGGCTCAATTTTTGTGTAATTTGAAGCATGTTTCCTAATTTCTATACTAGTTTCTTCCTTGTTTAGATAGGGATAATACTAGCATCGACCAATGGGAAATTCATCTTGAGAACTTAACACATGCTAAGCACATGGTGAACCTGTTTTTTAAAAAGATTTTATTTATTTATTTTTAGGGAGAGGGGAAGGGAGAGAGAAAGAGAAGGAGAGAAACATCAAGGTGTGGTTGTCTCTCGTGCACCCCCTACCTGGGACCTGGCCTGCAACCCAGGCATGTGCCTTCATCAGGAATTGAACTGGCGACGTTTTTGTTGTGGGCTGGCATACAATCCAGGGAACCACACCAACCAGGCCCACATGGTGAATCTTTAATAAATGCTAGCCGTGTATCAACACCACCAGTGAGCAAACCCTGTACGATCTAAATTTCTAAATCTTTAGGATTCTATGCCCTTTACTCTTTGTTAAGTGAGCATAATAGTTTAACTCACTGATTCTTTTATTTTAAAATTTCCCTATCTACTTCTGCAGGAGATTTTAGGTGATTAATTATCTTTTTACATGGAATTTGTTATGAAGCAAATAGGACAAGCCAACAGATTTTTTCCCTTTATATTCCTGTAGAATCCCAAATAATTCCTTGGGCATCAGATAAGGACTCATTAAATCTTCCAGAGCTTTCTGGTACAACTTACAGCACCATGCATTCCAGAAGGTGCTTATACATTCATTTTGATTTAAAATTGAATGAATATATAATGTGTTAGAATCACCCTTAACAGAAGTGGCAGGGATTTGAGGGGTCAAGTTCAACCTTCTGGCTGATATCTTATTCCATCTATATGTCATTCTCAGACCCAAGTTATCCAGCTCCTGTCTGTAAATTTCAATGATACAAATTCATTGTCTTGTAAGGCAGTGCATTCCTGTTGTGAGTTCTATGCCTCTCAAAATTTGATGAGGGTGAGTTCTTTCCCTGAGCTCACCTGGAGGCCAGTCTCAGCACTTTCTCACATCCTCAAATAGCAGGTACAATTACACAAACCATAGTCAGTGAAGCAGATTGTACTGAATATTATCAATGGTGGTGGTTATGCAGTACTGATGAGGATTTAATTAACAATTTGATCAAAATCCTCATTAGACATCTTTGAGTTTCAAAGTTCCTTTCTAGATATTTTAGCAATGTTACCTCTCTTTTTTTACCCTCTCTTTTTGCCCCAAACTTAGTCTCTGAAACGCCTATATTTTTATTGCAATTCAGCTCAGGTTCTCAGCTAGAATAACTCTCCCTAAACCAAAGGCCTTCAGTGGGAAGAACTCATCCGCTTAGAAAGATGGCAGCAACCATCTATTCTCTCACAGGCACTGGCTGAATACAACTGGTATGGAGTAATGTCCCTCGTCATCTCAGGTGATCTATCAAAATATTTGTCCAACTAAACAGATCCCCCCTCTTTTTGAAAAAGTAAGAGGGTTTGGGCAGGAGAAGGGCATGTGTGGAGAGGGACATAGTAACTGGGCTGTAAAAAAGTACAATTTCCCCCATATTACACCTAATTTATAATATTAGGTGACTGAGTGTTCTAAAAAAGTAGTTACATTTCATTAGGTGCCTAACTAGCTCCTAAATGGCAATTAAAAATTTTTAGAACAGCTTTATGGAGTTATAATTCACATACCATAAAATTCACTTTTTTGAAGCATACAATTCAATGCATTTTAGTATATTCTCAATCATCACCACTATTCAATTCCAAAACATAGGGGCTGGTGAATGTAGGTTTACAGTTGAGAGTACATGAAGTGCAGGTTATTCTTGTGCTATTATCTATTAATTTTATCTATTAATTAGTGTATTATGCATTATTATTAACTTACTTTTTTCCACTCCTGTGTTTCTATTTTCTCCAAAAGAAACGCTTTACCCATTGGCAGTCACTCCCATTGTCCTCTCTTCCCAGCCCTTGGTAACCGCTAACCTACTCTCTCTCTCTTTATGGACTTACCTATTTTGGACATTTCATATAAGTGGAATTATATAATATTTGTTACTTTGTGACTAGCTCATTTCACTTAGCATAATGTTTTCAGATTTTTCCATGTAACAGTACTTATTTTTTATGGCCAAATCATATTCCGCTGTATGGATACACCATATTTGGTGTATCTACTCATTAGCTGATAGACATTTGCATTGTTTCCACCATTTGGCTGGTATGAATAATGTTGCTATAAACATTCATATGCAAGTCAATGTATGACAAATGTGTTTATTTCTCTTGGTTATATACCTAGAAGTGAAATTGCTAGGCCTTATGGTAATCTGGTGTTTAATTTTCTAAGGAACTATTAAACAGTTTTTTTAAAATTTATTTTTCTTTAATTGATATTTTAGAGGTAGGGGAGGGAGAAAGAGAGGGAGAGAAACATCATTGTGAGACAGAAACAATGGTGGCTTCTTGCAGACACCCCTACTGGGGACCGAAGCCACAACCCAGGCATGTACCCTGACTAGGAATTGAACCCATTGGTTTGCAGGAGAATGTTTAACCAAATTGAGCTACACTGGTCAGGGCTATTAAACAGATTTCCCAAGTAAGTGGCTGCATTATTTTACATTCCCACCAATAACTGGGAGTGTTCTAGTTTTTCCATACTCTCACCAACACTTGTAATTGTCTTTCTTATTTATTATAGCCATCTTAGTAACTGTGAAGTGGTACCTTGATGTGCATTTCCCCAATGGCTAATGATACCAAGCATCTTTTTATGCTTATTACTGTCTGTACATCTTTTTTGGACAAGTGTTTGTTCAAATAATTTGTGCATTTAAAATTGGGTCATATGTCTTTTTATTGTTGAGTTGTAAGAGTTCTTTTAATATTTTGAATACAACTCCTTTATCAGATATACAATTTTCAAGCATGTTCTTTAATTCTGTAGGTTGTTGCAATAGTAATTTATGTTTAGGCAACACTTGATTCACAAAGGGACTAAAGCTTATGTATGGATATCATCCAAATCTTTTGCTTCTCTTCTGGATTTATTCCAATTTGGAGAAAAGCATGCCCTGGCTGATGTAGCTCAGTAGACTGAGCGTGGGTCTGTGAACCAAAGTGTTACCAGTTCAATTCCCAGTCAGGGCACATGCCTAGGTTGTGGGCCAGGTCCCCAGTATGGGGTGTGGGATAGGCAACCACACATTGATGTTTCTCTCCCTCTCTTTCTTGTTCCCTTTCCCTATCTGTAAAAATAGATAAAATTTTTCAAAAAAAAAAAAAAAGAGAAAAGCAGTGTCCACAGCATTCTTTAAAAGGAGTGCAGGGAAAAATGGGAAGAATACCTACTGTCCCTAATAGAGAGTATGTGCTCAGTTAACTTTTCAAAATGAATGTGTACAATTGATATATTTGTTCCTGGTTCCCACCACTATTCTGACTTGAGTCTCTCTGAGGGACTTTCAGAGCCATGATATCCATTTCATGGCCTGAAGGCCTCCAGGGGGACCTATGAAGTATTGGGAAGATGTACTTGTTTCCATGTGTATGCCGTAAGCTCTCTACTCTACACTAAGTGCACTAATGGGTCAGAGATTTCATGGTATAAAGCAGTTTTGCGTTGTACACTTTAAGTTTGAGATTCACTGACTTAAGAGAAAGAAGCAGTTGTTTTCAATGGGCCTGGGCATTTCCATATCATTTATACTATGGGTGCTTATTTGGAGGTTCATTTTGGGATTTCACTTATTTTATTGCCCTTGACCTAAGACTGGTTCCCTCAGTGGAGTTCACTGTCCCCTTGACCAAACCAGTAGCTGTGAGGAGACGGGTCTGATGCTGTGAGGGAGGAAGGCCGCATCTGCCTGCCTGCCAAATCAGTTGAATCTACTCGGGAGATGTTTGGAAGGAGAGATGATCCCAGACAGGCAGTCTGCATTTCCACATGACTTACAACAGTCTATCAAGGTCATTTTCAACTGACATATATTATAGTCCCTTGTCAACATCTTGAGTGTTGACTTACAGAAAGAATCAGAATGATTCAAAAATGGGAAGAATCAAAGGAATTCTAGTTGGGACAGCAGTTGAAAGAAATCAAAGAAGGCATATGTATGAAGGAAACAAGCTGGGTAAGGGAAGAAGAACCCAGGGTAGCAGGGCAGTTATTTGTAACTGGATATAAACAAGAGTCTAACCTTACACAGGCAGAGCTGGCTGGACTGCTAGTGTTACTGAGCTCAGTTACCTACTCCGGGCACTCACGCAGATGGTTGTGGGCATCCTGTGTATGACACACGTATGGGTGTGGGTAGCGGTCAACCAGTGAAATGGAACACATACCTGTGAGCATGCACAATGGCCCCATCAGAGAAGGGGGAAAGGGAATTTAAAAAAACCCCAGCAGCCTTAGGGAGTTAATGTGAATAAGCTTGTTGTCTCAGCCCAGGTTGAAGAAAAATATCTTAACACTAAACAGTCATCAGTAATAGCATTTTATAGTATTTATGCAATGCCTTTTCTTGCTCCATGGCTCATCAGCGCAACGCTCTACTGAAGGAAAAGGTGGTTTTACAATCGACCTGAGGCTCAGAGGTGAATCGACTATTCTGGAGGGGGAGAAAAGGGAGGTCACTGTTTGGAGCTAGGACTAAATCAGGCATTAAACATGTGTATATTCCTTTAATTCCTACAAGAGCCCTTTGAGGTGGGTGTTATTATTATTATTATTATTATTATATAGATTATGGAAAATTAGCCAGGTATTTTGAGCAACAATGGTAGAATAAAACCATATCTCATGCTCTAGAACCATATTATTGTTCTACTCTACCCAGTTCTTAGTTGCCAATTCTGATTAAGGGAGGTTCCCCAGAGGGAGATGTGCGGGGAGTCTAAGCCCATGCCCACTCTGTCTGAGGCTGGTGGGGACAGGAGGGGAAGCATGAAACACAGAGCCCACGGTGTCAGAGTGAGTGACCCACGAACGGCCTGGCTTCTAAGAGACAAAGACTTTCTGTCATGCAAGGGTCGATATTTTGAAGGGGTTAAGGTAGGACTCTGCCTTTTGATACCAGTTCTCTTTTCCTTCCCTCTGTTGACAATACCAGTGAAGGACACCAAAATATGTCATCAGCAAATATACCCCTTTGACCTAAAAATTAGTTTGAGCTGAAGACAACGAAGCAGCAGGAAACGCAGGGAAAGACCTCTGTACCTTCCCCTTTTCCGCCTAAAGACACGATATAAATTCTCCTTATCTTGGAGATAGACCCTTATCAGCACCTGTGCACCTGTGAGGAATCTAAAGCAACTTTACTCCACGAGTTTCCTCCCACATATTTATCTTCCCACAGTTTGCTGCCCTTGAAAGCCTAACACTGCTTTCCTCTGTCCTGCTATTTTCCTTAAACGTTTTGCTCTTTGTTGGAGAGGCTGTGTAAGCCAGACTTCTAAGTTGCGATTTTGAGTTACTTTTTGTGAGGTTTCTGCCATGTGACGTGTACTGTCCATGTTGATAAACTGTTTTTCTCTTGTTCAGCTGTGATTTTGTTTAAGAGTCCCAGCTAAAAACTGGAGATGGGGAGAGGTAGAGTTTTGCCTCCTCTACATAAGCTATGGCTAATACTCTCTCTCCCTAGTGCCCAACCTGCTTTTTTATTTTGCAAGTTTGCTTTCTCAAAATGACATTATTTCAGTGCTTCGAAGGTATGTACCAACGAAACAGGTAATGTAGCGGAAATATATTTTCCATGTGTGTGGTGAGTTAGTGCAGAGCTGACATATTGGTGGGTTCTCAGCAGGAATCTGGCAGCTTTGGTCATCATGGACAGATGACAGCAGGATCATTGCCACTCTCAGTGAAAGCGTGAAAACACTTAACCAGATTTGCACTGCAGACCAAACTTCCAGTTTCTGAATGACAGAGACTCTATTCCTTAGTTTGCTGCTTTTACATTGGTGTTTAAATGTTCAGTTTTCATGATTGGGTTGATAGATTTATATCCTTGATGTTTACATATTTAAAAGCCCTTTCATTTTGTTTTGCAAATTATAGCTACAATGTATATATTCATGTTTTTCTTATTAGGTTTTCACATACAGAAAAACATCAGTTGTACATTAGAGTCCTAACGAGCTCATCATTTCCGAGTGTAAAAGCTGTGGAACCTTCGGATCTGAATCTCAATGAGTCCCCGACTTACCGCACCATTTCACTCTCCAGTTCCGATTGGCATCAACTCCGCGGCACTGAAACCTCGAGTTCCTTGATCTTGTTTTTCTCCAAAATCGATCCTAGAATGTGATGAAAAACATAGTTGCAGAAAGAATCGTTAAAAGATTATTCACAAGCAATTTAGTAGCACAATCAGTGAATGAATCCCAGCATTGCAGGGGAGAATTCCTTCTGGAACAGACCAATTCAGGGCGTGGGAGGAAGATACCAGGTTCACGCTCCATTATCTGCCACAAACTTGCTGTCTCTTACCTTAGCTCAGCCTCATTTCTTTTAAGGCAAATCAAATAAGATGGACTGAACTAGTGATTTTTCACAATTTATCTTAAAAGAGAAATATTTATTTACGTGAACTGTATGCAAAGCTATAATAAAAACAAACAAAATCAAAAGGTTGCTATGATGGGGGAGGAGTGGAGGTTTCTTTTGTAACTCTGGACCACTGGGCTGGCTGCCCACAAGCTTCCTTCCGGTTCTGGGACAGTTTTCTGTGGTTAATTTAGTCTCTCTCTCTGATTGGATAGGCAAAGTGACTTACATTGGTCCAGCTGAAATGGTATCCATCAACGTTAAACACAGGCATGATATAGAAATACAGATGATTCATCATTTTTCTCATGATTGGATCACTCCTATAGGTTAGAAGAGCCTAAAAGACAAAGGCAACAGTTTTCTTATAAATTGATTCCAAATACAGATTTAGAAAAAAATATGAAAATCCTTTCTCTTCATGGAAATACCAAATATGTTGAGTTAAAAACAACAACATAATATGAACTATACTCTTTGACATCACATACTTGTATTCTTTGACGAGACTTTTGTCTCAAATTCTGTATTATGAATAACATTTCAGCAAAGGTGGCAAAACATTAATTGGGCAGCCTCTTGCTCAATTAATATTTTTTTAGATATGGCTACATTTTAGGTTAAGAAAGCAATAATTTTTTACAATCAGTTCTTTATAGGATCCCATTCCATTGTGAACAAAATACCTAAATACAGTTTGATATCTTTACATGATATGCAAGCTAGTTATATATGTCACTTCATTGTCTGTCTAACTGGTGCCATATTTAAGCCTTAGGAATTATCACATGGACACTTGGTTACTCCTGGCTTTTCTATAAAAAGCTTGATGAACAATATGACACCTCTGACGTCTGGTTCTTGTGACTGGGTGTTACTTCTGCTGTGTCTGACCCCAGCTCTGAAGATTCTGCTCTATAGATTTTGCCTCAGTAGAAAAATATTGAATATACCAAGTCAAGACATTTTGAAATATCATCGCTTTTTTAAAAAGTTCTTTTTGATGTATGTTTGTCTATGTATAAAGTATCTTAGAAAAACATGTAGGAATTTTATAGCAATGGCTGCCTCTGGGGAGCAGGACTGGGGGACAACATAAGGAAGGAGAATTACTTTTAATTTTCTGCCCATTTGGATTGCAATGGAAAATAAAATAATTCTTAAATATTATGTACATACTTCCTTGGAAAATTTAACACTTAAAATTTCAATCTTTCTTTACACTTAATTAAGTAGAATTTCTGAGTCCATCGTAAGCAGCACTTTGTATTTACATGGTGAGAATTCTGTTCCTAGAGAGCAATCCAATAATACAAGTTATTATTAGAAACTATTATTATATTACATAGAATAATGAAAACATCAGGATATATTTAAGGACATAAGAAAAGAGTTATTAAATATAATTTTATTAAATATAAATATCTATGGAATCATCACAAATTAATAAACACTAATGTGATTTTCTTCTGTTCTCTGTTATTTAAGGCTCAGTAATAATTTGCTGGCCATATAGCTTTAGTAGAATTTTCGTATTTGTTTGAATTTCCATCAATTGTCTAATGTTTCAAACTACAGGAATATCTCTGATAATCAATTGTCCATATCTAGAAATGTTTTCATTTAATGAATGGACGCGCCCCGATGCTGGGAGGAAGCCTGCTGGGGACAGCAGCGACAGAGCTATATGGTTAGTGACATTCCCCCCTCAAAGTGGCTTTCCATGCCACGTTAGAGAGGAAGACCAAGAGAAGGGAGAAAAATGAGCTGGGGCAGCAGGGCGGAAAAGGATAGGAAAAAGGCGCGGTAATTTATCCTGCCGGCACTGGAACCTTGGCTCGTTTGCCCCAGTCCGAACTGGGGACGTCTCACCTTTCCCAAGCATGGATTATGGATCACGTCAGCACCTAACCACCAGGCTAGGCTAGAGATGTTCATGAGAATGGTCTCTTATCCTGCCTTCTCCTCCTTCAATGCAAGTGACCATTATCCTTTTGTATTTAAAAGAATATTCCTAACTTCCTTTTTAAAGTTACAATCTATTTGAAGTAAATAGAGAAAGTGCAGAGAAGAATATCATATCTATATGCCCACCAAACACGTCTTTCCATATTTATCAAATCTTTTGAGACATTGTAGATAAAACTAAAGCTTCCTTTTAACCCTCCCTGACTCCATTTTCCTCCCCTCCACCAAGCTAACCACTGTCCTAAATTTGATATTACCTTTCCCATGCATGTTTTGTTTTGCTACATATATACATATATAGATTCATGAACAATATATGTGTGTATGCTTTGAGATTTCACGCATCAAGTGTGTCAACACTCAGTCTGCTGCTCTCCCCAATATTATATTTTTGACACTTACTAAGTTGGTCATTTATTTATTTCAACTAGTATTCCATTATAAGTAAACAAGCAATATATTGATGTCTTAATTTGTTAATTAACACTTAGGTCGCTTCTGATATTTCATTGGTACAGTATTACAATGAACATTTTTGCACATTTTTCCTAGACGTGTGAGAATTTTTGATGTTATATACATAGGAATGGATTGGCTGAATCATGGACTTACATACCTTCCACTTTACTAACTGTTACCGTTTTCTCTCTAAATCAGAAACACTCTCATCTGCAGCGAATGAGAGTTTCCATTGCTCTACAAACTCACCAACCCTTGGTATTGTTAAACTCTTAAGTTAAAACATTTAAGGGTATGAAGTTGTTTAGTTTTTTCTTCATATTTCCCTGATTACAAATGATAGTAAATAGCTTTTTATATAATAATAGGCCATTCTAAATATAAATTGCTCACTTATATTTCTACCTATTTTTCTACTAAACTCTTCTTATTCTTCTTATATTCTGCTATTAATCATTTGGTTATATGCATCCTGAACATCGTCCTTTCTTTAAACTTGTTTCCTATTTTCATCATATCCTTGTTGTACACAGATTTTTAAGTTGTCACCACTACATGTATATGTTTTCTTTAAGGACTTATCTTTGCCTGAAGATCATAAAGATATCCTAAATTTCTTTCTTTTTAAAGTATATTTTACTGATGCTATTACAGTTATCCCATTTCTCCTCCTTTATTCTCCTCCATCCTGCACACTCTCTCCCACCTGCATTCAAAAGGTTGTTTTCAAGCTTGTTTTTCAAATGTGGGCCTTAAACCTCCTAGAAAGAATTCTTTACATGATGTGAGGTTGGGATTTATTAAATTAATTTATTTTTCCATTATGGAAGACCAGTTGTGCCACTGTGTTCATTTGGATGGTTTGTCTTTCCCTTAGTGAGTTAAGACGTTCTCTGTCAAGCGTCAAGATTTCCTCTGTGGGAGGACTTGCCCTAATGCACTTTGGTTTACATCCAGTCACCAAGCCACGCCGCAGTTTACACAGAATCTGCTGAGTCCGGTAGCATGTGCCTTCCCATGTTGTTGCCCTTCAGAGCTGTCTTGGCTATTTTTTACCCTCTTCTGTTCACATTAATTTTAAAGTCAAGGTTGAACATATTTAAAATGTTCTGCCCTGTCCTAGGTTGTTTTCTAATTTTTTGTCATTAACAGATGTTGAATTCTAGCAAATAATCTCTCCTCACGTATTAAGATCATATATTTATTTCTATGATCAATTTTATTAAGTAATTTTCTACTGTTTAATCCTCCCTATAATTGGCTGGGATCAGGATGCTAGTATTTACATCTGTATTCCTGAGTGAGACAGGCCTACAGTTTAATATTTTGTCCTTGTCTGGTGTTTGTTTCAGCGTTATGTCTCTCTATTGTTATTTGGGGAGTAAACCATGTAGTACTAGAGCAGAAATTAATTAAATATAAAACAAAGATACAATAGGGAAGATATATATCTTTGCCTTCTTTTTCATTGATTTTTCTTTGTTTCTTTCTTTTGTTGACACTTTTTTCTTTTCTAATTTCTTGAATTGAAAGGTTAGCTCATTAATTTGGAGACCTAATTCTTTTCTAGTAGATTTATTTAAAATGATACATTCCCCTTCAGTACTATATTAAGCTATATTCAAGGTGTTTTGATATATAATAGTTTTGTTTCCATTCAGTTGTAAATATTAATTTTTTCTTAATTTCTTTAAGCCATGAGTTATTCATAAATATTTTTACATTAAAAATATGTGTTTTCTTCTTAAAGTCATGTTTTATAAATAATTTCTAACAACTGCATTATAGTCAAAGAGTATGGTCTATGTGATACAGATTCATTGCTATTTCTTAAACCGTGCTTTGTGGACAAGCATGTAGTTAAGTTTTACAAATGTTCCAGTTATGCTTGAAAGGAATATGTATTCTCCAATTGTTAGGTATAGATTCTATATGTGTTTATTAGGTTAAGTTTATAATCACATTGTTTATATCATCTATATTCTAACTAAAATTGTTGCCTGTATGTTGTCTTAGTAATTGAGTTGTGTTAAAAAATTGACATTATATTAGGTTTGTCATTTTTTCTTATAATTCTGTCACACTTGATTCTATATGTAGTATATTGAGGCCATTGATATGGCCTCATTTTAAAGCTCTTCACTTCCAAATAATATTTGGAATATAACACTTCCTTAAGTAAGAAAGCTGTTCTCTAGTATTCCATTGTAACGTGGACTTAATTTTCAAGACTTGACAGAATGTGTTCTTCTTCTGAAAAATGAACGGGGTGTTATTGTATTGCATGGGCCATACTTCGTGATTTTTGTAGTTCTAGGAACTGTAGCCGTTCTCCTTCTGGTCAGACAAAGCAAGAGTGACCACATTATGGTGACTATTCAGTACTTCACAGGATGACTGAGAGACCTCCTTGGTTGAATGCTTTACGTAATGGGACATAGATCATTTCTCTTTTATGGTTTAGGTGGAATTTCTAGGAAAGAGATGACTATGTATGTGACTTTCTATTTTCTATCCTTCTGACATACGTTAACCATAAAGGGGTGTGCTTTCCTGCTAATGGGTAGGACTCTTTTTAGCAATCCATTCACACCACCCATATGCACAGAAAAGGAGACACTTACTAATTAAGTTCCATCTGGGCTTTACAAGTGTAATGTCTTGACTACTATTATTACCTATGAGGAAGACTTAGGTAAGTTGAGATCTGAAAGCCAGTCACAAAACAATGCACCACACGCCTCAGTGTGGCAGGCTTTAGGTACTGCAGTCACCTTACTCCATCAATTTATTTAAAACTTCACTGAAATGGATTTTCATTTTAAAATAAAAGATATCAAAGAAAGTTTGGAGTATTACCTTCTGTTAGAAAAATGATATATTCACTATCAGGTTAACATTTATTTCGTTGGATGTTGCTTTTTTAGAGCCCCATAACAGCCTGGAATTTGGGGCCATTTTTTTTTCTTTCTTTTTCAGGATCAGTGTTACTGGCCTTTTAAAGTTAGTTTTAAAATTTTCCATTATTTTTGTTTTTTTTTCTAGTGTCATTATGGAGGACCTGAAAATGATAATCACACATTCAGTGGAGGAGAATGAATAACAATCACACACTTGGAGAAGGAGGCATGCTCCCGTGGAAGCCCAGGGAAAGGCATGGTCACCAGTCAAGTTGAAGAATGTCTTCACCTGGACTGGAGCGGAATATACTTATTCAGGATGGAAAGAATTTGTAGCATCTGAGTGGGTGCCTCTTGACACAAAGGAGGTACTTAAAATTTAATACTAGGAGAATCAATTAGGGCAGGAGAGTTTCCAGGGAAATTTTTTAAAAGGGAACTTAACCTATAAAGGCATTCACCATCATGCCACAGGGAGCTTGTTAAATACAAGATGGTAACTAAATAATGGTTTGAAGGCAAAGTGAGCAAGAGGCTCTGTGAGTGAAGGATGGAGAATTAGAAAATCACATGCTAATCTTATAGATTCTAGTTTAAAAATTAAAAACAATTTAAATTTCAATTGACATCCAATATTATATTAGTTGGAGGCATACAGCATAATGGTTAGACATTTAGATAATTTACAAAGTGATCCTACTGGTAAGTCTAGTACAGAGCCCCCCCCCGCCCCGATACCATGCATAGTTATTACAATATTGTTGACTATTTTCCCTATGCTGTGTTTAGAATACATCCCCGTGACTATTTTGTAATGGCCAGTTTGTACTTCTTAAATTCCTTCACCTTTCTCACCCTGCCTGCCAAGCCCCTCCCAGCTGGTCACCATCAGTTCATTCCCTGTATCTATTAATTTGTTTCTGTTTTGTTTATTCATTTATTTTATTCTTTAGATTCCACAATTAAGTAAAATCATGTAGTATTTGTCTTTCTCTAACCAACTTATTTCACTTAGCATATTACCCTCTAGGTTGATCCATGTTGTCACAAATAATAAGGTTTCATTCTTTTTTAAGGCTGAGTAGTATTTCATTGCATGTAAGTACCATATCTTTATCCAATCATTTATTGATGGGCACTCAGATTGCTTCCACATCTTGTAAATAATGATATTTGACTCTTGTAAATAATGCTGCAGTGAACATAGGGGATGCATGTATCTATTCAAATTAGTGTTTTGGATTTGGGGGGGATAAATACCAGGAAGTGGAATTGCTGGGTCATAAGGTAGTTTTATTTTTAATTTTTTTCAGGAACCTCCATACTGCTTTCCACAAGTGGTTACACCATCAACAGTACAGGAGGGTCCACTTTTCTCCACATCCTTGCCAATACTTGTTTATTGATTTAGTGATGATAGCCATTCTGACAGGTGTGAGGTGATATCTGATTGTGGTTTTAATTGTATTTCTCTGATGATTAGTGACGTCGAATGTCTTTTTATCTGTCTATTGGCCATCTAAACTCTAGTTGTTTTTATACTTAATTTATACTTAGAACCACCCAGAGATGACTGATCTAATAGGACAGGTGATAATTGGAAATCTGTATCTATTAATCTGTATTTGCTAATAAAAGGTATAGATAAATATTTAAAATATTTGTGTCACCAGGAAGAATACAATATTAGAAGCCCATGTTCCCCACTCTTTCCTAAGCAACACTACTTGACATTTTTAGAACTTACATGCTGAGATAGCCTAATGACAATGGTTGGTTGTATTTACTTAGGACCAATAGAGTGGGGGCCAGGATGAACTCTGTGGCATTGTTAAAATCTACTCTGCAAGGATCTTTTGTCTACCCAAAAGAAAGTGCAAGCATCCTCATTTTGTGTGGCTTTGCTCTACACAAATTTCAGTTACCAAATTCCAGCTATTTAACCATGGTTTAGTTAAATAACTTCAGTCCTCCAACCAGTACAGTTCGAATTTCAGTTACCACTGACTGATTTTTAGTATACAGACCATTATGTAAATAACAGATGGGCACCAAAATCTGGGACCAATTATATCACTTCTTTCAAAGTCTGTCTTTGGGGCATTGCTCACTGGGCATCTGTTACTTAGGTCACACACAGGAGGAAAAGTGATAGTTGTGTTGCCCCTCTGTCTCCTAAACCTGTGTAGCATTTTACAAAAATGAATGATGGCGAGAAGAAATTGGTCCACAGAGATTAAAGTTCAGCAAAGAAATAAAAATGAAAAATGTAGAGATGAAATTTGAATCAGATGTAAATGAAGTTGTAGAAGAGGTAGATCACCACAGGAATGTCGGCCCTGCCAACAGGTAACACGCACAGCCGGCCAGAGGAACTTGGTGAGGACCGACTTGCCGTAAAACAAGAGAAAAGTGGTTGTGATGGAAAGTAGGGAGATGTCCTGGAAGAAATGATGCTGTCAACTTCTCACATTAAAGAAACACATAGATAGTTTACAATGATGAAAGGGCAAAGGAAAAAAGTATTGGGAGCTGGTCTACAATAAGAAAGGAGGATGGCAATTTGCTGAGGCGTGAAAGGGGGAGGGGAGGGGAATCTGTAGTGTCAGTAATAAAAGATGCTCGCTTCATGTTGTAAGTTATGTAATGAGGATGCAGCATCAGAATTACCAGTCATAAGTTTTTATTTTACAAAATAGATCATTTTAATTATTAATATGTCTAATTGTTTAAATTACAGCATAATAAATATTAGGTTTACATTTTTTTGGTTGTTCCCATACATATTTATAACAGAGTGAGAGAGTTTTTAATCTTTTTTTAAAATATTTTATTTATTTATCTTTAGAGGGGAAGGGAAGGAGAGAGGAAGGAAACATCAATGTATGGTTGCTTCTTGTGCATCCCCTGCAGGGAACTGGCCCCTGCCGGAAACTGGCCTGCAACCCAGGAATGTGCCCTGACTGGGAATCAAACTGCGATCATCTCGTTCACAGGCCCACACTCAGAGTTTTTAATCTTTTGGTATAAATGCGTAAAGGTAATAGAACAAACACAACTTTCTGCACTGATTATTAGAGCAGATTTTGATGGCATCAGCTTGCACAGTCACTTTTACAGCCCTGCACCACTGTGCAGAAAAACTGAGGATTGCCCGTACAAACAGTGCTCGGAACATTCTCAGATATTGGGTAGTGGAGTACAGGAATGAAATGTATTTCAATTTAATTAAGTGGAACGAACATTAATATAGGCCTTGCTATGTACAAGACATTACAAATTGAATAAAAAGGGAGAAGAAGCTAGGTTGGAGGACCCAGAGTATTGAAGGAAAGACTGGGGATGGGAAAGAAGGATGGGAGAATATGGGGAGTTAGAGGTACCAAAAGGCTGGTGGAAAATAGAAAAATATTATAATTACTTGCAATGGTAGGGGGGAAAGGCAAACAATTTAAAAGATGCAGGCCATTTTATATGAGGTTTTCGATTATGCAATTTAGAACAAAGACCTAATTGCTTACTTAACTGAACTCATTAAATATTTGATCTGGGCTTAATAACTCAATCATTTATTCCTTGTCTTTTGGCACGTTTTATGCACATCATTTAAGTTCTCTGCTTTAAAAGGTTTATTTTAGTTTTAGTGATACATTCCTTAACCAAAACTTCAATTGAGTTTCTCACCTTTTTGAAGGTTTATGTTATATTCTTACCTTTAATAACCAGCAAGACAGGTGAGACTGAAAAAGATGATTATCCAAAGGGAGTATTCCTTGGAAAGCTTGGGGACCGTGGGTCAAAGCGCCTCCCCTTTCTGGAAAGTCTTCCAGTTGGAGGGCCTTGTCTACAACTGCAGCTCTGCCTTCCCGAGAGCTCTGCCCTTTACACACACCCACCAGAGCCTCCAAATATTATGACTAACCCAGCTCCCAACCATCAGCTGGTTCCTAGGAAAGAACTCCCTTCCCTGAAAATCTCTTATTCCTGTTTTTGGCTATTTGAATTATCTGCATAGTACATCTGAATCACACGCCAGATTTTGGTACCAGGATTAGCCATCACTGGTACCCAGCGTAGATGGGAGGGGACATGTATCGGGGGTGGTTTTCCTGTGTAATTGGGCTGGGACAGGAAGGCTGAGGTTTCACACTATGTAAGAGCAGAAGAATATTGGGGCTCACGGGGGAAACGAAGCAAGATCTTTGTTTTTTCTGCTCTACTTCTTTTTTTTCTTTCCTTTTCTTTTCCTCCTTTCTTTCTCTTCTGATTTCTTTCTTTTTCTTCTACCCTGCCTTCCTCTTCCTCCTTCTGGTTTTCTTTGGAGGTACTACCTTTCTGTAACAAGATCAAATTAGAGCCACTTCTATGTTATACTTAAAAGTCAGGAAGAACTTTCCATATTGGACCATTACTGCCCCAAATTGCCTGTGGATCACCTTCTCCCAAACCCTTGCTTTATCTGTGGTTTACCACTGAATTAAATAGCACACAGTCACTGTTTCTAAAATACCTGTAGGAATATATGCCTCCAGCATAAATGAATATAGTTTGAAAAGAAAATGTATTCAGTTTTGGCTGGGTTAATTTTTTTTAATGATCACATTTAGTTCTGTTTAATATAGAAATATTCAAAAATTTAAAAAAACATGAACAAGAAAATAAAAATCACCCACAATTTTTTTAGCATTTAATGTATTTCTAATGTATATGCATATCAGACATAGATTTTACAACGCTGAAATGATAATATCCATGCTGGTTTTTGTTTTATTTTTTGAATAGAGCAGCATGCTATGGATAGTTTCTTATATCACTAATGACTCCTCTAAAATATTTTACGAAGTCAGGGCTATTAATCATTTCCTTTATGACTTCTCTTTTGCTTTTGTGCTTGGAAATGTCTTCCCCACTTTGAAGTCAAATAAATATTTTCCTGAGTCATTTTCAAAGTATTCTATGAATAACAACTCTGGTCATATTTGCCCCAGCAATCTACAATAATCTGAGCCAAAAATTAAGTGCTATACATAACTCTAGGCCATTTAGGACCGGCCATGGCTTGCGATACTCAATTTAGGAGACTGACAATTTCAAAGTCTCAAAAGTGGACAAAGCCTCAAATAGCATTGTTTGATTGGAGGTGATCCTGAGAAATGAAGCAAATGCTATTCCACATGTATTGGCAACAAAGAATTAAGAGACTTTTCCACAGTTAAAATTTTTTTAAAAATTGGGCTGCTTCTGAAAATTACTTGGCTACTCTATATGAGGTCTGTTTGGAAAATGTCCAATGATTGTTTATATAACGAGAATAGTTTGCATGACATCAATGTAACCTGGCAGCCAAGGACAGCGGACTGGAATGCGCATGCATGAACAATGATGACTTCACTGTACTAGTCAGTAGGGCCAGTAGACACCTTTGAGTGAGCATGTATGCTGTGTGACCATCACAGTCAAAATGACTGAGCAGGTAGAACAATGAGTCTGTATGAAATTTTGTGTTAAGCTTGAACATTCCTTCACAAAAATTACTTGGATGATTCAGAAGGCCACAGCTGTGAGCAACTGTTGATGACAGCTTCATCATGACAAAGTGCCCACTCGTGCATCACGTCTTGTGCAGAGTTTTTTGGTGAAACATCAAATCACCCAGGTGACTTAGCCATTCTACAGCCCGAACCTCAAGACTTCTGGCTTTTCTCAAGACTGAAATCACCTTTGAAAGGGAAGAGATTTCAGACTGTGAATGAGGTTCAGGAAAATACAACAGGGCAGCTGATGGCAATTGGGAGAACTGTGTGAAGTCCCAAGTTGCCTACTTTGAAGGGGACTGAGGCATCATTGTCCTATGTACAACGTTCCTCACATCTTTGTGTCTGTCACAGTACATGGCTGGATACTTTCTGGACAAGCCTTGTATGTCAATATTACTACCCCTGAACTTGTGCCAGAACTTCGATGGTGAACTGATACAATCTTCCATCTTTTCCTGTTTATTCTGATCAGATTAAGTAATAAAACAAGAAAAGTACTTAGAAACAGTTTGTTTGTTTTTTTAATGGTGGGCAAAAATCATTGAAATTTATTCCTGGATATCTCTCGCCCAAATTAAGCCTGTGAATCAGGTATTCAATTATTTGGCTGCTTAATGAATTTCTTTAACCTCTCCTCAGAGAGGAGTTCATTCTTTTGGCCCAAGAGAATAAAGTTGCTGGAGAGCAGAGTTTTTGATGGTCTTGCCTCTCCCTTCTCAAAATTCAGTGTGTTAACGATGCCTGGCCTGGTACATGGTAGGCACTTAGTGATTAGTAGTTGAGTAGATTAATCATTTAACCTGAGTAATATAGTGCTGTGTTGGGTTCTTCCCTTTAAACTAATGATACTGCCAACACTGTACCTGATGCTCTCCCAATTTCAATGACTTCATCACTCTCTCGGGCATCTTATCATCCTTGACCGATTTACACTTTTGTCCCCACATCAAGCCAATTGCCAGTTCCTAAAAACCTCCTTCATAGGTGCCACCTTTTGTGTTTGTGTCTCATTACCCCAGTAGAATTGTAAATAACTTTTGGAAAGGGTTAATGTCTCGTACATGACAGTACAGTAGTTGTATCACTACAGGACTTAGCAAGCTGCTTTCGCAAGAAAAGAAGTGCTCAGTAAACACTGGGAAGGATAAGTGAGGGAATGAATGGTTTTTCCTTCAGATTCTATGCTTTCTTTACTTTCCATTCCTACGTCCACTCTTCCTGTCCATGCCCAGATTCATTTTGAACTCTTCCTTATATGGACTTGTCCATATATCATTGCCTTTCATCTTTAAACTCTCTGACAATGACATATGCTTTTTACTATATATCAGTTTTTTAAAAAAAATTGCTTTATGGGACCAAACTCTGTCTTCTGGAGTCAGAATCTACTCATACTGATTATACTGCATTAGAATCGACTCACACTGATTATAGGCTTTGTCTCTCAAATCTGCAACTGCACACACACACACACCACATTCTCAACATTAGTCTCTTCTATCTTTTTGGACACTTTTTGATCTCCTTGATCAAGTGCTTACTCCACAGTCAAGGCCTAACAAGACTCATCTCCTCCACAAATCTTCCCCAAACTTGTCTTCTTCCAAAACCTCATGGTTTCTCTGGTTCTTGAATTCCTCCAGCTACTATAGTCAGTACAATTTAATCCCCAAAGATACACTGTTTTGTGCTGCTTATTATTGATTCCTGTGCATAAATGTTTCTCCTTAAATAGAATGTAGACTACCTGAGTGCGGGGACCATGAATTACACTTACGCTGACTTTCATAATGCTAGCAAAGCACTGAAAATGCAGTGCTCAATAAGAAATTGTTGGGCTGATCAATACAGCTATCTTCTAGGGAAGCTCTATGTAACTCTAAAAATACCAGCTTTGTTGGGACATAATTTACGCATCTCATACTTCACCCCTTTAAAGTGTACAATTCAGTGTTTTAGAAATACTCTCAGAGCTGTGCTACCATCACACCTATATAATTCTAGAATATTGTCATAATCCAAAAAGATATCTCATATATTTTAAGGATCAATTCCCCAGCCTTCTCAACTCCCCCATCCACAGGCAACAACTAACTTACTTCTGTCTTTATAAATTTGTCTACTTTGGAACATTGCATATATATGGAATCATGTAATATGTGGTCTTTTCTGACTGGCCTATTTTACTCGGCAGTGCTTTCAAGGTTAATCAATGCTGTAGCATGTGTCGGCACTTTATTTTTTTTCAGATGTAATTAATGTAATAGAAAATCCACCACTTTAATGGGGATAGGCCAGTGATTTTTGGTATAGTCATAATGCGCAATTATAATTACTATCTAATTCTAGAATTTTCCATTACCCCCAAAAGAAACATCATACCTGTTAGTAGTCATTCCTAATTCTCCTCCTCCTTCACATCCTGTCAACTACTAATCTACTTCTTGTTTCTATGGATTTGCCTATTCTGGACATTTCTTATAAGTGGAATCATGCAAGATGTGGTCTTTGTGTCTGATTTATTTTGCTTAAGCATGTCTTAAACATTAAACATTCTCTTAAATATTATAGTGGGGGCTGCAGGAAAAGTCCCATCAAGGTATGGTAGGCAGCCTCCCAGCTAGTCTCCAGTGATTCTCACCTCTTGGTACCCAAGCTCTTATGTGAAGCCCTCCCTTTGAATATGGTCTGGACCTCGTGGTTCACTTCTAATGGACAGAATATGGCAAAAGTGATGGGATGTCACTACTGATATTAGGTTACAAAGAGACTGGTGTCCGTCTTGGGCCTGCTCTCTCTCCCATAACCTCTGAAGGAAGACAGGTGCCGTACTGTGAGCTGCCCTGTGAAGAGGCCCATGTGACAATGAACTGATGTCTTTGGCTCACAGCCAGGGAGGACTCACAACTGTCAGCTGCCATGTGAGTGACTCTGAAACACATCCTCTCCTACACAAGCCACTAAATGACCCAAGCTCCTGTAGCCTTGTAAGGGATCCTGAGCAAGAGGCATCTGGCTAACCCGTGTCTGGATTACTGACCCACAGAAGCAATCTGGTGTTTTAAGCTGTTGAGTTTGGGTTAAAGTACCCACAAAAGAGAGAAAGCAAAGTTAGGAAGACAATCTCTTGGCTTCTGACACTACCGTCTCCTCCTGAGGCTGGAACTCAGGGAAATTAGGGAATGGCAGAGACCACTGACAGACTGGAGTAAAAAATGTGAGGAGGGAGGACCTCTGTCCTATTTACCGTGTATCTGAGAGGACCTCCCCTCAAGTGTTCCTCGTATGCCAGTAAGGAGCAAACGCAGGAGGGGAGAGTCGGAGGCATGGCTTGTGTCAGCCAAGAGAGGGGTAGACGTATCATCCTAGAGTCTTATGGGAGGCAGAGATGGAGCCCAGAGATTCTCCAGTGTCCCTAGAGGGGCCTGGAAATGAGATGAGTTGGGAGCCTGGGAACTGGTCATGGGACTTTGCGGGTAAAGAGGAGGTAACCTGTGGAAGGGGTGCTGCTTAGAGCCCCTTTTGGACCAGCCACCTCTGCCTTCTTTGGGAGACTGAAGTTTAACAATTAGTGTGTATGAGATGATGCTCCAGTGCTTGGCAGGCTTAAGGCTATTTAGATCTTTCAAGTCCCTATTCCCTCTGTCCCCAGCACCACCATTATTGGCAATGGGGACTTTAAAGCAAAGGAGACTATTTCTTACCAGCCTGTAAAGTTGACCCACTCTAGTCACTGCTACCACAAGGCTGTCACACCTTGGCAGCCCCATTGCTTCCACCAGGCCACTGGGGCAAGTGGCCCTAGGACCCCCTTTTTTTTTATTTCTGGTTGTTATCCTGACTTGAAAATGTAAGTGATAAAGTACGGGGGCAAGCAGCGGCCATAAACAGTTGAGAGTGAGAGGGGTGTGGAAAAGGTTGCAGAGGGACAGAAATGGCTGGAGATGGCTGCATGCCTGGTGATAGCCCCCGTGGAGGGGGGAAGGCCTTTCCTTACTTATCTTGGTGCAATGGCACCTAATCTTAATTGATGCTTCTTGCTATTGCGCCAACTTCAACTACTATCTATTGGCAGTCACCCTAGGTGCCTCATTCCTTTCCTGTGGTTACACGGTGTCTTCCTCTTCCTTGCAAATTCAGTTGAGCTACGGAGCAGCTGTATGCGGCTGCACAGATTGTGCATTGCGAAAATCCAGGTGGTGCCATTCATATCGCATCAGATGACTTGACAACTCATCTCTCAGAAATCTTTCCACATCATTACCACTGGATTCTCATTATTCCCATCCAGTAACAAATATCTGAAGATCTATTAGGTGCCAGGTGGTGTTCTGGGTGCTGGGAACTTGGCAATGAACAAGATAAATAGAATCTCTGCCCTTGGTACAAACAGAGATGATAACACCATAAATGTGGAAAGTAAGTTTAGGCATTATAACAAAGAGGCTGTACAGGTCCAGGAGAGGCAAAATATTTCAGAGATAATTTCTTATGTCCTTCAGTAATATGCAGGACCATAGTGTATAAACCATTAGTGCTCCATACTTAGCCAGTTTTCCCCTCTTTTCGAAACTTGAGACAGCAGACAATATGTTGTGTGCATATGGTGGATATTTACTACAAGGTAATAGGGTTAATTTCTTATTAGTTGTTGCATTTGTCCTACAAGGGTAAAATGACATTTTAAAGAATAGGAATTGCTTGCCCTGGCTGGTGTGGCTCAGTGGATTGAGTGTGGCCCTTCAAACCAAAGGATCACGGTTCGATTCCCCGTCAGGGCACATGCCTGGGTTGCAGGTCAGTTCCCAGTGGGGGACACACAAGAGGCAACCATACATTGATATTTCTCTCCTTCCCTTCCCCTCTAAAGATAAATAAATTTTAAAAAATTAAAAAAAGAATAGGAATTGCTCAATATGTTGAGTGGGAATAGTTTGAAATTTTTATTATTACATAATATTTATAAAATGAAGGATACTTTTATGAGTTTGGTAGTGGCAGAGGCAGATTTTACAAATTAAGTACATCCTTGACATTGTGAGGGATATTTTCCTAGATTAGGAAAGTCCTCAAATCCCAAACTTCACTATAGGGCACATAATTTCTCTCTAAAATACAGTGAAATAAAACTGAAAATGCAAAATATCATTTGTATGCTTAGTGGTTCTCTATAAATACAGGGCTAAAAATATGTGTAGGGTTATTCTCTGGCTTAGAAACTTCACACCCTTAGACTTCTTTATTTTCATTACCAGTACTAGTGCTTGGTTTTCTTTTAGGGTTTTTTTAAAAAAAATAAGAAGTTGAGGTTTAAAAAAACCAATGAAAGTCATTACAATGACTTTTCTATCCATTTTTTGACAATGGATAGAAAAATATCCAAACATATTAAGATGTTGGTTGATGAGGCTGGCCCACTCCTTGGATAGGGGCCCACTGGATTCACTAACCTACAGAAGCTTTTGGAAAATGAGAAATCACTATGAGTCATTAACAGTTAGTCACTGAAAAATGCTGAGATTGAGAATGTTAAACCCACAGAGGTTAAAGGTTTTTCATATCTAAATTACAGATCCATAGCAGGAGGGGGAAAATGCAATCACTTGCTCATGTCTTTATTGTTATAGCCTATGTGAGATCATTTTGACAGAGAAGACAGATGATGGAGAATTTTCCAAGCTGAACATTCTATGAGAAATTGCTCTAGAACATCATAAATTTGATTTTTAGCTTTTTCCATATATAAGCTGCTGTGGTTGGTTCCTCATTTGTCACAAAATCATAAATGCTCTGAATCTCAGGTTTCTTCTCTTTAATGACCTCCAAGGTCAGAGGTGAGGATAAATGGAGCCAGGGTTATGGAAGCCTTCTAAACATGAAAGCGATCCACAAAATCAAGGTGTTATCATCCAAGCAAGTATCGCCGGCTTTGCATTCCCAGTTTTGTTACCTGAGCAGAATAAAAACACATGGGAACCACTGACTAACTGAAACGGACCTTGTGTAAAGGGTTTAACTTACTTCTTTTACAAACCACTGACAAAAGGCTGGACCGATCCATTCTCTTGCATGAATACCACAGTCCATCCAGACAGCTCTTTTGTAGGCCCGTGATCTCCTGCCCAGCTGAAAACAAGAGTATTCTTAGTAACCAATGCAGGCTTTTAATTTTGGATTTACTGACTGGCATAATTTAATAAGGTTTCAGAATAATTCTTCACTATGCTTTGTTTTATTAGGTTACCTGTAAAAAAGGAGAGATGCCCTATCTATTCCAGAAGTCTGGGGTTGTTTATGCAGAAACAATACAGTTCAAAGAACTGAAAAATACCCAAGAAAAGAACAATTCCTTAAATAGGTTTGCTTCTCTATTTTAATGTAAACATGAGAGGCGAGCCCCTTCCCCCCCAAAACCCGGGAATTATCTTCTGGAGGGAGGGCTTGTTGTAGTACAGGCTTCCTCCACTAGGTGAGTGTTCTAGGAACCCATCTGAATCAGTGTAGCAGCTGGTGTTGTTGTTAGAGGCTGCGTTTGGCTTCAGCGGATTTTTTTTTTTAAGGCTCTTTTGATGCGTTTGCCCATTTCATGATGGGTGATTTGAGAGTGATCCTGAGCACACCATGCTGAGTGTTCAGCAAGTGGTTTTTGACCCCAAACAGCATGACCCCCATGCCCCACCTTCCTTATTCATCCCATCTTGCCCAGAGTGACTTTTTTTGTTTTCCCAGATGAAAAAAGTCCTCAAAGAGAAACGTTTTGCCATTATGGAAGAGGCAAAACAAAAAGCCGCAGAAAGATCAACAAATTCAGAAACTGTTTTGAGCAGTGGGAAAAAAAATCTTGATAAGTATGTTACATCAAATGGGGAGTATTCAATTTGAAGGGGACTGAAGTTTAAACACATAATAGTAAATACACAATTTTTTATAAATCAGTATTTTGGGGTGCCCTCCCTTGTATGTGGCTGTTAAGTAAAAAGCTAAATTTTCTGCCTCTCTTCATTCCAAGGAATCAGAAATATTCCCAAGGAATCTCCCACAAAGAATTAGCTCTGTTTTGTAGGTGGACAAAGTCAAATTTGATTTCAAAACAAAATGGAAAAACACGAAACAACTTGAACTGTGGAACTGGCAAATTTTTCTTTATAATTCTATTATAAATGTTATTTATAACCCACTTTCTAGCCCAGTAATCAGTAGGTGGCTCTTGACATGTTTATTGGGGTGTAGTTTTCATTTATTCATTAATTCACTTGACTAATACTTCAGGAAATTCTTTTCAATGTACTGAGCACCAGAGATTCAAAAAGGAAAATACAGGATTTATATGGTAGTGAGGACAGCAGACATATGAACAATTAATCATTATGATGTGAATATGTATTAGCTACTCTGGGAACCTGGGGGTGTTCTACAACATGGCGACACGTCTAATTTTCCTGAGAATAAAAGAAGGCTTCTCAAAAGAAAAGACTTCTTCTTGAGCACTTGAGTACTTGAGCAAGGCTGGAAGTTTGCCAGGCAGACAAGTTGGAAGAAGGCATCGCAAGTTTGGAAAAGAATCTGAGCACATCATATTTGAGGAACAGCTTCTTGGAGTTCAGATGCAGAGCACGTGAAGTTCCCAAGTACTATACGAAAGAGAGAAGGCTGCATCCTGAGTTCCATGGGAGGAGTGTGTGTGGAGTGGGAGGAGGGAGGAGAGCTCACACTGACAGGAGCATGGAGATAGCTGGGCTACAGGGTCTAGAAAGGAAGTTCAGTACTGAAGCCATTATTGCGATAGTCCAGAGATGAGTGAGGACAAGCAAAAAGGTTGGTGCACATCCAAAAAGATATTTAGAAGGAAGGAAATGAACATTCCTAGTGGTGGATTTAAAGCAGATGGTTAAGATAGAGGAGAGGAATCTAGTGTGGTGCTCATGTTTTTACACTGGGAGCAGAGTGGTACCGTTCTGAGGAAAGGTGCCTTTTTGACTGTTGACATGAGAATGCAAAGCAGCTAATGATGTATGAAGTTTAAATCTCTAGAGAGGGGACTTCACTGAATAGCAAAGTCTGGGACGATGGTTGAAACCATGGGGTGGATGTGTCCCTCTTGAGGTTGTTCATAGAATGAGAGCACATCTGAGGATAGAATCCTGGGACTGCCAGAACGTAAGGAAAAGATGAGGGCTGAGGAGCCAGAGAATGAGACCTGAGGGATGGTCCTAGAGATGGGAAGAAAAACTAGTGGTCATCATTGCCCTTGGAAAGAGAAGGTTTAGAGGAGCGGTGGGGGTGTGAAGGCCAGTGAGTCAGAGTCTGACTAGAAGGTGAGAAAGTGCAGGATGATGTTTTATTATAAATCTTTTGGGTGTTTGGTTGAGAAGAGATGGAGTGCTGTAGGCCAGACTAGAAGAGAATGCAGGGTCACGGGCTAGGAATGACGCATACCTTCTTACATATTTATGTAGTTTTACATTGGTTCATCTTATGCACCACCAACTCACAAATTATTTTGAAGGCCATTATTTTTAGGTGCATTAATAACTCAGAATATGTTAGTATTCTCTGGAATACTCAATGGTGAAACTTCAATATGATTTAAAAACCTAAGGGAAAACTTTTCCTTAAGTTATCAGATAATGTTAAATATTAGACACGATGACACCATTCTATTTCTTTCCCCATATGTCAAAGTTGGAATGATTGTTTAGTAAATATTGTAGTTAATAATTTCCCATTTTTACCTTTAAAATGAAAAGAGATCTTCCCTCATATGATTTTCCAATAGAGAACATGTGAATGAGGCCTGAATGAGTATTATTCAGATGATGCATCCAATTTTGAATCTAAAAGCAAATAAATAAAAGTCATGTCAGACTCATAATTACAGAGCGTTTAGAGAACAAAAGGTAAGAAGACAACAATAGGTCTCAGAACTCAAACAGCACACATGGAATATAAAGTTGAACAAAAACCAATTTTCTATTTTAATTTACTTCAGGATATTTAAAATTACCTTTTATTTTCTGCCTTTACAAATAGTAGCTTCAAGTCTTTATATTGTTCCCTTTTTAAAGAATACCTTCTACTACGATTTGTCGTTAGTAAATTGTATCTTGATGGCAGAGTTTTGCAGAAAATTAATCGATGTGTTCTCCAATCCTTGCGAAAATCAAAATTTACTTCCATTTTTCCCAAAGTAGTTTAGAGAAAAAGAAAGAAATTGGCTACAGAAAAATCATCCAAACTACATGAAAGCCCAGTATATTGTAATTTGCCACTGAATGGAAGATGCTAAGAAAAAGACATTTTTTGACGTTTAAAGATATTCAATCTATCAAGACACACATCAGAGGGCATAGTCTGAATAAATTCCCCAGTAATAGCAATGCATTTGCATTGGTCCTTTTACATACACTTCTCTGTCATCAGGAGAAGGTGTATTTGAGATGGATGAATGAGGCACTTAGAAAAATGGGTGACATTTCTGACTTAAAAGCTGCATGAGTAAGGAAGTCACACAAGAGCATCCCATTGTTCCATGATGTGAAAGAAAGAGTCTGTGCTGAAAAAGTAGATTTTAGGAAGTACCATATTATTTTTTTTTTGTTCTTAGTCTAATGAGTATATATACACACACATCTATATAGATGTATTTTAAAAATTTGACTTTTTCTAGTGAATGTTAATAAAAATTTCATGTGCTAAATTACCTAAAACATTTCCTTGTTGTAACATAAAATACATAGAAATAATTTTGAAAGGAAAGTAGAACCAAGAATTATCAAGAAAACCAAGAATTCTCTTAAGAATATAATGGGATCTTATGAATGCTTTGTCTTCCTTTGCTCAATTCAGAAGAAACATAGAGAATATATGTATGCATTCATTCTGTCCTCTACTATCTATTTGGAGGTCTCTATTTGCTTGCCACTAGGAATACAGTGGTGAATAAGAAGTAGCCTGTGTTCATGGAACTTGCAGCTTATTAGAGAGAAAGGTATTGATGAAAAAGAATCATACATCCATGTGCTATGGTGCATAAAATATGCTGGGAATTGGAGGTGGGGAGTGGAGTTCGGATCCAGCCTAGGAGAGTAGAAACAGCTGTCTTCCTAGGTAAAGCTGAGGTTTGAAGAATGACTAGTTGTTGTGCAGCTGAACAGTAAATGTGTTAGTGGGAATGAGATTGCTGTGCTTTCCAGGTAGAATAAATAGCAGCATGTGACTAGGCCCTGAGGTACCACAGATGAAGCTTGGCCTTTGGGAGGTCTCAGATTTGCAGAGGGTGTGTGGAAAGAATCAAAGTTCACTCTACCCTTCAACCAAATCATTGTCCTCAAACTCCGGTTGGCTCTACCTTCCATCAATATGTGCATCAAGCTTTTAAGTTAAGGTCTTTATAACTACAATTATAACAACACCACTTCACTCTTCCAGTGCACTTTCCATGACCTTCATAGGAGTGGGTGGGGTAAAGCAGATGAATTCAAATTATGTTGCTACTTCTTATATAGTAATTAAATGCTTAATGGAATAGAGGACTGACCTGAGGTACTTAGACAATATAAGGAGCTGTACTCTCCCTGGCCAGGTGGTTTAGTCAGTTAGAGCATCACCCTTACACCAAAAGGGTGTGGGTTCCATTCCCAGTCAGGGCACATACTTAGGTTGAGGGTTTGATCTTGTGTACAGGAGGCAGCCGATCAATGGTTCTCTTTCACATTGATGATTTTTTTCTTTTCCCTCTCCCCCTTACTCTCTTTCTAAAAATCAATAGATACATCCTTGGGTTAGGATTTAAAAACGAAAAAAAAGCTATACTTATTCTGCATAGAGTCCCTGCCTCAAAAAAAAATACAATAAAAGGTCCTTTGATTACATACTTCTTCTAAGGAATGATAAACTTCATAATTGTATTCAGAGAGGGATCTTCGATTTCTCTGGGCTTGCAAACTGCTTCCTTTTTCCAGTGCTTTCTGAAGATCTTCTATGAGGATCCTAGATATGAAATGATAGACATGATGAAAATGAAATGGAGATAATATAGAAATCAGGTAATATCAAAATAAAATCATGGATCTATGAAAGAAGGCAGCAAAGATAGACATTTCTAAGAATACCAAATGTCAGGAGAATGTTCATTTTCAGGAAATAAAAGCTGTTAAATAAATTGTGTAGTAAATATAAAATGTAAAATTTTAAACAGATGTTCCCTAATAATAATAATAATAATAATAGCAATGGGAATAATAACTACTGTTCACTGAGCAGCTATAAGAACTGAATGATGGGCATGAGCACTCACATTTATTGGGTGCCTGCCAGGCACTTGGCACCGTCCTGTATATATCACACACTGTCCTATGTATATTATTACATAAGATTATGCATAAATAAACTGTATTGTTATCCCCATTTCACAAGTGGGGAAACTGAGCCTCAAAATGGTGAGAAACTTGCCAATGTCACTCTGCTAGTGAGTACAGAGCCAGAATTTGAACTTGGAACATGAACCCAAATTTGAATTATTTGACTCCAAGTCCAGTGTGACACTATGAGAACTGAAACAAGATGAAGTCTTCACCTCCATGGCCACATCCTCCTTTCCTAATGCTTGTCCTCATCACTGACTTTTCTCATGTCATCACCCAGCAACATGACCCAAGAGTCAGAAAGGAAAGGGAAAGAAGGAAAGAAGCTGCGTTTCTCAAGAGCAACCTGAAGAAACATGCAGAGTGGGAAAAAGTGAATTTCACTTCCTGCCACAATGTCAAGAAAAGGAAAGCGCAGCTAATCAAAGTGGATGCATTTGGAAAGTGAAGGCTGAGGGGGTTGGGGGTGGGATTCCAGGGTCACTGTAGTGAGTGGCATGAGCTCAGCTATAGTCATTAGTGTTCTTGATGAGACATCTGAGCTAGATACAGGCTTGTCTCCCTAATATTCAGCCATGTCTTCTATCAGCAGTCTCCAACCTTTTTGGCACAAAGGACCAATTTCATGGAAGACAATTTTTCCACAGACGGGGTCAGGGAGAATGGTTTTGGGGTGATTCAAGTGCAGCCTGATGATTTGGGACATTCAAGCTTGCCTCCTGCTGTGCAGCCTGGTTCCTGATAGGCCTGGACTGGTACTGGTCCGTGGCCCAGAGGTTGGGAACCCCTGTTATAACTAGAGGTAGCTAGCCATGAAGTAGCACATTCATAGGGAATGTTTAAAAATGTTGAAGAGTCAAGTTCCAGTCAAGGTGGAGACGTAGGTAGAAACACTTCACTTGCTTCTTTGCACAACCAAAAGAAGGACACCAATCAATTTAAAAACAGGAAACAACCAGAACTGCAGGAATAGCAAACTTCATGGGACTCCGAGAACCAAGGAGTTAAAGAAACATTCATCCAGACCAGTAGGAGGGGTGGAGAGGGGCAGGTGGGCAGGTGGAGAGGACCCATGGCAAGGCGATGGACCATGGGCAAGGAGCGGCTGGCTGCCAGGGAAACTAAAGACCCCCAAACTCTTGCTGTAAAATACTGTGGGGGCTGTGAAGGCAGGAGAAAGTCCAAGTCTCACAGGAGAGTTTGTTGGAAAGTGGGGCTAAAACAGAGAGAACAAGTGGCATTGTTCCCTCTCTGACCCCTCCCCCACAAACAGTGCCACAAGGCAGCAAAGAAGATTGCTTCGCCCTGGTGAATACCTAACGCTCAGTCCTTCTACAACTTAACAGCTATACGGAGACAAAGAAATATGGCTCAAATGAAAGAACAGATCAAAATTCCACAAAAAGAGCTGATCAACAAGGAGATAGACAACCTATCTGATGCAGTGTTTTAAACACCGGTAATCAGGATGCTCACAGAATTGACTGAGCTTGGTCTCAAAATAAAGGTGACACAGGGTGGAATAAAGCAAAACATACAGGGAACCAACAGTGAAGTGAACGAAACTGGGAATGAAATTGATGATTTGGAACAAAAGGAAGAAATAAATATCCAGTGGGAACAAAATAAAGAAACAAGAATTCAGAAAAATGAGGAGAGGCTTAGGAACCTCCGGGACAACTTCAAGAACTCCAACATTTGAATCATAGGGTAGCCAGAAGAAGAAGAAGAAGAGCAAGAAATGGAAAATTTAAGTGAACAAATAATAAAGAAAAACTTCCCCAATCTGATGAAGAAAATAGACTTCCAGGAAGTCCAGGAAGCCCAGAGAGTCCCAAAGTAGTTGGACCCAAGCAGAAACACACCAAGACACATCATAATTAAGTTACCCAAGATTAAAGATAAGAAAACAATCTTAAAAGCAGCAAAAACAGTTACCTATGAAGGGGTTCCCATCAGACTGTCAGCTGATTTCTCAAAAGAGATCTTATAGGCAAGAAGGGGCTAGAAAGAAGTATTCCAAGTCATGAAATCCAAAGATCTACATCCAAGATTGCTCTATCCAGCAAAGCTATCATTTAGAATGGAAGGACAGATAAAGTGCTTCTCAGATAAGGTCAAGTTCAAGGAGTTCATCATCACCAAGCCCTTATTCTATGAAATGTTAAAGGGACTTATCTAAGAAATAGAAGATCAAAAACGATGNGCAAAGCTTTCATTTAGAATGGAAGGGCAGATAAAGTGCTTCTAAGATAAAGTCAAGTTAAAGGAGTTCATCATCACCAAGCCCTTATTCTATGAAATGTTAAAGGGACTTATCTAAGAAATAGAAGATCAAAAATGATGAACAATTAAATGACAACAAACTCAGAACTATCAACAACTGAACCTAAAAAACAGAAGCAAAAATTAAAAAGACAACTAGAACAGGAACAGAATTATAGAAATGATCACATGAGGGTTATCAGTGGGGAGGGGAAGGGGGAGAATAGAGGAGAAAGGTACAGGGAACAAGAAGCTTAATTGGTAGGTACAGAATAGAGAGGAGGATGTTAAGAATCGTATAAGAAATAGAGAAGCCAAAGAACTTGTATGTACAACCCATGGGCTTGAACTAAGGGCGGGTGCTGGAGGGTAGGGGTACAGGGTGGAGAGGGTATAAAGGGGAAAAACAAATTAGGATAAGTGTAATATCAAAATCAATAAAATATACTTAAAAAAATCAAAATGCTGAAGAACCCCTGAGCAATTTTTCTGAGTCTGGCAGACAGCTAACAAGCTTTGCTTTCATGTCCTGTCTTTCAAGAGAACTGTGCTTAGTGCTTTAAATGCTATTAAACGAATGTGTAATGGCATCTATAAATGACTTTCAGGGTTGAACCATGTAGGTCATTTCATTAAAAAATTTCTTGAGTTGCCTGAATAAACACTTTTTGGTCTATGAGGGAGTGGATTAACTTAGGGTCATGCTGGGTGTCGGGCAGTCCTTTTGATTCACTCATATATTTACCAAGTATTTTACCCATTATGGACAAATACTTAGGAATTTATCATTGGCTTACTGTTCTTTTTGTTTCAATTTTCAACTTCAGAAATAGAAACGTTAAATATTAAAATAAGGTGAGGTGACACAGAGTTGGTAAACCTGCTTGGTAGCTGCTTGTAGTGACTGACATGTGAGTGGAGGATGAGTCCTCTTTTCTGTGTTAGTCCTTCCTTTCTTCCATCAAGGAAAGAAGTTATAGTAGATCAAAGTAGGCTTGTATGGACTAAAAACACCTTCAAATACGGCCAGTGTAGGTCTTAAGAACCGTATGAACCTTTATATCAATGTCCAAACTTCCTATGTTGTGAGAGAATGTGGAGAGGTAAGAAAGATGCAAGTTTGTTGCATCCAGTCACTTCAGGTGTTGGTTATAAACGGTCAGCATGTTCCAGTTATTGCAGGCACTGTTCAGGCAGGTTTCTAGTACCATCTCTCCATTTCTCCTGGCTACCTTTCTCTGTCTCAGGAAACTAGGGAAGAAATGTAAATGGATTTGCCAAAGCCAGCAATCTACATAAGAATCCTAGGTGGTTCAGTTGGTTGGAGGATTGTTCCATACACCAAAGGGTTGCAGGTTCGATCCCCGATTGGGGAGCATACAGGAGGCAACCAATTGAGGTCTGTCTCTCTATCTTTGTCTCTGTCTCTCTAGAAAAATAAGAACAGAAAAGAAAATAAATCAATAAACATATCCTCAGGTGAGTATTAAAAAATCTCCCTCTGGGTTTTCATCTAAAAAAGATGAAATACAAAAATAAAAAGTTTCCAAGGGTATAAAAATGTTCAGAATGTTTCCAAAATGGAGCTGTATTGTATTGTTTTTGCAGTATTTCCAGTGAACTGACTTTCCAAACATAACCAAGTACAGATAACTTATTTCATCTCAGGGTAAGAGCAATTCCTCTCATACATCACTAGAAAGTTTTGAGGTTCTGCTGCTGATACTCTGTTTGTTTGGCAGCTCTTGCTAGAATGAACGTTGTAAAATGGGGGTGAGAACTAGGACACGAAGACACATACGCATAGCAGGAAGATGACATGAAGAGACAGAGGAAGAAGACCGTTGTGCACAAACCAAAGAAAGAGGCCTGGGACTGATCCTTCTCTCAGCTCTCACAGGGGACCAACCCTGCCACCACCTGGGTTTCAGACCTCTAGCCTCCAGAATCATGAGCTGATGAAATACTTCTGTTTTTAAGCCAGCCAGTCTGTGGTACTTTGTTATGGCAGCTCTAGCAAACTAATACAGTTCAATAATTTAGACTGCATCTTAATACAGGCCCTAAGAGACCAACCTGAAATTTAAAATAACTGTGATGTGGCCTTGACCAGGTAGCTCAATTGGTTTAGAGTGTCATCTTGATACACAAAGGTTGGGGGTTCAATCCCGGGTCAGAGCACATACAAAAATCAACCAATGAATGCATAAAAAAGTGAAACAACTAATTGATGTTCCTATCTCCCTTTCTCCCTTCCTCTCAAATCAATCAACAAAAATAATAATAATATAAACAGTGAAAGGACAGCAAATTCACAGTTATTAACAACCACACCTAAAACAAAAGCAAACCAAGAGGACAGCTAGATCAGGAGTGGAACCATAGAAATGAAGAACACATGGAGGGTTAACAACAGGGGAGTGGGAGGAGGAGAAGGGGAGGAGAAGGCACAGAGAATAAGTAGCATAGATGGTAGAAAATAGATAGGGGGGAGGGCAAGAATAGTAGGGGAAATATAG
Organism: Sturnira hondurensis; assembly: GCF_014824575.4. Taxonomy (NCBI): domain Eukaryota; kingdom Metazoa; phylum Chordata; class Mammalia; order Chiroptera; family Phyllostomidae; genus Sturnira; species Sturnira hondurensis. Next base: position 34,287,362 of record NW_028082759.1, read on the forward strand.
AATCTAAAGAACTTGAGACATGTGGTCATAAACTAAAGGGGGGAATGGTAGGGGAGGGGGTGTGAAGGGTGGAGGGGAATGAAGGGGGGAAAATAGAACAACTGTAATGGTATAATCAATAAAATAAATTTAAAAAATAATAATTGGGACATGGCAGGTGTAGCCCATTTTCTTCATCAAGTTGTTGATTGTAAACTTGTTGATTGATGAGAAGGCCATTAAGTGGAACCCCAGAAAGTTTTTTGTAACTGTTGCATTTTAGTTCTTTGCATCTTATTATTATTCCTACCCCGACTGTATGTGCTTCTATGAAGAACTTTCCAGGTGATGTCTTCACTTAGTACAAAGCCACCCCTTCCAAGCTTCCAGGGTGGAAGGGGGGCTTCAGAATTTCAAATTCCACAGCAAATTTTTACAGGTTTTTAATTTACAAAATGATTGAAAATTTTTATGGCAGAATGAGTCACTTCATCTGTCATGTAATGAAGAGGGCTTGATTTTCTAGGGGCCTAGACACATGGGGTTATATTATCTTCGCTTTAAAGATGACTCTAGCTATACATTATGTATAATTGTACAGGCTAAATAATGGTCTTTTGAAGATACCCCAGGCTATAATAATAAAAGTGAATTAAAATAACTTCCCTCTACCGTCCCTGTGGAATTTAATGGACTCTTACGTGTTATTATTGGGACCAACAAAATGAACAATTCTAAATAATTGTTCTCTATGAAGAGACAACTGATTTAGAACAATGTTTTAGACTCAATTCTCTGTGACATACAGTGTGATATTTTATTCTATGTTAGTTCCACATGACCTATATTTAATAGCAGGAAATAGAGATTTGTTAAAATAACTGGTATATTCTTTTTTTACCAAATAATAATTAATGAAGCATGTGAGTTGTAACTGAGCACCTATAGATATAATTACCAAGCTCTTTCCTGCCAGGCATTCAGAAAATCAAAGCTGCAGCAATGACTAAAAGGTATTTAATACGAAAAACAGTTTTATGCACAGCTGTGTCTCTACCCTGTTCTAGAACCACAGATAAAATATCTTACTGAAAAAGAAAATCAGTACTTTAATAAGGCTGCAGTCATATTCCTGGTAGGGAAGTATTTGTGTGGACCAGGGAGGGATGTCACTGTCACAGTACGCCCCCTGGCCCAGCCACCCACAGAGACTAGAGACTTCACCAGTAACTCCAGAGCCATGAGCCCGTCCCAGGCCTTGCCAGACGTCATTACAGGTCTTTGTGCTTGCGTGGGCAGCACCAGAACTTGCTAAAATGTTGGGGTAGTTGAGGGTAGTCATTGACAATCATGCCTCTCAGTCCCCAAATCCTAGGATTCCAAACAAAAGGTAAGTCACTGATCCAGTCTCACTAATTCACTGCACTGCACTTCCGATCCTCCACTGCTTTCTTTTCCCTTGTACCTGCTGGAGTCCCCTTTCATTGTAGATAAGCTCCCTACACTCTCCAGTCTCTTCAGGGAACTCTCTCTTCCTATATTCTTGCTCCAATAGAGATTGGACTCTCTTAAGAATGCAGATTTTTTTGTGGCTTTCTCTCCTTCCACCCCATTTACCCAGGGGCCAGAAGTAAGGGAGGTCAGCATGCTCCTGGACCCCCATTTTGCCTTCCCCCCTAATCATCTAACTTTCAGGAAAAGCTCTTCCTCCCTTTATCATCGTACTACTCCTAGTTGCTTTTTTCTAACTTTTGGATATGTCTGATATTCCCCATCCAGTAATATTCTCTCTCTCCCCACCATTAATCCTGCCATCTGCCAAGGAGACTGAAGACTGCTATGGTGATTCTCAGGTGATCTGGCTCATTCATTTTGGCCACGTCAGCCTCAGTGATCTCCATTCCACTTCAGCCATCTCTCCCACGGCTACCGCCTGAATCTTGCCACCAGCCATACGTATTCCACCCCAGAATTCTTAACACCCAGTAGCCAACATTCTGTTAAAACCTACTGCTTTCCAGTTTGTTGTCCTCAGGCACACTATACCAGTTTTCAATATAAAGATCTTCCTCTCTTCCTCAATTCTTCCATTTTGTCCCATCATTCCTCCCAGACTCTCCTTCTTTCCTACCCAGATTAGACTTGATGAATGAATACTTGAGCTAGTACCCTGCTAGGAACTTCAGCTTTTTTTGCAACCTTGACCTCTCTGTGTTCTTATCCCATGAAATCTCAAGTTCCTATCAGGGCTACAATCTCTCTTCTCTGCAACAACCACTTTTATTGGTTGCTATCCTAATTTTTCTCTTGGAACATTCTTCAGGAATGTTCAACCCTTGTTTTTTACTTTCATTAGATAACCTTCTTTCTTCATCCAGAAAATTTAGCAATCAGTTATTATCTCTTTTAACTGGTTCCACATTTACCTTTTCTACCTTAGAGGGTAAGGTTCCTTCCTACTATTCAAACTCACTCCTTCACTTGTGCATTTTTTCCTATCTCATCATCCTCTTCTTCTCTGCTGGTCTTTCCCCTCAGCCTACAGACAAGTCCAAATTGCCATTCCCCAAACAAATCCCATATCTCAAGCTGCATCTCCCTTCAGTCACTCCTCATTCTCTGCTTCTCTTCTTATTCTACCTTCTAAGAGCAGTCATCTTCTCTGTGCTCCATGTTCTCACCTCCTGTTCCCTTTTCTGTCTCCTGCTCCTGACAACCCAATCCCACCATGAGAGTTACCAACACAGTTTCTACTGTCAAACCCAAAAGAACCTGGTTAGTCCTTTTCTTGCTGGCGTCACTGCAGCACTTGGCACCACTGACGCTCCTTCTCTTGAAAGTCTTTCATTTCTTCTTTGACTCCCGTGACTATCTTCCACTAACTCTATTTGTTCTACTATAACTNTTGGCCACGTCAGCCTCAGTGATCTCCATTCCACTTCAGCCATCTCTCCCACGGCTACCGCCTGAATCTTGCCACCAGCCATACGTATTCCACCCCAGAATTCTTAACACCCAGTAGCCAACATTCTGTTAAAACCTACTGCTTTCCAGTTTGTTGTCCTCAGGCACACTATACCAGTTTTCAATATACAGATCTTCCTCTCTTCCTCAATTCTTCCATTTTGTCCCATCATTCCTCCCAGACTCTCCTTCTTTCCTACCCAGATTAGACTTGATGAATGAATACTTGAGCTAGTACCCTGCTAGGAACTTCAGCTTTTTTTGCAACCTTGACCTCTCTGTGTTCTTGTCCCATGAAATCTCAAGTTCCTATCAGGGCTACAATCTCTCTTCTCTGCAACAACCACTTTTATTGGTTGCTATCCTAATTTTTCTCTTGGAACATTCTTCAACCCTTGTTTTTTACTTTCATTAGATAACCTTCTTTCTTCATCCAGAAAATTTAGCAATCAGTTATTATCTCTTTTAACTGGTTACACATTTACCTTTTCTACCTTAGAGGGTAAGGTTCCTTCCTAATATTCAAACTCACTCCTTCACTTGTGCATTTTTTCCTATCTCATCATCCTCTTCTTCTCTGCTGGTCTTTCCCCTCAGCCTACAGACAAGCCCAAATTGCCATTCCCCAAACAAATCCCATATCTCAAGCTGCATCTCCCTGCAGTCACTCCTCATTCTCTGCTTCTCTTCTTATTCTACCTTCTAAGAGCAGTCATCTTCTCTGTGCTCCATGTTCTCACCTCCTGTTCCCTTTTCTGTCTCCTGCTCCTGACAACCCAATCCCACCATGAGAGTTACCAACACAGTTTCTACTGCCAAACCCAAAAGAACCTGGTTAGTCCTTTTCTTGCTGGCGTCACTGCAGCACTTGGCACCACTGACGCTCCTTCTCTTGAAAGTCTTTCATTTCTTCTTTGACTCCCGTGACTATCTTCCACTAACTCTATTTGTTCTTCTATAACTGGTATTTTAAAAACCCTCAAAATATCCAAATATCCAAATCTGTTTGAATCTGTCTCCTCAGTCACCCAAAGAAGACTTGGCATTACCTTTGACTTCTTCCTCTTGCACCTACGCCAAACTAAATGTGGAATCCAGGTGATTTTGCCTCTGAACTATTTTATTGAATGCTCTCCTGATCCCACTACTCTGGTCTCAACTCAGGGCCCCCCTATCTCTTACGTGAGTCATGATTGCAGTTTCCTCCCAGTTACATGCATGTGTGGCTCCCTTGCTTACATCCTCGACTTATGCTGCGCCACCCTCAGGAAACGGTCTGAGCTCCTAACCCTGTACATCAGTCTTCCCACAAACTGGCCTTCCCCACCTCTCCAGCATTTTTTCTTTCTATTCTTTGATTGGCACTTTGGACACTAATAACACTGAACTACATCAGTTTGCTGCATACTCACCACGCTGCTCTTCCCTTTGCTGGCATTTTTCCTTCTGTCTTCACGGTTCTGACTCTCATCCTTGGCCTAAGTAAACAACTCCTGCAGAAAACTTCCTCTGCCCCTGCCTTCCCACCCACCTTCTAGACCCCTGTAGGCTGCTCTCCTTTCTTCCCCTAGAAAAAAGCTTCTGTGTTTATACTGACCACTTGGTGACAATGGTGACATAATATGCCTCCTCCCCTGTTACATTAATAAGCTCAGAGGTAAATATAATTGTAATATTCATGTTAGCTTCCCCAATTTGATAAACAATACCTGAAACATTGTCACTGGCACTCAGTAGATAACGGGAGTAGAGTTACCATTCAGTTAAACTTAGTACAAATAAATTAAGCAATGAAAAAATGCTTACTTGTATGGGATGTTGGCTTCCTGTAAGAAGGCTAACAGAACTTGGGAACCATTATGGGGAGTATGGGCATCAGTAACTGTTCCCTCTGAGACATAGGAGATACTGCTGGGCTGCCACAGGTCCACCTGTAGTGCAGGAACCAACCTGTGATTCACATTCAGTGTAGGTGGGGAAAGATCCATGCCACAATGTCAAACGCATTATCTCGTTGGCATTCGGTAACATAAGCACATTACAGAATTAGACTCAATGCTTGCTTCATTAGGGTAAAACTATTTGGTTTTGAATTTGTTCTCCAAATTACATCATATCCATAGAAAATTGATCATAATTTGTGATAGTTTACAGACCAATTTATTAAGCTACAAGGTAAAAATGAGATACCATAGTTCTAAGTATTATTTTGATAGTTTACAGTTACTGACTGCACAAATATTTGAATAATAACGAGGAAAAGAAATATAGCAGTTACCCTTTATCCTACCACATAAGCAAATTGTGGCAGTTTGACAACACCTGGTAACTTTAATGGAACACTCTTCAGGTCCCCCTCTCCTTCCCCAACACATGCCTTTCACCAACTCCTACCAGGTCTTCACTTGTCCATAGGAACATCCCTTTCTCAGGGAGGTGTCCTTGTTATGGTTCTTAGAAAACTTTGTGCCTTCATTGTGTAACTTCCTCTTACCAGAATGTAAGCTCCATGAGGGCAAAGGATTTGTCCATGTGCTTGCCCCCCATTCCAAGCGCCTAGAATGGTGCTTTGTGCATATTGGCAACTCAGTTGTTATCTGTTGCATGTGCATGTCCCCTCCTAACAATTCACTGTGTGTTTACCACACGTTCAGTGTATGGCAGGAAAGCAGGAGCCATGTCTGTTTGGCTTACTGTAGTGTCCCCTGTGTTTTGTCTAGGGCTCTGCACCCGTTAGGAGTGCCACAGTCATTGAAAGAGTGATTGTATGTTTGTAAACAGTATCTCCAATAAGGGGATAATATCCAAAATATATAAAGAACTAACAGAACTCCACAACAACAAAGGTAAATGCAAATCAAAACTTCAATAAACTGTAAAACTGCAATAAAATACAACCTCACACCTGTCAGAATAACTATTATCAATTAAGACAAGAAAGAAGTGTTGGAGAGGATGGGGAGAAAAGGGAAACCTGGACAGTGCTGGTGGGAATATAAATCGTTGCAGCCACTATAGAGGTTCCTCAAAAAGTTAAGAATAGAGCTACCACGTGACCCAGCGATCCCTCTTCTGAGTATCAACTCGAAAAATTTGAAACCATTTATTCATAAAGATATATGTACTCCTATGTTCCTTGCATCATTATTTCCAACAGTCAAGACATGGAAACAACCTAAGTGTCCTTTGACAGATGATTAATGAAGATCTGGTATGTATATACAGTGGAATGCCACTCAGCCATAAAAAGGATGAAATACTGTGTTTTGTGATGACATGAATGCATCCTGAGACCATCATGCTAAGCAAAATAAATCAGATGGAAAAGGACAAGAACTGTATGATTTCACTCATGTGTGGGATATAAAACAAAAAACAACAAATGAACAAACAAAGCAAACTCATAGACACCGACAACAGTATGGTGGTTACCAGAGGGCAAGGTGGGTGGGGGGAGGATGAAGAGGGCAAAGAGGGTAAAACACATGGTGACAAAAGGAGACTAGACTTTGGGTGGTGAGCACATAATGCCATACCCAGCTGATGTGTTATAAAATTGTGTAATGTAAACTCATGTAATGTTATTAACCAATATTACATCAATATGTTTAATTAACAACAACAACAACAACAAAAGAATAAATGAATGGCTGCACTCAGCTGGGAGGGAGGAAAGCTTTATCTTCTGTGTAAGCCTGGAACTACACTCAATTCAGTGCAATTTGTACAGTCATGTCTGTCTTCTCTCTGCTTTGGGACTCCCTTTTTCTGCATTTCCAGCCTTGGCTTGTTGCTAAGCTTTCATCAGATAAGGTTGAGTTTATCTTCACTTAGGTGTCACTGTCTGCATTCAGTTAGGAACTCTGCAAGACTAAAAATACTTTGTGACTCAAGGAAAAATACACCTTTAGAGGTATAATTTAATCTGGAACAGAGTAGAGAATCCTTTATTTTGGGGACAAAGAGTCTACCTATTTTCTTTCAAGCAGCTGACTCCTCCAGTAACTTGCAAAGGCAAATCTGACTCAGCAAACATCCTAGCCCAACAATGATGGAAAACAGAACTGTGGGGCTGGTAGGGATGCTGAGAGATCATTTGATCCATCTGTCAGCCCTCGGGCAAGGATACATTTAGGATTCAAACAAACTGTCCCCAATAGATGCAACTAAGACACATCTTTTTAGTCTCCAAAATAGGAGAGTTGATAACATTAATTTAACTCATATCCACATTTAACAAAATAGCACACATTTGTCTTAATCTCTTACATTGCAGCCCAATTTCATCTTTTTCTTGTTTCATTTGTCAGCTGGTTTCTCACCTTTAAGACATAAAGAATGTTTTTATCTTTCACTTTTATTTATATGTCAGATTTTCTAATCCTTTAATCAGCTTTGGGACTTACCAGACTTTCTTTTTTTTGATTGTGTTGTTTTTTATTCTTATATCACTAATTTTAAAAAAAACTTTGATTACAGTAGAGATTCAGTATATTAGTTTTGGGTATACAACATAGTGACTAGACATTTACATAGTGTATGAAGGGGTCATCCCAATAAGTCTAGTACCCATGTAGCAGCATATAGAGTTATTATAAAATTATTGACTATATTCCCTATGCTGTACTTTACATCCCTGTGACTGTTTTTCTGACTATTTGAACTTCTTCATTCCTTCCCCCTCACACCCCTCAACCCCCCTCCCATCTGGCAACCATTAGTTTATTCTACAGACATCTTTTTGATATTAAGTTTTGCTACCATCCCTTAATGCCAGTGGAGATGAGAAAATAGTACCATACTCGTAGCATAAAGAGCTACAGGCACATGAAAGGACATGAATAATGACTCTGAAGATGAGTGTGTAAGTGTTACTTTCTGGAGTGCATGCTAAAATGAGAATCCCCATCGCACAGAAGAGAGTGGCTTCCCCGTAGGAAAGTTCTAGGAAGCAGCGCACCCTCCAGCACGACCCAGGGAGGTCCCCTAGCAAACTAACCTGCCATCAGATAGCGGCTGATCTAAAGGAAACCAACTGAAAGGAATTTTTGAAATCAGGCATCATATTTTGTGATATTAGGAAAGTGAATTCTGATAGTAGGAAAGTAAATGAAAATGAATCACCACCTTTTCTTCAGTAATATTTGGCAAAGGCTGCTTGGGCAACCACTGCTGTGGCTGTATCAGTCTGAGTGGCAGGCGTGTGCCTATGTCTTGGTATGGCGTGGAAATATAGTCATGTGAGATTTGCAATGTGCCATCTGCCGTAACAGATGTTTCTAATCTTTTCAATAACACCTTCAGATAGGAGCTAATTGTAGGTTTCTGAATGAGAAGACTCAGGGTCACCAAGGTCAAGTCTCTTCCCTATGGATGATCAGCTACAAAACGGTGATGCCGGGTATGCCTAACTCAGGTGTCCATAATTAACTGCCTGGATAAATGTCTCAGGATCTTCAGAGAATAGCTCAGAAGAATAAGCAACATTCAGCGTCCTGACTTGGTGTCTGAGGGGTCTAGTTGATGGGTCTCATACCCTGGTCTTTTCTGTCAGGGGTTATTTGTCCTATAAATTAACATGCAGATATTTTGAAGTTGCAGTCAGCCCACTGTGGGCAGATTACCATCAATCATTTCCTTATGGCCATATCACATTTGGATGGAGTGACAAACAGTCCCTGAACTGCAAAACTGGGTGACCCTGGATTATGATGACCACAAAGTATCGCCAACCTTGTCAGGATAGTCTGAGGCTGTTTGCCAACCGTCACAGGCTATGCAGCAAACAGCCATTTAAATCCGAGGAAAGGATGCTCCTTTGTAGCACCTTCCAGCCTTGGCATCAGGTGGTTGTTCCCATGTGTTCCTTTTCCTATGATTACCTGTCAAACACAGTCAGATCTATTTAAGAGGTGAAGGCAGTTCAGTGTAAAGGTCAAGAGTATGGATTTTGGAACTGAATAACCCTGAGCTGGAATGCCAGTTCTGGCAGCATTGGTTGTGTGACTTTGGGGGTAGTTTTAACATTTCTGAGCCTCAGTTTCCTCATCTGTCCTGTGAATATAATTTAAAAAGCTACCTGCAGCCTTTTCTGTAGGATTAACTGGAATAATAGAAGCAAAACACATAGCAGAGAGTCTGCCACACAGTGAAAGCCACATATTATTTGTTCTAATTATTTTTATTATTTCTAGAAAGCATAAAAAAGAAAAGCTGGAAGCAGTAAAGATAAAGTTATACTTTGCAAGTTTCTGGCTAAGATGAAGAATACAGTGAGACTGTCCTCTTGTTCAATGACATTAAAACCTATAACTGGCATTAAGGAGGATGGTAAAGCAATAAATAAACTACAAATATGAACAGAGCAGGACTGTGTTCTAGCGCAAAGGCAGGGGCCTGGATTTGAAGTCACTCTAATGTAGTGGTTAATCCCCTGAACGCTGACGCATGAATCCCTGAGACTAAATTCAGCGTCCCCCAGTTAGCATCTGTGTGATGTAGGGCAAGTTCCTTAACTGTTCTGGGCCTCACTTTCTTCATCTGTTAAATGAAGGTGATAATTCTTGGTTAATTAGTATTTGATAGTCTTAGTGGTTATTGGTATGTTTATTATTATTATTATTATTTGATTATGGAGATTATAGAAGCTGCAGTGATTAAGAACAGGAATTCTAGAACCAGACAGGCTGACTCTGAATTCCAGTTCTGTCACGTATTAGCTCTGTGACTTTGGGCAATTTACTTTAGCTCTCTGCACATTAGTTTCTTCACTAATAAAGTGGGGTTATGAACACTCTATTTTTCATAGATTTGTTAGACTTAAGTAAACTAATACATATAAAGAACCTAAATCAGTAAGTACCTGGGGACAAGGAGACATTCGTTAAAGAAATAATTCAAAATTCAAAAAGAATTTTTTTGCAATATAAAAACAGTCATGATACAGTGTGGCTCTAATTTCATAGCTCTTCTGGTTCTTGTTCTGTGCCCACTTATTGGCCTGGTGCAGCCTCCACGGAGCACCCACCTGTCTTCTAGGCCCAAGGCTGATTATCCACCTTGTTTAGGCGTCACTGGAATGTGATCAGTGTCCTCCAGCAGCTTCAGGGGGAGTCCCATATGTGGATATGGAAATGCACGTGAGTTGTTCTTTCAACTAGGTAACAGATGGCCTGCCTCCCAGCTGCCCATAGTAACACAGAAGCATGGGAGAGAATGGTCTTGCTCTATATTTACTCTTATTTTTTGTCAGTTTAGAAAAGCCTTAGCAAGTTTTCTGAGCAAGAAAATTTGATATTGTTTGTTGTCAACTAGTGCTCAATTGCATTTGCACAATCATATTGATTCATATATTAGCACACACAAAATTTTAATACACTGAGAAGTGTCCTTTCTTGTTTGCCCTTAAAATTGTCTTTTTTTGGCCTGGGCCCATAGAAACTTCTTGAATCTTCTTTCAGAATCTGTGTCTATCAACTGTGGGAGGCTTCTCTGACCACCAGGTTTAGGTCAAATACCTTTGTTATCTCCTTTTATAGAACCGTAGTTATACCTTACTTGTATTGTTAATTATTTTATTACTGTCATCGGGTTCTCATAACAAATGGCAACAAATGAGATGGTTTAACCTCAGAGATTTTTGTTTCTTTATTTGTTTGTTTGAAGTTCCGGAGGCCAGAAGCCCCAAATTCAGAAGTTAGCAGGGCCATACTTCCTCCAAAGGCTCTAAAGGAGGGTCCTTCCTGGTTCCTCCAGCTTATAGTGGCTTCAGGTACTCCTTGGCTTGTGGCTACTTTACTCCAATCTCTGCCTTCATCTTTATATGATCTTCTCCTGTTTGTTGTGTTTCTCTTCTGTCTCTGTTAAGGGTACTTGTCATTGGGTTTAGGGCACATATGGGTAATCCAAGATGATCTCAGGTTGAAAATTCCTAAGTACATCTGAAAAGACTTTTTCCAAACTAGGTGTCATTCATAGGTTCCAAGGGTTAGGGAATGGACATACCTTTTTCTAGGCCACCATTAAACAAACTCACAGTATTGTCATATTAATGTCTGTTTTCCCCATTATCTCCACCAGAGTAGAAACTGGATTTCCCCACCCTCTCTTCATCATTATATCCCCAGTTCTTGGAACCATGCCTGGAATACAATAGGCACTAAATATTTTGTAGATAGAATAAATGAAGCCATGCATTTATTTCTTTCCTCTGTCTTCAAATATATATTCTCTTCAAGATTGCTCCAAAGCATTTTTAGGTTCCTAATTCTAGTTCTTCTTACCAAGAAATTGATAAAGTGGCCACTTAAATTTTGTCTACTTACCCAATTCTCAACTCACAAGTTCTTAATTTTGAATTTTTATTACATTTAAGTGCAATCTTGGAATATGCTGCTTCTCGGGTCACGGCACTGCATCCTTGTGGTCTGATGACCACAGTCGTCATGTCAGCTGCACAGTTAAAGAAATGCTTATTTTTCACTGTATCATTTGTCTTTGCTCTACTTTTCATGACTTGCCAACATTTCAAATATCTGTGGACTTCTGGAAGGGAGACTTGGCCAGAGAATATGGTCTCGTATAAACCAAAGGCATTTGGTAGGCTGTTAAATTCCTGAGGCTAATTTTACCTAACCCTGTGTTGTCTTTCCAAGCCCTGAGCATTTTGTAAGTTATCACTCCCCTAAAGCATAGCCCCAGTAAAGCCAATAAAAGGCCCAAGAAATTTAGGCAATTAAATTGCTTGTGTTTCACCATTAAAGAAAGATGAAAATACATTAACCAACAACTAATTAGGGATTAAAATAAATTAACTAACAACTAATTAGGGATAAAAATAATCAAAAATTTGTGGAGGCTCCATATTGGAATAAAATCAAATCAGTCCAAAAGAAAGCACTGCTTATAAATTTTAATAAAACAGCAATTAATACTATAGTATTGAGGGCTAGTCATTGTGTAAGGAGAGGGTCTGACTAGATCACTGGAGGGTGGGGAGAAATCCCAAGGCAAAAAAAAAAGTCTGTCCTCGAGATGGGAGGGTTCTTAGGGGGAGGCTGCCTAAAGAAGTGAGCATAGCAATGGAGCAGAGCTGGAAGCAGCTTGCATAGTTAGTAAAGCTGAAAAGACCACAACACATGTGTAACAAGGTGATGCCCCACCGGAGCAGAGACATGGTGCCTCTGTGAGGCTAGAAATCCCTCCCATCCGTTTATGGATCATGGTGGTGGGAGGAGGGGCAGAGACACAGCGCAGGCTGACGTGTGTGGTGAACGTTGGCCCAAATTGGCTGGGAATTTGGACACTTCCACATTGTGCGGTACTAGAAAAAGAGAGTGTGTGGAAGTTTGCTCTTTCCTTTCCCTCACAAGCCCAGTCAGGGGTTGGAGGCCAGAGCGTTCCTGGGTTGGTGGGCCCTGGACAATAAGTGGTCTGACAAGCTCTGTGCCCCTCCACAAACGCGAGAAGCGGTGGGCCGTGGAGGGAAAGGGCAGCACGCAGCGAGAGGGTCGCTAGCTGCCTAGGCTCCAAAAGACGCCTGGAGCCAAACTGTGACTGGGAACCAGCTAAGTTACCTGTATTTCCCAAAGGACTGTTTTTATTTTTTTAAATCGGAGAAGGGATTTCAGGTGCATCCTTGAGCTGAGCTGACAAGAGGTGGAGGGGTTATTTGCCTTTGGGTATTTTAAAGGAAATAAGCTTTGAGGTAGAAGCCCATGGTTCTTCCAAAATTGTATAGCTTTTGTATAAACAACCCCTTTCCTTGTTTACCAAACCTCTATCTCTGGAGTTTATTGGTAGTGGGCAGTAGAGCCCCATGTGGCTACATGGTAAGGAAAACATTATTTCTACAACGCGTGGAAAAAGTGGGAAGCCCTGGAAAACCATTGTTTTTTTGTTTGTTTGTTTGTATGTTTTTGTTTTTGGTGCCCAAGTTGTTTCTCTAATTCTCTTCAAGGCTGATTGCTGATTGTAATAATTTTGTAGCCAGTCTCATTTATCAAAAAACAAAGCATGCATATTGGAAAAGGGAAAACTTCTTAACATTTCCCTGAACTATTAATTGGTTCATTCACCAACTTGGAAAGAATGTTGAAGGCTACCAGTTGAAGACTCTGAACATAGGGGTAGTTTGAAAAAGTTTGGCTTATTGCATCAGTGTAACGAGGAGTAATCTCTGCATGAGGGTGTTAGAAAGAACCTCTGGGGTTTGGGTTCATGTTAGGTGATTTTGTGAAGGGGTTAAGCTAGTGGGATTTTTTTTCTGGATTAAATGCTATCCAAAAGAGGTAATTCCCGACCATGATGGAGGTGTAGGTGGAAACACTGTGCCTCCTCGCACAACCAAGTTTAAAGACAACAAAGTTTTAGTAACAAAAACGCAACCAAAACACAGAAAATTGAACTCTACGGAAGTAGGACAAGGAACCTTTCAGCCAGACCGGTAAGAGGGGTGGAGTCAGTGGATGGTGGAGCGGAGTCTGGCAGGCAAAAGTGATCTGACCCACCCAGGAGCGCAGGCGGCAGTTGGTGGATCCCAGGTGTGGGGTGGTGGCAGGCAGACCCAGTGGGGGTGTAAGGCAGCTGACCATGGTCACACATTTGTGTGCAGATAAAACAGGCAAAGGAGAGAGCAGTGACACAGACCTCACAGGCTAGGGCCCCAGCGCTGGGAGTTAAAGTCTGAAAGCACCAATTAGAGAAACTTTCAGGGTCGAGGTGCTGAGAGAGGCTCCCAGGCTCACGGAGAGTTTGTTGAAGAGACCCACAGGGTCCTGGAGGGTGCACAGGCCCGCACACCCTGGAACGGGCACCAGGGGGGGCTGGTTTGCTAGTGGGAAGCAGCAGATGGGACCAAAATTGGAGAGAGAGAGTGGAACAAATGCCATTGCCCCTCTCTGACCCCGCCCCCACATATGGCGTCACAATCCAGCGACTGGATTACCCCACCCTGGTGAACACCTAAGGATCCACCCCTCATATGTAATAGGCGCGGCCTGACCAAAACATTATGGCTCAAGTAGAAAAAGAGCTCAAAGTCCCAGAGCCAATACTTTTAAGCGACCAAGAAATAGCCAACCTATCACATGCACAGTTCAAAATACTGGTGATCAGGATGCTCACAGAACTGGTTGATTTTAGTCAAATTAGAGGAACAAATAAGGCTAAACTAATTGAAATGAAGGGAAATGCACAGGAAACCAATAGTGATGGAAAGGAAACTGGGACTCAAATCAAGGGAGTAGACCAGAAGGAAGAAAAAAACGACCAAACAGAAAAGAATAAAGAAACAAGAATTCAGAAAAAATGAGGAGAGGCTTAGGAAACTCCAGGACATCTTTAAATGTTCCAACATCCAAATTATAGGGGTACCACAAGGGGAAGAGGAAGAGTGACAAGTGGACAACTTATTTGAACAAATAATAAAGGAGAACTTCCCCAGTCTGGCAAAGGAAATAGACTTCTAGGAAATCCAGGAAACTCAGAGAGTCCCAAAGAAGTTGAACCCAAGAAGGAACACACCAAGGCACATCATAATTACATTAGCCAAGATTAATATGAAGGAGAGAATTCTAGAAGCAGCAAGAGATAAGGGGACAGTCACCTACAAAGGAGTGCCCATCAGACTGTCAGCTGATTTCTCAAAAGAGACCTTACAGGCAAGAAGGGGTTGCAAAGAAGTATTCCAAGTAATGAAATCTGAAGACCTACATCCAAGATTGCTCTATCCAGCAAAGCTTTCATTTAGAATGGAAGGACAGATAAAGTGCTTCTCAGATAAGGTCAAATTCAAGGAGTTCATCATTACCAAGCCCTTATTATATGAAATGTTAAAGGGACTTATCTAAGAAAAAGAAGATAAAAAATATGAACAGTGAAAGGACAGCAAACTCACAGTTATTAACAACCACACCTAAAACAAAAGCAAACTAAGAGGACAGCTAGATCGGGAGCAGAACCGTAGAAATGGAGTTCACATGGAGGGTTAGCAACAGGGGAGTGGGAGAAGGAGAAGGGGGGAAAAGGTACAGAGAATAAGTAGCATAGATGGTGGTAGAAAATAGATAAGGGGGAGGGCAAAAATAGTATGGGAAATATAGAATCTAAAGAATTTGTGACACATGAACATAAACTAAAGGGGGGATGGTGGGGGAGGGGAGGGGGTGTGCAGGGTGGAGGGGAATGAAGAGGGAGAATGGGACAACTGTAATGGCATAATCAATAAAATACATTTTTAAAAAAGAGGTAATTCTATCATTGGATAGCTTAATAATTTTATCTAGAAAGGAAGGGAAATAATGTGGGGCTAAAGCTGTAATGGATAAAGAAGCCATAGTCACTTATATCAGCCAAAAAAGGGGGATGTTTGGTCATTCTTCTGTCTGGACAATGTTCTTTTTTGGTCTGTTTAGTCACGATCACCCTAGTCTTTTTTTTTTCTTAGTCTTATTTCATGGTGGACACAGAGTAGTCTTGTCTGGAGTTAGTGTTCTATAAAGTGATTTGTAAAGATTTCTAGTGATTCACTAGGAGAACACCAAGACTTGGTGTGAGTTAAGTGTGTGAGTCACACTACGCTGTTGGTGTGAGTCAAGTCTGGATGGCCAGAAGCTGACTTCCCACTTTTCAGGATAATCATCATGCTACCTAGGTTGTGTGATAACTAACAATATGCCGAGTGAGGGCTGGGAACTCTCAGCATTACCAGGCCAGGGTGACTTGGAGGGAATTTGGGGGCTAGGGAGTTTGGAGTTATGGGATGAGAGATGTAGAGCTGTGTTCGTCCAGCCAGGAGAAATT
Source organism: Sturnira hondurensis (assembly GCF_014824575.4). Classification (NCBI taxonomy): domain Eukaryota; kingdom Metazoa; phylum Chordata; class Mammalia; order Chiroptera; family Phyllostomidae; genus Sturnira; species Sturnira hondurensis. The sequence goes on from NW_028082759.1 coordinate 34,303,106, forward strand.
AGGGAGTCCATCATGCCTGCCTTTGACAGCCTGCATCTCTCTATAGCACCGACTACTTCATGTATCACCAGCTTTTTCATGTAAAAGAGTCAATACTACCTTATTTCCTGCCTTCAAGGTGACTCCTGCACTAGAGCAGCTGAAACTTAGTAGGCACACAGAAAATTTATTAGATTAGAGAAGTAATATTTCACTATATTTTTCATAAAATATAGTGAAAGTAATTCTAAGTAATTCTTCCAGCTTAAAGTAATTCTATACCCGAGAATCGAGTGAGTACTTTTGGCCTTTAGCTTTGCAGAATGGATAGAAATCACCTGGTGCATCACCTGCCTATTCATTAATAAGTGTATTTGAAGGTAAGAGCTCCCACGCTGCATCCCATAAAATAAAAAAGATTTCTCTCCATCCTCTTTTGATGATTTATGGTTTTAACATTGAGGACTTCTCCATGATATTTTCTTGCTACATTTATAAGTATTCCATTTGGTGTTTGAATGACAGTACGATAGTGCATTTACATTTTAAAAACCTGGTTCTTTTCTGAGATGTAATACTCAGTGAAAAGCATTTCAGATTTTGTTGTACATTTCCTTTTCAGATTCTGGCTCAAGAACTCTACTATGTATTATCCAAAGAAATCGAAGAAAACATCTTTGGTTTGAAAAAAATCCCAACTTAGAAAGTAAAAGAAATGGCTTCTTTCTGGTTTGACCTAAATTTCAACATGTCACATTTCAGAGCCTTAATTTTCTTAATTAAAAGTGAAATAGTTAAACTACAGGACTTCCAAGTACCCCTTAAACTATAATTCTGTCAAATTCAATATGCCTTTCTGAGTATGAAAGCTTACATTTCCCTAGAAAAATCTTTCTCAAATTTACCCATATTTTCTCCTTATTCTGAAAGTCAGGAAAAAAGTGATTTCTCAACAATTTAGCGCTAGAATCCCCTCTCATGGACTTATAGACCAGTAATGAAAACAATATAAAGCAAGATAACTACTCAATTTTTTAGAAGTTATTTTTTTTAATACTTTAAACTTTCTTTTTTTTAAAATTTTTATTTATTTATTTATCTTTAGAGGGGAAGGAGACAGAGAGAAACATCAATGTATGGTTGCCTTTCGTGGGTCCCCTGCTGGGAGTTGGCCTGCAGGGAACCAGCCTGCAACCCAGGCATGCGCCCTGACTGGGAATCGAACCTCGATCCTCTGGTTCACAGGCCCGTGCTCAATCCACTGAGCTACGCCAGCCAGGGCTAGAAGTTATTTTTAATCCATTTGCTGAAACCATTTTTCCAAAGCAGCTAAGGAGAGGAAATGGAAATCAGCACATTATCTTCTTCCCCATTAATTGCCTTCTGTATGATAAAGACCAGTGAGGGATCCTCAGAGTGGAAGGCTGGGTGATCGAGCAACTGAATCATCAACCTTTGAACAATCCAAGATCTGGAGGTTGTTCTGTCCCTCAGTTATTTGTAAGAACAGGCTATTTCCAAAAGACCAAGTTATGGTCACTACTCCACATCCATTCATTTTTTTTTCTGAGCAGCTACTGAAACTCAGCCACTGAGCTACAGGCTGATGGTACAATGAGTAAGGCACAGCTCTCCCCTGAAGGACTAAGCAGACATTGCATGCTTAGTCTGCAGAGAAGACACACGAGGACGACTCTGTTACATTTGGGGAGGACGTATGGGGCATCTTCCCAGGAGAGGTGTTACCTGTGCACAATACTGAATCATGAGTAGTAGTTAGCCTGGCAGAGGTGAAGGCAAGTGGAGTAAGAGGCATCATTCAGAGGCTTGCATACAAGGTGGGTTGAATCAGGGGTAGGCAAGTGAAGAGAGAGTGACAATGTTAAAGTTTACCTGAGCCCTGTGATCTTGGAACTTGGTGAAAGTTACACTGCTCCTCTGTGTTCTAGCAATGGCTTACTGCAAGGAACTACCCTCTGCACAATGACACAAGAAAGGCTCATGGATTCCACCCTTCTTTATCTAGGACATGCCCATACGTAATTCCTCAGATTCCCGTTCTTTGCCTCATAAATAATTAGCTGAACTGTTTTTCCCTACTGAACAATCTGTACAAAATGCCTGCTGCCTTGACTTGACTAGGTGTTAGTTAAGCTTCTTTCTCTCTGCCAGGCCCCTTAACTTTTACCCATGCTAAGACTGAGACAAAATACAGCTTCTTTTGAGCATCAACTGACCTCATGATGAACATCCACTGATCTACTGTCTGTTCATCCCAGTTCCCCATTCCTGCTTCTTTCTAGCCTTGTTCACTCTTCTCCATACAACAAAGCCCTTTTGAGACTTAGGTATCTTCAGGTTGCTCTGTTCTCCCTATGGCAATAGTCTCTTTCCCTTCACTTGCAATAATTCTTTTCAATAAAGCCTCTGCTTACCTAAATAAGATTTGCTTTTTTTTGATGGTACTATATAAAAGTATGCTCATGGCTTATTTGGAGAATGAAAGTACAGAAGTTCTTTTAACCAACTTCCATGTAATGGATCCTGATTTAACAAATAATGATCTTCTGTATTGACAAGACTTCGTGTTACAAGATGTGAAATGAACGTATTGCCATCCCACCACTCCCACGTAATCACCTCCAAAATAACAAGGAGAACCTAACAGATACTAACTTTATCTTTGATGAAACTAGCTGTATACCCAAGCAATAAAACACAAATATTTAAAGGAAATAGAGAACAGTAAACTACTTAACTGACCAGGAAAATTTCAGATTTAACCAGCCAGGGATGTGGTGTGGGATATCATTGAAAAGGAAGAGCATGAGCTCCACAGAAGCCTGGACAAGCTCAGGGATTGGTGTTACTGTGGAATATGGAAGGTGGGAATGAAGGAAGGTGATAAAAAACAGAGACCTTTGAAAATCTGAATAAGGGCTCTAAATTCTCAATGCAGAAATACCACTCTCAGGTAATGAGCCCTTGTATATCCACCAAAGTAACACTGGGTTGGCCAAAAAGTCCATTTAGTTTTTTCTGTAAAATTAAAGACACATAACTTTATTGATTTGGATAGTTTAAGTATGTCAGCTATTTTCTACATGACATAGCATTCAATGCTCTTAATGTCTTGATTTGATTGCTGTCAGCTTCAAGTGGTCTACCTGATTGTGGAGCATCGTTCAGTGAGAAATCTCCAGGAGGAAACTTTGCAAACCACTTTCACCATGTTCAATCGGTCACAGCACCTTCTCCATACACTGCACAAACCTTTTTTTTTTTTTTGCATTTCAGTTGTGTTTTTACCTTACTTGAATTCATAAAGCATAATATACAAAAGTGTTGTGTATTTTCTTCCATCTTAAATATTAAGATGGCTACACAAAAATTCACTGATGTTGATAAGTTTTTAAAAAATGGATGTTGATACGACAGCTATCACAACACAATCTAATGGAATTGTTTTGCATGAAGTTAAAACCAACTGAGTGCTACTAGAGCCACCTTACAGAATAAAAACCAAATGAACTTTTTGGTCAACCCAGTATGTTTTCTGGATAAATTGAAACATAGAGGCTTTGAAGTGGTGATACAGGGCATAGAAGAGACTGGGGTTGAATAAAAAATGAGTAAATTAAGTGACAATCTACACACCACCTGGCTGCTTTGGGTCATCAAGGAACATGTATAAAGGACACATGGAGAAAGCCAAAGGGGGTTAGGATTGAGGGTGGGAGGTGTGGGTGGATTGGGTGGGGAAATGGAGACAACTGTATTTGAGTGACAACAACAACAAAAATCTAAAAAAATAAAAAATATATATTGATAAAATATTTGATTTACCAGAAACACTACTAATATGAACACACCCCAAAACACAGGAAAAATTCACAATATCATAAGGATTATAAATGATAAATCCTCAGTTATTTCTCAGTAACAGAAAGATCATACTTCCCTCCCAAGCACACATAGAAGTTCTTGAAAATTGACTCAATATCAAGATACAAAACAAGTCTCAACAAATGTCAGAAAATGTATGTCAAACAAATGTTCTCTGATTACAGCATAATTAAATTTAGAAATCAGTGACAGAACCTATCTACATTTAGAAATTTAAAAATGCACTTTAAATAGCTTGTGGATTACAAAAGACACAGGTGAAATTAGAACCAAATCAAAACTAAGTACAACCTTTCTAAGAGAGAAATTTATGACCTTGAACACTCAAGCTACAAGAGAATACAGAAATTGATGAGTCATATATCTAAATCAAGAATGTAGAAAAAGAATAGTATAACCTACAAGAAAGAAGACTACAGGGCATAATACAGCTAAGAGATAAATTGAAATGAAATACAAATGTAATCGTGAAGATCAACAAAACACAAAAGTTGGTCTTTGAAACATTTAAAATAGAAAAAGTGTCAGCAAATATGCATTAGAACAAAGGAATGAATAGTCAATCAATATTAGCAATGAGAATGATGTAAACTCAGATTTATCAAATTAACAAAAAGTGGATACTGTAAATAGTCTTAAACTAATACATTTGAAAACAGAAATGGAAAAAATTTCAAAGGGATACATAATTTACCAAAATATAACTTAAAATCATCTTAAGAATAAATTAAAAATTGGAATAGGTCATTATCAATGAATGCACTGAATTAGTAGTGAAATATCTGCATCCTTCCCAGTGGCTGTGTGCCCCCAGCCTCATAATCCCAACCTTACTTTAACTCTTCCAGATTTTACAGAAAAAAAGGAATGCTTCTAAAATAATTTCATGAGGCTACTATAAATTTTGATAAGAAAAATCAGGCAAGGATAGTGTGAGGATAGTAATTATAAGCCAATCTCACTTATGAACACAGGTGCCAATCTTAAAAATGTATTTTAGTAAGCCAAATGTAAAAAATACTAAAACCATGACTGAATGCAGTTGTAGTTTAACATTAAAAGCCTATGAACAGATTTTGTCATATTAATAGTAATATATTGAAGAAAAGACACAATAAGATCACATCAGTATACTCAGAAAAATAACTTTGAAAAATTTAATTATAAAATATCTATAGAAATTAGTAATAAAAAGTATATTCCTTACTCTATTAAAAGGTATATACCAAACATCTGCAAACATTTATATGCAGTGCTGGTGTTAGAAGCATTCATTTTTAAAGTCAGATACAAAGTAAAAGCACTCTAATACCAGTTCCATAGACTCACACTTAGGGTTATTGCCAAAGCAAAAAAATAGTTAAAAGGTTAGTGGCATTTAGGGATATATCAATATCAATACAAAGGTCTGTCCATAAAGTGTCCAGCCACCTACTACAAAAACAGAGACATATTGAAGAAGATAGAAGATACAAGAAATATTGTACATAGGACAATGACATCTCAGTCCCCTTTGAAGTAGGCACCTTGGGACCTCACACAGTTCTCCCGATGGCCATCAGTCGCCTTATGGTATTTTCCTGACTCTCATGGATGGTCTGAAACCTCTTTCCTTTCATAGGTGATTTTTGTTTTGGGAAAAGCCAGAAGTCTCTGGGTACCAAATATGAGCTGTAGGGGGAACTGAGTCACCTGATGTTTCACCAAAAACTCTGCATGAGATGTGATGCATGAGGGGGCGCATTGTTGTGATGAAGCTGCCAATCACTAGTTGCTTATAGCTGCAGCCTTCTGGATCATCTGAATAGTTTATGCAGAGGAATGTTCAAGCCCAAAACAAGTGACACAGATTTATTACTCTGCTCGCTCAGTCATTTTGAATGTGATGTCCACACAGTACACCTGCTCACTCAATGGCATCTACTGCCCCCACTGGCTAGTACAGTGAAGTTGTCATTGTTCACACATGTGCATTCCAGTCCACTCTCATAATTAACCATTCTCATTATATTAACAATGGCTGGACCTTTTCTGGACAGACCTGGTATATATACAAGTACCAATGTAAATGTGTATTCATTGGCCTTGAAATTTCTTCACAAAAATAACAGTAAGTGGAAAAGCAGGTTATAGAATAGTAGGAATAGGTGATATCACCAAAATGGCGACTTTCAGCCTCCGTCCCCCAACAAAGATCAGTGATTAGACACCCATGAACAAAAACAAATGTGGGGGAACTCTGGAGTACACTTGAGAAAGTTTAGCAATGAGGTGGAACAAAAACCATGAGAATAACTGTACAAAAAGAGAAAGAAGATGGCTTTGTGTTCCCAGCATCATCTCATCCCCTTGATCAGCACCAGGAGGGTGCTTCCCAGATAAAGGAGTTCCCCTCACCAGGAAAGGAAGGGCTGGGTGAGCACCCAGCCTCTCCAGCCTTTTGGGGTCCCACACTATGACAAAGCTGAGGTGAATAGAGATGGTACGAATAAGGAAGAAAAACAGAGGCTACCAACTGTAGCCGTGCAGTGGGAACCATCAGGGCTCACAGTGACCTGTTCTACAGATAAGCCCAGTGGTTTTCACTGCTGGAGAAGGAACCAATTGCCAGCACAGCAGCCACATACCCCCTGCAGATTTCACCAGCTTCTGCCCCATGGGGTCTCATTTGTTGATAACAGCTGCCTGAGTCCCTCCCTGTCTCCCCCTCTCCCACTGGAGCTTGGGAACTGCACTTGCAGTCAGCTCAGACCTCTGTGGCTGTGTGAGTACAACATACCAGCTTATGACTGACCCGTACTGCTGTGTATGTGCTTATGGCTGCACCTCTAGCTCTTTGCCACTGAACTGACACCTGTCACCAGCCTCTTCTGCAGTGTAAACACCTTGGGGGAGATCGTGTAGCCATGGGAGAGCACCCTGACAACCTGAGCCTCTGCAGTTTATGGCCATGATAAAGCTCTGTCTTCTGTCACTAATCTGTACTATCATACTCACCTGTGGTTAACCTCTCTAGCTGCACACCTGCACACCCCAGCCCAATTCCTGTCACCAGCCTCAACTGCAGTGCACATGCCCAGAGGGAGATTGCACAGTCATGGGAAAGCATACTGACAGCCAGGGTCCCTGCAACTGCCAGAGAGCCCATAGTTGGCTCAGGCCCTTTCTGCCTGCCCTGGCCTTCACCACTATAAGTGTGTCTGCATCCAGACCGTGACACTATACAGGCACATGCACTTGACCACCAAAGCCAAGTATGTGCATCCTACCAGCTCTGGCCACCACTACTGACCGCCCTGAACTTTAGCCACTGAACCTGGAGGTACTGCTAACAACTCCAATAGCCCTTGTAGCCGCTGTGGACATCTCACAGCTCTCACCAAGGACCACACAGTTGTTGATGCTGTGGACCCCAGTGGCTGGAGATGAAGAGTCATAATGCTGTCATAATGCTGCACCTGGTGCCACAACCTGCCCCTGTACTTGGTGCCCGGCACCACTAGACTCAGGGTCACACATGCCCTAGCATGCCCCTACCTGCAAGTTAGAATGTTCCCTTACTGAAGTCAGTGCATAAAGTCTGGAAAAAGTGGCTGCCTTTTCAAAAGTGCAGACACCTGTGTCTACAGGGATCACAGAGAATTAGGGAAACATGACTCCACCAAAGGACTACAGTAAAACTCCAGTAACTGGCCCTAAGGAATTGCCCAATAAAAATTAAAAATAATTATACTAAAAATGCTCAGAGAACAATGAAAGAATACAAATAAATAATTTAGTGATATCAGGAAAACACTAGATGAACAAAATGAGAAGTTAAAAAATAGAAAACATAAAAAGAAGAACATATTCCAATGACTCATGGCCATGAACAATGGTGCGGGGATTGCTTGAGGGGGTATGGGGTGCTGGAGGTGGGAAAAGGGAAAATGATTGGGAGAACCATAATAGCATAATCAGTAAAATATAATTTAAAAAAGAGAAATTTTGGAGTTGAAGAATACAAGGACTAAACTAAAGAATTCAATGATTTCAATAGCAGACTTGACCAAACAGAAGAATTAGTGAGCTAGAAGATAGGTCAACTGCAACTATCCAATCAGAAGAGCAAAGAGAAAAGGAATAAAGAAGGTTTATATGATTTATGGGCTACCATAAAAAGGAATAATGAACACATCACTGGCATCCCAGAAGAAGAGAGGAAGAAAGGGGAAAACATTTATTTAAAGAACAATGGTTGAGAGATTAAACCTGGGGAGAGATTTGGACATCCAATTTCTGACTTCATGGAACTAGTAGATTATGCCATAATTTCAATTTAAAATGATCTTTTCCAAGACATGTTTAAAAACTGTTTAAAATCAAAGGCAGAGAATATTAAAAGTAGCAAGAGAGAAACATGTCTCTTAAAAAGGCCATACTAGTGGATTTGTGGCAGAGAATTTGCAGTCAGAAGAGAATGGGATGAATATTCAAAGCGCTAAAAAAATGAACTGTCAACAAAGAACACTGTACCCAGAAAACTTGTCCTTCAGATAATAAGGCCAGATAAAGACTTTCTTTAATAAAAGCTGAGGGAATTCATGACTAAACCTGCCTTACAAGAAATGCTGAAAGGAACGCTTCAAGCTGAAACAAAAGGAGGCTAATTAGTAGCAAGAAAACATATGAAAATATAAACCACACTGTTAACAATAACCATATAGTTATAACAATTATAACTATAATTAACAATAATTATGGTACTGTTATCACTGTAGTTAACATAACTACAAATGTAACCTTATAAAGTTATAAATAACTATAACTTTTAGTTATAAGAGAAATAAGTTCTGGGTATCTAATGCACAGACATGATTATAGTTAACAATACCATATTATACACTTCAAAGTTGCTAAGAGCCTAGATCTTAAATGTTCTCAACACAGAAAAGAGATGGTACTTATATGATGTGTTGGAGGTGTTAGCTAATGCTAATGCTACAGTGGTAATCATTTTGCAATATGTAATTATGTTAAAAGAACAAATTGTATACCTTAAACTTATACAAAATTCTATGTCAGTTATCTCTCAATAAAGCTGGAAAAAAGAATAGTAAGTACAGTATGATGCCATTTGTCCAAAAGTAAATATATATACACATATGTAATAAAATTATATTCTACACACACACACAAATTGGAATGAATACAAAAATAACTAGGAGGAGAAGGCCCATAATTCAAGCCATTTGAATTCTACAAGAAGATGTTTGATTTTGGGTAGAGAATGCTTCCCAACTCTGCCATTGACAAGAATTTTTATCCTTACCTGTTCCTTTCAGGTCTTTTATGTACACATTCTGGTTAGAAACCTGCCTGCTCACCAGGGCCAAGAAACTGGTAACTTCACAAGAAGACAGATTAGTCTCACTAGTAATCAGGCAAATGCGAATTAAGACAGAATAATTTAATGCCACAGAGACATTCAAAATTTTTAATGCAAATACCTTGAGTATACCACTATTAAGTTATTTGAACCTAACTACTTAATAAGCATAACTGTTAGGTATTTTTTTCACTTGGCAATGTATCAAGAACACTTTGTAGTCAATGCATACAGATCTATTCCAAAGTGTGTATGCCAATAATTTGTTGGTAAATTTGGGTCCTTAGAAAACAAATTCCAAAAATGCAACTATTGCCCTCTCTCTGAAATATCTGAAGACATATTCCTTTGTGGCATACATTTTATTATATTCCTGAAACTCTTCTAACTCTTCTTTGAAGGACATAGGCTGGAATAGATGGTAAATTCCTGGTACTCTGGTTTTTCCACAGTATGTACCTGGGCACCTATTAGATGCCCCTTCTACCTAGCTTTTCTTGTTAATTGACGAAGCTGGTGCTTCTACTCTGCTGGCAGAACTTTAAATCCAGGAATCTCTGCTGTTGAATAAACCATTTACACTCACGGGAGATCATGGGAAGCTTTCCAACATGGTGTGGCCCTGGTTCTGTTTTCACCTTGCTGTTGCTGACATGCCACTCCTCTTTCCTGTACTCTGGACTGTCTCTAAGGTCCAGGAAGACCTTAATGATGATGCTACGCATCAGCGTGGCCCACTGGCCCAATGCTGAAGTGAACGCAATACTCTGGAGGCATAGCCTACAATGAACAGGCTTTGCTGGGATCAACTGACAGTTCTTAGGCCCTTGTGTTAAATATTCCTTTGAGATCACCAGCTTAGGGATTGTGCATGATGATGCCCCCTTTTCATTCCTCTATATAAATGTGCTCCCATTAGCTGTTCTGACTCACTGGGTTGTCATTACATTCATAATTTATTGCCCTCTTTCCTATATCTAGGGGTCACCAAATACCTATCATAAAATTCACCTTTTATTGACATTATTCTAAATTTCATGCATGAGGAAAGGTGGGCATTTATGGGCACAAGACATAAGCACATATAGAAGTTTTTGAGTCTGAGCATGTTGAATTTAATAATTAGATATTTTGGATGTATATTTGTAAATGTAAGTATTAGCACTCCTGGGTGCTGTTCCTAGCTAAAAAATGACTTATTCTAGGCTTAATAGAAGTTGGGCTTCATTTAGGTAAGCTTTTCTCTAGACAGTAACAGAAATGATGCTTTTGTTAATCTGATTTCTAGTTAAACTGGAACAAAAAATTCAATCATGTAATTTTGCACACTCTGAATGGGACTGAAGGCAAGTGACTGGTTGCCCTCACAAGCTCACCTCCATCACTCTGCTTTGGAGTCAGATCATCTGTCAAAGACAAGAAGAAGCTGTCACTGTAAGGAGGGGAAGAATGAGAAGCACTGCATATATTGACAGCCAAGTGGTTCTTTCAGTCGAAGACAACTGCTAGTTTTTAAAATAATTAACCTTTTCAAATGTCCAGCAGTTTAAGATCTTTAAACCACCAAAACCATTCATTTATGAAGTGATAATTCCATTCACATGACTCTTACACCTGGGCAATATTAAAAAGTTATATTTTTATAAGAAAAAGAAATAAAATGCATTAGAATCAGGAAGAAAAATGTAAAACTATCTCTATTTGTAGATGACATATTATATCTAGAAAACACTGAAGATTCCAAGAAAAATCTGGTAGAACAAATGAACTGAGTGAAGTTACAGAATACAAAATCAAAATGCAAAAATCAGTTGTTTTTATACACTGATAACAATCCGAAGGAGAAATTAAGAAAACAATCCCATTTAGAATTGTATCTAAAAGAATAAAATACATAGAAATAAGTGTAACCAAGGAGGTGGAAGGCCTATACATCAAAAAGTGTAAGATATTGAAGAAAGAAATTGAAGAAGACTCAAATAAATGAAACAATATTTTATGCTCACACATTGAAAGAATTAGTTTTGTTAAAATGTTCATACTACCCCCAGCAACGTACAGATTCAATGCGATCCCTATCAAACTTTCAATGGCATTTTTTACAGAACTAGAGCAAACAATCTTAAAAGTTGTATGGAACCACAAAAGATCCCAAGTAGCCAAAGAAATGTTGAGAGAGAAGAACAAAGCTGAGGAATCACACTTTCTGATTTCAAATTATATTATAAAGAAATAGTAATTAAAACAGTATGGTATCAGCATACAAAGAGACACATAGATCAGTGGAACAGAATAGTGTGCTAAGAAATAAACCCATGCACATATGGTCAGTTAATTTATGGCAAAGGAACAAAAACTATACAATGGGGAATGAACAGTTTCAATAAATGGTGGTGGGAAAATTGGACAGTCATATACAAGAATGAAACTGAACCCTTATCTCGCAGTACACATAAAATCAACTCAAAGTGGATGAAGGACTTGAGCATAGACCTGAATGCCCAGTCAGGGGATAGATGCACATCACAGATCAGTGTCTAAGCTGTAATATCCTTTAACAGTATCAGGTAGCCCTTGCCTATGTTATTCCTGCAATGCTTTCCTCCTCCTAGTGCCTGACATAGTAGACTACTATTTTCTACTATGTCCATTTATATTATCTAACAACAAACCTTTATATTACAGCTTCTCAAACTTTAGAGAACATTAGACTCATTGGGATATCAATTTGGACAAAATGAAGATTCTTGGGACCCTACTGCCAGATACCCTGATTTCAAGAATCCTGAGTTGGTGCAAGGGAATCGGTGTTTGTAACCAGCGCACTAGGCAATTCTGAAATGCAGTCGTCCTTTATACATTCGTGAGGGATTTGTCCCAGGATGCCCAGATACCAAAATCCACAGATGCCCAAGTCCCTTACATAAAATGGTATAGAACAATGCCTACAGTCCGTTCTCTGTATCCTCATATTTCCAACTGTGGATTGAACACTGCTTTTGGCCTGTGTGTTAAATCCCACAGATGTGAAAACTGTGGGTACAGAGGGCCAACTGTGATTGGTCTGAGGACCATGCTTTATGAAAGCTTTCTGCATTTAGGGATTGTTCTTTCACATAATTATCAATGACAACACCAAATTTAACTATAGTTTTAAGACATTGAAAGTTTCCCTGCTAACTTTGTACATCAAGAGACCCACAGTAGCCTTAATCATCTGCTCATTTTCAGTGACTCTTAGAGAAAGGTCAAGTCTTGCTATAGTTGGAGAGGAAAGCTCATTTATTTGGCTGCAGGAAAGGATTTGCATATGGGTATTACTGTAGGGATAGGAACAAAATTGATTCCCAATTTGTCCTGAATCAAATCTACACATTATATGCATTTTCAGAAAATGTTCCAATGCAGATATGGTATGTTCTGGTAGAATGTATATTTCTGTAATCTAAAGCGGCTTCAACATGATTGGTATTTAGTCTATTCAGACTGCTGTAACAGAATATCAACAGTAATTTATTTCTTGCCATTCTGGAAGGTAGGAAGTCTAAGGTCAAGGTGCTGACCAATTCAGTGTCTGGTGAGAACATGCTTCCTAGTTCATAAGGCCATCTCTTCACTGTGTCCTCACCTGGTGATAGGACAAGGATGCTTGCTCTCTGGGGTCTCTTTTAGAAGGTCACTAATCCCGTGTAGGAGGGCCCTACCCTCAAGACCTAATCACCTTCCCAAGGCCCTGCCACAGTGGAGATTATGTTTCAGCATGAATTTGGGTGGGGTGGGGGGAGGGGACACAAACATTCAGTCCCTAGTGGTAGAACAGGGTAATGTCAAAATCCTAAATTTTTATTGGTTCATACAAGATTTTCCTGGTGCACTGCCAAGTGACAGGAGCTGGACACAAAGGGTAATAGAGCACAGGAAGGCCCAGAGGAATACATGACCACTCATAGTCCCATTCATCCCACATCCTCAGCTTGGAAGTGGGATGTCTCAGCTTGGCCGCTGCTCTGTCTTGGAAGTGGCCTTTGCTTGGTTTTCCCTGATTCCTCTTAATGTTTTCTTTGTTGCTATAAAGCTCTTTGGCCTCAACCCTTCTGTTACCCTTTCTATTGAGCTGCTGTTTTCTACTGCAATAAATGCTCACTTACCATACCTATATTAACTGTCTTATTTGTTCATTAGGAATTCAGCATTTTACTAGGGTTTTTGTTGTTAATATTCTGCTTATGAAGCTGCATGGGTTTAAGTGGTCTGTCACTAATCCAGTTTTTCTTGAAAGCCCTGTTATTTTTTGTGTGTAATTATGTAGAACGCAAGGTTTTCTGGAATACATATATTGCATTATGGCAAAAACACCTACATTCTTAAACAAATGGAAATGATTTTTCTACATGCGGTTTCAAATCATTACATTCTTGTTTATTGTCATGAAGAGGAATGCTGAAGTGTAGAGTAGGTTTGACTTTGAATTTGACATCGCTGGGCCTTGGTTTCTGCACCATATCAGGGGGTTTGGTTTCTGAATCATATAGCTTCTTACAGCAGCAGAGTGTCGCTCAGTTCTGACGATGTGCAGTTAAAGACCCAAGAATCGAACCAGGAATTCGACAGAAAAAAAAGGTATGGAAAGAAAGAGGTAGATTTTTGGGGGGCATCCTAAAGTCGTGAGGTACCCATTAAAGATCTCAGGGTGTAGAATTCTGGTGGCATCACGTGTAAGAATGAAGATTTTTACTCCACTATTATTTTTAAAACCCTTTTAGCCAGTTTAAGTATACAGTTCAGTAGCGTTAAATATACTCGCATTGCTGTGAAACAGATCTACAGAACTTCTTCATCTATATCTATTGCACAGCTCCCCTTTTCCACAACTCCTACTATTAGAAAAAAAATCCTGATTATTTGCCAACTGAGCAGGTGGTGACTGTATACATATCTGAAATGACCTTTACTTGAGGAGTCATAAAAGATTCAGAGACCCAGGGTAATTCACTTTAACTGGGTTGGGAATAAATCCAGGAAAAGAGGGAACTATTTTTAATCCTAAGAGCAGAAATGTGGTCAGGATGCACTGTCAGAATTCCAGGTGTATCAATTCATAGTTCACAGAAAGGAACTCTGATGCCTGTTAAGCTGGCCTGAGGCCTTTCCCGGCATCTCCTGAGCATCTGCTGCTTCCTTCTGTTGTGTTCAGCAATGTCCTGGTTTGGCACACGGAACATTAGTGTAGGACCAGGGTGCCCTGGCTGTGGCTTTCCTGGTAAACAGCAGCGAGTAGGAACGAAGTCCAACCCACACTGCAAAGCTCACGCACTTAAAATGGATTTCCCTCGTCCTCAAGAAGTTCACTTTTTCTGAATAATCTCAGTGAATAATCACGTAGAGATATTTAATGACCTCTTCCTTGACACATCATGCTGCTTTAGGCTTTGCTAAATGTCTAATCTGTATAATCACACCAGGGCACAAAATCCGTTTGGTGTTCTTTGATGTGGATTGCACACATCATCCACTCCTATGTCACATGTGTCTCTGACAGGTAACTTTAAACTTTCTTCCATTAGCCCCCAGCCTCTACCTGGGCCCAAGCAGAGCTTACTCTTACTCCCCTCCTTCCCTGCTCTGCTTCCCCCATTTAATGACACTATAAAAGGGCTGTCTTCTGACCTTTTTATCCTAGAAGCTATTTGCAGAGACTGCAGAATCATTTTTCTAGCCACCAGAGATGATGCTAAGTTATTTTAAAGCCCGCCTGATTCATATTTTATCAGTAAGGCCAACTTTTGCCTATATAGTTAAATCCCATTTCATGTTCTTTNACCCAGGCATGTGCCCTGACTGGGAATCGAACCGCGATCCTCTGGTTCGCAGGCCCGCGCTCAATCCACTGAGCTACGCCAGCCAGGGCTCTTCTGAGCTTTGTATCCTAGAAGCTATTTGCAGACACTGCAGAATCATTTTTCTAGCCACCAGAGATGATGCTAAGTTATTTTAAAGCCCGCCTGATTCATATTTTATCAGTAAGGCCAACTTTTGCCTATATAGTTAAATCCCATTTCATGTTCTTTAGAAATAATGATTTCATTAATGATTTTTAGAATATAACCATTTTTAGAATAATGAGATTGTATAATTGTAAAACACCGGTCTATGTGTAAGTGATTTTTCTTTCAAATGTGTAGCACCTTTCAAAAAGTAATTAATTAGAATTATATATATGGGATGATGGAAGCATAATGTAGAAAAATGCAACATGGCCAATGTTCATTATTTTCTCCATGAAAACCACAGCTTCTCCCATATTTTTCTTTGAGTTTTGAGGTGCAGTATTCATGTTATAATGCACACACAACACCCAAACTATAAATCTAAACGTCATTTTTAATGTCTTTACCTGGCCTATCTCCCAGTTGATTCTGAGGTAGATTCTTTCTCTGAAAGTCCCTGAAATTCACTCCCATTGCCTGAATCTACACCTTCAACACTTCCCTGCTGGTCCATTTCATTATGCTGCCGATCCACGTGCCTGGCTCCAGTCTCTCTCTTCCACAATCTGTTGCTTTGTACAGTTGCTACAGTTACCTTTGTTCAATGCAGGCAGGCACCCACTGAAAAATCTCTAATGTTTTCTACTGACTAGAGGATGAAGTCCAAACCTCTTGGCAGCACGTCCAAGGTCTCTGGTAATGCACCTTGTCAGTCCCATACAGTTTAGTCACACCAACAGACTCCTCACTCTCTGCCTCTGTCCCCTGGCATATATGGTTTTCTTTTTTTAAAAAAAATTTATTGTATTTTTTCCATTACCATTTAGTCTCCTTATACCCACCTTCCCCCATAATCACCGCACTGTTGTCCATGTCCATGAATCCTTTTTCCTTTTTTCTTGGTTCCTCCCTGCTAACCTCCCCACCCTTAGTTGTCATCCTGCTCTCTATTTCACTCAGTCACTCTGACGTGCACCCTAAGAAGTAGGCTATTACAACTCCCCATTTTCATAGAGGCCTTGCTCCTAACTGTTACACTGTACTATTCCAACCATTGTATGCGGGACCTAGGAGCCTGCTGTCTGCAATCACATGACCTGGGTTTAAAACCTACTTCTGATACTTATTTGCAGTGGGGCCATGTAAGGTTTTCTTTACTGGAATGTCCTGTTTGCTTCCTTACTATCTTCCTCATACTTCTAAATGTAGCAAGTGTGAGGTTGATCCAGGTTTTGGGGGGACCTGAGGCTTTCCCAACCTTGGGGTCTAATGTAAGAAAAAGAGCACACACAGGTATTCACATGATTTTGTATAATGACAACAACAGAGACAGGAAGTTGCAAGGATTCTGGGCGAGTAAGGAAGTCTGAAGCTTCCACTTGGTAAATCTGCCTCTGATTTATTGCTCAGTGCCATCTACTGAACTATTGTTCATTCAACTTTCTCAGTTTGGCAGAGTGGCTGTGATGGTATGGGCTCAATAAAGGTTTGTTGAATTAAAGAATAAAATCTCATTTGCCCTTAAGTTTGGCTAAGATGTCATCTCTTCTGTACACTCTGTCTTCATTTTCCCACTTATTTGCTGTCTCTCCCTTTTTCCAGAGCGCTTTGTAGACACATTTAACACGGCACTTTTGACACTGCCTGCCAACTGTTGTTCATTTGTGGACCTGTGGTCCTCGAACTTCAGTGTACAGCAGAATTACTTTGCAAGGCTTGTTAACCCTCACTCCCTGAGCTCTGGACCCAGTGCGCTTGGGGTGGGGTCGGAGGGTTTACCTTTTTAACAAGTGCCCAGGTGATGCCGATGGGCAACTTCTATAAGAACTAGGCCCCATTCATTCTAAGCAGGTTCCTGGTTCACAGTAGGTGCTTAAATATGTAGATTAAACTGAAAAAGAATGAAGCCTTTACCTACTGAAGGTCATTTTTTTTTCCCCAGCATGAGGCCATTGTGAATAAAGCTTTTATGAACATTTGTGTAGGAGATGTTGTGTAAACACAAGTTTTCAGTTCTCCAGGGTGAATGCCCAAAAGTGCAATGTCAATCCGTCATAAAAGGCCATTTGGCCTTTATTTGAAAATAACCTATATTCCCATATTTGGCATGCAACTAAACACATAACAAACTTATCTTCTATTTAAAGAACTGGAAAAGAGGGTATTCATTTGAATAATCTTTTCATGTATAATATAAGGAGTTGCCTTTATGCACATCTGCAGGCCCCCGGGGCTTGTGAGAAAGCCTGTCATGCCTGCAGCTGATGAAATGGTCCAGCGCAGGATTTCATTCGGCGTTTCTGATCATATGCTACAATAAACAGACTGCTCCTTTAAAAATAAAGACGTTTTTTCTTTCTTTCATCTGCATACTTTATTCACAACATACAAACACACTGTTTTTTTTAAAAAGGCCTCTTAGTTTCCTTTCTTCCAAATCCTTTCAAATTAAACAAATATGGTTGTGCAGTTGATAATGAAATGTTTTTCCCCTAGCTATTAAAACCACCAAGCTTACAAGTGGAGCATTAGAGAAACAAGGCCACATACACGCAAAAGTAAATGGAAATTCATAAATAGAACAGGAGCAGCAGCAGGCTACTTATAAAGGCCGGGAGAGTGTGGGTCGAACACAATACAGTGACCGTTGCTTTGCTAGACAAATGCTAATAATGGCTTAGTGGAGGCTTTGCCTGTGGCTGCCGGACTCGGATGGCATGGGGTTAGCATCTAACTCCCCATCTCACGGCTTTCAGCAGACACGGTACTCACTCTGCGGACTCAGTCGGTAACAGCTGGGTGAATACAAAACACTAATGAAGGTGTCACCTGTCGTAATACTTTTGAGTAAATTGTAAAAGAATGAATAAAAGGCCAACAGGATCCCTGAGGAGAAGGGCCCCTGTCTCAATGACAGGGCAGGATAAAGGTTATCATTTTGGTTAAAATGATAAACTTCATTAGAAGAGTTATATTTATACATATATTTTTAAATCTTCACCTGAGGATATGTTTATTGATTTTAGGTGGGGTGGGTGGAGAGAGAGAGAATGGGAGAGGGGATGAGAGAGAGCAAGAGAAAAATCAGTGGGAGAGAGAAACATTGACCGGTTGCTTCCTCTATGCTCCCAGACTAGGGTGGGAACCCAGTGGGAAAAGCAGAGAAATCAAACAACTTCAGGTCTAAAGAGTAATGATCTTATGAGTTCTCAAGGTAATTTTCTATTTGTCCAAAACACAGGGAGAAATCTTCTGGTAACATAATTATATGAAGAATATTGATTATACAATAGCTAAAAAGTAGAAGTAGTTTTATGAGCACACAGAAATAACCTGTAATTTATTTCCCAAGCACTTGCAATGTCAGCCCCCCGAAGCCCCTTTACAGTTTGTCTATTTTTCATACATTCGAGTGGAAAAAAAATCATTTTCCTCTTGGGTCTCAAGATTCAGAAGTGACCCAATATTCAAGTCACTCATTTTTCAAGTAAATATTTTAACATCTTGCAACTGAAATATAACGCAGCCTTTTAGTCCCAAAGGAAAACTACTAAAAGTAAACAGAGTAACGACTTAGTCTTAAATAACACCAACTACACTGCTTGTATCTGATTTAGGTCCCCCAAGGGCTGTTGAGTGAATAAAATAATCATTTGTGATGGAAAGAGAGAGAGAGACAATGATCTTGATCTTCAAACCTGAATCCTTGACTTTCTGCAACCTCCGTTAGATTCTCATAGAATGCGTGTGGGTACTTATCTATTATGGTGACATATTGTGGTACAATAAAAAAGTAAATACATGATCTCTGTCCCCAGGTCCTGGCTTACAGCGCCTAAAACCCTTGGAATACACTATTTTTTGTATGTTGATGAAATGAGTTACGAGTGTGGGAGAAGAGTAAATAGCTTCAGGATTGAGACTGGTATCCACAAAACCCAGCGCCCTGATCCTTGGGGAGGGGAGAAAGGCTGGGGACTGAGTTCAATCACCAAAGGCCAATGATTTATTCAGTTGTACCTACTAAAGAAACCTGCATAAAACCCCTGTATGATGGGGTTTGGGAGCTTCCAAAGTGGTGAACATACTGAAGCACCCAGAGAGGGCACGGAAGCACCACCTCCCCATACCTTGTCTATACAGGCAGCTGTTCCAGAGTTGCACCCTTTTATTTCTTTTTAATTTTAACATTTATTTACTTATTTATTTGTTTGTTTATTTATTTTTCAGTTACAGTTGTTCCATCTTTCCCCTCATTTTTCTCCCCTCCCCCCAACTCCCATGGTCAATACTCCTCTCCCCATTGTCCATGCCCGTGAGTCCTCTATTCATGTTGCTGGCTTGCCCCTTGCCCTTCTTCTCCCTGTTATCCCCCTCTCCCCTCCACTCTCCTCACTGTCAGTTTATTCTTTATTTACAAGTCTCTGGTTCTATTTTTCTGATTTGTTTGTTTTGTTGATTAGGTTCCACTTATAGGTGAGGTCATATGGTATTTGTCTTTCACCAGCTGTCTTATTTCACTTAGCATAATGCTCTCCAGTTCCATCCATGCTGGTGGGAAAGGTAGGAATTCCTTCTTCCTTTCTGCTGCGTAGAATTCCATTGTGTAAATGCACCACAGTTTTTTTATCCACTCATTTACCGATGGGTACTTAGGCTGTTTCCAGCAATTGGCTATTCTAAATAATGCTGCTACGAACATTGAAGTCCACAGGTTCTTTTGAATTGGTGATTTAGGATTCTTAGGGTACAGAAAGTCCCAGTAGTGGGATCACTGGATCAAAAGGCAGTTCCACCTTTAGATTTTTGAGGAAATTCCATACTGTTTTCTACAGTGGCTGCACCAGCCTGCATTCCCACCAATAGTGTATTAGGGTTCCCTTTCCTCCATCTCTTCGTCAGCACTCATTTGTTCATTTGTTTATGATGGCCATTCTGACCAGTATGGAATGGTATCTCATCGTGGCTTTAATTTCCATCTCTCTGATGGCTAGTGATGTGGAGCATCCTCTCATATGTCTCTGGGCCATTTGTATGTCCTCCATTTTTTAATTGGATTGTTTGTCTTCTTGGTGTGGAGTCATATGAGTTCTTTATATATTTTGGAGTTCAAATCCTTGTCGATATGTCATTGGCAAATCTGTTTTCCTGTACAGTCAGTTCCTTTTTCATTTTGTTGATGTTTTCTTTAGCTGTGGAGAAGCTTTTTAATTTGGTGTAGTCTCATTTGCTTATTTTTTTCCTTTATCTCCCTTGCCCTAGAGGATGCATTGGTGAAAATACTGCTGCCTGGGATAGCTGAAATTTTCCTGTCTATGTTTTCCTCTAGGACTTTTATGGCATCACAACTTATAGTTAAGTCTTTTATCCATCTTGAGGGTTTTTTTGTGTGTATGCTGTAAGTTGGTGGTGTAGTTATATGCTTCTTAATGAACTGGTAAGCAAAATACATGACCTAGTGCTGAGTCATTCTAGCAAATTGTTAAACCTGAGTAGGGGGTCATGAGAACCCCTGAACTTGCAGTTCACCAGGCAGAAGTGTGGGTAGTCTGGGTACCTTGTTTGCAGCTGATGTCTGAAGTAGGGACAGTCTTGTGGGATCAAGCCCTTAACCTGTGGAGTCTACTGACTGTGGGAGTTAGTGTCAGAATTGAATTGAATTGTTGGACTCCCAGTTGGTATTAGTGAATTGCAGAATTGGCATGGAAAAGTGACACATATTTACTGTTGGGAAAAGAAAATATATACAAAGTAATGGGAACTGCTTTGGCCAAGGAAGTGTGAGGTGACATGGTGAGAGTCCCTGCCAGGCAGAGACTTAGTGAGTTTCCCTGTCTCTCTCTGTGTGTCAGGATGACCAGCAATGTTCTGAACTGAGGCTGCTCCTTCAGCCGGGGTGCCAGAGTGGAGACAATGCTGAGCAGAGCTGCAGATGGACCATGAGCAAGAAATAAAACCTTGTTGTTAAGGTTTATGCATAACTTGTCTCTGCAGCATAACCTGGGTTATTATAGTTCGAGGGTTATAGAGTAAAGGGTTTATTATGGAAATTAGACTATGCAATTGTGGGAACTAGGGAACAAGTCACTCTGAGAGTTGCCTCTGGTCTCCTGGTGGGCCTGGAGCCACCACTGGGCAGCACAGCTGGAAGGGAGGGAGGACAAAGTGGAACCTGCCTGCCTCTGGCTGCCTCTGCCCCTCACTACATGGGTACCTGCGGAAGGAGCTGGCATTCTGTGCTACAGATGTGCATGTGCACCTGCACAGAACTTGAAGAAGGTGAAGAAGGAGAGTCCACAGGATATGAGAAACTGTGGGCCAGATTTCTGCTCTCTGGACAGGGTGAGGGTGAATGGGAAGGTCGGGGACCGTGTGGGTGAGCTGTGGCCGCCTAGGCCTCAGGGCAGGTTGGCTTCTGCTTCACTTTTGCCTTGCTTATCTCTAGCAGTTTTTCCTGTGGCGAATCATGACTCAGAACTGGATGGGAATTCTGGGGAGCTTAGCTAAACTGACAAACACGAATGCACCATTGCTTATGAACATTCACCGGGAAAAAATGCAGGCTCTTCCTGAATCCTTATCAGGACTCAGACTTTGGTGAATAGAGAGGGACCATTTTTGTACACTAGCCTTTTAGTCCAAGACCCAACAAGAGCAAGGCTAAGGGTAAGTTACCTAGGCTCTTTGTCGGAGGACTGTATCTGATCTTGGCCCTTGAGATTAGCATTTGGACCAAAGAAGAAGAATAAATCTCTCTTCCCCTATGACCTGAAGCTGAGCTTTACTAGGCCATCTCTGTCCATGTCTCTTTACCCTGGTTCTGCCAGACCTTTCAGGGGTGGTGGGTGGTGGGGAAGAGAAGACAATGAGAAAGAAATCTAACTTCTGTTAGGTCCCATTTATGGTTCTTTACCTGTCCATTAAGTTGGTACCTTTTTGAGGGTTACATGTTATCTTTGGCCTATAACAGGATGCTTTGCTTTAGGAAATAGGGACAAGTATCGAGGCTTGAGCACCACCGGAAGTTAGAGAGTGTCTCACTGAACTGACTCATGCCCAAGGTTTGTCGGAGGGTTACTCTCATAGGACATCTGTGCACTCCTGCTCCCACCAGTTGAACTGCATGCTCACCAAGAATTAGATGTACTTATTCCAAACCTTGTTGATGCCCGTTAGATGGATAAGTTATGAACGGAAGTGATGCCTGCAGTTTCCATTTCACTCCTGAATAATGAAGCTGCTGGTGTTCTCTCTCTGTATCTCTTACTGTATCAGCTGTTTCTAGCAGTAGTGGTTGGATTCAATTTGCAGTTTTTCTCTCCCCTATCAGAATCGGCATCCTTGTGCGACATCGGAGAGGTCAGCACCATCTGCCAGCGAACCCCTCCACCCTCAGGTTTGCTCTCAGCTCTGCAGGGTGCCTGCTCAAAGCGCCCTGGGCACCAGCATCAGCAGGCAGTGCTTTTCCTCCCAGGCTGAATTCCAGCTCTGTGAGAGCCTTCCTGCAAGCCCCAAAGCCTAGTGATCCTAATTTATTCTCTTTGTTCACAAATCCAGGAGTAAGTATAGAATAGACACCTGGCTTCTAATCACAGCCCTTGAGCTTTGGGGAAGGCCATTTTCAAAATTGGTTTTGTGTTATGGCTAAGTCTGTCCATTCCTGGAAGAAAGTATTTTTCTCTAGAATATACCACATCTCTACCTGGAAAAATTCTTAATGGCTTCCCCCTGTCCTCTGAAGAAAACCTCAATGTTTTATCCTTTCCTCCAAAGCCTTGTATGAACTTGCCCTGGGTGGTATCTCTCAGACTTCATATCTTTTTTTAAATTTAATTCTTATTCAAGTACAGTTTTCTGTTTTATATTCAGACTTCATATCTTAACTGTGCTCTCTCTTCTGTTCATTATACTCCAGCCATCCTGGCTTTATTTCCATAGAACAACCAAGCTTAGCTAGGCAAATCTGCCTTGCAATTTACAAGGATCTTTGCCTGGAATTTTTCTCTCGAGACCTTCTCACAACAGGTTATAGTCTTCTCACTTTTTTAAAAAGGACCTTTCTAACTTCTCAAAGAATCCCATATTTTCTATTTAATCCTGTTTATTTCTTTCATAGCATTTGCCACAATCCATAATTACTTTCTTCATTTGCCTGTTTTCCACCCCATGACTATAAGCTCAGAATGGCATCTCTTTTGTCTATCTTGTGGATTACCCTCTCTAAATATCTAGTGAATAAAAAAATGAATTTAGCTTTTGGGACTATCTAAAATATGCAAATAAATGCAAATTGATTACTTTTATGCTTCAAAGGAACCCAGAAACTCGAAGTACCTAAATATAACATTTTTCTTTTTCTAAACCAACTCTAAACATGTGGACAACTATTTCCACAGGATGGGCCATTCATGTACTACAGTCAGTCACCTGGGAAAGACATCAGCAGCACCAGGGGCAGCACCACTTCGAAGCAAGACCTTGTCAATGCAAGACACCGTCAGGGGGAAGAAGAGCCATTGTCAACTGTTCACCAATGTGTTTCATCCTAGCAAATGCATGGCACAGATCTTGCAGGCTGATGTCTTCCTCCAGCCTGGTCACACTTCACTGTGGGCCGAAGGTGTCCATGAACGTGCCCTGAACACTGGCTCAAAGGGAAAGAAGTACAGTCTTATCAAGTAAGCACAACTTTGAAGCAAAAGTATAAGAGTCAGTAAAGGACCCATGGACCACAGAGTGGGGATTGACTGTGGGAACAGGTGGGGTGAGGGGGTGGGCGGGAAGGGGAGAGCCATGGGGAAAACTGTGGCACAACTGTAACTGAACAACCATAAGAAAAAAAGAGTCAGTGAAACTGGTGAGATTTTCTTTTAACAAAGCTTTGTCAAATTATACCAGCTCAAGAAAGTTTTTCCAGGTGACATCGACTCACCCCACTTTCCAAAGCGCGCGAGACCCACCCAAATCAGAGGGCTGGCTACTACATTGTCCTGGCACCAGTGCTTGTGGTCCAGTTTTATACATCACAGTTTGGGAGAGTTGTATTTCATCATGAGCCAGCTGAAATTTCTCTTCGCCAAAAATATTGGCACATTTTTGATATACCATAACTATACAATCAATGAAATTTGTTTCTAAACCATTTAATGTTTGTGTGTGCATGTGACCTAAGAAGACTGATAGGCAACTTTATTTAATTATTCAGAGAATGACTTGCCAACTGATATATTCTCCAAGTCTTAGACTTCTCCCCCTGAAAGTATTTAGTGCCCTCTCCACAAGCACACCTCTGAAGGAGACTGGGCAGAGGAAGCGAACAAGACAAGTCTGCCCTGCAAACTCAGTTTCGGGACCAGACTACTAGCCTGCCCACACGCCTGCACTGCTCCATAGCCGTGATGTCCTATAACTGCTTCCTCGTCAGGCAGCAGATTGAGACGGACAGTCATGCAGCACTTAAGGAGGGGAATACACGTTGAGAAATGAGTTGTTAGCCAATTTGTTTGCTGCGTGAACATCACAGAGTGCAGTTCACAAACCTGGATGGTCTAGCCTATCACACACCTAGGCCAGATGGTTTAGCCTATCGCTCCTGGCCTACAAACCTGCAATGAATATTGTAGGCAACTGTAACACAATGGTATGAATGTGTAGGTTTAAACATATCTAAACATAGAAAAGACTCAGTAAAAATACAGTCTAAAATTACAATCAGATTACAGTCTTATGAAACTGCCATTGTATATGCAGTCACCTTTGACCAAAATGCCATTATGTGGCACATGACTGCGCAAGTACACGATCTTCAGATTTCTGCTCACGTTCTGCCATAATGTTATAGGAACAGTAGAACTAACTTTCTCTACTATCCATTTAACAAAGCCTATTCAAACATTTCAAGTGCGGAGATACAAGCCAGCTTTCCTATTTATTCTACTGTTTATCTTTTGAAAGCCTTGATGAACTTTAGCATAAACCCCATCTGTATTAGAGCTCACAACCACAGACATCATACTCCGAACCATCCAGAGAAGGCGGCAAAATGGGAAACTCCCCTGCCCCCTTATAAACACACACTAGGGCTCTCTATTGCTGGTGATTTGGACAAAAAAATAGCCTATTTCCCTGATGTACTTTTTGGCAGGGCTCTGTTTCTAAACCATCACACAATAAAGTGGAGAGAACACTGTAATTACAAAAGAAATACTCTCTACAGGCGCTTGCTAGACTCCATCATTTATGACACATAGTATTGTTAACCTGATTTACAGTCTCCCTCAGTGGGACAAAGCTATACACTTTCAAATTGTTTTTCTCAGACTTCCTATCCTTTAATACAGGGATGTGCTAGGAAGAAACACAAGGCTTTAAAAAAAGAGAGAGACTAGTTATCAGTGTTCTGTGAGGACTTGGATCTTCCTAGGGGTCCGGAGCAATGGCTCCTCTGGATGAGAAATCTTTGTATAATATTATAATCTATATTGTTATTGGTGGGGAGAAAAGGCTGAAGGTGAGGGGTCCCTAGAATCAACGATCATCCTTTCTCTCCCCACCACTCTCCTCTGCTACTAGAAGAGGCCCACACTGGGGAAAAGGGGTTGCAATGGAGGAAGCTGAGGTTTGCTGACTTTTCAACTGTCCCTGACTTTCTATTTGGGTGAAGTTGACATCTGAACAGGCCAGCTGAGACGTGGTCCATAGGCCAAATGGAAATGGACTGCCAGGCCAGGTTCTACTTTCCATTTAGGTCCCCTTCCTCCTTGTACGTGACTCAGAGCCTTCATGCTGCTACCCTCTGCTCAGCCCCTTCACCCAGACATTGCAAACAAGAGCATTTCCCTAGCTATGCTTAAAACAAATAATTACCATTCAGAGAGTATGCGCCGCACACAACACAAACCCTGATTGTTTGAAACCCTGTTATACACAAGCAGACGTGGAAGATTCTACATAGATGACCAAATACTTTAGAAATTTCCACTTTCAATTCTTATTCTGATGCACCTTATATCCTCCTCGTGGAACTATCCAATTAATCATTCTCTTAAAACACTTTCTATGTTTCTCCCACACCCCCAAATGTATAATTACTATAAATTGACAATAGAACAAAACTTCCAAATTTTAATCACAGTGATTTACAGCTCTTCATTAATTTAGTGAAAAATATGTGTCAGGAATTCCACTAGGCATTGCCGATACAAAATGAGCATAATAAGATGCCTGCTTTCAAGAAATTTACAGCCTAATTGGGAGAGCATATGTACAAAAACAACCCACGAGGCAGACTATATGAGCCACAAAGGAGACATAAATAATAATGACGATTATATACTAAGCATTTACCACATGCCAGGTGGTCCACATCTCTTGCCACAAACCCTCAGAACAACACTATTACATGGAGGTAGGTGTCTCCAATTAGAGACCACCATACCATTGTACATTCAGGATCACATTTAGTCCCCA
Source organism: Sturnira hondurensis (assembly GCF_014824575.4). Classification (NCBI taxonomy): domain Eukaryota; kingdom Metazoa; phylum Chordata; class Mammalia; order Chiroptera; family Phyllostomidae; genus Sturnira; species Sturnira hondurensis. The sequence goes on from NW_028082759.1 coordinate 34,329,815, forward strand.
TAAAAACTCATTTTATAAGTGAGTGTGGGTGATTTGCCTGAGATCACAGAACTGCTCAGTGGCCTCTATGCTCTGAATGTATGTATGGTCCAAATATACGTGTTGGAATCCTAATACCCAATGGTTTTTGGAGATGGGATCTTTGGGAAATATTAGGTCATGAGGGAGGAGCTCTCACGAACAGGATTGGTGCCCTTGTAGTCCTGTGAGAGGGCCAAGAAAGACCCATAGCCCCTTTCTACCATGTGAGGACAGAGTGAGAAGTCAGCAGTCCGCAACCCAGAAGAGGGCCCTCACTAGAACCAACCAGCTTTGAGCCCTGATCTCGGACTCCGTTTCCAGAACTGTGAGAAGCAAACTTCTGTTGTTTACCAATCATCAGGTCTGTGATATTTTTTGATAGCAGCCTGAATAGACTAAGACAATGGTGGAACCCAGTTTCAAACTCAGGTCTCTCTAACTCAACCCCCAAATCTTTCTTCCCTGAACCAGGCCATGTGCTTCCTTAGGGGAACGAGCTAGAGAAGGTCAGCAGCTGGCCGGAATCCACCCAGCTCTTCAGTGGCAGTGAAGACTACAGATAAATTCATTTTACTTCAAAGCATATACTCATTTCCTTTTCCTCTTTTTGACCTTCTTCCTGTTTCTTCCTGAACAATTTGGCCCTAAAGCCATGAGGTAGGGCAGGGCGAAGGAGGTTTTCTTGTTTGGGTTGGGATATGGAAACCCAAAACCTGGGCAGGGTGACTAGGATGTCTCTGTAGGCAGGAGCTGGAGGAGGTGAGGAGGGTGTCATTGGAGGAGGGAGGGGAGTGCATGGTGTCACAGCCTGGACAGGCTCACGAAGTCACATGGAGGGCTTGGCCAGGTGATGGGTGTTAGACCCCAGTGAGGTGAGGCGAGTTCCTTGTGGATGGGTACTCAGTCTGAGTGTCAGAGCTTGATCCAGGTGAGCAGGCTTTCTGCACCGGGCAGCAGGGCCTGGCTCAGGGCCTTGTGTGGTGCATGTGTGTGTTGTGTGTGTGTATCAAGGCAGGGGAGTGGTATGAATGGGTTACATACCACTGGTATGTAAGCGGTATGTAAAGAGATTGGTTAAATAACTAAATGTATATCAAATAATGGGAGGCTGGTTTCTCAATGTCAATGAAGAGAATTATAAACATGGAAAAGAAAAAATAAAAATAAGTAAACATAAAGTAAAATCAAAATACATATTAATATAAATTCATGGCTTTCAATATAAAAGTAGATATGGAAGTAAATGCGAGTGTACATGTGAATGCCTGGATATACATACATGTCTGTGTGTATAAGTGTATGTTCCCATGCTCTGTCTATCCCAGCTTCAGTGAGAGTCCCTGGTGCCCAGACCTTAGCTTCTCAATGCCATTTCCCCACTAAAGAAAGCAGGACTCTTTGGAGAAATGGCTAATTCCAGGACTGGGCAGGGTAAGTACTAGTTGAATTGGGAACTTTCTCTTTTACCAGAAAGACAATAGCTAAAAAATAATAAGAATATGTCAATAAGACGAATCAGCCAATTTAATGGGGCTCCCACTGGCCTCATATAGAAAAATATGGCACTCATATAGATTATGATAACTGATTAAATCTATTGAATAAAAATAGAAAATACTGAGTTCATATTAATATAAATAATTATATACATAGATAAATTAAAAGCTTTATGAGGAATGGGACATTATGTAGTTTCAAAGTGATTCCCTACAAAGCACTTGAAAAATAGTGAAGAAGCCTGGCAGACACCTCAGTCAACAGATCCTGGTCAGCACTGTCACACGGGCACCCCGACACTTGTCCTATGATAGGGCTCAATGAGCACATGCTGACATTCTGGTGTTCCTACCAAAGAAGCATAACCAGATTCTCTTCACATGGAAGTATCAGACAACCCCAAATCGAGACACAAAACAGCTGGCCTGAAATCTTAAAAGCCTCAAGATGACAAAAGTCAACGGAAGACCTATTTTCAGGCTGAGGGGAACTGAAGAATGAGGTCAATTTAATCTGATAGTGTAATTCCGTAACAGACGCTTTTTAAAAAAATTTTATTTATTTATTTATCTTTAGAGGGGAAGGAGAGAGAGAGAGAGACATCAATGTATGGTTGCCTTTCGTGCGTCCCCTGCTGGGAGTTGGCCTGCAGGGAACTGGCCTGCAACCCAAGCATGTGCCCTGACTGGGAATCGAACTGCGATCCTCTGGTTCGAAGGCCTGTGCTCAATCCACTGAGCTACGCCAGCCAGGGCATACCAGACACTTTTATTATAAAGGACATTTTTGGAGAAGTGGCCAAAGTTTGAGTGTGGTCTGAAGACTGACTGGCCGTAAGGTGTCAATGTTACTCTCTGGTTTTGAGGGCCCTACTGTGGCTATTGGGAGAAAGCCCTTGTTTGGAGGAAATACACTCGGAAGGGTCCAGAGTAATGGGACAAACTACCCTCAAATGGTTAGGGAAAAAAGCCCTTTGTACTATGCTGCCAAGCTTTCTGTAAGGTTGTAGTTGTTTCAAAAATCTAAAAAAGTTATTAGAAAGATATATACTCCCTGGTATTATATTGTGCCAACATCTTCATGGAGGAGATGGAACTTGGGGAGAGTTTAGACAGAAGAGAGGTGCTAGGAGGAAACCTTTTTATGTAAAAATAGTGGTGTGTTCAAACACATTTCCTTCCCCTCACCCCACCCCATTTTTGAGTAGGGAGATGGAATGCAAAACAGAAAACTGGCTAAGCTGGGCACTGGATTCAGACCAGGATTCGAAGGCTGAATTTGTTTTTGAAAAACTATGTGATCTTTGATTGTTTGAGTCCCGGTTTCATTATCTGTAACAGAGAGTAAAGCTGATGTTTGTGTGTGTAAAATAATAAATTTACGCATGCAAAGGGCTGAGCTAGTTCCTGCCACATCGCAGTGCTAGGAGTGATGACAAGGATATAATCACAGCGATGACAGGAGCCACGCTTTTAGGGAAGGTCGTCTGCCTGTGCTGTGTCGAGGGGTTGGGGTTGGTTCAGAGTGACCCTGAAGAAAGGCAGAGCAGATGGGAAGCGGTTATCAATTGTCCAGATAAGAGTAGAATAACAGCTGTCTGAATGGAAGGACTGGCAGATGAGGGTTTGTTAGGGTAAGTTCTCCAGACTTAAAATAATGAATTAGATCCCTGGAAGGTTAAGAATGGCTCTCAGATGCAGTTTCTGGCAGAGAGAGGGGAGCCATTACTGATTAGGGGAACTGAAACTTACTGGGGTTCCTTGCAAGAGAACACTAAGTGCAAGACTCCCATATAGACCCTTCTAACCTCAGCAGTGGAAACAAAGATACAGACACACCTGAAGGCTTATTGTGTCTTCTTTTCTCTGGCTGCATCTTTATTCTTTCTTCCCCACACTCTGTTCTTTCCTTCCTGTACGTTCCACTTAGGCACTCAAACCTCTATACTTGTTCAGGTCTTACTTGGGATTCGGGCTTTGATATTGAAAGAACAATGACTGCCCCAGAAGAGTTTACCACCTTGCTGGTGAGACAGAATACATGTATAGGAAACAGAAAGAACCATGTAATTGTCTCTAATCCTAGAAGTAATGCAAACTGAAGTCTATGGTGGTCAGACCATGATTTTTCTCTCTCTTTGCCTATTACTCTCCTGTTATGTCCCCAAAGCTTATTATTATTTCCTGGAAGCCTGTGCTTCTATTAGAATGCAAGCTACAGTGGCTGTTCAGACTATTCTCGGGTTTGTGTGTGCGTGTGTTTTGAAGATAAAGGACTGCATCTAGGGTGTTAGTTTATTTAATTCAGTTCTTGTGCAACAATACACCCTTTAACAAAACTGCATTCTCTTAGATGGGTGTGTTTTCAGAGTCACAGGAAGTGCAGCAGAGAGTGGAATCAAGTGCACAGAATGTTCTCTCAACCATCATAGAAGTAAAATGTTTACACTCACATTACGCATTAGAAGGGACGCAGCTACAATTTGTTTCCAGCTACAGTTTGTGCATAAAGCAAATTTTCTGATTTAAAAAGTTTTAATTCAACTCATCTTACACATTAAGTATGATGTCAATGTATTTTACTGAGTGATTAAAATTGCCTATATAATACTGTGGGTTTTTTTTATTGTAAAGTGGCCCATCGTGCAACAAAATGCACATCCTGACTCAGCAAAGATCAGAACAATCACTGCAAACAACAAACACTGGCCGTGAAAGGAATTTTGTAAGGTTTTTTTGACTCAAGGTCAAAAAACATTTACTGAGAGGTGAACTGAGAATCACAGTGTGGCCTTCTAACTCTTTTATTTTAGCATATAGCATTTGGTCTGATCAGTCATGTCACTGGAGTTAAAGCTAGAGGTGGATATGTAAAGCAGCATGACCCCCAAACAAATGCATTGGATAATGGAGAGCAGGTGGCAGACAATTAGAAGGCCTGGGACCGTGCCATGGCTTTTTTCCCTTCCTTTCTTGTTGGTCTTGCTCTGTGGTTAGGTAAGCTGTAAACCACTGCAGAATCCTCCTCCAAACCCAGATGTCGAAATTGTGTGTAAATACTTCAAAGGGGAAAGACTGGAAGGATAATGGCACATGGAAAAACAAAAATGACAAGGAACATTCTGTCGGCAGCATGCGATTAAAAAAACCCCACGCAGATCTGGTGGAGTGTGCTTATTTCTGAAAATGACACTCACTTTGAAGTCGCCCTGTAGTCAGAGCTCTGGTAGGCAAAGGGCCTCCCTTACTGCTGACATGCGCATCAAAGGAAGCACCTTGCACTCCACGGGAGGTGCGTGGCCACACAGACCCTGCAACTGAGCGACAGAGCAGCTAATGGATGTGGAGCCAACGTCCTATAAAAAACATCGCTGTTTGGGGTTTTCAAACGATGGGCTGCTTTCAAAAAGGCCGTTAGGAATAAAAATTCAATGGTGCTTACGTGCCAAATTGCTACTTGTTTTTTTTTTTTTCCTGGGGAAAACAGAATGAACAAATCATTAGCTGGTATTGATCAACTCCCTGGAGTCTATTCTGCAAATGTGCATGATTTGTCTCTGGTACCTTGACTCTCAGAGAGATTGTATCTGTCTCTGCAATGTCATCTTGGCTTTGCCAGAGTTTTTGGAGACTGCTGGGCTCCTCATGCACCACCACAGAGAATGCCTTCTGCAAATACTGGGCTCATACAGGTCACCGTAACAAGTGAACCCCTCCTTTACTGTTGCCAAGACCACATTAAATTTTCAGAGAGAATTTCAGTCATAAATGGTTGCAGCTAATTCATGATTTCTATTTCTCTTGTCAGATACCCAAATAGATTTTGAACAGCCTTCCAAGAAAAATGCAAATCCCCACCTCTCCAGATTAATAATAACTCAAACTTCAAGGGGGACAGCAGCACTGTTCTCCTGCTTGGCATCTTCCTCGCTCTCCACTATCGCTTCAAACTACTCTTGGTTTAGTTTTCCTGTAGAAGACCATCTTCTTCCAAAGATAATGCTGTTTGGATAAACCATCATCTGTCTGGACTCTGAGCTCCCAGGGCTGACCCTGTAGTCATTTCCCTCATGTGCTGGGATGGGCACCTCCTCATAGCCTACAGTAAGCACCCCACCTGCAGAAAACACCCCAGAAGCTATCATATCATATCGTATCATATCATATCATATCATATCATATCCAAGCCTCCACCTTCTCAACTCCAATGGCCTGAATTTCCACCCCTCTTCAGACACCCACTTTAAGGACAACACGTTGTAATGCCTTCAAAATCTTTTTTTAAAGATTTTATTTATTTATAGAAAGAGGGGAAGGGAGAGAGAAAGAGGGAGAGAAACATCAATGTGTGGTTGCCTCTCTCGCACGCACCCCTACTGGGGATGTGGCCTGTAACCCAGGCATGTGCCCTGACTGGGAATTGAACTGACGACCCTTTGGTTGGCAGGTTGGCACATAATCCACTAAGACACAGGGCTGCCTTCAGCCAGGGCTGCCTTTAAAATCTCACATCTCAATTTCCAACTCTTGGGCTACAAATTCCTAGCTATGCTTTCACCTTTCTGAGTTTTAATATCATTTAGATATCTAGTTCCTATATCCCTCTGCTTTCTCCAGACTTCTGGTTCCCCTTTAGCTCTGATTCTTTCTTTACCCAAATGGAACACTGTGGTTGATAGCACTGCAAATAACCTCACCATATAACTGCATGTTGTTATCCCCTCATCACCAAATCCCAGCCCTAGACCAATCCTCCAGGAGACCCCTTCCATCCCAACACCCAGATAAATAGAGCTTCGGGAGAGGTGGAGAGCTTATGTGGGGTGGTTTCTCTAATCTCAGCAGGACGTTTAATGCTTCCCATGAATCCTCTTTCATATTCACTGGAGGTGCTATGAGAGATGCTCAGGAATGCTGGGGAGGCCCAAAGTTGTTCCTTACAGAAAAATGGCCATTCAGAGTAGAGGGCGACCACTCCATAGGCTACTCAATAACCTATCCTATGGCCAGGCATGAAAAGGTGAGTCAGACATCCTGCACTGGAACCTGAACTGTAAGGACAGAAAGAATCTATCAGTTGGCATTTGAAGAGAATGAGGGAGGGGCAAGACACGTAGAGAGCAGGAATCACAGCAAGAGTAGGACCTCTCCTCTCCCCACCTCTTTCTTTATAAACGTGCATACTATTTATTACTTAGACAATGGGGTAAAGAGAGGGGGCAACCCAGTGCGACTCCTCTCTCATACTGGGTGTCAGGTGGGCTTTCTGGGGGAGATCCAGGTCTTGTGGAACCAGAAGCACATACAGTTTTGAGGTGTCATCTCAAAAACCACAAAATTAATATGGTCACAAAAGCAATTCAAATGGATATAAAAATTGTTGCTACTTCACACTGAGCTACAAGGTTGGGCAATCAAATTATTTTTATATGGCAATCACTGACTTATATATATGTATATGTATATATATATGTGTGTGTGTGTATATATATGTATACACACACACACACACACATATGCACAGACACACATGACCCTTACAGAGAGAGGGATGGCATTGAGACACTAGGTTCTTCAGGACATTTAACTGAGTCAGTGGCAGTTTTGCAAAGTGTTTTGTCTGAACCATCAGACTTAATCGGGCGAAAATACTCTAAGACCAGTCAGGGGTGTTCAACCCACAGCCCACAGGCCACATGTGGTCCACGATGGCTATGAATTCAACCCAACACAAACTCATAAATTTACTCAAAACCTTTTTTTGCTCATTAGTTTTTGTTAGTGTTTGTGTATTTAATATATGGCCCAAGACAACTCATCTTCCAGTGTGGTTCAGAGACACCGAAAGGTTAGACACCCCCAGGTGCTCACTCAGATCTGATATGACACATTTGTAAGCTTAAAACGCATGACCTTTCCACACAGACATGCTCACTGCCAGAAGTGCTACAGGTGTATGCTCTGAAAACCCAAATTCTAAAAACAAGAAATCTTACTCCGCATGATTTTCATTAAAAACATATGGTACATTTGTTCTTGTATGGGCTTCACTACTAAGCATATTTCTGACAGCAGAGAATATCTGTTTTGACTAGACATTTGGGAAGTAAATCTTTTGCTTATGATTATACATATCTGAGGAAATGAAGAATATTTTACGCAGTAGCTTCTGGTTTCACACATTTCAAACCTTGTTTCTTAAACACTAGGTCTGGTACCGGGCACTATGGGATGAGTTTGTATCACTTTACGTTTCCCCTTGCCACAAAGTTGCTGTGTTGGCATATGGGGTGGAGGGAGACAGCTAGTAGTAACTATAGAACAAGTGATGTCAAGTCCTATAAATATAGTCCCACTTAAAGCAAAATGAGTGTATCCCAAATTCACCTCCCTTCAGGGGCTCTCTCAAATGGCGTGGCCTTTCCTAGGACAAGAGGAGATGAATGACGGGGAGAAATCTAAGTTAAAGTAAGTAAAAAATCTTACTTTTCCCAATACATATGGGCCTATGAACACATTGGGAAGGGCTTTCCAGGTGAGGGATTCTGAAGATTCCATTTTATTAGCTTTGTAGTAAATTTAGCTCTACACCTGGACTCTTAAGTCTTGCCTAGCACATAATCTGGAGGTTCCTAGTGGGGAAGATCAGCTGCTTCCATATACTGATGGAAGAACAAGCATCTTCCTTACCCTTGTTGATGACCACAAAGGTAGAAAGGGTATTCAAGATCCAAAGAATTAGGATCAGTGTTTTTTGAGTCACATGACATAAAAATTCCTTCAGACCAAAAGGAAAGGAGGAGATTGGCTGTAACCTGCTGCTAGTTTTCACAAGAGGGTAACTTAACCCTAGGGTAAACAATCTCATTTAAACAATACGGACAAGGTCAAGTATGTATCAGGTAGAACCCCCTTGCAGTGCTTGTATTCCCACCTGGGGGCTGTATCCCCACCCCAAACCCTTGGCCAGTCAGTCCTCTCAGCCTTGAATTGTCCACCCAGTATATGAACTCACTGGAGGGGATAAAGTTGCTCTACTTAGAGCAGGGTTTGGCCAACTTCCTCTGTAAAGGATCAAACCAGAAACACTAGGTTTCGGAGGCTGTATGGTCTCTGCTGAGCTAAACGACTCCACCAGAGTGGATGTGGCAATAGACAGCATGCCAGTAAGTAGGCATCACTGTGTTCTAATAAAAGTCTATTATGGATGCTGAAATTTGAATTGCAGATACTTTTCATGTGTCATAAAATATGATTTTTTGTGTTTCTAACTATTAAAAATATAAAAACATTTTTAGTTTAAAGACTATACAAAATCAGAGACCAGGTCAGATTTTGCTCCGGGCTGTAGCTTTTGCTGATCTCTGCCCTAAAATGTGCTCAGGAAAGATTTGGGAGGAAGGTGATGGTAGGTTCAGATGGACACCACTTTTCTGGCCTGCATTACTATGCAGAGGTAATACTGTGTATCAGCTGTTCTTTGGCATTATGCTGAATGTCTAAAACACCATTGGGGGTCTGGTCCCTCAAAGGGCTCAAGTGCAGCATGATCACCTTCCCTACCCACTGCATTTGATCAGCTATTGGTGGTTTGAGTTGGTTTGGATATTGCTTTGGATCAAGAGCATGTGTTACAGAGATACAGTATCAATGCAGGCTTGTGGATACAACCCAACTAGTGGTGTCAGTGCCACTGGCAGCCATGCGGGTTGTACCTGTATTGTCAAGGTGGATCGGCCACTCTAGTCATCTGCACCTGGTGTCCTCTTCCTGTCATTATACTCCTTATGGGTCTCTCTAATTATGAGTATTGAAATCTGAGAGGCTTTTGCATAGAAAGAATTATTCCTGCTTACTTGCATTTTAAAGATGTATCAACTTAGTAATGGTGTATAATTTAAAACATCCTTTTCAAGGGAACCCTAGTGCATTGTTGGTGGGAATGCAGACTGGTGCAGCCACTGTGGAAAACAGTATGGAATTTCCTCAGAAAACTAAAAATGAAACTGCCTTTTGGCCCAGCAATTCCATTGCTGGGATTATACCCTAAGAACCCTGAAACACCAATCCAAAAGAACCTATGCACCTCAATGTTCACAGCAGCATAGTTTACAATAGCCAATTGCTGGAAGCAACCTAAGTGCCCATGAGCAAATGAGTGGATCAAAAAACTATGGTACACTTACACAATGGAATTCTACACAAGATAATTTGCATAGAATTCTCTAGAAAGAAAGAAGGAGTTCCTACACTTTGTGACAGCATGGATGGAACTATGCTAAGTGAAATAAGCCAGGTGGTGAGGGAAAAATACCATATAATTTCACCTTTAACTAGAACATAATCAACAAAAGAAAAAAGCAAATTAAATATAACCAGTCATTGAAATGAAGAACAAGCTAACAATAGCCAGAGAGGAGCAGGGAGGGGACAGTGGAGAGAAGGGTTTTTCAGGAACTACTATAAAGGACACATGGACAAAACCAAGGAGGAGGGTGGGAGCAAGGGAGGGAGGTGGGTTTGAAGGGGGTGGGGAGGAGGGGTGGGGAGAAAACGAAGACAACTGTAATTGAACAACACTAAAAAATAAATAAAACATCCTTTTAATTAACTTTTAAGTGTACCATACAACTCTTATTATTCCATTTATAAATCTATGTCTAAAATAAGAATTTTATCTTCCCACGTTCTTTGATCATTTGCTTAATTTGAGTTGCATGGGATAAACATCCTTAAATAATAATCAGCCTTTAAGTTACCAAATTAGTTTAAACATTTTACATTATATTTATCAACGTATTCCATACATTTCACTTCAAATACCTGACCAGCAATTTACTACCTAAAGAAGTAAATCCTTTCTCTACACTTAAGTTAAACTTATAAATTTTAATGTTATTAAACTTATAATTATAGAGACTCAAGTTCTTCTAAGTTTCCATTATTATTTATAAGTGCAGTAAAATCTCTTCCCAACTTTCTACTTAAAATCCTAAATCTATAATCAATTGCACATTTAAATTGGAATCTCCCCGACTAATCTACCAGGTTCTCTATCATGTCAAATTTTTGTAAACATCACAAGCACAATAAATACCAAACACATACAGATTATCCCAGTGATTGTAAAACTTATGTCTAATTTAATTCCCAAAGAACAGATAATATGATTTGATTTACTTTCATTCAGCCTTAATTTTAAAGCATCTGGGGTCAAAAAGACCTTACCTGTTAAGTCGAGGGTCACCAAACTACACACAGCCCGGTGTCTCCTGCCTGTTTGGGTATGACCCCAAACTAAGAATGGTCTTTACATTTTAAATGTCAGTGGGAAAGAACGGTAAAGAAGAAGGTTTCAGCATCCATGAGTAAAGTTTCATGGGAACACAGCAACGCTCATTTGTTTACACATTGTCTATGACTGCTTCCAGGCTAGGATGTCAGCGTGGAGTGGTTTAGAGAGACCATATGGCCCTGAAACCTAACATATTTACTTTTACAGAAAGGTGTTTTTATTTTTTATTTATTTATTTTTTCTAGTAGACACAAATACTGTTGTGCTTGAATTTCAAAAACCCAAATAAAGGGTCATTGGAGCAGACAGTTTTGCCTGAAGGGTGTGTGAAGACTATGGGTGAAGAACGTCTTTTAGACTATTTAACCTCTCTCCTCCTCCATTTACCCAAAGAACAGCAAATAATAAAGACCAAGGAAAGAAAAGAAAGGATGGGAAGGGCAGAGAGCAATATGGCGTGGGCAAAAGTAAATTTACCTGTGTGAGTCCTCAACACAGATTTATTCCTATATTATTTATTAATTATTGTATTTAGTATTATTATTAACCTACTTTTACACACATACAAAAGTGTGTGCAGCTTGAGGAATGCTGGGGGCCAGTTCTCACAGCACCACAGGGAGGAAGCGCCCTGGGACCTGCGTCCTGTGCTCCAGGTCTCACAGGAAAGCACAGGCTCACGGTTCAGTCAAGCCCAGAGCTCCCATGTAGGGGATTTCACTTTCTTTCCTAACTGTTTATGAGACTGTTCGCCCATCTTCTCCTGCGTGTGACTCCTCTTGCCTTGGCAGATAGTTTAACTGAATACTTTAGCTAAGCCTTTCTGGGGCAAGCATCTCAAACTTCAGTTTAAGCTTAATTGACATCTTTCCTGTCATCACACCAGGAAGTCTTACATGTAATACTCGCAGATATGCTTTGATATGCAATAGTTTGAATTCATAACTTTTCTTGTAAGCAATATTTCTGCAGCACTTCTGAGTCAGAAGGAAAGTCATAATGAAGCAAAGTGTCATCCAGATGAGAACAGAGAAAGTTCTGGCCCTTTGGCTGTCTTTAGCTGTGCCTTTCAATGCACTCCCGAAAAGAATTGTTGAAATGCCTCCAGGCATAATTTAGAGTCCAGTTTTCATTTCCGGAAAATCTAATGTCTTAAGAGTAAAGTAAGGAAATAGGAGGGAAAAATCTGTATGGAGAGGAAAAATAAGCCAGAGGGTTAAAGTAAATTTAATTCTTTATTATTACACTGAAATCATGGCAGGAAATCCATAGCCCTTCCATTGCTAAAACAATACTATAAAATATAGCTATATTTTTTCAAAAAATGCTCGATGAATGGGCAACTCAAAATACTCTCTGAAATAGAAAATTATTCTCAAACAAAATCGTATCAGTTTCCTCACTCTAAATGTCAAAGGCATCTTGCTTTTGAGTTTCCACTTTAGTTCAGCTGTAAAGTGTGATTTGTTTGTCGAGACCATGAGTGATGGAGATGAGAAGCCAGAGTCACATTGAAGACTGATGTTGGGGAGTCATAATTATGGGACTGTATAGAGAAACTTCAGTGGTAGTTGTGTAGCATAAATATTTTTTAGCCTATTTCCAAAAGTTTAGTAAGTCTACTTTGCTTTTTGTAATTTTCATTAATTTATCTTTTTTTTGTAGTGAAACATTTGAGATCTATTCTGTTAGCAAATCATCGAGGTGGTGTTGATCAAATCCTTTTTAAAAATTAAATTAAAAAATCAGTTTATTTTTTTTTAAGATTTGATTTATTTATCCTTAGAGAGGAAGGGAAGGAGAGAAGGAGAGAAATATCAACATATGGTTGCCTCTGGTGCATCCCCTGCTGGGAACTGGCCTGCAACCCAGGCATGTGCCCTGACTGGGAATCGAACCGCGATCGTGTGGTTTGCAGGCCCGCACTCAATCCACTGAGCTACACCAGCCAGGGCAATTCACTTTTTGAAAAGGGTTTGATCCAAACTACCTCAGTCAGTGGTTCTGGGTAGCACAGCACCCTCAGAAGGACTCTGTGCTAATGAGATGACACCCTGGCTGTTGGCAAACACGCCTCCTTGAAAGGACCATTACACAGCTTTGTAGGCTGTGGCACGGAGGGGAAGGAGTATAGAAAGACATTTGATATCAAAGCAAGAGCTCTGGGGCTACAGTTTGTGAAAATCCAGTATTATGGACCTTTGAAAGCAACTGTCTGGAGGGACAGGGTAGGACCTTTAATGGGGGATGGGTAACAGCTTTTCTAAACCTTTTCTGAACTTCAAACCTGCCCTGTGAATCAGGAGCTGCCAGAACCACTTCCTCATTTTTATGTAGTATTGATAAGGAGAGACTGATACAATGTTTTCAAGTTTTAAAAACATATTTTCTACAAAATAATACACCAAAACAAGTGTAGAGCTTCTTTAATTATTACAAAGCGAAAATCCATGTAACCATAACTATATTTGGAAGCAAAACCTCTGCAGCTCCCCTAAAGGGGACCATTCTCCTAAAATTTTCAGCAATCATTTTAAATCTTTTTGTTTGTAATTTTTAAATCATCTAACAAGTTCTTTCTAATTGTCTCACCTATTCTTCGATACTTTTAGTTAATATTCCTGTCATTTCTGGGGTTGATTATTTTGTTCAATTTTTTTACTCTCCATTAGTTTGGAAGTCATACTTCACTTGGAGAACAGCACCCTTTGATATTTCCTCCAGTGAATGTGGCTGATGAACTCCCCTAGTTTTGTCGTACATATTCCACCCTCATTCTTGAAAGATACTTTTGATGGGTATATTCTTAAAGGTTGGCATTGATAAAGTGAATTTGCATATTGGGACCCTACTGGCCCGGCACACTACACGAATGGAATGCTAGGTCAGCCTGCACATACAGGAAACACCTGTCGGGTTTTTCAAGGAAGGGCTCCTTATTTCTGGGTCATGCTTACTCCTAGGACAAAGACTTTTAGCATCCCGACCGGGAGCACAACAGGCTGCCTGTGAGGCTGTTAAAGGGCCACTGAATTCTGAGCTGGCAAATACCTCCAGAGCAAAAGTAGCTATAAATTCTGGGCTTACATTTCTGGATTTCATCTTCTCCATGATTTTCACACAGTGATTCCTAACTATCTTGTTTGAGGTTTGGAGAAAATGTTTATTTTTAAAGCAGATTTAGTTGTCTTGTGTGGGAGTTTTGGTTCAAATTACTGGGGCTGCATTACTTAGGTTATACTTTCTAGGTTAAATACTTTATTCTAGGTCAGAATATTAAAGTTTATGTATTACAAAATTAGTTGAAAATTCAGCCCTTGGTAATATGTAAAAATAAAACTTTGGTATTTCTATATAGTAAGTAACAAATTTGCTTAATAAAAGCACAAAATAATTTGTTGACATATACAGGGTCTGGCACAAAGAACTCCCCCTTTTTGTTACAAAATCATTTATTACAAAATCCTAAGCATGTAATTCTGTAAGATAACAATGTCACACTCAAGCACACCACATGACATTTTATTTTATTTTTTTAAAATTTTATTTATTTATCTTTAGAGAGAGGAGAGAAGGAGAGAAACACCAATGTATGGAACTGGCCTGCAACCCAGGCATGTGCCCTGACTGGGAATCGAACCGCGATCGTGTGGTTCACAGACCCGCGCCCAATCCACTGAGCCACACCAGCCAGGGCATGACATTTTAGGTGAAATGTTCAATTGCTGTTCATCTTGTGCAAGACATTCACGTACCCTACCAACCACACTCAAGCAGGCCTTTCTTCTGACAGACCTGTATATTAAAATATTATATCACTCTGGGCTTGATTTGGGGATGAAATACATATTAAGACATAGATGAAAATTTATTTCCCTGTCATGGCATAAAAAATAGACAAAACTTCTTTCATCTATTGATACTTGAGATTCTTGAATTTTGCACTTAAAAAGCAACTAAATAAAAAAAAACAGATGTAACTGACATATAACACATTAGTGCACAACCTAATGATTCAGATGTACAACCTAATGCTCAATACATGTTTATATTACAAAATGATCATCGTAATAAGTCTAGTCAACATCCATCAACACACAGTTTTAGGTTTTTTTTTCTTGTGATGAAAACTATCAAGACCTACTCTCAGCCAAGAGGGGCGGGCACAGCAATGAACACCTACATTAAGATTTCGAATAACCTAATTTACACCTCAAAGAACTAAAACACTAAGCCCAAAGTTAGTAAAAGGAAGGAAATAGTAAGGATCAGAGCAGAAATAAAAGACACTGAAAGACAATAGAAAAGATCAACAAAACTGAGTTACTTTTTAAAAAAGATAAGTAAAATCGGCAAACCTTTAGCTAGACTTATCATTAAAAAAAGAGGGCTCAAATAAATAAAATCAGAAATGAAAAGGGATATGTTACAACTAATACCACCAAAATAGAAAGGATCATAAGAGACTAACAAACAATCATATAACAAAAAATTGGACAACCTAGAAGAAATGAATGAATTCCTAGAAACATGCAATCCACCAAGACTGAGTCATGGAGAAATAGAAAATCTGAATAGACCAATTATTAGTCAGGAGATTGAATCAGTAATCAAAAAGCTCCCAGCAAATAAAACTCCAGAACCAGATGGCTTCACTGGTGAACCCCACCAAACATTTGAAGAACTAATACCAATCCTTCTCAAATTCTTCCAAATAATGGATGAGGAGGAAACACTTCCAACTCATTTTGAGAGTCCAACATTACCCTGATGCCAAACCAGACAAAGACACTACAAGAAAAGAAAATTACAGGTCAATAGCCCCAATGCAAAAATCTTCAACAAAATATTAGCAAATTGAATTCATTAATACATTAAAAGGGTTATGTACTCAATTTACTTTTTAAAAAATAATTTTGATTTCTAGATAAACACTCACTAAATAAATACTCACTTAGGTCACTAAATTTCTAGATAGTGAGCTAAGAGAGGTTTCAGGCTATTTTTTTCTAAAGTCCTTTCCTATGTTTAACACATTGCATATATGAATAATCTATATTGCCAATAAAGGAAAAGCAAAAGTAGAAAGTACTATCACAATAATTTCTCTTTTTTAATGTTATTTTTAAAGTACTCAAGCCATTGTAAAGTGTTCTATAACATTATTAAAATCAGATATGTGCAATTTATAGATCTGGTGGAAATTATCTTGAAGATAGTTTTTATCTGAATTATAATAAGTGTAATAGTCCACATTACCTTGTATTTTAACATCAATGTACTTTATGTTACTTGGCTTTCACTAAGGATTCTTTATATTTAAAAGTATAATTTCTTGCATTACATATACATATATAATTATAGACACATCTACATATATAATTATTTGTAAAAATACCAATACATAATCTATAAGTTTCATAATGGTCAGACAGCCATGGAGAAGAGCTAGAAGTCACTGCATCGTTGCATTAACTATGCTCTGTAACTTGGTGCTTTGACCAAGTTTCTCTCAACCTGATGCTTTAATATTTATCCTGCATGCACTTGTCCTGGATACACCTTATTCTGGGCAACCTGATAATGTTTGAGTCACTTTGCATTGGCTTCCTATCTCCTTGGGAGGAGTCCTCTTCCTAGGGAAATGCTTTTCAAACACAAACCAACCAATCCAGAGTCTGTACACCAACCACCTCCCTTATTGGGCTCTCAAACTCTTGGCCACTTTACAGCTGTCCTAATTACTCCAGTGCCTGGCACCAGACAACCACAGACAACCTCCTGTGCTGCAGAGCCTACTGAAATTATTCAAATGAGCCAATTTTAAATTGTTTATCCTATCTCATCTGTTCTTTCCTGCAGAAACACAATAAATGGTATCAGATAGTGTTCAGCATTATAAGGGTATAAAGGAAGAGGCAGTTTTAAGCCAATTAGTATTCCTAAATTAGTAATACTAATTTAGACACATTGTGATCTTTCCAATTCAAAATAACCAAAAAGAATGTTTCTTCAAAGAACCTCATTTTGTATGAACAAAGATTTTCAAGAGAAGGGAGTGAAGAAATACCTTTTGCTGCTATTACAGTATTAATCAAGAATTTTTATGTAATTGAACATGGTCTGGTACTTTAGAATTCTGTCAAACGTTGCTCTCTATGGAGAACAGCAAGGCTTTGGAGCATAAAAGTACATACACATACATAATAAAATCTCTAGAATATCCTGTAATTGCTGTAAGTGGAGAGAACTATTACAAGACATCTGTGACATAATTTAGAGCTGAGTACAAGCCCTTATTTGGAATATCAGGTGTCCTGGTCACACCTTGGCAAATGCTATAGAATGTGTAGTACACTAGTTATGTTGGCACATGCAACATACATGTAAACAGCTCATAACAATGAATTTCTCACTTGGTAGAAACTCTCTGTAGTTCCACCTGTACTATTACAAACCTGCTACAGATATATACTTTAAATACCACACACAAAATAATATTTTCTATTTTTTGCTATATTCACATTCCCAAATTTGTGTAAGTGACCAAATCACAGTATAAGAAGCTTCAGTATATTGTCCAGGTCCTTTGATAGAACCGGAAATGTTTTGTATCATGTATTTCTTGAAAGAGCTTATTAGCTGGCTGAGGTTTACAAATCTGCCACACATTTACTATGGCTATAGTAAATAGGGTCTGATTTGTATTTTTAAGCAATATTATGTTAAGGTTCAATTTTTTAAATTGTTCTTTTAAAGATATGTACAAATTGTTTTAAATCTGTGGGCCCGTGAAAACACAGAATATACTCCTATACATCTGATACCTCCTTCAAAGGTTGGAAAGTATTGGATGTACAGAAATTGAGATTCTCAGACATTTTTGGTGGAAGTAGCAATGGATAAAGTCTCTATGAAGAATGATTGGAAAAATATCTATAAATCAAAGTACATATCTTCTTTGACCCAGGAATTCCATTTCTGAGAACTTATCCTACTTTTACATACACAAAATGAATTTCTTAACAGGTTCTTTACAGTAACAATGTTCATAATTGTACAAAATTGGAGGCCATCTTAATATTATCAGAAGAATGGTTAATGAAAATTTGGTGTATCCATACAATGGAAGACTATGCAACTATAAAAAAGAATAACAGATCATTTTCTGTTTTGCTATGGAATGATTGCCAAGATATCTTCAGTGAAAAAAGCAACAGTAGAACAGTATATGTAGCTTTGTTATAGTTTAAGGAAAAAGTCAGAAGAGAAACATATATCCATATATAGGAAGACCTCAAATATATAGCAGGTTCAGTTCTAGCCCACTGCAATAAAATGAGTAATGCAATAAAGCAAATTACAGGGATTTTTGATTTCCCAGTGCATATAAAAATTGTTTGCCCTATACTGCAGTCTCTTAAGTGTGCAATAGCATTATGTCTAAAAAAAACAGTATACATACCTTTATTTAAAAAATACTTCATTGCTGAAAAATGCTAACCATCATCTTAGACTTAAGTCATAACCTTTTTGCTAGTGGAGGGTCTTACTTTCAATTGGTTAAACAAAAACACATTATCTGTGAAGTGCAATAAAATGAAGCATACCTGCACAGACTTATCTTTATCTAGCCCCTCCCCTCTAAACCTTCCCAGGGTCTCTGTAAGAAATGGGTGACACTGGTTGCCTTTGTAGGAAGAACTGGGTGACTAGAGAAAAGAAATAAGAGTGAGATTTTTTACAGTCTATTTTCTAAACATTTTGAATTTTAAATATTATCAATATATTGTTATGCATTCAAAAATAACTAAATCCAAATTTTTATAAGTCCATTTTAACTCTACACATCAAGACAAAAAGGAATTACTTGTTAGCAGAATAACTCTTGTATATCGAGACCCAACACCTAGAAGGTTTATTTCCCTTAAAATAGAGACAAAAGCTGACATCTACTAAAAGGCTTCTCTTCTTCCTCATCTCATCAAGTTCTACACAAAAACATGTTTGCTGCCAGACCTTAGAGAATTGGAAAGAAGAGCAAAGTTGGAACATAACTGCCCACATGGAGAGAGGTGGATGAGTTCAGGTCTTCACCTCAACCAAATGTTAAGAAATCATGGCTCATCTCCACTTGAAGACTAATTATGACATCTTCCTAGCAGAAAATGAGACAAAGCCACCACAATACCACTTACCATTTCTTTACCTGCTTGGGAATTGTGAGGATTAAGTTAACTAACATTTTTAGAGAATTTGGAACCCCTTGGTAGCAAAGTGTTATATAGAGTTTTATAATCTTGTACTTTCTATAGCTTAAATAAAATGCTAAGGTTCTCATTATAAACAAGAAATTACTTGGGACACAAAACATTGGGCAGCCAAACTGGAAAGAGGTAAGTTTTTATTTTTATGGTTTGATCTGGGTTTTATCCATTCTATCCTTCAACAAAATGCTGTTAATTTCAGGGACCATTTTGTTTCTATGAATTATCCTTCTATACTGTAGAAGAATTGCATTCTTGATATGTTTCCAAACTAAGTACAGAGGGTCACTTTGAACTTGCAATTATATGTCTGTACTCTTTACCTCCCAAGTGGAAATGGGCAGGGGACTGTCCCAAACTGTTTTAATTTTTGCAATTCTTTTTACAAAATTCTTTAGGAAAAAAACTTAGACATTCATTTAACTCCTCATTAAATTACAAACACATTTATTCTTGAAAGCGTTCCTTCTGCATTTTATTATACTTCTCTGATTTTCCAACAGGGATGAAGAGTATTACTAGAAGGAAGAAAGGGCCTATAAACTTAAAATGAATACTAAATGAAACCAACAGTCCCTAAAGCATCTCTGTAAATTTTTGTTAAACAACATTAAAGATAAACATTTGTAGAGTCTTTGAAGAGTACTGGAAACATTCAGATCTGTAATCAGTATTTACTAAGATTTCCTTTAAGATAACCCGGGGTTGTGGTCATGCATATTTAGTAAGATGGTCTGAAAATAATTTCCAGGCCAATCTGATTTGTTCTTCCACCCTCCTTTTGAGCATAACCACAGTTCTTGAATCACTGAGATTTAAGTCACCTCTAGAGCCTCCCTGCTAACCCTGGATCAATCTGAACCTGAATCTGGTCATTGTTTGGCTTGGCTTGGCTTTTGCCTTACCAGCCTGTTGTACCCTTGACTAAACTTAAGCCTATGGGTTTCACTGACATTTTTCATCCATGGGATTAAAAAACGTACTGCCCATATTTTTAAAAACCATATTCTTTGTTCACAAGACATGCAAGGTACTATTTTTATGTGGAAGGAGTGTGTGAGCAGTGATTTCGTTGGAAAGTGTGAAAGGGTGTTGAGAAAATGTCCGTTGTCGACATCAAACATATCTGGTGATGATGGAGGTTGCGTGGGGTTAGTGCAAAGAGAGCTATAATTTATTAACCTTAGGTCATCCCAGTCAAGTTGGCTTGTTGTTCCCAAATGAGAACATGTATTTGAGTAAGAAAACCAGAATCTGAGAACAGACTGAGAGAACAAAAAAGTTTTTCAAGGGCTCCAGGTAGAGAATGAACACACCTACTTGTGGATGTTGGAGAAAGATTTGGATGAGTTAGCATCTGAGATTGGCCCTTTTGACAGGTTAGAAAAGGAAGGGGTAGGCATTCCCAAAGGTGTGTGAATAACAGCTTAACCCTCACCTTCTTCAAACCTTTGCTCAAATGCCATCTTCTCAGTGATGTCTTCCCTGACCACTCTATTTCAAATTATACCCTATGCCTACCAGCCTTTTCCCCTACAACTCTGATCCTGTGATATGATGTAATTTAACTTTTTTCCATTTATCTCCCCTTATAGAATATCTGTTTCATAAGGAGAGGGATTATTGTTGGTTATAGCACTATGCTATAACCCTCAGTTTTTAGAGCGCCATCTGGCAAATGGTAGTCACTTGTAAGTGTATTCCAACATTGGAATACATTTACACATTTGTATAAACAGGGCTTAAGTCAAACGTGTAGGACCTATTTGGGCAACAGTAGATAAGCAAGTTTGGCTAGATTGCTGAGTGAAGAAACTTGGACTAAACCTGCAGAGGTTCTACAAAGCTGTCTTCTTTTTGCTCTGGATGACCTCATGAACGTCTCTAAACTCCTTGCTCCAAAGTCCATTTTCTATTTACAGCACAGTGTGTAAGTCATGCAATGCCCAACTGTGGTCATCAATGAAGATCTGTTGAGGGGATGAGTATGTTTTGTAACTTCCCAAGCTATACGACTTTTGAAGAATTTAAACTCCTGTGATATTCAGTGGACTCACAGGGCTTTAGTGTGCCCAGGAGTCCCAGGGATGGGGTGAGTTTTAGAGCTACTAGTTCTGTCAGGGAACCACTAGGTACAGCAAGACATAGACCCAGAATGTCCACTGGCTCAAATTCAAAAATTTTCCCTTATTCCTGAGACAGTTGTTCCCTGCTGGTGGGCAGCCTTCCATCATGTGGTGACTTAGGGACCAGGCTCCCTTCATCCTGTGGCTCCACTCTCCACTAAGACCTGGTCACATCATTGCACAGCCCGTGGGTAGGGCCAGAGTGTGAGCAGGGTGACAGGGCCTTGATCTGCTGCATTCTCCATTTTCATTTGCACTCCACTGGCTGGAACTCACCCACATGTTTGCTCCTACTGGTAGGGAAGCTAAGAAATGTAGGCCCCAAAGAATTTTTGGTGACTAGTCAGTATGTTCTTTTAGTCACTAGATACCTGCTTTGAGGGGATCGCCCAAAGCCTTCTTCAGTTAGTACAGTCTTCTTCAATAGGTTCAGATGTGGCTCGTGGCACTTTGAAATGTACAAGTTAAGAGGTGGGTCACCTTCCCTCTGCACCTCCTCTTGCGCCAGGTGCAATGGTGAGCAGAGACAGGACATTCATGGTAACATTCCCTTTGAACAGGGGAGAGTGGAGAGTGTGTGGAATCAGTGGCCCATGTAATGATGGCATCTACCTGGGGGGCATAGTGAATTGGTGCAGCCACCATGGAAAATAGTATGGAAGTTCCTCAAATAATCAAAAATACAACTGCCATATGACCCAGCAATTCTACTTTTGGGTATTTATCCCAAGAAATTCAAATCACTAATTCAAAAAGACATATGCACACCTATGTTTACTGCAGCATTATTCGCAATAACCAAATTATGAAAGCAATGTAAGTGTCCATTGATAGACCAGGAAAAGGTGGTACCTATAGTCAATGACATATTACTCAGCCATAAAAAGAATGAAATCTTACCATTTGTGACAATAAATGGATAGACCTGGAGGGTACTATGTTAAGTAAAATAAGTCAGACAGAGAGAGACAAATCCCACATCATTTCTATATATGTGGAATCTAAAAACAAAAATAAACTTCTAGATACAGAGGACAAATTGATGGCTTCCAGATGGGAGATAGCTTGGGAGGATGGGTGAAAAGGGGATTAAGATGTATAAACTGTCATTTACAAAGTCACAGGGATGTAATATATACAGTCAATAACATTGTAATACCTATGCATGGTGTCAGATGAGTACTAGACTTATTGGGGTGATCACTTCATAAGTTATATCAATGTTTAAGCACTACGCTGTACACCTGAAATGAAAATAACATGGCATGTCAGCTGTAATTAAAATACTAAAAAATAATACATTAAGAAAAGACTGTGCTCTGGAGCAGTGAAGGAAGGTCTTTGATTGGACTCAGGCTCTGCTCTCTGGGAGGAACTACTTGTCCTCTCCCAGTTCTCCCTAGTCCTCTCTGGGGGGTTTTCCTTTGCTCCTTCTTCTTCATGGCCACATTCAAAGTGGGTATTGATGGGTGTGTGCTCCTTGGAGGTAGGTAGTTTTTGCAGCCTGCTTCTGGGCTGTTCAAATTTGTGGTCTTTTTCAAATTTGAGGTTGGCTCTGTGATATTTTGGGCCACCTGTCAGAAAGTAGATAGGCTTTTGGTCTATTTTCTTCCATTAAGTTTCATTTGACAGCAACCACATCCAAAGTTGTCTTAGGTGTAATTCTCAAATCTGTTTTGTGATCATTTTTTTGGTCTCCTGGACCTCAGGCACTGCCACCGCTCTTCAAATTAGTGGAATCCACTATGAGGGCACTCGAAACAGCCGGTCTGAGTGGAAAGGTGGAAAAGTAATTTCCTTAATCGCAGTCGCTTTGCAAACCTAGGAAATCTTAATGTACCTTTTTGTTTGTTTGTTTGTTTAAAAACTTTTTGAGTCTTGTTTAGAAGCACTCTGGTTTCCTCGCCAATTTTTATATACCCAATCCTTTTTCATTTCTGCTTGTAGATTCATCGATCCCCACCTACATTCAGCTCTTTCTTATAGTAACTTTCTGTAAGCAGTGAGAAGAAGCAATGCACGCAACTACTTTCCTTAGAACTATTGATCAGGAGACACATTCTTTGGCTTCTATGTTCAGCTGATTCCTCCTTTTACCAAATGTTACCAAATGTTTCATTCCTACATAACACTGGTCTTTCTTTCTAGACTGTGATATCTATGCTCCTTCCATCTACTGCCCAACTGCTAAGCTAATCCACATATTTTTGATTTGTTAAGGAAGCACTCTTATGTACCATGTGATTATGCTGAAAGGTAGAAGAATATGCGGCCCCAAAATATGACTGTAGGAGCTCAGGACATGTCACCACAAAGTGTGCTGCTTTGGTATATCGGTGATTTTGAGCTGTACTGCTTGAAAAGCAGCAAATGTAGGGAGAGGCTTTCTCTGAACCGCCCTTATCTGCCTAAAGACAGACCCTCTAGAAGGAACGTGACTGTTATAAAGCCCCTTTCTGGAAGTTTCACCAGCCAGGGAAGACTGACTCTCATCACAGAAGGGGAGACTAGACATTGACTCCAGGTCCAGAGGCACTTTGTCACTAACTGTCATGCTTCCATTCTAAGAACCTTTCTTCTTTCCTAAAAATTATTTAGTTTCCCATAAGAGGTATACATCCTGCCTTTTTTCTCTAATAAGATGCTATTTAAGTCTGAATACTAAACCATCTTGGGGAATTATTTATTTTTCACTGGCTATCTCCCATGAGGTACACATGTTAATAGATTTCAGTTTTTTTCTTATTAATATATCTTTTATTACAGGGGTCTCAGCTAAGAACTAAGAAGGGTAGAAGGAAAATTATTTTTCCTCCTCACTAATGATCAAATACAATACGATGACCCAAATACAAGAGAAGTTTATTCCTTGGTCCCATAACAAAGGTGGGAATTTCTTGAGGATGGGCAGCTTTCCTCTCCATGGTAACTCAGGGATCCAGACATTTTCCATGTCATGGCTTCTCCATCCTTTTGGGCCCACTGTCATCCAGGCAACAGAAGAGGAAAGAAAACACAAGGGCAGACTTTTTTTTTTAAGTCTTGGCCAAGAAATGGCCCCTGTCACCTCTGTGTACATGGCACTGATTGTGCTCAGTTGCATGGCCACAACAAACTAGCTGAAAGAGAGGTCGGAAACAGAGCGCACAGGGTAGAGAGAAGACAGAATTTCGTTGAGTAACTGTCGACCATACAGAGGAATCTCTGAGAGCCCAGAGTCCTTATGTCCTAACAGATACACACTTGTACATGTGTGACTTTACATTATTTATTCATTACAAGCTCACATTTTACTGTGATCTTTAATTTTCCCTTCAGTGTGACTTATAGTAAGAAAATCTGTAGGCATTACTTTGTACTTATTAAGATAACGTTAATTTCTGTGTTTTTGAAACTTCTATGGTTATTTATTTTTAAATTGTTATTTATTTATTTATTTCTTAGGGAGAGGGGAAGGAGTCTTTTATGCACCCCAAGAGGGGACCAAACCCACAACCTAAGTGTGTTCCCTGACTGGAAATCGAACCAGTGATCTTTTGCTTTGCGAGATGATGCCCAACCAACTGAGCTACACTGATCAGGGCTGAAGTTACTAGGAATTTTGATGACAACCTTTTAAAATAGCTGCTTCCTCCTTATCCATTGAAGCCATCTTCTGGCTTCATGGGCATTCTCTAGAGACCATTATTCATAGGCTTGATGAAGAAAAAGCTAGATATCATTGGTCAGATAATTAAATTTTATGGCTTATGTTTCTTGTATTTTTCATCAGAGATTAAATTCACTTACGGTCAGGGGGGGAGGGAGAAAAAAATTCACTTACGGTTGTATGATATAGACCTTATTTGTACAAATTGTCAAGGGATAAATTACTCTAGGCAATAACCTAAATCCTGCGAGTCAGCATTTCATATGCTGTATATCATCAATCTTGATCAACCTTGATCAATAATTGATCCTTAACCAATAAGGGTTCTCACGCTCCTGAAAGAAATTGGGTGACCCTAGGAGATTTTGTTATTCTAAAATCAATGTTGTGTTTTCTGTATAATCTGTTACCCATTTACCCTAATATTTTTTCAGATACAGTCATACCTTGGTACTCATTGGCTTCAGAACTCATCAAACTCTGTACTCATTGAATTTTGATGAGAAAAAGATGTCTCAGCACTCGGTGCACTTGCTTGGGACTTGTCGCACTTCTTAGAACTTGTATGAACCACCTGCCACCCCACAAGAGAAAACGCTTCATTATTTGCTACTCATGAGTTTTGGCGCTTGTCATGAGTTCTGGAACAAATTAATGAGTACCAAGGTACCACCTGTACATGATAAACGAGAAAACCCGTGATACAGAGAGTAATCTTAGAATTGTGAAAATAGAAAAGTCACTATTTTTCTCCCAGTCTTTCAGCATCTCCTCCATTATTCACATATTCATATTAGAAAGATATTTTTCTAAAACAGGCTTAGATTATTTTAAACTCATTATTAAAAAATAAAAAAGCAAAGCAGGTTGCTGGAGGTGGCAGGAGAGATGACTGCCTGCCCAGGGCCATGCCACTTTTGGACAAAATTATGAAGTGAGCCCTGTTTGCCTGTGGCATACACTCGGCTTCCTCCATCCAGACTTCCCACCCTAGCTCATCTACTTTTCCTGTGTCCTTTCTTACTCTCAGCTGAATAATACAGGCACACCTCATTTTATTGGGCTTTGCCTTATTGTGATTCACAGATGTTGCATTTTTTACCAACTGAAGGCAAGACTCTCCGCTAAAAAAATATTGTGACTTGCTTTATTGTGGTGGTCTGGGACTGAACCCACAGTATCTCTGAGGTATGTCTCAGCAAAAGTCTTTTTAAACATGATAAAAATTTCAGGTAAAACTTCTTCCTTAGGTTTTTCAAAAATCAAGAGTAGATTTGTCATCTGATCAAATAACCCCTTTATAGCTATCTACCCCCCAAATTTGAAAACATTTATTTGTAAAGATATATGCACCCCTATGCTCATTGCAGCATTATTTATGATGGCTAAGACAGGCAAACAACTGAACTGCCTTTCTATAGGTGATTGAACCAGCTCTAGCCTGCTGGCACGCCAGTGAGTTTCTCCACCACTCAGTGGATCACTGAATCTAAAGGAGGCCTGAATCTCATCCAGGGGGATTGGGTGAGGGAGGAAAAGAAGATCTACCAAGTTCTTAGTCCCCTCCTTCTCTTCTCTTCCTCATCTTCAGAGGTAGTAACTCTTCTCTGAATTCGTGTTTTGTCGCTCATGCCTTTTAATAGTTAGACACCATTTACTATTTCCTACTACTTTATATTAAAAATTTCCTGTTCAAATTATTGGTGTGGTTTTTGTCTTCTGACTGGGCCTTGAACTAACTTTAGTGCTCACTGAAATTTGTTGACTAACTGAATGGGCTTCTTACCCTAAGCTGGGCTCTGGATATGGTGGCTGAAGATTTTGGTGAGGGAGGGATGGGTCTACTAAATGAGAGGAGAGGAACGTATCCTGCCCTTCCAATGTTTATCCTCCATCCACTAACTTCTTGTCCAAGAGTCCCAGACTGCTTTCTCAGTGTATCATCCATTACGCAAGCATCAAAAGGCTCGTCCTGGTCCCTTAACACAGAGGCATCTCCTTCCTGTGCTGCCAACATCATCTCTCTGCAGGAGTGGGCAGTCAAGACTTGTGATGCCACCTCTCAAAGATCACCAATCTTTACATTGGGTAAATGTCTTTGCGTGGCCAAATAATGTTCCAGAATCTGTACTTTCTCCTTTCTTGTCTCTTAAGAATATCATGCTGATTCCTAGCCCAAATCAGCACATTTTAAAAACGTGACTGAAATTGTGAGAGAAGAGAACAATGTTCATGGTCAGATAGCCTCAGAGCAAATGCAAATATCAGGAAGAGATCTAAGAAATATATTTGTGGGACCATGGGAATTTTAATCACTCCACATTTATACAGCTAGAAAAACAAAATGGTAGAAAACAGAAAACTTCTTTAATCAGGCAAAGTCTTTGTGGTTTTGGCTGATGAATATGCAAAAGCTGCTCTGAATAATTTTTAGGGCACAGAGAATTGCCACATTGGCATCCATAATAGCTGTTTTTAGGTTATAAGAAAGAAAGAGATTTGTTAATCAGGTAATATGTCAGAGGCTTAAAGAAATACAGACATTTTTGATTATACAGAACAACAAATTGACTCCTAGGCAAAACACCTGAGCTCTGATTTTCAAATTAAAATATTCTGGTAATTAGCATTATTGTATTCATTGAGTTAGTCAGCACCGGGAGGCACAATCTGAAAGTTAGGTGAAGTTCTCACTGAAAATTGCAGATCTTAGAGAGAGTTTCCTCAAGAAAAGTATCTATCATCAAGCTCTTACAGAAATTCTACTTCTTCCACAAACTTCCTTAGTCATTATGGAGAGAGAGAATTTTCTCCACCTCACACCCTTAGTATTCCCTCCACTCTTATTTTTCCAGTAATTTGTATTCCTAACGTTGATTTTGCTTTTTTGATCTTGTTGAAAATTTATTCAGTCAGATACATGTTTTTGATCAGAATCCAAATGAGAGTTGCTCGTATTATAATCATAGGCAAGTAGATAGATAAATGAATTACATTTGCTCACTTATTCAAGGTTTGTTGAGTGCCGACTACAGCCAGGCATCAAGGAAAGATAAGTCAGACGTAGATTCTACCCAGTGAAGAGTGGTAAGCAACCTTCATTCTCATGGGGTTCTCAGTCTAGTAAGAGAGACACAACATGTGAACACATAGCTATAGTTTTGATAGATGTGTTCAAAGCTTCAGGTTAGCACAAACATGGGAAGATCAGTTCTGGATTTCCTTACTTCACAGATTAGGAAATTAAGGCATCAAGAAATTAGGTTATTGGCACACACTCCTACATTTCAGATGTGGAAGACTCTAGATATGAACATAGGAAGTACATCTCCAGGGGCCTTGCTTTTCCTAATCACTTTGCTAATTGCTTTCTACATTTGACCTTACAAGACCTCACATAGTTAAATATTTAATAAGTACATTTGGATGGTGATAATCCCTTTTGGTCATTAATACTCATTTATATTCTTGTGCCCTGATATCAGCCATTAAGACAGATCCACTTTCATTTCAGAAAGAGCACCTCAGCTATGGTATGGAGAACAAATAGGAGTGAGTGGTGAGGTGACAGAAAGCAATTTGGGAGACTGGTTTAATTCAGGCTCAAGACAGTAAGGGTCAGAACTAAGTGGTGGTGAGAACACAGAGGAGAAGTTAGGGAGCTGCTGTCTTCCACGCGGGATTTGGTAACAGGTTGGAATGAATGTGTGTGGTGGGGGTTGGAGTGGGGTGGAGAATAGGAGGCATGGAGAATTACAAAAATGACCACAAATTCTTCTTGAGTCTGTGTTCATGCCTTGTCATCATCCCCTCACGAACTGGAGTCTGGAGGACTTCTGGCCAAGATGGAAGCATAGGTGGAAACACCATACCTCCTCGCACAACCAAACTTAAGGACAACAAAAATTTAGAAACAAAAACACAACCAGAACAGACAGAAAATTAAACTGTACTGAAGTCCGACAACAACAAACCATTCATCCAGACTGGTAAGAGGGGTGGAGTCAGCAGCTGGGGGAGAAGGGTCCCTGCAGGAAAAGGTGGTGGTTGGTGACCTGGGCACAAGGAGGAAACCAGCAAACTCGGTGAGGCACACAAGGTGGTTGACTGACTGTGGATACACATTCATGGGCAGATAAACCAGGCAAAAAACAGGCAATGAGACAAACCATGCAACCCAGCGACTGGGAAATAAAGCCTAAAAGCACCAAATAAAAAAACTTGTAGGGGTTAAGGTGCCGGAGAGACTTCAAGCCTCACAGGAGAGTTCATTGGAGAGACCCACAGGGTCCTAGAATGTACACAAGCCCACCCACCCGGAACCAGCACCAGAAGGGCCCAATTTGCTTTTGGGAAGCAGCAGAGGGGACCAAAATCCGAGAGTACGAAACAAATGCCATTGCTCCCTCTCTGACCCTGCCCCCGCCCCCACATACAGCATCACAGCCCAGCAACTGGGTTGCCGGGCCCTGGTGAACACCTAAGCAAAAATGGGCAGCAAGACAGGCTGGGCAACCCAGGGCCCCAGCCACGGGAAATAAAGCCTAAAAGCACCGATTGAAAAGGTGCCAGCTTGTGGGAAGCGGCAGAGGGGACTGAAATCCAAGAGAATGCGGAACAAGCGCCATTGCTCCCTCTCTGCCCCTGCCAAGAAGCATCACAGCCCAACAACTGGGTCACCCAATCCTGAACACCTAAGGCTCTGTCCCTCATACATAACAGGTGTGAACAGACCAAAACATTATGACTCAAGAAGAGGAACAACTCAATGCCCCAGAGCCAATACTTCTAAGAGACCAAGAGATAAGCAACCTATCAGATGCACAGTTCAAAATACTGGTGATCAGGATGCTCACAGTTGATTTTAGGATGCTCACTGGTTGATTTTAGTCACAAATTAGATGAAAAAAATGAAGGCTAAACTAAGTGAAACAAATGAAAATGCACAGGAAACCAATAGTGATGGAAAGGAAACTGGGACTCAAATCAAGGGAGTGGACCAGAAGGAAGAAAAAAACGACCAAACAGAAAAGAATAAAGAAACAAGAATTCAAAAGAAATGAGGAGAGGCTTAGGAACCTCCAAGACATCTTTAAACACTCCAATATCTGAATTATAGGGATACCAGAAGGGGAAAAGAAATAGCCATGAGTGGAAAACTTATTTGAACAAATAATAAAGGAGAACTCCCCCAGTCTGGCAAAGGAAATAGACTTCCAGGAAGTCCAGGAAGCTCAGAGAGTCCCAAAGAAGTTGGACCCAAGAAGGAACGCACCAAGGCACATCACAATTACATTAGCTAAGATTAAAATGAAGGAGAGAATCCTAGAAGCAGCAAGACATAAGGGGACAGTCACCTACAAAGGAGTTCCCATCAGACTGTCAGTGGATTTCTCAAAAGAGACCTTCCAGGCAAGAAGGGGCTGGACAGAAATATTCCAAGTCATGAAATCCAAAGACCTACAGCCAAGATTGCTTTATCCAGCAAAGCCTTCATTTAGAATGGAAGGACAGATCAAGTGCTTCTCAGATAAGGTCGAGTTCAAGGAGTTCATCATCACCAAGCCCTTATTGTATGAAATGTTAAAGGGACTTATCTAAGAAAAAGAAGATGAAAAATATGAACAGTGAAAGGACAGCATACTCACAGTTATTAACAACCACACCTGAAACAAAAGCAAATTAAGAGGACAGCTAGATTGGGAGAGAAACCATAGAAATGGAGATCACATGGAGGGTTAGCAACAGGGGAGTGGGAGGAGGAGAAGGGAGGAGAAGGTACAGAGAATAAGTAGCATAGACGGTAGGTAGAAAATAGATAAGGGGAGGGCAAGAATAGTATGGGAAATATAGAATCTAAAGAACCTGTGACACGTGGACATAAACTAAAGAGGGGGAATAGTAGGAGAGGGGGTGTACAGGGTGGAGGGGAATGAAGGGGTGAAATAGGACAACTGTAATAGCATAATCAATAAAATATATTTTAAAAATAAAAAATAAAAAACCTTAAAAAAAGAAGCAGCAAGAGATAAGGGGACAGTGACCTATGAAGGAGTTCTTGTCAGACTGTCAGCTGATTTTTCAAAAGGGACCTTACAGGCAAGAAGGGGCTAGAAAGAAGTATTCCAAGTCATGAAAGGCAAGGACCTACATCCAAGATTGCTCTATCCAGCAAAGCTTTCATTTAGAATGGAAGGGCAGATAAAGTGCTTCTCAGATAAGGTCAAGTTCAAAGAGTTCATCATCACCAAGCCCTTACTATATAAAATGTTAAAGGGATTTAGTAAGAAAAAGAAGATAAAAAACATGCGTAGTAAAATGACAGCAAACTCACAATTCTTAACCACAATATAAAACAAAAACAAAAGCAAACTAAGCAAACAACTGGAACAGGAGCAGAACGACAGAAATGGAGATCACATGGAGGGTTAGCAACAAGGGATTAGGAGGAGGAGGGTGGAGAAGGTATAGAGAATAAATAGCATAGACGGTGGGGAGAAAATAGGGGAAGGGCAAGAGTAGTGTGGGAAATATAGAATCTAAAGAACTTATGACACATGGACATGAACTAAAGGGAGGGAATAAGGGGAGAGGGGGTGTGCAGGGGGGAGGGGAATGAAGGGGGGAAATGGGACCACTGTAATGGCATAATCAATAAAATATATTTTTTAAAAAAGAATGGAGTCTGTTTTTTCACTCCTTGAATCTGGCTGGCCTTGTGTCAGGACCGTGTGCTGCGTGATATAGCCTTTCCCATAAACCAACCTTTGGTCCCCATTCAGAGTGTCTGATCCGGCTTTAAGAACCGAAAGTGCCACACTGCTTGTATGACCACCAGTACCACAGGTGACACCGGCACCAGGAAATAACAGGAAGACAACATAGGTGACTATACTATTCACTCGGCTTTTACCAATGCAGGCTCACTCTAAATCCATACTAACCTAATTACAATACTAATCACTCAGAAACAATCAGTAGCAACATCACACAAGAGAACTGAGGGATAACAAACGCGAGTCCCAGAGTCTCCGTATCTGGGTCTGGGACACAGCACGGTAGGCAGGGGAGCCGGCAGCGCCTTACAAAACAGAATCTCCGGAACTCAGTTGGCAGTGGGGCAAGTGAAGTTCTTGGTCCAGCAGGGCAGAGCCCCCAGCAGCACGTCAGTCAGGAGATCAGCACAGCGTGGAGCAGCACTTTGGCGTGTGGATATTTGCTGTCTCTGCAGTGGTCTGAAACCTGCCTCGGCTGTACCCTTGAGGGTTGTGTACTCTATCCCTGTGGGTCTCTTGGGAAGTATCTTGGCACACTTGATGCCAAATGGGGACTTTCCCCGGGAGCCTATCTGTGGGTGGTCCTGCTCTGAGACACAACTGATCTGATTACATGTGCAAACATCTCAGCTGTGTCTCCTTGCCAGGCATGTGTAGTGTGATTTAGATGGTTTCCCTCTTGAACCAAAGTGTCATGGCTGACTGGCAGCCATCTTGGTTCACATGAGTGACCCCACTTTGTTTTACATACTTTATTCTATCTTGACTGGACCAGTGCCATGTTATTGGTCCCGCTGTCCACACCCTGGGACCTCTTTTGGCTGGTGGAA
Organism: Sturnira hondurensis; assembly: GCF_014824575.4. NCBI lineage: Eukaryota > Metazoa > Chordata > Mammalia > Chiroptera > Phyllostomidae > Sturnira > Sturnira hondurensis. The sequence goes on from NW_028082759.1 coordinate 34,362,275, forward strand.
TGTAACAGATGTGATGTCATTTGCGTTCCATACCTGGGTTCGAGGAGCTTTGTGAGTTTGCTCTCTCTTACTCTTAGATCCCTGTGACCCCTGAGTAAATAAGCCATCCTAGCCAGCTAGATGACAAGAGACATATTCTCCAGTTGTCCTGTCATCCCAGCTTTCCGCCTGTCAACCACTAGACATGTGAACAAGGTAATGACAGGTGACGGCAGCTGCATGAATGAACCCACCTGAGATCAGCTTCTGTGAGGGACTCTGATGGACTTGGCCTTTTGAACTGTCCAGTTACACGTACTGCTGTAGGAATGTCAGTTACTACCAGCCAGGAAGAGCAAATACTGCTTCGAAAGTTCAAAAACTAGTCCCAGAGCAGGCTGTTCCAACAGCAGAACAAAAGTCTCACAAACAGCAAGGAAACTTGCAATACGATGGCGTTAACCCAAAGTCCGTATTGTCAGCCTACTTGAGTAAATTAAATAAAGGATCACTGGGGCAATTATAATAATACTAATAATAATACTGTAGGGGATTTTTAACTTTTGAAAAAAAGGTTTCTAATGTACTTCTTTTTATCCTCACATATTGTCTTGTTTCTCTCAATATGTTTTTTGTTACTGAGTTAACTAACTACCAATAGCCATGCAGAGGGGGGGAAGATTGCATGCTATGTCTGAAATGTATATTTCTGAAGTTTAATTCATAACAGCATTTAGATGTTTGCCTTGATTACAAGCAGCTTTTTCTCTCTTTCAAAATGCCAGAGGAATCAAATGTAATGTTGCTTCATTGCTTCACGAAGCCTTTAACAAAAAAGATATTGGCAGATCAGAGTTTTGGCCTCTTCTTCACTTGTCTCTCTCAACATCATTCATACGACTTCTGTGTATCTGCAGGTAGCTCTGAGTCACTGATTTTTTAAGGCCATAGTATTTGACTTTTATTGCTAAATTACCAGAAATTTAGCAGCTCAGTTTTATTATTTCACCATTTCTGTAGGTTGGAAGTGGCTTGATTTTCTGCTCAGAGTGTCGTGGGGCTAAAAATCAAGGTGTCAGCTCAGGCTAAGGTCTTATCTGGTACTTAGGAACCTCTTACATTCTTCTCTGTTATTGGTAAAATTTATTTCCTTGCAGTTGTAGGACTAAGGACCCTGTTTTCCTTCTAGTCAACTGGGGGCAGCTCTCAGCAACTAGAGGCTTCCTAGAATTTTGTGCTACATGGCAATTCTCTGCATAGACGTTTGGCTTCCTCCAGGTCAGCAGGAGTGCATCTAATTTCCTCTTTTGCAACCAGCTGGAGAAAACTCTCTGTTTTGAAAGGACTCACATGAGTAAGTCAGGCCCACCCAGGTCAATTTTCTTTTTCAAAGTCGATTGATTTGGGGGGTCCCTATTTACATGTGTAAACTATTTTTTTATGGCAGAAACCAGATTGGTGTTTGATGAAATACCTGAGAAAAGGTGTATGTATACCAAGGCCAAGAATCTTGGAGGCCCCCTTAGAATTCTGACTGCCACAGCCCTGATTAAGATATCCTATAATAGTACAATCAGTTGCTAATGAAAATGGGGACAAGGACTCACACAGCATGAATTCTATCACCCGTCTTCTTTCTCACAAGTTTCCCAGTCAGTTAAATCATCCATTTGGATGTTGGAGCTTGCCTGCTCCTTGGGATTACGGGGGTCTGAAGCGCACCATGGAGGATCAGAGAAGAAGTCGGCCAAGCACAGCACAATGCTGAGGAGGGAGGCTGTACCTGGGGAAGGCAGCAGCGAATTCCACATCCAAGCAAAGGAGAAGTGCTGAAACCTTCCTCGCATGACTTGAACTTTTACTCAATGATACCTGACAAGCCAGCTAATATTTTGAGGCTATGTTTTAGTTTGAAACAGTGACAAAATTTAGAATAGAGGGCAGTTTTTTTTTTCAAATCATGGATGAGTCTCCCATATACAGAGACTCTGGGATAACTTTTGGATGAGAAAAGTGGAAACAGACACATCATTCCTTTTTCTTTCAACAAGGATGTGTAAATTCTATGATGGGAGCTTGTTCTGTGATCTTACATGAAGCCATTTCTACTTCTTCAGAGCACAAACAAAGACTTTGTGAAGAAATGTGGGCAGAACATAGTGTTCAGACTCTAATTTTAGTCACCTGCAAGTTGTCCCCCTTTCACTGTAACTTTATTTAAATCATGGCTATGCTTTTAATCAAAAATTTAATTGATTATTGCAGTCTCAGTCCAGTTCTCTGGGGGTATGGTTTTCTGTTTAACTTTCTTGTTTTAATTCTTCAGCAAAACCACAAAATTTAATTAGGAAAGTAAGCAGCTTTGTAACAATTCCACATCTAATTAGCTATGCGTCGACTGTAACTTTTCAGATTCTGTTCAACATTACACATATATTTTGCATTTGGTCTTATTTCAGATGAGATACTGAATTTACAGCCTATGCATGTAGTCTAATCACTTTTTACTTTTCCAGAGCCCCTTAGAGATAGCCAGTGAGATCAGAAAACTTAAAGCATTCATATATGCTATTAAAATAAGAGCCATCAAAGGCCAAGATGGAGGGTTGTCACTTTACTGTGTGTATTAATTTGCTATTGCTGCAGAGCAAATTAACCACATCAGTTTAAAACAACACCCATTTGTCATCTCACAGCTCGATAGGTGAGAGGTTCAGGCACAGCTAGCTGGATATTCTCCTTGGGGTCTCACTGTACCAGAATCAAGGCATCTGCTGAGCTGTGATTTCATCTGGACCTCAGGGTCATCTTCCCAGCTCATATCGTGATGGCAGAATGTAGTTCTCTGTGATTGTAGGATGGTCACCTCCATTTCCTTCTGCCTATCAGCTGGAGTTGCCTCTCACCTTCTAGAGGCCACGCGCATTCCTGATTATGTGGCTCTCAAGGACAGTGTACAATGTACTAGTTGAGTTCTTCTTTGAGGCCGGTAAGAGCACTTTTCTGAGAAGAAGTGGAGGAACTCTCTGCTTTAAAAGGGTGCCCTGATCAGGTCAGGCTCATCCCAGGTAATCTCCCTTCTGCCACATAACACAGGAATGACTATCCCACCCTATTCACAGCTCCCACCCACATGGAGAGGAGGGATTATACAGGGCATGCACATGAGGGGGAAGAAATCTTGGGACCATCTTAGAACTCTGTCTGCTGTGGAGGTGACTTCCTTGTGAGTCCCCCCCCCCGGGTGCCACGGATGGAAATGAATATGGCCGAGATATGATGTGATCTGCTTAGGGAGGAGGGGTGGCCATTTTCCCTGCTGGGAAAAGGCTGTGGGCTGGTGGCCAGTTCCTCAGGGGAAAAAGGCCAGCAGCAGCCAGTTTCTCCGAGGAGAAAAAGGCCTTGAGCCCCCACCTCCAGGGCTTTTATTGGGTTCTAATACACAGGAATACAGGACGCAAAGGATCAAATAGTAGATAACATTTCAAAGAAATCTGAGAGCTTACTTTGAGTCAGAGTCTGTCAGGAACAGAGTTTTAGGGTTTCTTTCTTGAACCCTTAACATATGAATGAAAGCACTCTTAGCAGAGCAGATTTCACAGGTTTATCAGGAAGTCTTTGTGATGCCAGATTTTTTTCCCAGGACACGCTCTAGCAAGGCAAGGAGCTGCCCCTCTCCCCATCAGGTATTCAGGCTTAAGGGGAGTAGAGCCAGGAAGCATTTCTCCCAGAGAACATGGGGACTCGGGCTATGTCAAAGCCAGGGGGCGAGAATCCATTGCTCCCTCTTTGTTGCAGCCCCCTGAGTCCTTCCATGAAGGCCTCCCAAGTGGTCAAGTCTGGCTTAGGTTGCCCCCCCGCTGTGAGGGGTCTTACCCGTCATTGACTTCCAACCAAGCTTTGGGGGCAGGGAGAGGAAACTGAGGCAGCGTTTGCTACCAGAGACAAGCTTTGTCTCCTGCAGCTGGCACTCCAAAGGTCGTCCCTCTCCCTTAGCCACAAAGGGTCGAGATACAATTCCTAAAACCAGCAGAGCAGTCTGAACGCTGTATATTAGGGGGAAAAAAGACAACTGTAGGCTTCCTGATGAACCCTCCTCCCTTCTCCTGGGAGGCAGTGCATGGGTGTGCAAAGGAGCTGTTAATAATGGCTCCGATTCTGTCCCATCAACTCCACAGGGTGTAAAATCACAGGCACTCATATTCTTCTTCTCCACAGGCTGCTTTGTCTGGCTGCCCAAATTTGTCACTTTTAGTGGTGCAGGTGAATCACTCGATGACAGCATTTACATTTAAAACAGCATCAAGTTAACATGATGCTTTAAATCAAAATTTATTTAAGTGCAATGTCTCAAACTTCAGCCCAATAAAACCATTTCTTTAGTGAAAGTAAATGAAGAGATGTGCAGAGAAGAGTTAACATAGCGGGCACAAAACCTCTTTTTCTTCCTTTTTTTGTTGTTTGAGTACCGTTGTTGCCATTTTCCCACCACCCCTTTCCCCTGCCCCACCCACCCTCCATTTTTTCCCCCTTTGGCTTTGTCCATGGGTCCTTTATATACATTCCTTGATGACCCTCCCCTTCTTTTCCCCATCATTTTCCTCCCTCCTCCCCTGTGTTTAATTAATCAGTTCCTTCTTTATTTGAATGTCTCCGGTTACATTTTGCTTACTTGTTTGTTTTGTAGATAAAGATCTACTTGTAGGTGAGATCATATGGTATTTGTCTTAAACCTTTATCCTTAGAAAGACCTGCTTGCAAGATGGGCCCTTAGCTGGCCTCTGGGCCCTTAACTCTCCTTAGTGGAGAGTTCTTACCACTCTAACTGAGAAGAGTGGCTAACTGTGTCTGAACTGTGTGTTGAATCAGCATAGTGCATGTTGAACACCTGCTTTCTTTCTGAGAGCCTAGAATTTTAGTACATGCTAGGCAGAGGGGTCTATAGGACTAGGCCTCGGTAAGAACCCTGGGCCCTAAGTCTCTAACGAGCTTCCCTGGCTTACAATATTCCACATGGGCCGTTCCAACTCATTGCCGGGGCAGTCAGGAACATCCCGCACGATTTCACTGGGAGACGCTCCTTGGAAGCTTGAGCCTGGTTTGTTCTGGACTTTAGCCTGTGTGCTTGTTCTCTTTGTTGATTCGGCTTTGTAATTGTGAAGTCATAGCTGGATTATAGACAGAGTTGTGATAGTTCTCCTGCAAATCACTGAATGTGGGGGTGGAGTTGGTGACTCAGAAATAAAGTACATGAATGCATGATAATATTCACACTAAGTCTGGCCTCCACTCCCCAGCACACTTGGACTTCACCCTCTCCACCATGTGGATCGTCAGAGTCCACAGACTAGAGGCAAGGGGTGGCCTCACCTGGGTTCTAGCGTGCTTGGCCCTGTCTCGACGTGTGCTCTAATTCCACACTGTGAGTCGGGGCAAGTTACTTAACCTCTTAACCTCCCAGGTTCTTCATCTGTAAAAATAGCAGTAACAACAGTGCCCATGTCCTAGAAGTGTTAAAATGAGGCAATTACGGGAAGCACGTGGCACTGGGACAGCACATAGTGACTACGAGGGTCTGGTTGTAGCTCTGGATGTAATTCTCTGTGGGGTGGAATCCTCAGAGCATTGTCAACATTCTAGTATCAGCTCCCTTTCTCCCTTCACTCTGCTCCCCTCTTTCTCACCAGCTCCTTTTCCTCCCCTCTCGCAGGGTCATCTAAGCCCCTCCACATCCTAACCATTTCCTACCTTCTCCGCTCCCTCATAATTACCTTTCTTTCAGGACTAAATGAACACAATATGCAGGAGTGTTTTAAGTGTGTACAAAAAAGGGGCCCAGTGTAAGTGTGTTGTCCCGTGTCCACAGTGTCCCAGCTATATTCAACACCTTTTAGCTCCATCCACTGTGATTTATGAGAGTTTGTAAGTAAATCCCACCATCCTGACTGACATAATGTTATTGCCCTTGATAATGAAAAGCGATCACATATATAATGATGCAATTTCATAACTTTGTAAGGTTTACGAGGTACTATATTCAAAATTGGGAAGGGAATCCTAATATTGAACCGAACACTGGACCCCAAGGTGTGAAGTGGCTATTTTATTTTTCCAGTGGTGTGTCCAAAACACAGCTGCAATGGAGATGAAACTCCTACTTGAAATGGGCTTGACTTCTTTGCAAAGTTTGAGGCCCTGGGGAACTGTTTAGATAGATAGTGTTCAGATGCTACGGCTGAAAAGACTGTAATGTGTTGATGATCAGACATGACCAGAGGAAGCTTAAAGTCAGTGTGAAGGGAAGAGACTCCTTCGAGGAACAGAGGTGGTTTGGGAGGTGCCCAGCAAGCCCAGTCTCTCCGGAATTGGAGAAAAATCATAACAACTTGGGGATAAGCCCCTGCCTTCTCACTCCAGGCCTTTATAATGAGACATCAACCTGAAATTGAGCATTGCATGGGGAGGGGCTGGGGATGAGGAGGAAGAAAGAAAATCAATAAACTAGAAGCTCAAAACTTTATTTGCAAATAAACTCGGTATTTGAAGGGAAGATGTCGAAGAGAAAAATCAAACCAAAAACAGAAGGCCCAAAGTCTGATCATTATAAACATTCCAGAAGCCACTGAGTCCATCTCGCTTTCCGTATTCTCCATGCCCTAACATTTTCACAGACACCATCCAGGTGGGATGGTGCTCCCGTCATCCAGGACATGTTTTTCTATTTCATGTTGAGGATGAATAAGTCCTCCTTAATAATCTGCTTTGCTCTACGTGAAAATGAAGCTAAACCAGCACATTTTATGGGCTCACTCTCTCCTTGGAAGGTTGGCACAGAAAATAGCCTATTACCACACTTCTCGCCATAGCTCTTTAGCTAAAGTCAACGCTCAATTACATGCAGTCATGGGGAATGAGAAACTCTTCAACTCTAAAATCCATAAAATCCACCACAGATTGAATAATCAGAGCCCTTCAACCTTTGCCAACGATAGTTTCTTATCAAACCCACTGAAACATAGCAAAATTAATTAACTTCAATTTCTAGCCTTTATTTTCCTCAACTCACTTGTGCTTGAAGTTTTAATTAGAAGAAAAGTGTTTAGATGATCAGCAGAAAGAGTTCAAGAGGGAAAAGTGAATCTCTGGAAAATTATAAACGAAATTCACTCATTCATTAAAAAACAAAACATTTACTGAGCTTCTAGGATATTCCAGAAACCACGGAGAATACAGTGATAAACAGAAATGCACACACTCTCTCATGAAGCTTACATCCTAGTAAGGGGGATGGAAAATGAGTAAATAAACTAGTCTATAGAGACAATGGGTCAGATATATAATAACACTTTGACTAACTTAACTACCCTTTACAGGCTCTTTCAGTTCTCTTAGAATTTTCTTCTCTTGACGAATTAATTCTGATTATTCAACTCTAGTCAGCAAAGCTCTGTAAACACATTATAAACACAGTGAGAAGTGAGTGGACACTCTTACCTTAAGCTGGTGGCATATTTCCTTCAGTGCATATACTTCTTCTTCTGTACTGGGGATAAGTCTAATTACCTTATCACTGTAAGAAAGAGAAAAATGGTGATATTTACCTTTCAAAAATAAATATTTGTCCATCTCTATCTTTTTACTTCTAAAAAACGGCCTCTGCATTTAAGAAGAAAAACAGCAAAACTTTGGACTGGCCGACAGGTATTTTATCCAGTTTTCCTTACTCTCTGATTGCATTGGTCTTTTTTTTTCTCTATCTTAAAACCATTTGTTTTTTCATCAGCTTTGGAAGATTAAAAACTCACACACAGAGAAAGGCCAAAAGCACAGGCAGAACGGTAATAAGGAAAAGAACTTTCATGAATACCTCAGAGCAGAGACCGAGAGAGAAAAAAAATTTTTTTGAGAAAGAAAATTCTTGATGACAGAGGAAAAGAACACGCTTAAAAAAACAGCAACTTAATGATGAAAAGAAATGTGACTTTGGGTGAGAGGACATGTGGAATTCGTATACTATGGAACATTCCTGGTTTGGATTCCTCCCACACTGAGAACAGTGAAGATGAGCCCATCTCTATGGGGCATCTTATTTCTCCAGGGCGGAGCTTCCCAACCGACCTGTGGGAGCAAAGTGGAGGGCCACCAATTGTTGACAGGTGTGTCATGTGACACTGATGGCTGTAACATTTTTAAAGTGATCATTTTAGAGCAATTTCACAGCCATTAAAATTTTACCACAGTCGAAATTATTTTGAACACTCTCTTAGAGTCTTCCTGTAAAGATCCTGAATTGACTGAGGAGACGGGAGGTATGATGCTAGCCATCGGGGAATTGTCTTGGTAATGACCTCTCCCTCAGGTGTGCCAGACAGGTATTATCATTCTCTAGCATGTCATGATGAGGTCAGCTGGGAAGCACACTCTAGTGTATAATAATCACAGCTGTCAGTGTGTTTTGCATACAGTAGACACATTAAGTATTTATTAATGGATTGGCACAAAGGAGATCGTTGAGGATTCTTGGCTTCCAGGAAAAATGTAGGAAACACTAAATAAAGAACAACATGGGTCAATATTGTTCATAACCCTCTATGGCATTTTACAAGGACTGAAGACAAAGTAGAACACCATTAAAACCCTATGTGTAAAGCACAAACCAGAAGCTCCAGCCGTTCACCCATGACTTCTTCATCTGAAAGGCGTACCAGGATCAGGGTGCAATTTGCAAGCTTTTCCACCCATGGTTTTATTTAGATGAATAGCGGTTTCCAAGGGGAGATAACATTAATAGTTAGGTCATTGGTGGAGCTTACCAGATTTTATGAACATCGATTTTTTTAGAGCTGTGTGTTTATTTCCAATCACTTTAACTTTGTTATTTCAAATGGCCCTGTTAAACCTTTGATAGGCCTATGAATTAAAAGGTTCTTGGCTTGCTGATGATTGTTCAGTATGTTTCAGGTACTATTAGCCTAAATCTGGCTTTGGAGCCTTCAAGTCACACAAAACAAGCTTTCAGTATCTTTCTGGAAAGAATGAAGGAAGTAGAAGGAAAGAAAAAAATCAAGTCACTCTAATACAACTCCAAATATGACCTTTAGAATTTAAATATAATTGTAACTTTTCTCTTTTTCATTTTTGATACACAACACACTGATCCTTGCTTATCCTGGCTTCATCAGGTCCTGGCCTCTCCTGCCTGACCCAATATAATTCTTGGCTGAGAAAGACATTTCTGCTGGGTGATAAGGTTGTTTCTGAGGGATGGATCACGTGACACCTGGTGGGAAAAGACCTCCATCTGGGCCCTGTTGGCTGTCCAAGAGTGTGAAGACAGCATTCTGTAGCTGTTTTACAACCATGGGGAATTAAAAAACAATTTAACCCTAAAAGTGATTGCTAAACCCCACCTTTCTCATTTTTATTAAAAAAAAATCACTTCATCTCAGCTTGTAGAAATTCTCAGGTACAACTTGAGAAATGTGTTTATTACTGCTTGATTACTTATGAAATAATAGAGAATAAGGAAAGCTGTTCAGAAAGCTCCATAAAATGCCTTACTTTTTTGTAAGCTAACGAATCACAGGAGTAGACTAACCAGTAGCCAAAACCCACAGGAAGTATTTGTACAGCGTGTCGAACCAAATGACCCCCAACTGCCCACTTGTCTCACGAAGCGGAACGCTTCCTCTCCCTAGATCTGGTGGTCAGCCGTTTTAGAAGCAAACAATAATTTGGTACTACAAATTGGTTTCAGGTAGTGAAATAGCTACTGGAACTTAGAGAAACTAGTTGTGAACAGGTATCAAAGAAGGTGAACTGAGAGGCTTTTTAATTTATCCGTTTTTTCAGCCACTAGGTGGCAACATCAATTTAACACCCCTGGACTACGCTTTGGGATTAATATCAAAGGTCTGAGTATGGTTGAGGTTAGAGACTCTGGGCAACCAGCTGCTCATTTGTCCGTGTGTTTGTAACTAGATATTTCTCACTCAGCCTACAGAAAGTTGTCAAACACAGGTTTTTTTAATTACAATTTAAGGATGCAGTATAGAGGCAGGATATCCCAAATGAGTCACCTCCTAGTAATTATATATTTGTATTTACTCATGATATACTCAGATTTTGTCCCCTTTCCTTACAGAACAAATGTTGTTGTGGTGCTATGACAGTAGCATTCAGTTGCTTTTAAGTTAGATTACTAATCATTATGTATGATAGCAACAACACAGATAATTTGAAATAAATACAGTCAATTTAAAAAGTGTGTGATGAGAATGTAGGCATCCAGAGAAGGGAATGTGGCAAGAGTACACCACCTCTAACTTTCCGTAGTCTGTCTGGGCTCTGTGTCCCCGCGGAGGGATGAACTCCCACCTGCCCTTTCATTTGACAGCACCGAGCTGCTGGAGTTTGATGGCTTCCGCACTCACTGCTGCGCGCGCACTGTGGGGCTCCCGTGGGGGAAGGTCTCTGTTTAGGGGGCGGGGCACTCGAGAGTGCTCCTCAGCCTGCTTTTGAAAGACGTGGGTGTGAAGCTCCAGAGTTTTCCTCTGGCTCTGGCGTGACCTTTCACCATCGATCCCCTCATTAAAGTCTAAATTTCTTTTCTGTGAATCCATGCTTGTAAATATCAAAACATTACAGAGAATGTGAAATAATGAAGTTCCCCCCACCCCACTTCTCTTCCAGCCTTGACCTTCCATCCTCCCCTAGAGCTTGTTAATACTTCCTCGTGGTTCCCTCCGGGCTCTTTACTCGCATTGACACGACACCCACTGACACATGACAGTCTGCTTTATGGCACTTTAAAATAGGAATCTGCTTTTATTTTTTACTTAATATGTTGGTTTTAAAGTACTATTTTTAAATAAGCAGCTGGATTCCATATACTAATGATTTATTTTGGAGTTTTAGCCCTACATTCATGCAGAGTTTCTCTTTAAAATGAACTTTTCATAAACTTTAAAAAATGTTTGAATCACCCTTGTATGATTTTGGTGCCAGCATTATGCTTGCTGAATGGAAATAACTGGGAACTCCCCCCCCCCCTTGTAATATGCTTTGACCTTTCAAATGACACAGAAATTACATTTCTCTTTGTTTTGGAGAATACACACACAAAATTTTTAAGATGGAGGTTCCTTTTTCTTCTTCTTTTTTTTAATTTGGGGGTTAGATATCTACTTTCTTAATTCTTCTGTGGATATTAGTCCATTCAATTTTTTTCTTGGGCATTTGGAGTTAGTTTTGGTAACTTGCATTTCCTGGAAAACCATCCACTCGCTTATATAAAATACTAGGTAACATAAACTACTAGTTAACATAAACTACTAGTTAACATATTATAATTTAAGGCATCTTACATTTGTCTATACATTTGTATTTTTTTGTGTCCTAATGTTATTTGTGTTCTTTTTTAAAGCCCTTAATCATACTTTCCAATTTTTTTTATTTCATTGGTTTTCTTAAAAGAATCATTTTGTTTTTATTGATTGTCTCTTTAAGTGCATACGTCATTAATTTCAGTATCTTTACTCTGTACTTCTTTCTTTAGGTCTACTATATTATTCATGTTTTAATATGTGACATTCTTATTGGTGTTCATGTCTAATAGTTCATTAATGTCAGTTTTTAATTCCTATTTACCAAAACTCCCTACCAAAAGTTATTTTATTTTGAAGAATGTTAAAAATTATTCACACACCTATTAAATGTTTAATTACATTATCTAAATCTTCTCTGTCCTTATTTCTTATTCACTAAAATTAACAATTTTTGACAGAATTTTATTTAACATACCTACTGGGATTTTGGTACTGTGAACTTATTTTTTGAATTCAAACACTTTGATTCATGTAATTTGATGATACGTAGCTGTATAAGCATCAATAACTTCTATAAGCCTCTGGATGAAATAAAACTTTTATTCAAAACATAACACATTTAAAAAAAATTCTGCTTTGGCTCATTTAATCCTCTTTCCCTTGAATTCCGTTTTCCCCAGTGTAATTGTCTTTTGCTGTGTTGTTGTTTGGCCGCAGAGTTTGCCTGCCTCGTGTGCTTTTTGTTCCCCGTGTGTCTCTGGCACACATCGCAGTGCTAGATTGCACTTTTAAAAACCAAGTAGAAGACTCTCTGACTTTGCACTGCAGACTTTTACTTATTCATATTAGTTATAATACCTGATGTGAGTGGATTTATCTATTTATTTATATTTGTTATGGGTTCCTGTTTTCTGTGTTTCACTAAGTGTGGATAGTGGAATTGTCTTTCTTCAAAATTCGTATTTGAAGTCTTACCCCCCCAGTATCTCATAATGTGACTGCATTTGGCCAGAGGGTCTTTGAAGAGGTGACTAAGTTAAAATGAGGTTGTTAGGGCTGACCCTAGTCCTATATGACTGGTTATCCTCCCACGAGGAGGAAATCTGGGTACAGACCTGCACAGAAGGATGGCCATATGCAGACACAGGGAGAAGATAACCGTCTGCAAGCCAAGGAGAGAGGCCTAAGGACACAAACAAACAAAACAACAAAACATACAAACCCCCTCCCAAAACAAGCTTGTGGACACCATGATTTCAGCCTGCTAGCACCAGAACTCTAAAAAAATAAACTCCTGTTGGTTCCAGTCACCCAATCTGTGGTCCTTTGTTACCAGAGCCCTGGCAAACTAATGCACCCCTTGACGGTCACAGCTTGATGGTTATGTCCCAGGGAGCTATTCCTTGATGTCTGGTTGATTTTATTCCCCCTTTTCCTGTATTCTTCCAATACTCACTGTAATTATTTGTTTAATGCCAATATCTCTCATTAAGCTCTAAAAGGGCACTCAGTACATTTTGGTTAATTCTGTGGGAGTCCTGCCTTGTGATTACTGTCTTTATAGCACTGTTTAGAGCTTATCCTGGGGCCCCAGAGCCAGTTTTTCCCTTTAATTGCAAATGCTACATTACGCAGAGTGTAAATTAGAAGCCCCGGCCCTGCATGGTAGAGGTCTGGGACATCCTCTTTCCTAAATACCTCCAACCTCTAAATCTCTGGTGGACTAAAACCTCCCTCCATTTTTCCAGCTGCAGGGCAGAATTTTCTTGACACTTTGAGGCTCCCTGCTTTATGTAGAGACTTGTTTCTATCTCTCTTTTCTCCCAGTACACGCATTGGAATCCCAGCCTTGGCCTTGAGGGCTCCTTTCAGCATCCAGACTCCCAGAACGACAAGGTTTCAGCTTTTTCTTTCCACTTTAGTTTAGTTTTTTTCTCCCTAAGTGTTTGTTATCTTCTTCCCTCCCTCCCTTCCTTCCCTCCTTTCTCCATTTTCTCCCTCCCTTTCCTCCCTCCCTCCCTTTCCTCCCTCCCTCCCTTTCCTCCCTCCCTTCCTTCCTTCCTTCCTTCCTTCCTTCCTTCCTTCCTTCCTTCCTTCCTTCCCTCCCTCCCTCCCTCCCTCCCTTGCTCCCTTCCTTCCTTCCTAGCTCAGTTATCTATGAAAACAAATAACAGATGGTAGAAGCACATGCTATGCTCTGAAGGCAAGTTGCTGGTGCCAGCTGTGTGACCTAGTGCAAGGTTTTAACTTCTCTGTGCTTCAGTCCTTCTAGCTATGGGTTGGGGAAACTGGTACTTAATTCAGGGGTTATTGTGAGAATTAAGTGAGTGTGCATGTCAACTGCTTAGAATAATGCCTGACACATAGTAAAAGCTATACAGATACTTGATATTATTATTATATTTTTTCACTTTATCTCATATTTATACTTTGAGGGTTCCTGGCTGCATCAACTCAGTCCTCCATATTCTCTCTATGCTACCCTAGGAGTAGGTAGCATATTCCATTGAATATGGAATATTCTTCCATTGAATGGAAGAATATTGAATGGAATATTCAATATTCCATTCCATTTCAATGGAATGGAAGAATATTGAATATTCTCCATTGAATGGAAGAATATCCTCAAGAGGAAACTACTTGTAACAGACATCCTGAGAGGGCTCTGAATGTATGATGTGTGTCCTCTTCAAGTGTCCTTTGTTTGGTGTATTGTAAGTCCTTCCCTTGGGAGCATATGTAATTTGACACCTGACTTAAAGGGAGTCAGTGGCCCTGACCAGTGTGGCTCAATTGGTTGGAGCGATGTCCTTTATACCAAAAGGTCACGAGTTCAATTCTCAGTCAGAGCACGTGCCTGGGTTGCAGGCTGGGTCTCTGGCCTGGGTGCCTGCAAGAGGCAACCGACTGATGTTTCCCTCACTCTCTTCCTCTTTCTCTAAGCACATCTTTGGGTCAGGTTGAAATAAATAAAATTAAAATTAAATAAAACAGTCCAGTCGGTTGGCCGTAGGGTGGAATGACAAGTGACTCCATCCTAGTCGGGCTCGTTCTACTGGACAGTGACTGACAGCTGAGTTTGCAGACATAAAAGAAAATAATCGGTGAGTTTGCAGTATCAGGAGTAGTGGCCATAGATTCAGGGCCAAGTTCCCATAATGGCAAAATTCTCAAGCAGGGAGCACAGGCACTTTGCCCCGGTTTGGAAACAGTCCCTGTTCTTCCCTGTGTTTCCTGGTAGAAAATGTCTATCCTCTCAGGCTTGCCTTTTCTAACTTAACAAATGCACTCTTACTAAGGACGTTCAAACTCCAGGCATTTCAGGTTTTCATTCCTATCTGCAAATTACTGGGTTTTTATTCTCTGAACCATTTTTTCTCCATTTATGAGAAAAAGTAAAAAGCAAGGCTGGATTCTAACCTGGGGTCCACTACTTGGGGTGTGCTCTGGGCCAAGTTGCTGAAACATTTAGAGCCAACAATTCCCAGTCCTTAAATTGGGGGAAAAAAACCACACAATACATTGTTGCTTAAGGTTTTTGTGAAAATTATTTCATTTGGTCACATGTATTAAAGTCATGTAAAGTGCCAAGCATGGTGCCAGGTGCTAGGGGTACAGCAGTCCTGCCTGTGGTGGGCTTACACTCACATTCCCAATGGCACCGCAACCCTTCAACGCACAGTAGCTACTGTTATTACCTCTGTGGGGAAGTACTTTTCTCATTCTTTAGAACTTAAAGCTAAGAGCAGATGCTTCTCCAAGTGTATTTCACTGTGACCATCAGAACCAAGAAAACATGATTTTATTATGGATATATCTCAGCTTTTTTGTTGCTCCTCATGGTTTTGTTTCTTAACCTTTTCATAAGTATTTAAAATCTCATTATTGATCAATTTCCTGATATGGGACTTACTATCCCTCTCTTCTCAGGCATCACTTTGGCATCTGAGAAACACACATTCATCTTGTTCCTAACTCAGCAATTGAGGATACAGAACACTTTACATAAAATAAAAAGGGAATGATATTGAACATCTTTTCATACGTCCATCTGTATGTCCTCTTTGGAAAAGCACTTATTTAGGTCATTTGCCCATTTTTATTGGATTGTATATATTTTTGGTGTTGAGTTTTATAAGTCCTTTACAAATTTTGAATATACACCCTTTATCATATGTATTGGCAAATATGCCCTCCCATTCTGTGGGTTGTCATTTTATTTTGTTAATGGTTTCCTTTGTGGAGCAAACACTTTTTAGCTTGATGTAGTCCCATTTGTTTATTTGTTCTTTGAGTTTCCCTTGCCTGAGGAAGTATATCAGAAAAAATATTGCTACAAGCCATGTCTGAAATTTTACTGCCTATGTTTTCTTCTAGGAACTTCATTTCAGTCTTTAATCCACTTTGAATTTATTCTTGTGTGCGTGGCATAAGAAAGTGGTCTGGTTTCATTTTTAAGAATGTATCTAAATGCAAATTGAAACCACAATGAGATATCACCTCACACTGATTAGAATGCCTATAATAAATAAATCAACAAACAATAAGTACTGACAAGGATGTGGAGAAAGGGGAACCCTTCTACACTGTTGGTGGGAAGGCAGATTGGTACAGCCACTGTGGAAAGCAGTATGGAGATACTTCAAAAAATTAAAAATGGATCTGCCTTATGACCCAATGATTCCACTTCTGGGAATTTACCTGAAGAAACCTGAAACACTAATTTGAAAGAACTTAAGCATCCCTATGTTCATTGCAGTGTTATTTACAATCACTAAGATATATGGAAGCAGCCCAAGTGTCCAACAGGAGATGACAGGGTAGAACATCTATGGGACATTTACACAGTGGGATACTACTCAGCCTTAAAAAAGAAGAAAATTTTACCCTTTGTGACAGCATGGATGGACCTGGAGAACACTATGCTAAGTGAAATAAGCCAGTCAGTGAAAGACAAACACCATATGATTTCACTCACATGTGGGATCTAATGAACAAACTGAACTAACAAGAAAATAGAGACAGTCTCATAGATAGAGAGCAGGCTGACAGCTCTGGGCAGGGGCGGCGGGACTAGGGAGAGGAGGGATCAAGTTAGAAGGAGAAAGGATTCATGGACATGGACAACAGTGTGGTGATTGGGGGTGTAGATAAATGGCAATGGAGATGAATACAATGAAAAAGAAATGTTTTACCACTTAAAAATTTTAAAAAATAATTTAAAAAGGAAAATACTTTCAAAGAAAGCCCTGCATAGACGCTCTCTCTACTGGTACAAGCTGCACATGTTCAATTTTCAATACTTCTACAGACACAATTTATCTGGATGTAGAAAGGGTTCTCTACATGCCTTGCCTTTCACAAGGAATCAGATTAGATGACATTGCAGTAGCTACTTTTGGCTGGGCCTCCAAATCCACTTCTCCTTCTTAAACCTTGACGAGACTGATTTGCTCAGATATTCACTTCATCCCCACATTAGGAATGAGTCTTGATCAACCAGTCAGAGCTTAGATATTTCTGGCAGTTTTGTTAATCTGAGATGAACATATGTTATAAATTGGCCAATCAGATTTAAGTGAAGAATTATGATCCTATGGTCGGGGACAAAAATTCACTCTCTTGTAGAAGGTGAACAAGGAAATGTGTGACCCTATGTGCATAGGGATGGACAAAAGTAGGTTTGTGAGTGTGTGAAACAGAGTTTATTCTTGTATTGTTATTTAGCAATTATTGTGTTATCTGTATTACAACCGCTAACCTCCCTTTGCCCACCCGTGTATAACTCTTACCACTGGCAGCAATGAACCACGGAGGGAGTGGGCTTTAGGGTAAAGCAGGTTCCATGGACTGCTGAGTAGACAGACAGAAAAAACTCTGAGTCTTCAGTAGTTTTGCTGAACTGGGCAACCTTTAAGCTTTTCCTTCTTGCCTCTGGACTTTCTGTTATTTACTATAGTAATTTCTTCATTGTGTAGGCCAGTTTCAGTCAGGTCATCTATATGTAACCAAAAGCACCGTGCACAATAACAATAATTTTACTTGGTTTGGCTGTTTTAAAGGAATGAGATAAAGAAAACCAATGGAATAAATAAATGTACTGTTAAATCAAAGTCTTCCCAGGTAGGAAAACACACACTGGCATTCTTTCTTTCATCTTTGAATACCTTTCTCTAAAACACTCTTTAATTTTGTAGCCAGTTAAAACACTGTGAGCTTTCAGAAGGGAAGATTTAGGCTGCTCAATAGCTAAACTCATCGCATATTCTTGAAAAAAAAATGGACCGTTTAAAATATTTGTTGAGTTTTCTAAAAGCTTATATTCCATGGAAGGGTTAGCCATAGAATGTTTACTTAAAAAAATAAATCTCCTGCCCGAGCACAAAGAAACCCGTCAGGTAATCCCATCTAGAAAAAAATTAATGTTTGCATGTAGATTCCATATTATAAAGTGCTGGGGTCTNACCCGTGTATAACTCTCACCACTGGCAGCAATGAACCACGGAGGGAGTGGGCTTTAAAAGGGGTAAAGCAGGTTCCATGGACTGCTGAGTAGACAGACAGGAAAAACTCTGAGTCTTCAGTAGTTTTGCTGAACTGGGCAACCTTTAAGCTTCTCCTTCTTGCCTCTGGACTTTCTGTTATTTACTATAGTAATTTCTTCATTGTGTAGGCCGGTTTCAGTCAGGTCATCTATATGTAACCAAAAGCACGGTGCACAATAACAATAATTTTACTTGGTTTGGCTGTTTTAAAGGAATGAGATAAAGAAAACCAATGGAATAAATAAATTTACTGTTAAATCAAAGTCTTCCCAGGTAGGAAAACACACACTGGCATTCTTTCTTTCATCTTTGAATACCTTTCTCTAAAACACTCTTTAATTTTGTAGCCAGTTAAAACACTGTGAGCTTTCAGAAGGGAAGATTTAGGCTGCTCAATAGCTAAACTCATCTCATATTCTTGAAAAAAAAATGGACCGTTTAAAATATTTGTTGAGTTTTCTAAAAGCTTATATTCCATGGAAGGGTTAGCCATAGAATGTTTACTTAAAAAAATAAATCTCCTGCCCGAGCACAAAGAAACCCGTCAGGTAATCCCATCTAGAAAAAAATTAATGTTTGCATGTAGATTCCATATTATAAAGTGCTGGGGTCTCAGAAGTGCATTTCCTTTGTTGAAAGATTGTGTTTTGAAGTACATGAAAAATTTCATTAAAAAGCGATAAATAAGAGACAACTTGGATGAGAATCCCCGAGAGATAAATGGACTCTCCCCTCTTTGGTCATGGTTTATAGTTTAATATAAAGTACTCAGAACACGAAGAAGCTCCCTGTGGCAGTTTGTTTAGGACGTGATTTAGACTTCACTCTTGGATTAAACTTAGGCAGAAGTGATGACTTTCTTCCCCCACCCCCTTGGGTTGCCGCAGGTATTTTAACAGTAGAAAAAAGAAAAACACACCACCTCCTAAGCCTCGCTGGTGTACTTGGCTTATTAAGAGGAATTTTCCCAAGAGGTTGAACGCCTGCCATGGTATCTCACATGTAGTGGACGATCAATAGATATTTGCCGCATTAAATTAAAATTTCTTTTTGTAAACTGCATCGTTTTTTAAATTTCTGAAATTGCCTTGCACTCTAAGGTTTGAGAATCTCCTCTCCCAGCAGCACAGGTAGGGAAGGAAAAAGCAATAAAAGAGAATGCTGCCTTTGCATTAATTTCTTACAGTAAGATAACAGCTTCACCATGTCTCAAGGACTTGAAATATACTGTGTGGGATCATTACATGATACTTCAATTTAGACCTTTCTTGTAGTATTTAAGAACAAACCACTTCATTCAACAGATACCTATAAAGCAAGTCTATAAAGCAAGTCCCTGGTGGGGAGAAGACAAAAAGAAGTTACAAAGCATAGGGAAACACCTTTCAAAAACGTATAAGCTAGCTGGTTACATAAAACATAAATAAAGACTTATATTATTATGGTAATACAAGATAGCATATGATAAATGTTTAATAAATTACATAGAATTATGTATAAGAACATATGGTCCTTCTTGTATAAAAGAAAGTGTAGCTGTGATCAGAGAAAACCACAGGGAAGGCCTTTGATAATTGAAACGAAGAAGATTCAGGCCCCAGTGGACTGACAGCCATCGGCTCATATTAGTTTAGTAGTTTTGAAATTTGAGTGTGCATGAAACTCACCTGGGAGTCTATCTGCCAGCATAATTTGATGTGTTAAATATACTGAAATCACCTTCCAGTACAAAACACTTAACTTAGCAATACTGGGATATGTATATGTGTGGTATACTTTTTAAATATTTTATTTATTTTTTAGAGAGAGGGAAAGGGAGGGAGGGAGGAAAGGAGAGAGGGAAACATTGGTGTGTGAGAGAAACATCCATCAGCTGCCTCTTGCACTCCCCTAACCAGGGACCTGGCCCACAACCCAGGTTTGTGCCCTGACTGGGAATCAAACCAGAGACCTTTCACTTTGCAGGCGGGTAGTCAATCTACTGAGCCAAACCAGCCAGGGCATGTGGTGTACTTTTTAACATGCAGGGGTAGGGTGGCAATAGAGGAAGTCAGGTTAAACATAAGAAGCCAAAAATGCTGAGATAAGCTAACACTGAGGCTAGTGGCTACCCTGGCTGAGGGACATTAATTCCTGATGTCCCAGAGTTTGAGCAAGGGGGGGATTCAGATCAGAGACCCTTATAGCAAACCTTAATGATAATAACCTCAGTGAAAACACAACTAGAAAGTACGCCTTGTGGAAGGAAAGAGTAGAAAAACTGTGTCTTGAACCTAGATCTGGATACAAAAGAAAATATAATCACCACTGAGAATTTAAAACCACACACTAGTCATCTAGTAGGGTCTGGAATGAAATTCAAACTATCTATATGGTTTAAAAATCTACTGACTTTGTTCTCTCAGCCGTAGGATGTACCTGCTGATGGCTTAGAGCTGAGTCCACTTTAAGGAATGGTCTTCAGCAGAAGGGAGGTGCTTCACCTAAGATTAAAACCCCTCCCCATGGGCAACCCTCATGCAAACACGTTTGTGCTGTGGCATGAAGGCCTGGCTGCTGGTCTCAGTGTGAGAGGTTGCGGAAGGGCTGACCCAGCGTTTGTTTCCCATGAAATCTGTTATAGTTAGTGCTGTCCAAGTCTTTCTCTATTCTCAGCTTCCTTTGTTTTCTTAGAGATAAAAACTCTTTTTTTCCAGAGATTATTTCTTGAGGGATCTTGATCAGTGACTTGCCCCCTAGCAGAACAAATACAAATCCTTTCTAGAGGAATTCATTTTAAAACCACGCCTCAAGGAATTCCCACAGCTATTGCAGGGGGATGTTAGGGGGTGGAGGGACTGAGAAAAAAATGACTCATGGACATGGACAGCAGTGTGGTGATTGCAGGGGGGAGGGGGTGTCAGAGGGTTTAACAGTAGTGAAAAAATACAATAAACATTTTTTAAAGAATAAAAAAATAAAACAGAAGCAAGAATTCCCACAAATAAAATGTCAAAAAGTATGCTCACTATTAAAAATTATAAAGCACATAGGAAATGAGCCACCAAGAGCAAAAGTCAATGGAAACAACCAAGAGCAGAATAAGACCTGATGTTGAACTGATCAAATAGAGCAAAAGCAGGAAAAGTTTTCCTCTAAAGGCCCAGAGCTAAGCACGATAGGCTTGTGGGCCATACAGTCTCTACTGCAACTATAAGCATAACTCATTGCATTGAGCTTTGTTTCTTTTTCTTTTTAAATATTTTTTAATCACAGTTGACATACAACATATTAATTTCATGTGGGCAACATATTGATTAGGCACTTATATAACATAAGCTTTTTTATATTGTACTTTACAGGTATAGTTTTTTATTTTTATTTTTATTTTTACAAATTGAAGGCAAGACCCTGCAACTTGCTTTATTGCTGTCCTAGCTTTATTGTGGCTCTCTGGAACTGAACCTGTTGTGTCTCTGGGGTATACCCGTACTCAATTCTGCCACTGTAGGGTGAAAGCAGCCGAGACAATCTGAAACAAATGGGTATAACTGTGTTTCAATAAGTCATTATTTATAAAAACAGGTGCGGGCTACAATTGGGCCTGTGGCCTATAGTTAGCCAACTCTGAGATAGAGTAAACATATACATTTAATAGTCTAATGAGATGATAGAGGGGGTCCAGAAGTAGGACTAATGGACAATAGTCTATAAAGATGACTAAACTAAATTTCTAGAATTGAAGCCTATAGTAAATAAAATTAGAAACTCAATGGGCTGGTTAAGTAGCCTATTCAATGCAGCTGAAGGAGAATTAGCACACCAGAAAGTATTATCTAAGGAAAGTACTAAAAAATTACAGAAAGAAACAGTTACAAAATAGGAAAACGTTAAGTGGCATCTAAGATAAAGCACGATGGTCTATGTTACTAATCTGCACACATCATACTCAGCAGTGAAGTGCTTGAAGTTTTTTCCTTTGAAATCGAGAATAAGGGAAAAAGTTTTATGGTCATCATTTTTATTCAACAGAATGAGTTCAGTAAGAACAAAATACAAAAGGTAGGGAAACTGAACAGAAGGAAAAAATTGTAAATTTTCATAGACGATATAAACAACCACAAACAGAAAAATTCTATCGTTATACAATTAGTGAAATAATTTAGCATTAGCAAATCAATATATAATTAAAATTCAGAAAGCCATTTGACTTTTTATAAGTTATCAACACAAAATATTATGTCAAAACATACCATCTACAAAAATATTAGGTAGCTAGCAATGCATATGACAAAACATATACAAGTTATGTATGAAGAAAATTATAAAATTCTGATAAGAGAGATTAAAGGGGACCTAAATAACTAGAAATGCAGATATTCATTTATAAGAAGATAATATCGTAAAGCTATGTCTCTCAAATTTAGATTTAATGCATTTAAATCAAGATGATGCCTCAAACGGGTACTGAATTGTGGGGCTCTTTTTTTTTTGTCTCTGGCTAATCATGTACAATGTCCTTTACTTAAAAGTCATGAAAGTATGTAGTAACTTAATATTTATAGTGTTAATGGTTAAATTAAACATGCTCTTAATTAAAATGTTAATCCATCTGAAACTGAAAAAAATATTTCACCCTTTTTTTAGTGTGTGAATTGGGTGAGTTAAATCTAAACTTTCCTGGAAGAGCAAAGGGTCAAGAATAGACAAGTCACTTCTGAAGAAGAGTAAGGTGAGTGATTTGTTCTAAGAAATATCAAGACTTCTTATAAAGCTATGGTAATTAAGACAGTATGAAATTGGCATGAGAATGGACAAATAGATTAGAAATAGACCCTTACCTATGTAGAAACTTCATCAGGGACAGAGATGGTGTGACAGATCCGTGGGGAAAGGAGGGGCCGTCATGAATAGAACTGGGACAACTGGTTATGAATGTGGGGGGAAATTAACCTGGGCCTTTCTCTCTCACACACACTTCACGTCAGGTCACGCTGGGTCAGATCAAGCTGAACTAAGTACTCAGCTGCAAAAAGCAAAGCCTTAAAAGATTTAGAAGGCAAAAAAAAAAAAAGGAGAGACAGATTTAGAGGACATAAAATATCTTCAGGAACTCAGGGTAAGAAAAGCTTTATTAAATAAGATACAAAAATCATGAAAGTTGGTTAATTCAATTATGTTAAAATTAGAAACTTCTTTTCATCAACATATACCATAAAGAAAATCAAAGTCAAGCCACAAGAGAAGACATTTAAGTATTAATCAGATTAGTATCAATATGAAAAAGATGCATTACTTATGAAAAATGAGCAAAAGATATGAACATGAAATTAACAAGAAACAAATGACCAAAAATATGAATAGATGCTCAATATCATTTGTAAACAGGGAAACACAAATTAAAACCACAGTGACAACTAACATTAAGATCATTTCAAAACTACCAGTTTTTCAATTAAATTTCTTAAATTTATTTATTTATTTATTTATCTTTAGAGGGGAAGGGAAGGAGAGAAGGAGAGAAGTATCAATGTATGGTTGCCTCTGGTGAGTCCCCTGCTGGGAACTGGCCTGCAACCCAGGCATGTGCCCTGACTGGGAATCGAACTGCAATCGTGTGGATCGCAGGCCCGTGCTCATTCCACTGAGCTATGCCAGCCAGGGCTTCAATTAAATTTTGAGAGTATCAAAAAATCGCTATCGAAACTCACATCTTTGCTCAATAGACTATAAATTAGTGTAGAACTTTGGAAGAAAACAATTGTGTGTTAACTGGTAAAAGTTAAACCTGTCCATTCCCCATGTCCCAACAATTAAAGCCCTAAAAACACACATGTGCATGCACAACAGGAGAATCATACAAGAACATTCACCGCAGCTTTATTTCATAATCTCAAAACAAAACTAGAAACAACCTAAGATCCCATCAACAGTAGGAATGATATGTTGTAGCTCTCCAAAGATGGAGTTCTATACAGTAGTTAAAATAGATGGACTGCCTTGGCTGGTGTGGCTCAGTGGGTTGAGTGCCAGCCTGAAAACCAAATGATTGCCAGTTCAATCTCCAGTCAGGGCACATGCTTGGGTTGTGGGCCAGGTTCCCTGGTGCATGTGAGAGGCAACCACACATGGATGTTTCTCTCTCCCTCTCTTTCTCCTTCCTGTCTCCATTCTCTAAAAATAACTAAATAAAATCTTTTAAAAAATAGAATAGATGAACTATGACTATGTATATCAACATGGGTGAATTTTGCAAACATAATGAATAAGAAAAGCAACTCAGAGGAATTTCTAATGTGTAATAAATTTTTCACAAATTTCAGAAATATGACTATAGAAATTAGATGTTATGGAGATACATACATATGGTAGTTTTTTTAAAGCAAGGGAACAGTGAAAACCAAGGATAGAGGTAACCTCAGAAGAAAGGATATGGAAGAGACTGCAAGCAGAGTGGGGTACTCATGGGAAGATTCAAATGCACTGGTCATATTTCACATTTTAAGCTGGGTAGTAGCCACCCAGGTGTTTAGTAATCATTTGTTTAACCACATATATACTTATATGTTCTCTTTTACATACGATATTTCATGAGAGAGGAAGACTAACCTGTGGTACTGGTGGGAAATGTAGATACTCAGGCCCCATTCCCACAAACCTTAATTCAACAGTTCTGAAAAGCATCTCTGGTGACTCCAAAGCAGATAAGTTCATGGACCACAGAGGCACAGTATAACCAGGTGAACTTTCCACACTGAAAGAACTAACACCAATCCGGACAGAGAAAATGAGAGCTGGTTTAGCATTATGAGCAAAAGCGATATTATTCACTCTTCATATCAAGATGCAGACAGAGGGGGGGGGTACAGAGAGGCTAGCATGGTTGCTACTATAAATCCACTTCAAAATAGTCACCCAGGCACTGCAAGTGTGCCTGAGGTGAACTAAAGGGCTGGTTACATGTGGGAGCTTGCACAACACCCAAGGGTAAGGTAACTGATATGTGAAGTCCTGGGTTCTGTGTGAACCGAGGCAAATTCTGTGCCTTTTGCACAGGCAGTGCTCTTGAAGTCTTGTGTTTTCTAGATGGGCCAAGTTCAGATCTCTGTACCAGAACTTGAAGACAGATTGCAGACTGTGGGGACTTTTAGGATGTTATTTGCCCAGGAAAACTAACAGTGAACAGGGGATCAAATCTGATTGGGTTGCGTGTATTAGGTACAGTGTTGTGCAACAGTGACAGCAGCAGTAGCGGAAACGAACAGGGCTTGTCGGCCCAGCTGACTTCAAGCTGGAGTACGCTCACCCCTAGGAGTACTGGAGACTTTCCAAGGGCAGAAGGAAATGGGTGTTATCAATGGAATGATTTTCCAAGTTTTTAGCATTTATATGTACTCTTTCCCAAAACAGGTCTGCCTGAGAATGCACCTATAGTTGAGGGTGAGTTGCTGTTCTACTTTTTCTTCCATACCCCATCATCCTTCATCATCACACACCTCCTACTTTTCAGAATAATGGCAAAACCTTAATCCACCCTTTAACTCAGTACTGCTCTAAGGGAGGGGGTGTGGCAGACTCTGGCCCACAGAGTCTGTGTGTTGTGACTGAAGACGAAAATAAATGCACAGGCTACAGCAGTCCCTGGAGAAAAAGGGGACAGCATGGCCGCTCTCTCAAGGGGAGAGTGCCTCTGAGTGCCTCGACCACTCTCTCAAGTGGAAAGTGCACCAACCCTTGCCTAGATAAGCTTTTATTGTTTTTCTCAGGCTTTACATTAAAGAAATGTTTATTATCTATTACAGAGAATATTGCTGCCTACATTCTAGGTATAATTAAAGAAATGAAAGTAACACATGCAGAAGGAAAAGTGGAGAGCTGAGTAGCTCCATCTTTGGGAAAATTCACACAGGCTTTGGAAACCACCTTGAAGATAGACAATAAACATCTACTGTTTCAGACCAGGGTGAGGGAGTTTTAGCAAGAGCAAGCCATAACAGTCTGGATGCATTTTCTAGGCCTGATTCCCATGGGAAAACCTGGTCTGAGGGTCCGGCTCCTGCCCACCACATTGCTTCTGTAGGTTTTCCATACAGAGCTGAGTCACATTTGCCAAACCTAAAACAAACCGGTTCCCTACAAGGGGGTAGTTCTCAGGGTCATCCAATGAAGCAATGTGCGACACCATAAGGCCGTGGTAGGACCTCATGCTTCTCCCTCTCATATCAATTATCATGACAGTAAGTAGAGTGTTAGAGAGAGGATGGGACAGTCTATGTTCAGATATAGCACACGGGGAGGAGCAGGGGCGATGACAATCTGACTCTAACACCCTTGCTCCTCCGGTCACCTGTTAACAACCAAATGCAATGATCCTGAAGGGGAGACCCAAAGAGTAAACGAAGAGAGCATTAGTCACACTTACTGAATATGAAGGCATAAATTTCATCCAGGCAACAAATTTATGGCCAAGCTTTGTATATTATCTAGTAATATAGTCTAGAATTCCACTGAAGAAGGAAGAGGGTTGTGAAGGGGCTGTGTGTTAACACAAAAGTACAAATCGAAAGATTTGGCTGATTGGGTTGGCAATGAAGTTCCCCTTTGCCAATTAAGGATACAGCACACAGCTTCCTACGTGAGCTATATCTGTAGCTTCAAGGTTTAGAAAAATACTATTTTAAAATACATAACATCTTTTCGTCAAATATTGTTACATTGGCATAGATGTAATGAAGCTAATATTTCAACTTTCTCAGGTTAAACAAAAATAGCTTAGGGGACACACTATTTTCCCAAATTCTTTTGGAGGGCACTGGCAGAGAGGTTGGGAGACACCTTCCTCAGCTATCCAGGCTGGTGTCTGCCTCTCTCCATGAGGATGTTAGCGCCTCAGACTGAGCGCGCCCCCTAGCTGTTGCGAAGTTGTCAGGAGAAAATCAGAGGAGGAGAGGAAGACATTCTTGTTGAAGGTGAGAAAGGAGCTCATACTTCTTACTTTAAAATACTAATATTTGGTCCATTGGATGAAGCAAACATACTCGATCATTGACCAAATACCTATTACTGCCATTTTTTCTAGGGGTTGGAGACACAGCAACAAATTAGGCAGGTTGTTTTCTGTTGTCATCCAGCTTACATTACAGTGAGGGAAACAGATAATGAGTAAACAAATTAGTGACATCATTTTAGGTTGTGATGAGAGCTATAAATAAACAAGAGGTGATTTGGTAGTAGCTCGTGAGGGTGGGGGCTGCTATTTCAGATTGGGTGGTCAAGGAAGGGTGGGTCTCTGAATTAAGTTTTGAATTAAAACCTGGGTGATAATAAGCCAGAGGGCTGTAAGCAAAGAAAACCCAAGTGCAAAGCCCTGGGTTGGAACATGCTTGGCCTGTTTGAGGACAAGAAGACAGTGCATCTGTAGCAGAGAGAACAAAGGGACAAATGGACGGAGGCGATGTGTGTGGCGGGGCGGGGAGGGCCTTCTGAGTGGTGGAGCCTTGTTGGTGCCCTAGGGAGTTTGGCTCTTATACTCAGTACACAGCCTCTCAGAGCATTTTAATCAGAAGAATGGTATCCGATTTAGATTTTCAAATGCTCACTCTGGCTGCAGCTTGAAGAATAGACTAAGGGGGAAGGAAAGAGAGCAGGGGAGAGGGGAGAGCAAGGTGACCAGCAGGATGACTGTCACAGTCTATGGTAGAGGCAGCTTGTCTAAAGAAGCAGGGGAGAGAAGCCAAATCCAGTGTATGTGAGGCAGAGCCCACAGGATTCGCTGCTGAACTGACACAAGGAAAGGAGAGGTAGGGGTCACAGGTGCCTCTCAGGCTTTGCCATTAACTGAGGTAGAGGAGACTGGAGGTGAGTCTGGCAGAAAATATCAAGCTCCTTTTTCTTTCTTGATCTGTTAAATTTGAGATGCTATTCAACTTTGATACGATAATGTTAAGGAGTCAGTTGGATGTACGAATCTGCGGCTCTGCAGGAAGCAAGAGCCAAAGATATAAATCTAGGAGTCAGCAACATATGGTTAATATTTTAAACCATGATACTCATATCACTTGTATCGCCTGTCTAGGTACTACGTGGACTGTTAAGAGACTAGGTGAAATCCCACAAATAGAATTCGGATCTCCTGGAAGTTGTTTGCCAGACTTTCTCTTTTCCGAGGTGTTCATTCCGTTCGTGAAGTCAGGCTGGGAGCTCTCGGCTGAGTTCAGAGGAAGCACTGCAGTGTCTGGCAGATGACAACATAGCCACTGTGTCACGAGACACGCTCACACACAGAATGTGAGGTGCCCTTCCCAATGACTCAACTCCAAATTTGAGTCTTGAGCAAGTAGAACCCAAATCACATCTGGGACCCACCCCCGTGCTCCAAGGCTGCTGGGGTTTTCGTAGCCTCTGCTGGCCAGAAAGCCACACTAGAGGGAGGTTGGAGCAGAGATGCTGAGTGAGCCAATCCTGTGTCCGCCCCACTGCCGGGAAAACTGTGGGCACTGGCTTTTAATGAGGCTGTAATGCTCTGAGAGATTTTAAGTAATTTTTTGGAAATTTTTCACGCAGAGTTTTTTTCTTCTGATGTGTTAAAGGGATGACCTGGTTACTAAAAGCTGTGGAAAAACTCCCTGGGAAGTGATCCACCAGCTTCTAAATCAGCCTTTTATTTATTGACCAAAATTCAGGGTTGATTGAAATGACTGTGAGAACAGAACTGGAGGGTATAATAAATGCAACTGGGAAGACAAACCAGGGTCTGTTTACATTCAAACCAAATGTGTTAGTGATTTGGAGATTTTCTTTCTGGATGGTTTTTTTTTTTTTGGATGGTTTTCATTTGGGTTGGGAAAGACATTTTTTAAAAATTTGTAAGCACACTCATATTGTGGTATGTGAACGGTCTTAACTTCTTTGGAGGGGACTGTGTTTTGCTGCTTGGTGGCTGTACAGTTGACACGGAATGCAGAGTGGGAGCCCGAGCTCCTGTGCTCATCACGGCACTCTTCACAGGAGCTGGGACACAGAAACAACCCGAGTGTCCAGTGGCACGTGAATGAGGAAAGAAAATGTGTATGTGCACAGATATGCCTACAGTATACATACATATGCCCACATCTATACATACATATGCACACATGGAATATAGTTCAGCCATAAAAAGGAAATTCCGTCATTTCTGACTACATGGATGGACCTTGAGGGCATTATGTTAAGTGAGACAAATCAGACAAAAGAAAGACAAACAGCATAGTATCTCACTTGTACATGGAATAGAAAACGGCCAAACTCGTAGACATGGAGAGTAAAATGGTGATTTCCAGGGGCTGAGGGGTGGGGGAATGGAGGAGACGTTAGTTAAAGTGTACAAGCTTTCAGTTTTAAAGTAAGTTCTGGAGATCTAATGAGCAGCATTGTGACAATAGTTAACAATACTGGGTTGTGTGCTTGAAAATTGCTATGAGAGTAGAGTTTTAATGTTCCCACCACAGCAACAACAAAGTGGTAATTCTGTGAGGTCAAGGACATGTTAACCAATCTTGTTGTGGTAAGCCTTTCATAATATACATGTGTATCAAATCATCACATCATACACCTTGAACTTAAGCTATGTTGTATGTCATTGTACCTCAATACAGCTGGTAAGAAATTGGAAGTATAAGCATTGAATTTTTTCAGGCAGAGACTGAGTTGCATAAAACTTTAATAGCTTTAAATTCCTATATTTTCTCTGCTTAAAATTTTTTGGGGGATGCTGACGAAGATGTCTGGAACTTAAATTATATTGGAAATATCTAAATGCAATGTGAATATGAAATTATTTTTGTTAGGAGTAATTGGGTTTATAGTAATTGTCCAAGCTGAACAGTCTGCAGGGAAATTTTTCAATTATAATATTTGATGTATTTATTTTAATCTCAGAAATAATAAGTTATAATGATGCTCAATAGTTTGAGTTATTATTATTACCAAGTGTTTTCTAAATGCTGTACATGCATTATCTCATTTATTCCTCCTGTAGTAATTGGCTACATTTCAAGGTAGCATACTTAATTGCTCCTATTTTTTAAGGATTGAGTAAACAAGAGCATTGAGTATTAGGGTTGAATTTTGTTAAGGGTTAGTTAGTGTCTTAGACACCAAGAAGGACACTGTCAGTAGTTTGCCCAAAATTGTTTATTATGTCTAGAAACAGTAGCTGACAGGAGAACTGTGTATCTATACCACTTGTGACTTGTTCTTTTGAATCTGAAAATTTTTAGGAAACAAGAGCCACCTTGAAGTTTAAGCTCAGCCTAATGAACGAAAAGCTCCTTGAATGGCAATGGTGGTGGATATATATAAATGGAACTGACTGACAGGCAGGAGAGGGGAGGAGAGAGGGGGATTATGATGGAAAGAAGGGGGAGGGACTAGTTACAGAGCATGTATGAAGGACCCATGGGTGTGCACAACAGTGTGGGACTTGACTGTGGGAGTGAGGAGTGGGATGGGCAGAGGAGGGCAAAAGGGGGGGAATTGGGACTGTAATATAGTAGCAATAAAAAAAAAAGACTTACAGGAAAGTGGCAGATCTGTAAACAGCCCTTAGAGAAGGAAAAGCATCGGTTGCAGGAAAATGGGAATTAGTAAAGTTTAAAGAGGGAGCCCGGTTTTGTTATTTCCTCACGGGACCCAAACCTGAGATCTGCTCTTTTCTTTTCTCGCTATTTCCTCTATTAAATGTATGTGATGACTGTACATTTGTGTGGTTTAGATCCTTTGAGTTTGTTTCGTGTGGGAAATACTGAACTTACTTTTCTTTTTTGGCAGTGGGACTATCTAGCTCTATAAATGTAATCAATCCTGGAAAATTTCTGTTAGGGGTTAAAAATTATGATTGTGTGGGCTTTGGTTGGTGTGTGGATTGAGTGTCTGTCCGCAAACCAGAGGGTCACTTGTTCAGTTTCCAGTCAGGGCACATGCCTGGGTTGCAGACCAGGTCCCCAGTAGGAGGAGCACGAGAGGCCAATGCACATTGAGTTTCTCTCCCTTTCTTTCCCTCCCTTTCACTCTCTAAAAGTAAATAAATAAAATCTTTAAAAAATAAGTGATTGTGTAATTACCACATGAGTTAGGATGCATTTTGTTTCCAAATTAACAGAAAACCCACTTCAGATTGGACTGAACCATAATGGGAAGTTATTTGCTTAGAAGTAAAAACTCTAGCAATGGGTCAGCAGAACATGCTCAGAGCTATAGCTTGATTTCTCTCCAGTTCTCTTAGCTGTTCACTCAAGCCAGCTTCCCTTGCTGTCACAAAAAGGCTGCAGCAGTTCCAGGACTTACACATCTATCCAACACACTGCCAAAAAGAAAAGCCTACTTTCTTTTCCAACTACTAAAGAAAAAAGTCCTAAACTTCTCTAGATTTGAATCAGGTAAGATACTGAGCCCACCCTTGACCTAATCACAGTGCCAGAGAATGCTAGCTGCTGACTGGTTCATGACATCAAGACTCACTCCTGCAGCTGGGGAGCTGGTGGTGATGGTGGGGGAGATACCAAAATATCCATAGCTGCTTCACAATGAGGACATGCACAGTGTTCATGTATTTAAACCAAGAGATGATCCCACATGCATTTGCTTTCAATACTCTTGTCCAATTACCCTTCCCAAATCGTGCACAGGATGGTGGGGTGCCAGCTGGGAATCATTTGCTAGGTTTTAATGTGCAGTAGTGGCAGCCTGCGAGGGTAGGAGTTGAATAATCTTGTCAGACTCCTACAAAGCCAAAGCCTTTTGGAAGAATACACCGAAGATCCAGATTTTTGGCATTTAGCAGAGGCTCAGGAGTAAGTTTAATTTAAGAACAATCAAGGAGGGGATGTTAATATTAGCAGTCTAAAATTACCACACAGAGACTGGAGAGTCATAGAATTGTTGTCGGCTGTGTTTGATGGCAAAAACTGAAATCCTCATCTTTTCTTTGTCTCCGCAGAAGGAATTGGCCTGAAGCTTAATGGCTTTCTGATTATATAAAGGCCTTTATTTTTTAATACCTATTCTTCAGACTGTATTTTTTAGTGTCTCATAACTAGGTACTTACTTTTCCCCATTGGGTGAGTAAAATCTGTGTGCTGTAGGACTTTCTGATACATGGGTACCAGAGCCTGGGAAGAAAACCAGGTGTAAGATGTTAGAAGACTGGGGGAATCTGGAATAGCAGGTGGCCTCTGGAATGTGGATAACTTTGTTTGGATTACAGGAAACATCAGACCTCAGCCTCAACCCATACTGGCTCCCTCTTCCCCATACCAGTCGACTCTTCCTTCTACAGTGTGATGTGGGCTGGAGCAGGATTGAGGGCAATGCAGGCAGAGTGTTTGGTACAGGGTGGGGGCCAATCTATAAAATCTGTGACAATGTCCTCTTCCAAGCAAAGCTGAAAAGAGTCCTGTGGGCATTATGAAATTACTTTGACCCATCAAAATTGGCCTCTTCCTTTTTCATATGACCCCCAGGCCTGAAGGGCTTACAATAATAGTCAGCCAGATCCATCTAATTTTCTGTTTCTGTACTTTGGTTTCTAGTACTGACTTTTCTATTACTAGCCCTGAAACTCAAGGCA
The DNA here is from genome assembly GCF_014824575.4 of Sturnira hondurensis. Lineage (NCBI taxonomy): Eukaryota > Metazoa > Chordata > Mammalia > Chiroptera > Phyllostomidae > Sturnira > Sturnira hondurensis. Next base: position 34,394,710 of record NW_028082759.1, read on the forward strand.
AATCATTTCGCTTTTGTGATCTTTCTATAAGACATGAATAATGCTGCCCCTTTATAATAGCACCATCAGTAGGATCAAATTAGATAACATATAGGCATTCCTTGAACATCACCGAGTCACACAATGTATGGAATTGTTATTTAATCTCCCAAGGGCTTAAAATCATCTGGAGTGTTTCAACTGTGCACTTCTTTGACGTGCCCAAGGGTTCTTTGTTCTAACAGTAATTCTCACTGCAGTGTGATAAAATTTGATTATTCTAAAAAAGCAGAACCATTTTATAAACCTTCCACTTTATAAAATGAGATACTGGGGGAAAAGCATATGAAAGTCCTTGGCTGTTATCATCCAAGTGGAATAGCAGTTAAATTTCTGATAATAGGGATCTGACTTCCCCATTACCACAGCTTCTATGATTTTACTTTCTCTAATGAGCTAAAGAGCGATAATACCCACTGTAAAATATGTAACTGTTAGGAATCAGGAGAAACAGATTTTGGTGGATAGACAGGGGACATAAGTCCCCCTTGGAGTTCATTCTAAAGCCCCATTTTGGTTGGCCATGAAAAACATTTCAAGCCCTTACTCGAAACTGCTTCAAAATAACATTTTATGCTACTGGAATTCTTTTGTTCTGCATCAGTCAGGATCTCTGAAAAGAAAGCTGGCCCTCCTCTCCATCTAATCTTGTGAGAGATCAGATGGTCTGGCTCTGACACCGTTCAGCAGTTCCTGACGGAGCGGAGGATGAGCTCAGCTGGAAATGACAGGGAGGGCCCCTTGTGACTCTCTGCAATGGCATCGCTAAGAGGAATGTTTAATCTCTGCAGTCCTGACTGTAAATGACCACCATTGTGTAAAGTGAAAGGTGGACACAGTGCTGAGGAGCTTATGGTGGCAAAAGTGGAAGAAAGTGACTAAAAAGGATTTTTTTAAATTAAAAAAAAAAGCCTGTCTGTAACAGAATCTTTCCCTTGGTTCATCCCTGGCTCCATTTTCCCTGTGGCTATTTCTTATCCATCTGCCTTCCAGGACACAAAATTCTGGACACTGATATTACCATGAGGCATATGGGTTTTGGGAATACGTTGGAATATGTTGGAATCACACTCCTAGTCATTGTAGAAACTGAGAAGTGAACAAGGGCAGGCAGTTGGAGGAATTATTATGATTACTGTTATTTTTTGTTTCCTTTGCTCAGACTCTGAACAGGGTTGGGTGAGAAAAGGAGTCTGGAGAGAGGCTGGGTTGAGACGTTCCTTTCTAATTCAGATCAGCCGGAGGCAGAGCTGACTTTTCCCCACAGCCCGTTTGATTTTCCCATGAAACCTGTGCCCCCTAAACATTGGCTTGAAGTAGTTTCTGTCTGAGACATTTCGATGGCCAGTATCCCATTCTTCCCCCTCTGAATATTCCCACAAATGCTGAAGGATGGGAACCATGGGTTGGTACAGCAGTTATGGGTTATGCCTGAATCTAGGTCATTCATAATTTAATGCTTATTGAGTGCACTTCATGACAAAGAACTCAGAGGACTCTTGCTGAGTGATACCACCATGTGACGGCAGTTATAAACTGACCTCATGCCATCAGGTCATTAACATGGGTTCTAAGGCTTCGCTCTGTCACTTAAACCTCCCGATGTCTGGTTCTCTATGAGAACTTCACCTACATAACAGCATGACTGAGCCTGGGGAAGACTAAATGGCAAAGGAAATGAAGTCTGTTTGTAAAGCAGTCAAATGCCACATAAAAATGAGGCTCTGTCTGGGCTTACAGCCTTTAGCTTTTTAAGGATGATCTTTACGAGCTTGGAGGTGTTCCTTAATGGTCCTTCTTGGACATACACGTTCCCACATCTAGACCTCTGGATCCGCGTGACTGTTCCCAAGTAGGCTGGCCTCAAAGACTGGATTGGAGAAACTGAGGTAATATGATGCCATTTCCTCCTTTCCTCCCAAATATTAATATAAAACCCAAAACCAAAAACTACAAGCTCAGCTCTATGCCATCTCCCTCTCCCCATTTATTATCACTAGATTTATTTGCTCAAACAAATGGTGTCTCCAGATCATGACTGCAGACCTGGAGGAGGCTGAGGAAGAGGCCAGCAGGGGAGGATGAGTGAGTGATATAGAGAAGCCAACCAACAGCTGGTTCTTTGAAAAGGTAAACAAAATCGATAAACCTTTACCAGACTCATCATGAGAGGTCAAGAGTAACGCCCTCTTCTTTCATTTGCCTCCATGAAGAATAGGTGAAATCAAATAAAAAAGTTACATAAAGATAGTTAATGATAGGAAGTCACAATGGTAAAAAAAAATTAATCCCATATAATCCCATATAATTCCATGTTGCTGAAGAGTACCATATTTTGCCATGTATAATGAGCACTTTTTTGCCCAAAATTTTGAGGGGAAATTAAGGATGTGCTTTATACATGGGTATAATGATTACACACCATGGGTATAATAATAGGTATAATAAACCTGTGTATAACACACACAAATTGTGGGTGTGCATTGTACACAGCAAAATATGGGTAAATATAACCAGACAATTTTTTTAAAGAATTTATTTATTTTTAGAAAGGGAGACCAGAGGGAGAAAAAGAAGGAGAGAAACATTGATTGGCTGCCTCTCAGACAGTCCCAACTGGGGACCTGGCCCGCAACCCAGGCATGTGCCTTGACTGGGAATGAAACCTGTGACTTTGGTTTTCGGACCAGTGCTCATCCACTGAGCCGCACCAGCCAGGGTGCAACAATTGTTAAATAGGACAAAGAATTAAAAGAAAACAACAACTGACTGACCAAACAAACAAACACCACCTGCATAATGTATCTAGTAATTTAAAAAATACCCTTCCTCAGTTTCTCTCCAATGTGAAAAATATCAGAAGAGCTGACTTTATAAGCAAACAGCAAAGATAGACTCTTCCACCCCCGTCTTCCTTGCTAAGGGTTGGCTGCCCCCCACCGGATATGCTGTGTTCACTGGTGTCTCCAACATCCAGCCCCACTCTCAGTTCCTGGTAAACCTTCAGCAAGTATAATATTTGTTGGATCAAAGTTTCTTTAAAACTTGGGAGTTCTAAAGTGTTTTGTTTGCTTTTTTAGAATATCAGTAATGCTCAGGATAACTAAATGCCTCTTCTATACACCCCACCTCGTCTGTCCCATCCTCTGTCCCCACTCTGTACGAGCCCTCATGACTCAGCTGTGTCTTCAGGAGCCCTCCTAGTGGGCCTCCCACTCCACTTTCTACTCATGCCTCTCCGCTGTCACCAGAAGGGTCTTCGTGAAATGCAAAAATGGCATGCATTCCTTCATTAAGCCAATAGTCACGGAGTTCCTGTGTTCCACCAGCCACTCCTCTGGGTTCTGAAGGTCCCCTCTAACGACTTCTCATGATGTATGAAGTTACATAGTAACCTACATAGTAACCGGCCTCCTCTCCTGCCTTCCTCACCCATGCGTGCACTGGCTCTTTAGCCTTACCGCACTCCTTTTGTTTTAGAGAGTGGTGTGTGGACTCACCCCTTTGTTGCTCCCTCTGCAGCGAAAACCCTTTCCTGCCTTTTTGGTCTTGTTACAGGATGAGTAAGGAATACCTGTTCTTTTCTTGCACCTCTCACCCTCTCTCTTTTTGGTCCAGACATACAGGCTTTCTTTTTGCTCTGGAATGGACCAGGATTCTCCCTACCAAATGGAAGCAGATACATAACAGAGTTCAAATTCAGATTATATAAGTTATCAGGGGTTGCTGAGATTCCCCTGATTACATTATGGCTGCTAGTCATCATTCAAACTAGGGAAATTGCTAATTAAGAGATAAAACAATGCGATATATGTATAACTACCTAAAATGGGAAAGAATATACTGACCTCTTGATTTCAGTTAAAATTAGCTGGAATCTTTTAGGATGTAGTTTATCTTGTAAGCAAATGATACATGTTAATAAGCTAATATGGCTGTTTTAAGATAGAGAAGTCCTTCTCCGTGATGCACACTAATAAAATATTATTGCTTTCTTCCCAATCTCTTTCAGAGAGTCTTCCCACACTTGGATTATTGTTGAAATACATTATACATCAGAGAATGTCAAATCCACACTTTAATAAACTACAAACGTAATTATGTTTGCAAAACAGCCCTAAGGTGCTACTTTACATTTCAACAAGGTATCCAACCAGCTTAATGCTGCAAGACTTCACATCACCCAAATGGTCCTATTCATGAATTCTACCAAAGCAATTTATTTTCACATTCATCATAAGTAATAAATAGATCACATCTTGTTATCACGATACAAAGCACATTTTATGGTACATTGCCTTTTCTTTTCATTGCATTTCTTTTATTGCTTGGAGATTTTCCCTACTGATAAGCTAAGATGACTTTCTAAAAATGAACTGGAAAAGATAGTAACCTTTAAAATATCATTTCCCTTGACTGTGGAAAAGTTTTATCTCTGTGTCAATGTTTTAATAATTCAGGTAGGAAGCAGTTATAGAAGCTTGGTAGCTTCAAACCTAGTTCAGGGTCAGTAAGAAAGCCCCAATGGTCTGACTTTATTTCTTATGGAGGCAATCTAGCATAATAGAAAGGCTTTGATTCAGAGAACCTAAGTTTGAGTCACATAAACTTGGGAAGATGATTTCTGAGCCTCAGATTTCTCAGAAGAATGTCACATCTAGTAAGAGAGAGGTTGGGTTTAAATGACCTTACTCACCAGTGTAGAGTTTGGTGTGAGGTAAGGGTTAAACATTTAATGAACTATAATGATGCAAAGCTTTCCACCTTCCCCTGATCTTACTTATTCGCAAAGGAAGATGCCAAACTGCCCTTGTTATTCTTATCACTGAGTAGATGAAATTGATAGGGTGACTGATTTCATTAATTTCCCAAATGATGGGGGTTTTCTGGAAAAAGGCTTGTCATGGTTCACTTGAGAGTTTAGTGGCATCGGCGTTAGTATTGTTGTAGTAATCTGGATTAATGTCCCCTTGTTGTCACAGAATTCTGAGATTGCTGGGGACCTATACACCTTCCACATATAATTCCATTCTAAAGAGAGAAAGTTTTTGTATAGGTATATTATTTCAGACATTCTGAGAAGCAAACACTACTTCATTCTTGTATTTGGAAATTTACTCAAGTACTCCTTGAGTGTGCACCACACACCACATATCCTTTTAAGTGGAAAAAAAAGGGCAGTGATCAAAAATACAAAAATCCTTGACCTCTGCCAGGGAGGAAATATACACACATAATAAGTAAAGCGTCCAGTCTGCAAGATGTCAAGGAAGCTTCACGTGAAGAGCCAGATTTTCTCACCTTGGAATGTGGAACCGGAATGAGTTAAAGTGGCCAGCAGAAACAAACCCCAATTCCAGATTCCAAGGTGAGAAAATATGACTCAATTGTTTTGGGCCAGGTGTCAACCCAGCCCTATCCTTAACATTTGTACAGGACCCAAGTCAAGAGTATAAATATTAGAAGTTACAAATCAAGGTAATAAGATGAGGTTTTATTCTTTCACCTTGACAGGCATACTATCCTAATAGCCTAGAAGTCCAGGTTCATGTGTAGAATTACTCGACTTCATGGGTTGCTATGCCTGAATGTAGCAATTCAGGGAGAGGTGGCCCCCTAACCAGTTGCCAGTGTGCTGCCTTCTCCCACCCCTGGACCATGGATATTCCCGTGTGCCTATACAAGATCCAAAAAGAGCCCACACAAATACCTGCCCCTTCTTACCACGTAAGCCTAGGGTTGCAAGGATCCCATAAGCCCTATGAGTGGGCTTGAGGCTATTTGAGGTTGGGTCTCAGGACTGCAGATTCCAAGACAGTCAATGGAAAGGGCACACTTTGAGTGGGATTTGGGTGCAGCTGGAGATGGCCAGAGCATGACAGCTCAGGCATGGGTCCCTCTTGCCTAGGAATTAAGATGTAACACCAGCTGTAATGCCAGGAAAAATTATTTCTCAGTTGTACCTAAGTAATTATGACTCATCCTATCACAAGGTTGATTGAGTGTGTTAAAGAATAGCAAAGGAGCCTTATACTCAAAACTTTAGTTTACTGAACACTAAACCAAAAGAGATCAAGATTCTCTAGGTACTACCTGTGAAGGGGAAAACAGAAGGAAAATGGTCAAACTAACACAATAAGTCACAAATAACTTTCCTTGCTGCTGAAGTTAAAACTGGTTATTCTTACCCTCTCCTTCCCCAGTGACCAAAAGGTTCACCTATAAAGGTCAAGTATAGAGTATTGATGCCGGTTCTGCGGCTTTGTCCTACAAGATTTCTATTTCTTTTCAGGAAAACAAAACAAAACAAAATAACGACAACACCTGAAAACAGTTCAGGTTAGAAGTGTACTTTCATTCTATTACTTTTCACTTCGGCTCCCTTAATAGGCATGTCTGTGTACAGCTGGGATCTTCCAGACCTTTCACGACTGATTCTCTACATGAAGCTGCAGCTTCCTATCCTCTGACCCCCATTTCCACTGCTGAAATTGAAGAGTATGACACCAACAGAATGAAAAAGCCACATAGGAACGGATCTCTCAAGAAACAGAATAAATATCTCCAAGCAGGAAGACTGAAAAGAGGGAAAAATACAGTTTGTATAAAACTACTTTGAAAATGTTTTAAAAATGATAATGAGATCTTTTCAAAGTAACCATATGCTCCTGTGGTTTCTCTTTGCCTAAATGATAAAGTTCAAATTCATTGACATTTGCCTCTTTTTGATCTTGCTTCTTTCTAGCCTCCCATGTATGTATGTATGTATGTATGTAGTGTTGTACTAATACTAGCATTAGTGTTAGTACTAATACATAGCATTAGTATATATACACAGCATTATATATAGCATAGCTATATATATAGCTATGGATCTGTTTTTATTGCACAGTTCTGTTCATTTTAGAACCTCCAGTGGGCATCTGCTTGCTACAGCAATAATTCTCAAGTATACAGGCAAAAAAGTTTGAGTCTAAGTTTTAGAGCCCCGAAATATGGGTCTGAGTTTCAGTTCTGCTACTGACAAGCTGTAGGATTCTAGACAAGTAACCAAACCTTCCTAGCTTCCAGTTTCTGCCTATGTAAAATGAAAATAATAATGGTGCTTATTGCATTGGGTTGTGGATCAATACATGTAAACTCTTATGGCAACACCTAGCAATTGGCACCCTTCCATAGGCAACTGACAGATACACGTGGCCTCTTGGGGTCTGCGCTTGCCCCTACCCCTATAGGCTCATCTTTTGATCTATCATCTTTCCAGTCTTACAATTTGCATTTCAGAACTACTGAACTACTTAGAGTTTATCGGACATGCTATACTGGTCCTTTAAAGATGGCAGACTCACACATTTGAAGAATCAAGCTAGACAGGACCTCTTCAGGTGTTCTCTCTGTTGCTCAGACACAGGTGACAGCTCCTTCTTCAGTGCCAGTTCTGTACGTCTCTGCCACACTTCTCCAGCAGAAAGGATGCAAGCCCTTGCTTGGTCAGGAGAGTCACAGAAGTGGGCACAAGGTTTGCAGCAAGCTCTCCAAAGTAAGCTGTGACCTATTCTCTCAGGAAAGCAGGTCCAAGGAGAGAGGGCTAAAGAGGGTCACTCTTGCCAATGAAGGCCCTTGGGAGTGGCCAGTGAAGCTTGGCAGAGGGAGACAAGGCCTGGAAACTCACAGCCCTGGGATCTAGACAGAAAGTCCCTGTTGATGCCTCNTCAGACACAGGTGACAGCTCCTTCTTCAGTGCCAGTTCTGTACGTCTCTGCCACACTTCCCCAGCAGAAAGCATGCAAGCCCTTGCTTGGTCAGGAGAGTCACAGAAGTGGGCACAAGGTTTGCAGCAAGCTCTCCAAAGTAAGTTGTGACGTATTCTCTCAGGAAAGCAGGTCCAAGGAGAGAGGGCTAAAGAGGGTCACTCTTGCCAATGAAGGCCCTTGGGAGTGGCCAGTGAAGCTTGGCAGAGGGAGACAAGGCCTGGAAACTCACAGCCCTGGGATCTAGACAGAAAGTCCCTGTTGATGCCTCCTCGTTACTAGGGATGGGAACAAGGAAGCACCTGGGGTTGGTGGTTCAACGAGCGGCAGGTCTTTGAGGGACACTGAGGAAGACCTTTCCCTCCAGAACCCAGAGCAGCACTGTAGTGAGGCAGCGGATGCAGTGGACCTTCATGCCATCCTGCTGGGGAGAGGTGCTGCCTGGTGGTATAACTGTGACCTAGATTTGTGACACAGAGGACCCAGGGGAGGACTGCAGCCCTGCCATGCAGGGCAATGGCAGAAAGGGAAGGGCCAAGTTCAGGCAACAGGATGTGGGATCTATGGGTCTATAAGAATGGTTGAAACTCTTGATTGTTCTCAAATCCCCCAAATGTTCCACTGGTGGGGGCCTTAGGCCTGAAAAAATATTACTTACTGCTATCTCTAGAACAGCAGGGCCTGAGGAAATAGCTGATATACATGGCATTGTGAATTACAGGGTTTACATGTCTTACAGGGTTTCCTTTTTACACGGTACGAGCCTTGAACATAAGCATGTGTTCATTACCGTCACCAGTGCCAAGCAGAGCAGGGCCTACGTTAGATGTTCCATAAACATTTAATTATTTGGAATCAAAAAATTCTATCATCAGGCACCTGAACAGGCTCTGGGTTTATTATACTTTCCTATACGAGTCTGATTCCATCATGACTCAGCCTAGAGGTCATTGCCTTTTCACTACTAAAGACCCTATATATTGTTTCCTTCGAGGAAATCAGATTTTGAAAAATTCAGTTTACCAGACTATAATTACTGGCCATCTGTTTCCTGTTTTTATTAGACACATTTAATTGCCAGCCAAATCTTAATGGATAAATCTTCTTCTAACCATTTAACATGAGCTAGTCATGATACACCATGAACTAATCAATTATCACACTTAATAGCCAAAAGAGGACTTTGGAACTTCAGTCTGTGCCGTTTCTGATTAGGCATTCTGAAACACTGAAGCCTGATGGTGGACTCCCATTTCTGCTTTGACTGCGTCCGAGTACAGCCACTGGTCCAGTGTGCCCAGGAAGGGTTTATGGTGCCCAAATCATTTCAGATCAGAAGTCAAGGCATCCTGTTCAACGGTGTCACAGGTGGCTCAGCAAGTGGGTTCTTGATTCTCAGAAAGGACCTCAGAGCTCACCTAGCTAAGCCTCTCAGCCCCCAAGTCCTTCCAAAACAGGCGAAGCAGGCCAGAGTGGACACAGGATCTAATTATTATCAGAGCTAGAACAAGGATCCAGGTAGCCTAATTTCCAGCCTGGGAAAAAAGCCCCATGCCAGTATTACACAAATTTCCTTTCTAATTCCCTCACAAAAGTTTATAAGTAAACGAATTTTAAAGCTGTATAAGGTGTTAAAGGACTATAGGTCCACATTCACACTTCCTTTCATCTTATAGACCTCTAAAGGGAGACTGTACGAGGTTAGGTGATTCATCCGAGGGGGAGCCGCAGGGTTAGGAGTGAAACTGGGGTTAGAGTTCTGGTCCTCTGACCCTTCTTCCAGTTTCTTCTGGTATGAGAATAATTGTTAATCAGGGAAATCCCAACTGAAGACAAGGTACTCTTCAGCTTTAAATGACGGTAAGCTGCTTGAAATGAAGGTCAGTACGGCATGCCCAACCCCTCCACCCCACACTGCTGCCATAGTGGGTTGCTCACTCTTAGAAAGAGCTCTGTGGGTGCCAGGCATGAGCTGTAGAAAGATGAACCAGGTTGGTCCCCGCCTTCTAGGCCCCTGGGAGGACATGAACTTCTTAAGTAATAACATTCAGTCAGCCATTGTTACGACCACAAATCAAAAGGTAGTTGTTGAATGGTATGGACATGGTGCTCTTCTACACACACAGAGGTTCTCCAGTGTTTGAACTGAGGTCGTGCACACCACCCCACCCCCTGCATATTTGCATATTACTAAAATCTTCCTCCTTGAAGACTTATTGCAGAAAACTCTATATGCATATGCATCATTAATTACAATTAGTAATCTATTTAAAAAGACTTTATTCAACATGGTCTTCCCCTACAATTATAAAAATTTTAATTTATTCATTTTATGGCTAGGATACTTTTTTTGCAATATACTGTGCGATGTATTTTGTCAAAGTACTTTCAATAGCTTCCAATGGATTACTATATTCTTTATATTAACTTCCACAGTTGATGTAGCCAGAACCATAAAAATACATTCACACCCAATAAAGGCTTTAACATTACGGTTCCTCTTCTATTGTCCATTACTTACACACTCAGGCAATTCTCTACTGTTTTGTTAGGTAAAAGTACTGCTCCAATTAAAATGAGTTAAAGAGCTTCTCTAAGTCATGATAGTTAGGATTATTTATAAATGCAGGGCTAGCTATTTCTTCAAATTATAGTAGCTGTACTTCACTTACTTCTTATTCCAAAATGAATGTGGTTTAGTGATATACAGCAGATCCCACAAAAGATATGCTCCAGTAGGAAAAACAGATACTTGTTGGAAGGTGTGCTATTCTTTTGTTTCAGAAGTTCCTTTGGAGATTTATGATCACAAAATCCTCCAATACTCAGTCATTTAAAAATATTTCTAGGAGCATTGGAGATCTTGCTTTTCAACAAATGTCATCAGTTTTGGCTCAAATCAGCTCATAAAAATTCAAGATAAAATATTTCTAAATGTTTACTGGACACATGGCATTTTAGCATGTATGAAGTATGCACAAACAAAGCACATAATTTTGAGAGGAAGCTGACATGCAAATTCACAGTTACATTACATTACATTTGCTGAAATAGCTTACCATGGGAGTGAAGGAGAAAAGAGAAGCTGAAAGTTCCTGGAAGTTTCTTAAAAGAGGCAGTTTGAGCAAATGCTGGAAGGCCAGGTGGCTGCCTGCCTGTAAAGGATGAGGCAGCTGTGGCCAGGATGGTCCTGGAGGAAGGATCACTGTTGTCAGTGAAAGGATGGATTGGGGGCAGACCCTGAAAACCAATACTGTTGTCAATCAGCTTTCTTCCTTGTTAACCAAAGATCTATTGCCAAATCCCTTAGGAAATCACCCAGGAAAGATATTCTGACTTACCATCTAATTTATTCTAATGCTAATTACAAGTGGACTGTTTACTACCACATTGTTAAATAAACACATTTATTACTAAAGGCTGAAACTAGCCTTTACCAATATGATTCTTCTTAAACATGGCAATATTCTTTAACCATATATTAACAAGTGATTATTGTTTCAGTGGCTTATTTACATGAAGATTAAAGAAAGAGGTGAGTTGAAGAAATGATTAGATGGATAATTTGATCCAGTTATATGTGTACACAGACCCCACAACTCAGCCCAGGAATGAAAAGTAGGCACCAATCATTTCTAAGATGCCAAGAGCAATATTATAGAATCTATGCTGAGGCACTAGACTTCTTCAGAAATTTAATTTAGAAATAATTTTAATTATTAGTTTAATAATTAAACTATTGATTAAAGAGTCTAATAGTTTAATAATTAAACTATTAAACTAATAATTAAAATTCTAACCTAAATCAACTTGGTCAGCTAATAACTTCCTCCCTCGCTCCCTCCTTCCTCTCCTTCCTTCCTTGTTGAGCATCGATTACTTACTAGAGTAACAGAAGGTCAGACATTCAAAAAGGATTAATGAGTTTCCCACAGGCATTAGTGCTTCTTGCTTGTAGTAGTGCAACTAAGAGCAAAAAGGAAATACAAAAACTAATATAAGGACACAACACAGAGCACCTGGGAGCCACACAATGTGGAAACCAAGAATGCTCAGCATTTCAGTGTCTCTAAATAATAACTGACAACAATTACAGTTGCTCATGCTCACAAAAGGCTAAATATCCACCTTGCACTTAGGATGTGTTACATTTAGAATGGTTTTGTACCAAAAGAGCTAAAATAAAAATATTGATGTTTATGTTGTTCTCAGCTCCTAGTCTAGTCTGTGAAACTAGTCTATGTGGAATAACATTGTTCGAGGGGTCTGAAGAATCGCTCAAGTACTTATCCAAGATTCAAAATACATACTATTAGCAAAGTTAACATACTATTCTTAAAACCAAGGTTATTTACATATGAAGCCACTGATGAGCCATTGATTACTGGTGTAGGCAAACCTCACTCTCCTAGATATATGGCTTTTTGAGATCTGGGAGCGCAATAGGGACAGTTAAAGAGAGTAAAAGAAAAAACAAGTACATCCCGATTACAAGAAAAACCAGTGCAGATCACAGTGTCTGTTAATAGTTGGATCAAGGTACTATTTTTGCCTATGAGCAATGGTGTGAACACAATGTGTGTGTCTCTGTGTGTATGTGGGTGTCTACTCTACATGGAAACAAGTCAATCAATATCAAGTACATGTTGTTACCCACTGTTTTCCTCAAGTTACCTGAACTGCTATGGGGGCTGGGAAGTAATCTGAGGCATCCTGAATGGACGTGGGATAAAGGCAGGGGAAGTAGCAAAGAAATCTATTAGGCGATACTTGAAATGAAACGTCAAATACCAATTTCCATATATACATTTTATCTGCACCGTCATGATTCTGAGTGTTCTGAGAAAGGAAACACTTGTATGTTAACAAGTCATCTACATACACAAACACAAACCCACGTATGGTTTACCCTCTTTGTCTTTTGTATAATCCAAGAGGATAGTTGGAAGAATCTTCAGTTTTACTTGGTGAGAAAAAATAAGAGTCTTCTATATTCGACGTGAGTTCTTATCTGACTGGTGGTTGCAGTTGCCATGGAGTCCAGAGCTGTTTTCAGAATGATCTGTCATGCAATCACAAAAACAGTCACCTTGAAAGCAATCCCTTCAGTCTTGCTTCTAGCTCACAGTGGTGTCCAGCTCCTAAGAGGTGCTCACTTAATATATATACTTGGTATTAAAATCTGCCTGCATGCTTTATTCAGTTGTCTGTAACCATGTGCCTCCCTCCTCAGCCTGGGCTTCGCCTTTCTCTGACATGCTTTTATCCCCTTACCGCCCAGCTTCCGGGACAGCAGTGGCTCTTCAGGAAGATCCTTCCCAGTGGCATCGCACTGCTGTACACATCTGCCTAATGCTAGGAGAGAGACAATGTTTGGGCTCCTTAATGTCAGCTAGCATTCTGCGGGGTTCATTGGTGATGCTAACAAAAATGACTAAGAATCAGGCTGAAGTACTTAAAGTAACAAAATAACATGAACTAAGATAGAACACTGCTGCTTTGTTATACGTCTTCGTTCTAGTATCACATTTTATGTATTTGTGGCATTAGCTTTGTCAGCTGGTTAAAGATCATGATGTCCTTGAATCTGAAACCCACCAGAGTGTAATTTGCTATAGAAGAGACTGTGGGATAATTTTTTAAAAACTTTTTCATTACTGATAAAGCCATTAGCAGCATTATTTACAGTAGCCAAGTGCTGGAAACAACCTAAGTGCCCACCAATAAATGAGTGGATCAAAAAACTGTGGTGCATTTGCACAATGGAATACCACACAGCAGAAAGAAGGAATGCCTACTGTTAGTGACAGCATGGGTGGAACTGGAGAGCATTAGGCTAAGTGAAGTACGCCAGGTGATAAAAGACAAACACCATATGATCTCACCTATAAGAGGAAGAAAATCAACAAAACAAACAAGCTAGCAAATTATAAACAGAGCCATGGAAATAAAGAACAAACTGACAGTGACCAGAGGAGAGTGGGGAGGGGGATAATGGGGAAAAGAAGGGGAAGGGTCAAGTCAAGGAACATGTATAAAGGACCCAAGGACAAAGACAATGAGGTGGGGGGTGGGGAGGATTGAAAGTGGAAGGTGAAGGGTGTGTAGGGCAGTGGAGAGTAATGGGGAGGAAATGGGAACAACTGTAACTGAACAACAATAAAAAAATTAAAAAAAAACATTTGACATAAGAGCTTCTCCCTTGTGTGGGGTAGAATATTATCTAGGCTTTCTTTGGCAATTCTCTTCAACAGGTGTGCTTACGTACACCCTAAAAGAATTTTAAAGAACTATCTGCTTGTACTTTTAAAAGTTACTGTCTCATATTTTTCATCCTAAGTTTAAATAGCTGCAATGGATACAGTTTTTCAGTGTATTGTAAATACTGGCATTTAAAAATACATCACACTTTCAAATGTATCAAAAGGAATCCAAATATCATATAACTGAGAAATTTTACATCCTTTTTCTCTTTGAACCCATATTTTCAAAACCCATATTTTCCTGTAAAAATCTTTTTCTACCACCTACAAATCTTCTAGATCACCCTTTCATACTTCCGTGCCATCCAAAGCATTTCATTTCATTTTTTTCCCTGCTCACTAAAAGGCCCCACTATGCATCCACATCTCAAGCCAGTAGCCAAGAAGTCATCCTTTCTTTCATCTTTCTCATTTATCCTTTCTGTCATTAACTCCTTGTTACTCTCCCTCCAGTTTCAAGCCGAAGTCTCTCCAGCTCCCCCAGGGCCTTGCCAGAATTCCTGAGAGGAAGTTTGCCAGAGAGCATGTCTCATTTAGAAAGCATCATTGATGAAATGCCAGTAACCTAGGCACCAAACAAGTTTGCAGTTCAGCTTGGAACACAACTGAGATGCTTGCTTTATTCCAAGTCCCATTAAAGGATGTTTTGCTTTGAAAATTGATGAAATGCCAAATTGGAGTCTTCCTTGAACAAATAAGCCCTAAATGCCTCATTTACATTAAACGTATAGAATTTTTTAGGTACTGCAGAGGAAGGTATTATTTTATTAAGTTAAAAATATAACTTTTTATGTAACAAGGGGAGTTTCAAAAGTCGAGAGTGACTTGGGAGCTATAGCAAATTCTGCAGTAAGAACAATTCAACTAGATGTAATTTGAAGGTACAGGTACACTGGGCAGCTAATGAAATGGAGCCCAGCAGGAAATACAAAAAGATGAATTGCGGAAAAGGCAAAAGGAGACTGGGATGAAAGCAGGGATATTATACCAGGTCTGAATTTTTTGGTCTTGTTCTCCTCACATCCACCCACTTTTCTACTCTATTCGGCAGCGGCGAAACAGATCCGGAAGGGGCAAAATACGGGATACTCAACTTTTCTGATACTAGGAGAGAAGACAATTTTACATTTGGATCTGAAGGGTCAGGATTATATCAGTTTAACTTTGCACTCTCTTTGAGTTGTTTTATTATTTTTATCCTCAGAACATAGTAGCATTTTAGCACAGGGGACAAAATAGACCTAATTCAGTAAAATTCATTTAACTAAGACATACCAAGTACCTCGTCTGCACCAAGGCATTGAGAGGCTGGAGTTGACTAAAGACACTATAAGGAGGCAAAAGACACACACAAATGCCTTTCCCCTCCAGAAGCTTTAAATAAAATCATTATATAGTAAGTCCTCACTTTACATCATTGTTAGGCTCTGTGACTTTAAGTGAAATTACGCATAATGAAACCAGTTTTACCATAGGCTAATTGATATAAACTAGAGCTACGGTGCTATATTATGTGTACCATTTTACTTAATTCTCAGAAAAACCCTATGATGCAGAAACTGTGAACTCCATTCTATGTTGTGAAACCTGACACTTGAAGGGTTAAGTTCAGCATTATATAGTTTGTGAGTGGTAGAGTCAAGATTTGAACGGACACCTGATTTCATGGTTCAATCTTAGGAGACAGGTTGTACCTCAGAGCCTAACAGCATTCTCCAGAAACACAGTAGAGAAGGCGCCTGCCATGGCTACAAGCTTATGCTAGAACTCCAAGATCACTTTAATGCTTAAGTCCCATAGCTGCCATTAAGGCAAGAAGCTGGTTATTTTGCTAAAGGATCTACACTGAAAAACTACTTTTGCCTGGCATCATATTCATACCAGGAATCTGACTCCAGATAAATTTTTGTGAATATGGATAGAGATTGTATGATTAGCTCTCTCTGCCAATTTACTGAACATTTAAAGTGTCCATGCAAAGATACAGTGATAGTGGGACTGGCTGTGTGTATGTTTTCCCACCAGACAGAGCCTGCTCATTGCTGCGTTTGGTTGCCCTCCTCGTTCCTGCTGGGATCCTTCCCTTTCCTCACTACAGACCCCTCTGTGGGGGACGTGTGCCTGCAACTCTGGGAGCTATGCTAGTGACTGGCGCCCACTGGAGCTGGTTTCGCTCCTCTTATCCCACTCCCCCTCACAATTTATATTCTAGTTAAATTCTTCCAATCCAATTCTCACCATCCTAGTAACTTGTCCTTTCACCCCTCCCCTGCTCCATCAAAACCAACTCTAACCTGCCCACAAATTCTTAAGGATCTGATTGCCTAATTCCCTCAGCACTGTCAGGGAATGCTTCTCTGGGGCATTTGTCTTAAAAGGAGGAATTCCTCAACCCACTGGAATGGCTTTTTTTTTTTTTTTGCAGTGACAGTTGAGTCTAACCTGAGCCATTTTGGGGTTTGGGGAAGGGACTTTGCACAAACGCTCCAACCACTTCTTACGCTGAGGCTGCCAGGCCTCTTTGCCCTGAAACATATTCGCTCCTTTGGCAGATTCAAGGTCTGTTCACTCTCAGATCAGCAAACTCTAATTTTTCTGCTAAGAGCCACAGTCCAAAATTACAGTGCTCTCAGGTATGGCATGCCACACTCCATTTCTATGTCAATTGGATCACTAGATGAATATTTGTTGGTCTTTTGCTTTTTCATCAGCTTCCGGGAGTGTTGGCAGGGGAAGGCGAGAACATTCCTTACTAGCTCATCTGCACAGATACGGTTCTTTTGGATGGTTCACAAACGCATAGGGGCAGCTGCGCTTTCACTTGGCACCGAGTGGCATCCCTCAAGGTCTGTACTTAACAGGTTCAACCTGCATTCACATAGGGCTGAGAAGAAATCAGATCTCATTGACGAAAATACCAAGCTCAGACAAGTCCACATCTTTCTTTAACCCCCTGGTCTTAATTATATATACTCTGTGACTGTTTGGACATGTCAGATATTTTATTTTTTAAGATGATATAGTAACTGTGCAGGAACTTCAAAAGTGGTGGCTTGTGTCAGACCACTCTGTTTTGGGGCAAGGATTACTGTATTGCCATTTAGTTTGCAATGTGGACACTCAGATACATTATAAAACTTTCATAGATTAACTGCACAGAAATAATTGGCACCAGTTGTAATAGATTCATTTGAGTTATTTTTCCTAGACAGGCTTTTACATGCCTAGTGGACATTCCTTTAGACTCTTTAACTTTAGCACCAGAAATAGTAAAAGAGTTACTTAAAGAGTTATAGTATATTATGAACTCTATTTTATACAGGTTTATTGCTATTTAAAATGTGTCCAGTATAAAAGACTTTGAATGCTGAAATTTGTATTTATTACTATTAATAAAAGTATCAGATCAGGAAAATTTGACATTCCAATTCTAGCAACAGTTCTTCCCTAGTACCTGGGAAGATGTGCATGGCATGTCTCTGTATCTCCATGTATAAATCCCCATCCCTGCAGGGCCGCGTACTGAACCGCACTGCGCAACTCCTGGGTGTCACTCACACTGAGGTCTGTCAATGATGAGCCCTTCCCAGGAATTGTGAAGGATATAATCTTCTTAGTTTTCCATGGAGGACCTGGAATCTGCCAATACAATTCTTGGTTTGTCAGGAGAGGTACTTACTCTTTATCAATTCAGAACATTTGGGAAGAGAGAAATACTTTGCTATCTATAAATTACTAATGAGTGAGTTATTAGCGTTCAATAGCAGCTACTCCACTCTGTCATACTCATTCCTGTTGAAGGCCATCGCTTTATTCACTCTCAGAGCGCAGTTTATCTTGCGGCTGGTGAAGAATAAAGCACGCTGGGGTCCAGGGTTGGAATTTGACTGCCGTTTCCGCTCTACCGGCACAGTGTGCTTGGAGCGGCAGGTGCCAGCTGCCCTGGAATTCACTGTCAGTAACAACGCTGGGCACACGTAGAAACGTAGAAGCCAACTCACAAACGGATATTCAGAGCACAATCTGCATCTCAATATCTTTCTCTGTGTTATGTGTCACATGCATGTGATATACATTTGTATGTGCATGTGTATATATATGTACATATGTTATTTTTTGGAGTTATTATCATGGTTCCACTAGAGAAAATAATTAAGTGCCCAGGGTGTTAATATCTAGACAAGAATGGATAGCCATTCAGAACACATACATTTTGACTCTCCATTTCACATAATGCACAAAATTTAATTCCGTGTGGATTGTAGCTGTAAGTGAGAAAAGGACAAGTTTTTTTTTTAACTTTAAATATTCTGTATACTCAACAGAAATACATCGAAATGTTCACCAGAAGACAGAGCGAAATGTATTCAGCAGTAGTATTTGTCATCGCCCCAGTCTGGAAACGAGCCAAGATCTATCAACAGCAGAACGCACACACTGTGGTGTGAGAATGAGTGAATTCCAACTACACGCATGAACATAGACACCACTCCGCACAATGGCAAGTGAAAGACACCCAGACATAAAGAGCGTGGCTCTGTTAATATAAAGTTCACACACAGATAAAACTAAGCTAAGGTAAAAGTTAGGATACTTGTTATTCTTGGGAGGAGGAGCAGAGACTGCGAGAAATTCAAGGGACCTTCTAGGTGCTGGTTATATTCCGTCTTGGTCTGATTATTAATAACTCAGGTGTGTTCACCTCTTGAAAAGTCATTTGACTGAACATGCATGGTTTGTGCAGTTTTTTCATGTTATACTTGTATATTATATCCATGAAAAGTTCACATAAAAAACAGCCCCAAATATTCTGAGAACCAATTTACGTGCATTCTATCCATGAGAGCTTATTGATTTAATGGTCCTTGGAGTTAACCTGCTTTCCACATTTAGAAAGGAAATTTTTGCCCAAATTAAACATATGCTTTTGTGTTGAAACTCTTACTCGATATTTGGAAGGGAAACCACTCTTGAGAAATAATGCTTCTAGGCATCTATTCCGAATGATTTTAATGTCTCTGAAAGTCTTTTTATTGATAATGTGCTAAGCCAAACATTTTCAATTTTATATCATGGACTCGAACAGTACTATGCTTTTCACTCCTAAAAGATCAGCAAATGCCTATGCTGATGACTTTGAAATTGGGGACGCCAGCGTAGAAATCACTGTCGTTGTATAATGGCAAAACTGCAAAATGCCCAGGGGTATCCACAGCTGTCCTGCTTTCCATGATAAGAAGCCACAATCAAAAAACCGTTCAGCTAAAACAGCCTCCCGAAATGAAGCAGCACACTACTGAGTTTTTGTTTGTTTTTGCATAGTTGGCTGTCTACTTCTTGGAGAGCATTTCCGCATAGAGTTCAGCCTAATATTAGGCTTAGATCCAAGGATGTTAGGGGTTTAATTGCTCATTTCCTCTGTGAGTGGTTCAGCATGTTATCATTTGGCTACAATTGTTGCTAGTGATCAAAACATAGACTTGAAGGTCAGGTGTGGTAGGGACTGTGTGTTGTTTTTGGTGGTAGCCATGGAGGCCGAGGCATACACACAAAACAGACTTGCATGCAGGCTGGACTTAAAGCTATTCACTGGCCTGTTCTAAAGATTAGTATCTTTATTCCTGTTTTAGGTCACTCTGAACAGAGGGCTAGTTTAGATTTGAGTTAGGAATGTCATCTATTTCCATCCAAACCAAATGTGATTTAGCTTCACAAATGCTTTAGTGTTTGCTACTTCCAAGGTCAAGAAGTAACCTTATATGCTTTTATAGAGTTATATAAAACCATGTGTGTGTGTGTGTATATATATATATATATATATATATATATATATATATATGTGTTTCACATAAACCTACATAAAACATACACATATACATACTTGGAAACATCTATCATCAAGAAATAAGTCATTTGGGTATAGATTCTTCTTTATGTGCTTTTATTTTAAAAAATTATTCATCTGGACATGACTTGTCTTCCAAGTTCTAGTCCTATATTTTCATCTCTGTACTAGGTATTTCCACTCGGAATGGTCCTCTCTTACCTCAAAAAGAGCATATCTAAAACTCAGCCCTGTCCTGGCAGCCCTAACGGGTTTCCCACTTCAGCAATCATAAATACCATCCATCTTTCCGTTCTCCAAGGTCCAAGGCTTTTGCTCTCACTGTAGTGTAAACTTGCATTTGTCTAATGGTTAACCATGTTGAACACTTTTTCATGTGCTAATTTGGCCATTTGTATATCTTCTGTGGCTCAGTGTTCATATCTTTTGAATTTTTTGGCTGGGTTGTTTGTTTTCTTACTCTTGAATTTTAGAGTTTTTAAAATATTCTGGATACAAGTCCTTTATCAAATACATGTTTTGTAAATATCTTTTCTCAGTCTATGACTTGTCTTTTTATTCTCTTAACAGTAATTTTCCAAGAGCAGAAGTTTTTGATTTTAATAAAGTCAATTGTGTTCTTTCTTTTTAAATAGGTAGCACTTTTGTACCAGATATTAGAAATCTAGGACTAAATCTAATTTAGTCCAAGGTCACAAGGATTTTCTCCTGTGTTTCCTTCTAAACATTCTATAGTTCTAAGTTTTGCAGTTAAGCTTAAAATCCATTTTGACTTAACTTTATGATTTTTTTTTCTGCATCAGAGTACCTGGCACCATTTATTGGAAAGACTTTCTTTGCACCTTTGGGAGAATTCGATTGACCATATATGTGTGTTTCTATTTCTGAACTATCTACAAAACACTATTGTTCTAATTGTTTCTCTCTCCCCCAGTAGCACACTGTCTTGATTACTCCAGCTTTTTAAAAAGTCTTGGAATCATGTACCATTAAGTCCTTCAACTTTGTTCTTTTTTAAGTATGTTTTATTGATTATGCTATTACAGTTTTCCCAATGTCTCTCCCTTTATTCCCCCTCTGCTGTGTAACCCCCAAGCCTTTATACAAGCATTCCCCCCGCCCTTATACAATTCCATGGGTTATACATATAAGTCCTTTGAGTTCTGTTTCCTATACCATTTTGACCTCATCCTGTCTATTTTATGCCCACCAATTACGCTTCTTCTTCCCTGTACCTTTTCCCTTTATTCCTTCCCTTCCCCTCGCCACTGAATTCTTTCTGTGTGATGTCTATTTCTCTGATTCTGTTCTTGTTCTAGTTGTTTGCTTATCAACTTTGTTCTTTTAAAAAATTGTTTGGCTTTTCTAGTTCCTTTCATTTGAACACAAATTTTAGAAGCAGATTGTTAATTTCTTTTTTAAAAAAAGATATTTGCTAGGATTTGATTGGGATTACACTGAATCTATAGATCAATTTGAGTAGAAAAAATTTGCTGTCTTATTCATCCTTCTGTACATAGTACATCTATACATAGTATACATAGTACATCTATACATAGTACATCTTTTTCCTTGAACCTCTTTGAAGATTGTCTCTTTGTCCCTGGTTTTAAGCAATTTGACTATGTCATAACTTGGATCTGTTTCCTTCATTCTTGTGCTCCAGGTTTATTGAGTTTCTTGGATCTGTGAGTTTAAGTTTTCATCCAGTTCGTAAATATGTTTGGCCATTATTTCTGCAAATATTTTTTCTGCCTTCCTTTGGCCCTTGGGAACTTCCATTACATGTATATCAAGCTGCTTCATGTTTTCCCATAGTTTAAAAAGTTCCATATTTTTATTTCTATGTGCTTCATTGTAAAGTCCTCAAATTTATTAATATTTTATTCTGTATTATCTAATTTGATATTCATCCTATCCAGTGTATTCTTTTATTATAGATGCAGTTTTCATCTCTAGAATTCCAGTTTGTGTCTTTTTAGTATTCTTTGTCTGAAAACATGTTTGATTTTTTTTCAAGATTTTATTTATTTGTCTTTAGAGAGGGAGGGAAGGAGAGAGGGAGAGAAACATCAATGTATGGTTGCCTCTCATATGTTCCCTGCTGGGAACTGGCCTGCAACCCAGGCATGTGCCCTGACTGAAAATCAAACCTCGATCCTCTGGTTCACAGGCCCACGCTTAATCCACTGAGCTAACCAGCCAGGACATGTTTGATCTTTTATTTACATTTTTGGACATATGGAATACTGTTATAATGACTGTTATGTTCTTGTCTGTTTATTCTATCATTAGTAGCATTTGTGGGTCAGATTCTATTGATTATTTTTTCTCCTTATTATGGCTCATATTTTCCTACTCTTTTTTGTGTGTGTGGTAATATTTGATTGGATGCTAGACATTGGGAATATTGTGTTTTTCACTCCTGGACTGTATTCTTGTAACTATTCTTGAGTTTTGTCCTCAGAAACGGTTAAGTTACTTGGAAATAATTTGATTTTTCCGAGTCTTGCTTTACAGCTTTTTTTGGAAATAATTTGATTTTTCCGAGTCTTGCTTTACAGCTTTTTTGGTTGTTTTTTTTTAAGATTTTATTTATCTTTAGAGGGGAAGGGAAGGAGAGAAATATCAATGTATGGTTGCCTCTCATGAGTCCCCTGCTGGGAACTGGCCTGCAACCCAGGCATGTGCCCTGACTGGGAATCGAACCACGATCTTTTGGTTTGCAGGCCTGCACTCATCCACTGAGCTACACCAGCCAGGGCTACAGCTTTGTTAGTCAGGATTAGAGTAGCCCCTATTGTATGGTTAGTTCTATTCCACTACAGAAGGTAGAACCTGCTGAGTACTGTCCCTGATGTTACGTGAATTATGGGGATTTTCTACTCTGTTCCTTGGGAAGATAAACTATTTCTTCCTCACCTGAGATACAAGGATTGCTTTCCCCTAACCCTTTGGGTGGTTCTCATTCCAGGTTTGGGTAGTTTCTTCACACACATTTGTTTATCAGTACTTACCCGAACATTTGAGGGACCCCTCCGCAGGTCTCTGGAACTCTGTCTCTTTCCTATACTCTTCCTTGCACTCTTCCCTGTAAGCTCTTGCTGCCTTGGACTCGGTGTCTCCTCAACTCAGGCAGACTGCTAGGCTCCCCTGGTTTCCTGGTTCCTAAGCTGTTGCCTAGAAACTGTTACCTGGTCAGTGAGCTGGAGCAATCACGGTGCTGGCCTGTTTGTGTCCTCTCTGTGAGCACTGCCCTGTCATGTCTGATGTTCAATATAGGAAAACCATAGTTACATATATTTTGTTTTTCTTAGTTGTTTTAGGAACAAGGTTATATCTAATCCCTGCTTCTCCAACTTGGTCAAAAGTAGAAGTTGCTGTGCCTTATTTATTTATTTATTTTTTGCTGTGCCTTTTTAAAACTCTTGTATGCATCTTTGTACAGCTCACTGATCACACCATATCATCCGACACCTGAAATATTGACCATTGTAGGCAGTCTAACCAGTTGTCCTATCCTTGGATTTTGCAATTCACTTCCTTCAACTTGGTCACAGTAAATTTTATATACTTTCTTCTAAACTAATGAAAGCTGTCTTGTGCCTTCAGGATGCAATTCAAATTCCTAGTCTGGTATGCAAGATCCTCCACAATCTGACCTCCACGTATATTTCCAAACCTATTCCAGCCAGACTGAACTAAACAAAGCTTCCCAACATTCCTTGTACGTAATAGTCTCCTCGCCTTGTTATTATATTTCCCCCAAGAGGAACCCTTTCCTTTATGTCTATTCTTGGTAAGCAGTAATTTTGTAAGTAACTTAATAATAATCTAAGTAACTTAACAGCTTCTCATGACAAAGCTCAGGAATTCAGGTTCTTTTCATTCATAAAAATTAGTTTTTGATAAAATCTGATTTTTTTCTCACTAGGTGATATATACCACTTGTATATGTGTAGAAATTTGTCCTACACATCATTACTCTCATGCTTAAGTTTATCATTGTGCCCTGCATCTTGTAGGAGCTTAGTAAACAGCTCATGGTCATTCTCCCTCTTGTTCATGTTCTCGCACTAAAAATGCAAATATAAGCTACCTGTCCCTGATAACCTGCCAGTTCCACAAACTAGCTTCAAGGGAATGAGCTGTAGGTACTCTCCCTTTAAGTTCTCAGCTCTCATTTGCAACAACATGGATGGACTTAGAAGGTACTGTGGTAAGTAAATTAAGTCAGACAAAGAAGGGCAAATACCACATGATTTCGCTTCTATGTGGAATCTATAAAAAAACAAGGAAAACAGAAACAGACTAAGAAATTCAGAGAACCAACTGATGGCTGCCAGAAGGGAGAAGGGACGGAATAAGTGAAAAAGGTAGAGAGGAATAAGAGGTACACACTTCCAGTTATGAAATAAATATCATGGGAATATTTTTTAAAATTTAATTCTTGCTCAAGTACAGTTTTCTGTCTTATATTCCCAGCCCTGCCCCCACCCCCAGTGCTCCCCACCTCCCTCCCCTTTCCACCCCTCACCCTTAGTTATTGTCCATGTGTCCTTTATACTTGTTCATGTGAGTCCTTCCCCTTTTCCCCTGTGATTCTCTCCCCTCTCCCCTCTGGACCCTGTCAGCACGTTCTGTATTTCAGTATCTTTGGTCACATTTGGCTTGCCTGTTTGTTTTATTGTTTAGATTCCTGTTAACGGTGATATCATATGGTATTTGTCTTTCACCGCCTGGCTTATTTCACTCAGCATAATGCTTTCCAGTTCCATCCATGATGTTGCAAAAGGTAGGAGTTCCTTCTTCCTTTCTGCAGCATAGAATTCCATTGTGTAAATGTACCATAGCTTTTTGATCCAGTCATTTACTGATGGGCATCTAGGTTGCTTCCAACTCTTGGCGATCGTAAATTGTGCTGCTATGAACATTGGGGTGCATAGGTTCTTTTGGATTGGTGCTTCAGGGTTCTTAGGATATACTCCTAACAGTGGAATTGCTGGGTCAAAAGGCACGTTCATTTTCAGTTTTCTTAGAAAATTCCATACTGTTTTCCATAGTGGTTGTACCAGTCTGCAATCCCACCAACAGTGAGCTAGAGTCCCCCTTTCCCCACAACCTCTCCAGCACTTGTTGTTTGTTTCTTTGTTTATGATGGCCATTCTGACTGGTGTAAAGTGGTATCTCATTGTGGTTTTAATTTGTATCTCTCTGATAGCTAGCAATATCGAGCATCTTTTCATGTGTCTCTGGATCCTCTGTATTTCCTTCTTGGTGAAGTGTCTGTTCAAGTCCTTTGCCCATTTTTTAATTGGGTTGCTCGTCTTCTCTGAGTGGACTTGTGTGAGTTCTTTGTATATTTTGGAGATTAAACCTTTGTCTGAGGTATCATTGGCAAATATGTTTTCCCAAACAGTTGCTTCTCTTTGTATCTTAGCCATGCAGAAGCTTTTAATTTTGATGAGATCCCATTTGTTTGTTTTTTCCTTTATGTCCCTTGCTCTAGGGGCTGTATTGGTAAAAATATTGCTGTGTGGAATATCTGAGATTTTCCTGCCAATGCTCTCCTCTAGGGTTTTAATGGTTTCCCGGCTTATATTTAAGTCTTTTATCCACCTTGAATTTATTTTTGTGTATGGTGTAAGTTGGTGCCCGAGTTTCATTTTTTTGCATGTAGCTGTCCAGTTCTCCCAACACCATTCATTGAAGAGGCTATCTTTACCCCATTTTATGTTACTGCCCCCTTTGTCGAATATTAATTGACTGTAGAGATTTGGGTTTATTTCTGGGCTCTCTGTTTTATTCCATTGGTCTATGTGCCTGTTTTTATGCCAGTACCAGGCTGTTTTGATTACAGTGGCCTTGTAATACAGTTTGATATCAGGTATTGTAATCCCTCCTACTTTGTTCTTCTTTCCCAAAATTGAAGCTGCTATTCGGGGTCTTTTATCATGGGAATATAATGATGTACAGCAGAGCAAATATAGCCAATAACACTGTAATCTCTTTGTATAGTGACAGATGATCACTAGACTTATTGTGACCATTTTATAAGGTATGTAAATGTTGAATAACTTTGTTGTACACCTGAAAATAACATAATATTGTATGTCAACTATGCTTTAAAAAAAGTTCTCACCTCCTTTACCATTTCCCCCTCAGAAACAGACCACGAGTAGCCTCACATGTGGAATGAGTTTACAACTGGCTGTGGAACATCAGTGAAACACCAAATTGCTGCTGACACAGCAGAAACATTTCGGCCTCTCTCCAACTGGAGACTGGCCTGGTGCCTGGGAAATCAGGACTCTAGTACAGGTGCCAGTCAACTTCAACCCCAGTGAAGTAGGAACTTGCCCACTCTCAGCAAGTGCGGACACCCCAAATGCAGAGGTCTTTTGGCTGGGTATCCAGATATAGCAAACAGTCCCCAGTAGCCTAAAGAGACTTTTTTCTTTCCTTTGCTGAGACTCTCAGCCTTCCTCCTTAAGTAGCTAGCCCAGTGGCTTTTAACATTTTTTTTGTGTTGTGGCACATATTGAACAATTAAAATGGTTACCTACCATGATGGAATAACAGCTCATGGCGCCTGTAAAGGAATCCACTGTTGTCATTCTCACAGTCCCTCCTAACTTTCCTGGTTTGTGGCGGATACCATCACCTCCTTGAGTTCCCCCGAGGTGACCCAAGGCACTGCTTTTTATCCTGACCATTCCTTCTGCCTGGAATGCTACTTCCCCAGACACAGTCATAGCTTCCTCTCTCACTTTATTCATAGCTCTAATCAGCTGCCATGTTATTGACAAGATCTTTCCCAAGCTCCCCAGCTAAAATAGCCCCCATCTTCCACCATTTCCCTTCTATCTCCTTATCCTGTTGGATTTTATTATAGCACATATAGCCACTTGAAACATTTGTTTGTTTGTTTGTCTCTTCTTCATCAAAATATAAGTGGAGTCTGTGTTCTAGAATAATGCCTGGCATATAGTAGATGTTCAAAAAGCACTTGTTGAATGAATGAATGGCTGGCTAGAATACTTCTCACTGGTCAGTCTCATTTAGACTCATGAGACAAAATTCTCTGGTTAACACACAGTCATTTTGGTGTCAGTGGAGTGTTCCACAATGCCCTTAAACCTTCTGACTTCTCTCACCAAGCAGTGCCCACGTGAGTAGTCAACATGAGTGACTCAGCTCAACTCTCGGTTTGAGAGATAACACCATGACCTCATGGGAGGCCATTGGGAGCTTCTGTTGGTCGCATTTTTCCCTTAGCCTGGCTGCTACCACCCGTCTGTCATTTACTGTATTTTTCCATGAATAATGTGCACCCACATTTTCAGACCAAAGTTTCAGAAAAAAAACCTTCCATTTTAATTGGAAAATTATGTATGTATTTATTTACTTATTTATATTTAGAAACAAAATCAAGGATTGTATTCCAGGGTATTATTTTTGATATGGATATAGTTATTGCTTTCTAGAGTTACACTTTTAATGCATAAGCATAAATAAAAGGATTAAAAACATTTATATAGACACAGAATTAGTACTACTCACGTATAATGTACACCCTTATTTTTCCCTAAACAATTTGGGCATAAAAGTGTGTATTCTATCTGGAAAATATTCAACTCCCACATAAAAGCTGGTCCAGCGTGCACAAATGTTAATTTTTTTACATATAGATACATGTGTGTAGACAAAAAGGAAGTAAGAATTACATGCATATAACGGGGAGGAGGCTAGTGGTGACAGCAGGAATTACGACCTTCTGGGTCCAGGGTCCAGCCCTTCCCACCCTCAGCTCCAATCCAGAAGCTGCCAGTGCCTTTGCCCTTGAGAGTGTGTAGACCCTCAAGTCAAACTGTAATCAAACAAAACAATTCAATTTTGCATTTATGTGTTTAATGGTTGTGTTCCATGTGGGGATGCTGTGATTTCAAACCATATGAAAGAGCAGTTTACATGTAGCAGCTATTTATATGGGTCATGTTGGGTGAGGAATAAACTTATGAATCCAAGTTTAATACATAAGGCAAGAGGCTGGGAGTGGTTTTTCAAAATATAAAAGATCTCATGAAATCTAAGAGGTTGGGACAGGAAAATACATAGAACTGACTTTTACACAGTACCAAAGAAGTCGGAAAAGGAATTGTGAAGAATAAAACTCAGTCAAACTAAATTCTGCAGGTAACAGCTACCCATGTGGATTCTTACTCTGGGCCTTCAGCCTCTGCATCAGAGGCCAAAGGAATCTCATCATTTACTCAAAGCTGCCTTTACCTCTCTGGGTTCCAACTCCTCCTGAACTCACATGAAGAATAGGAATTTCCCACAAGATGTCTTAGTGAACAGAGGGTACCAGATAATTACAGTGACCAAGTTATCCTGGCATGTGCAGGACTTTCCAGTACCAGCACTTAAACTCCTCTGATTGGGGAAACCACTCAGTTCTGAGCAAATTGGGATGACTGTCATCCTTCAGATATTGACCTGTAGGATGACCAGCCCCAAGTTATCAGATACATCCCAGGAATGTTTTCTGGGGTTTTGTGGTCATTGCCTGATGTACCAAGAGAGGAACAATAGACTCTGAGTCAGAGTCAGAGGATCTGAGCTGGTGGGGGAGCTTTGGGGTCTGGCAGAAATTTTTTTATCAGGTCCTATTTTTGTTGTTTTTTTTAGCCCTGCGACCTTTTGCAAATCACTTAACTTGTTTGACCCTTGGCTAATACAGTTGGGGGTTGTAC
Organism: Sturnira hondurensis; assembly: GCF_014824575.4. Classification (NCBI taxonomy): domain Eukaryota; kingdom Metazoa; phylum Chordata; class Mammalia; order Chiroptera; family Phyllostomidae; genus Sturnira; species Sturnira hondurensis. The sequence goes on from NW_028082759.1 coordinate 34,423,364, forward strand.
AAATTAAATATGCAAACATGGAAAGTATTTAGTGTGGTGCCTAGTATTTAGTAACTGCATATTTAATAAGCTGTGAGAGATGGAACCTCATCATTATCGTTGACGTGGGCTTTGGGGGCAAAGATTCAGGTTCTGGCTCTTCTGTTGTCCATTACATGAGCTTGGAAAGGTCATTTCACCTCCTTCAGCCTCAGTTTCCTTATCTGTAAAATGAACATAACTGTAGCAGCTGTCCTTGTTCCGAAGGGTTATTGTAAAATCAAATGAGACAATGTGGGTTGGGAGCAAAGTCAACTGCAAAGCATGATTCTAATGCAAGGTTCAGGAGGTACTACTGTGTCCATGCTGAATGAGGAACTGGGCCTCCTGAAATAAAATGGATAACAGCAGTTATATTTATTTTAAAAGCCATCACTTAACATACTATGTGTAGTTATGGGTTTTTCACTTCAATAAAGACAAAAACGATTTCAATACGTCTAGAGGAGGGCAAACAAAACAGCCAAGAAGACAGAAGAGATATACGATGACCAGAGTCTAGGAATTTGATGAAAGGCGTAAAAAAGTTAATTCTAGAATTGTATGTCAATCCCCTCCCCCCCAAAAGAGAATAGTCCTTGATTTTTGAGACAGGTTTTAGGGCAAATGCAAGTACTCCTCCTTAATGTAGCTATTAACTCACAGGCTCATGAACCCAAGATTTAAATCCTAGAAACAGGAACAACCTCATGAAGTTCTGACTACCTTACTGTAGACTTCCTATGCATGTGTTAATCAATCAGTTACAGTTTGTGTCCTTAATTCTGAGGCTTGTCCTAAAGAAAATACTTTCTTTTTTCTTAAGATTTTAATCATTTATTTTTAGAGAGAGGGGAAGGGAGGGAGAAAGAGAGGGAGTGAAATGTCAGTGTGTGATTGCCTCTCATGCACCCCCACACTGGGGACCTGGCCTGAAACCCAGGCATGTGCCCTAGACTGGGAATAGAACCAGTGACCCTTTGGTTCACAGGCCACCACTCAATCCACTGAGCCACACCAGCCAGGTAAAACACTTTCAACATCAACTTTAGTGTATTTCCAATCTGGAAACTCTTTCCTATCCCACCTTTCATGACACTGTACAATCCTGTCCTAGTATTTTTGATTTGTTTGGATGAATGAATAAAAGAATAAACAATTCTAATAGTCATTTGTGTGTTTGCCCATCTATCTATCACCTATCCATCCACCCAACCACCATCCATTCATCCATCCCTAGAACAAATTCTTATGATCCTGGCATAGTGCTAGACATTGCAGAAAGCTATATAAGATCCAGTGATTAAGGAGGCCCCAAGTATTAATTAGTACAGGCTCATCTTAGAAGGAGAATATTACCTACAAGGACCCAAACATGAACTGATAAAACAAAACTCCAAACAAATCTTTGGCCCCAGCTCCAAAACGTCTTTGGCTGGTAGAGAATAATTCCCTTATGAACTACACTGGAGTGTTTAATTAGCACATCATATTTTGTCCTACTGGTCGCTTCTGCAGGGATGAAAACAAATTTCAAGAACAAGAGAGTGGTGAAACTTAAGTATGATGAAGGCATATTTCACTTATTAAAGTTTGAACTAGCACTGGAAGCTGCTTGAGAATATAATTTATTTTCATAAGCATAAAATAATGCATTTTACCACTGTACTTTAATTAAAAATGATCTGTGAAGCATTTTAATGACAAATAGTGAACATTTTTCTCCAATTAAGATTTTAAAAGTGAAGCTTATCTTTCTTGCTATAAATTAATTACATATAAATATGTCTCCCTTATGTATATTATTTCAAAAGTGGGCATGCTGAACTATTTTTTCATTAAAGTTAATATCACACAGAAATGTTGACCCTTAACTGATGGCCTTATTAAGTGGCAAGAGCAGACATGGTCCTATTAGTTAGGAAGTTAGTGTATTTCTCCACTATTAAATCATAGGTCTCCATAAAAGTGTTGACCTCATTGCCACTAACTGGAGCACAAATAATCAGTGCAAATTAATAAGCAAGGTAGTTCACATATAATCTTTATTACCTGATCAATGCTGGAGTTGTAAAAGTAGATATATATTCACTGCAACATACCAATTAGCTTAGGCCCACAAACCTAGGGCACAACAGACTCAGTGAGGGGCCAATTCACACAAGTAGGAATAGGGACCTAAACGAAATCCTCACGATGACTCCGAACAGCACCATTATTGTCTCTCTCTAGTCAGAAAGGCCGATGGCTGAAATTGTATCAGTGCATCGGTGACTGTGAAACGCCTGCCCTCCGACAGGAAATAACTGATATAGAATTCCTTATGTTTTCCATGTAGCATTTGTAAACTGGGTAACACGGGACCATGGTTATTTTATTCTGTAGCCATACCTTAGGGAAAAATGGTAAGATGCTGCTACAGAATAAAGTAAGAGATGCCCCTGTCTACATCTTTGGTACGGCCCAGAAAAGTTAATTAGGACCATTCTCAGTCCCCTAGTGCATAAACTACCAGGGAAAACAGGACAAGCATAGAATGTAGAACATACCATGGGCCATGTTGGTTTATTTTTGGGAGTAGTGGAAGGTGGTAGAGGGGCCCTGCCACATTGCAAATCATCAGAGTTACTGATTGGATGGAGGGTCTTACATGTAGTTTCTATTCTAGAGAACTTTGGAAAAGCTCCTTAAAAGACTTGTTCCAGGGGCCTGTTTGAAAGCAGATCTAGAAGACCCAATAGGGACCTACTCTGGGATGTCCTCTGCAGTATTACTTTCCAAAACTTTCCACATCACGGCACACATAGAAAATGATAGTATTTGTTTGAGACACTTGGGTAAACTGAGGAATTTGGAATCCTGGGTGAGGTTGAGGTGACAGACAGCCTGAGGATTGGTGAGCTGGATTTCCCAATACATAGTTTGGAAACTCTGTTCCAGAGGAAAAAATGAATGAGTAATACTGAGGGCCCAATGAGAGATCTAGAATATGTTAGGTAATAATAACAGAAATAGCTATCATTCACTTCACAAGAGTATTTAGTACATGCCAGCTACTCTACTCAATTCGTTTTCATCTTCAAAATAATCCTGTAGTCTATATTCTGGTAATGATAGTATAAATTGGTCATGTGATTCTTCTCCATAGAAAATGTACACTAGACAAAATTTTTAATGTCAATCATTTCAGGGTACTGAGAAATAACAAAAGATAGGCAATCATTTGAGAGGTGTTCACTCATGAGAAAGCGCTACTGTATTGACTGAGAACTGTGGGTTTGCTGGGTTTTTTTCCTTTGGTCTGGGAACATTCCCATCCTCTACCAGCTACCTAATGTGGGTAGTGAAAATCCACAGATTTATCAACTGAAGGTAACAGACATGGATAAGAGCAGATGCAATAATCTTTGCCAAAATTATTGTCTGACCTTTGAATGGCTGGAGATTTCAATTTGGCTCCAGACATGTCAGTAATGAAAAGCCAAAATCCTTCCAAAGAATAAAACAGATTCCAGAATTGCTGTATCTAGAAATACTTTCCCCCATTTTTATTTTTTAATCTTTTTACTTGTTTTTTAATTTGTTTTGTATTTTTTATTGTTGTTCAAGTATAGTTGTCTCCATTTTCCTCCCACCACCCCAGCAATTCCCACCTCCCACCCTCGATCCTACCCTCCTTTGGCTTTTTCCATGTGTCCCTTATACATGTTCCTGAACAGACAAGGCAGCAAAATATAACCAGAAATTAAGAACAAACTGACAGTAACCAGAGGGGAGGTGTGAGGGAATAATAGGGGGAAAGGGGAAAGGGTTGTCAGGAACAGGTATTTTTAAAATCTTTTAAAAAAGATTTAATTTCTTTATTTTTAGAGAGATAGAAAAGGAAGGAGAAAGAGAGGGAAAGAAACTTTGATGTGGGAGAGAAACATTGGTTGGTGGCTTTCAAACCCCCAACTGGGGACTTGTTTTGTGCGCCCCAACCAGAATCCAATCATCAACCTTTTGGTTTGCAGAATGACGCTCAACCCATGCAGTGACATCAATCAGAGCTCCCCCTATTTTTAAACCAAAGATTATGAGATGTGAAAAATAAGTGAAAAGTATGACATGCATTTAGAAAAAAGGAAAGTCATTGGAAACTCAGGTTGAATGGTCCCAAATGTTAGATTTGAGAAAAAGATTTCAAACAGCCATTTTAAATATATTTTAAAAAATTTAAAAACTCATGTTTAAGAAAATAAAAATATACACTAATAATGAGTAAAAATAGTGAATACTAAAAAAGAAGGAAAGTATAAAAAAAGAGCCAAATGAAAATTTTAGGGGTGAAAGTATAACTGAAATGAAAACTACATTACATAGACAAACAGACTCACAAATGGATTTGAGATGATAAAGAACAAAGAAAATCAATGATAAAAGACCAGTAGAAATTATTAGTTCAAAAAAAAAGAGCAAAAAGACTGAATAAAAATAAACAGGGCTTCCAAGATCTCTGGGCCAATATCAAATTTTGCAAAACACGTGTAATTAAAATTCCAGAAGAGGAGAAAAAAGATCAGAAAAAATTTGAGGGAAAAATGTCTCAAACATACTCAAATTTGGTGAAAAACATTAACTTACAAATCTAAGAAATTCAATAAAACCCAAGTAGGATAAACCAAAGGAAATACAACTGAACATACAAGAGTCAAACTTTTGAAAACCAAAAATAAAGAGAAAATGTTGAAAGCAGCAAGATTAAAATGACTCACCACATATAGGGGAACAATAACATGAGTAATCAATCGCTAGCTTTTCATCAGAAACAACAGAGACACAGATACTGAAATGGCACATTCAACGTGCTTAAAATGAAAAAAAAAAAACCCTGTCAATTAAAAATTCTCTTTCCAGAGAAAAGACTATTTGAAAAAGAGGGTGAAATAAAGACATTTCAGATAAATAAAAACTCAGAGAATTGCTAACAGACTTGTGCTACAACAAATATAAAAACCAAAACCAAACCAAACTGAAACAAACAAAAAATACCCTTAGGCTAAAGGGAAGTAAAACCCAGGAGTAACTCAGATCTAGAGGAAGGAAGGTAGGGCACTAAAAATGTAAAGCTATAGGTACAGGTATATTTGATATGCATGTAATTACATGTATATATATACATACACATATACATATACACACACACACAAATACATATGTCTATATACATATATTTCTACTCTCACACAATATCTTTTCCTTTCTGAAGTTCTTTAAAAACTATATGACTTCTTAAATAAAAAATAAAATAATATATTATTGGGTTTAAAATTTATATACATGAAGTATATGTAACACTATAACAAAAAGAATGGGTGTGTTCATCCATACCAATGTCAACTTCCTGTATTTCACAGTAAAAAAAAAAAAGCCAATATTACTGGTAACTTGAAATAGATTTTAGAAGTTAAAAAATGCATATTGTAAAGGCAACAAATTAGAGCTACAAATTCAATAAATAAATTAAAATGCCATAGCCAAATTTTTTATAGAATAGAGAAATATAGAAAAGAGTGATGAGAGAAATATAAAATAATCAAATGGCAGGACTAAATCCAATCATATCAAGAGTATGATATGATTAACTGATATTTCAGTTAATAGGAATAAACTGAACATTCTAGTCAATAGGCAAAGATTGTATGAGATTTAAAAACAGAATACAGGTAGATGTGCTTACAAAGACACTTTAAATTCAAGGACACAAGTACATTGGAAGTGAAAAGATGGAAAAGTTATAGCAAACAATAAATATGTGAGAGCTGGGATGACCAAAATAGACCTTAAAGCAAGTAACATTAATGGAGACAAAGAGATATATTTCATAATTTTAAAGGGTTAATGTAGCCAGAAGATATAACAATTATAAATATATAGATGTCTAACAACAAAGCTCCAAAATACATGCTGCAAAATGGCCAGAATTAAAGGAAGAAATAGACAAATCAACACTTACAGTAAAAGATTTCAAAATTATCCCCTTTGTAATTGATAAAATTAATATTAAGAAAAATCAATAAAAATAGAGAAAACCTGAAAAACAATATTGACAAACGACATGTATAGAGAGCTCCATGAAATCCAGAGTAGAATGTGCAGTCTTTTAATGTGCACATGGGATCTTCTCCAATATAAACATGTATTGGTGCATAAAAAGACTCCATAGATTTCAAAGAACCAAAATCATACAGAATTTGTTTCCTAATGACAATGGAATTAAATTAGAAACTAATGATAGAACAAACTTTGGGAAATGCCCATATATTTGGAAATTAAGATCAATCTTATAAATTACAGGGAGAAGTAGAATGTAATCTTGACCTGAATGAAAATAAAAACACAGTATACTGAAAGCTGGCATAAACCTAAACTACTGCTTAGAGGGAAATTTATAACTTTAAATGTTTACTTTGAAAATAAGAATGATTTAAATAAATGATCAAAGACGCAAACTTAAGAACCTAGGCAAAGAAGAGCAAATTAAATCCAAATTAAGTAGAAGAAAGAAAATAATCACAAGGTGAAAATGAATGAAAAAGAAAAGAGGGAAATAAAAAATCAATGAAACAAAAGTTACTTTCTTGAAAAAAATGAATAAAATAGATAAACACTTAGCTAAACTGATCAAGAAAAAAGGTATCAGGGATAAAAGAGGGGATATCACTACAGATGCTACTGAAAAGAGGTTAATACAAGAATATTATGAATAACTTTACACTGACAAGTTTGACAATTCAGAGGACAGGGACAAATTTCTTAGATCAAAATTACCAAAACTGTCTTAAGAAGAAACTGAAAATTTGAATATATGGGGTCGGCAAAGGTAAGTTTACAGTTGTGATTATGTGAAACACAGAATTTATTCTTGTGTTATTATTTATTAATTATTGTATTATTTATTTGTATTATAGCTGTACATCTACTTTTTTTACCCCTGTACTCTCATCAAACAAATAAGTTAAATTAGTAATTAAAAACCTCCCATGAAAAAGTCCAAAGCACAGACACAATCACTGGTGAATTGAAACAAAACTTAAGAAAAAGAATACCAATCTTAAATAAACTTTTTCACAAAACAGATTTATGAGGTAACTATTGTCTGGATAAGAAAACCAGATGAGGACTAAAAGAAAAAAGAAACAATAGACAAATATTTCTCCTGAATATTGATTAAAAATATTTTTAAATTTAGTAAGTCAAACAAAATACTTGGAAGAATAATATACATGACAATGTAGGGTTTATTCTAGAAATAAAAGGTTATCTTAATAGTAGAAAAATCAATGAAGAGATCATATTAATAAAAGAGAAAGACTAAATGATTACTTAAAAAATGAGAAAACTTATTTGACAAAATTAACATCAGTTCCTGATTTTTAAAAGTCTCAACAAACCAGGAATAGATAGGAATTCCTCATCTCATAAAAAGCACTTATGAACATCCAGTTATGATAAAAACTCTCAAAACAGTGGGTCTGGAAGGAAACTACCTCAATACACTGAAGTCCAAAACTAACACTGTACTCAATAATAAAAAACTTAATGCTTTTCCTCTGAAATCAGGAACAATACAAAGATACTCACTTTCATTACTTTTATTCAACATAATACTGGGAAGTCTAGCTAGAGGAATTAGGCAAGAAAAAGAAATAAAAGGCAACCAAATTGGAAAGGATGAAATAGAAAAAATGAGGCAGTCACTATTTGCAGACAGTATGATATTATATCTAGAAAACCCTAAACACCCCACAAAAAACTATTAGAACTAATCAAACAATTCTATGAAGTTGCAGGACACAAAATCAGTGTACAAAAAAATTGTTGCATTTCTACATACTAATAATGAACTAATAGGAAGAGAAATTAAGAAAACAACCTGATTTAAAATTGCATACAAAAGAATAACATACTCAGGAATAAATTTAACAAGGAGGTAGGAAAACAAATAAACAAATAGATCATCCCTGGATGCTGTGGCTCAGTAGGTTGAGTGCCAGCCTGTGAACCAAAGGGTTGCCAGTTTGATTCCCACTCAGAATACATGCCTGGGTTGTGGACCAGGTCCCTAGCAGGGGGCGGTCAAGAGGGAACCACATATAGATGTTTGAAAAAAATAAATAAATCATATTAACTATTGTACACTGAGAGCTATAAGGTACTGATGAAAGAAATAGAAGAGGAAACAAATAAATGGACAGACATTTTGTGCTTATGAATTTAAAGAATTCATATTGTTAAAATGTTCATACTACCCATAGCAATATATATATTCAGTACAAATCCCTATGAAATTTTCAATGGTATTTTTCACAAAAATAGAATAAACAATTCTAAAATTTGTATGGAACCACAAAAGATTCCCAATAGCCAAAACCATCCTGAGAAAGAACAAAGCTGAGGCATCATGCTGCCTGATTTTGAACAATATTACAAAGCTATAGTAATCAAAGCCATATGGTATTGATATAAAAACAAACATAAAATATGGAACAGAATAGAGAGCCTAGAAATAAACCCATGCATATTTGGTCAATTAATTTATGACAAAGAATCAACGAATATACAATGGGGAAAGGACAGTCTCTTCAAACAAGTGGTGATGGGGAAACTGAGCCACAAGAAAAGAATAAAACTGAATCTCTATTTTATATCATATACAAATATCAATTCAAAACACATTAAAGACTTGAACATAAGACCTGAAACCATAAAACTCATCAAAGAAAACATTGGCAGTAAACTCCTTGACATTGGTCTTGACAATGATTTTTTTGGATTTGACACCAAAAGCAAAAGCAACTAAAGCAAAGTACACAAGATGACTTACATCAAACTAGAAAGCTTCTGCAGAGCAAAGAAAACCATCAACAAAATAGAAAAGCAACCCACAGAATTGGGGGAAATATTTGTAAATTATATATCTGATCAGGAGTTTCTCTGGAAAATATAGAGAGGACTCCTACAATTCAAAATTTAGAAGAGGCAAAGAAAAAGATTGTCCTTTTGAGCCTCCAGAAGAATTCAGAACTGCCAACACATTGACTTTATTTAGCTCAGTGAAACTGATTTCTGACTTCTGATCTTAAGAGAATTGGTTTGTATTATTTTAAACCACTTACCTTTAATTAACTCAAAATGGACCATAAATCTAAATATGAGAATTTTAAAACTCTAAAACCTCTAAAAATACCTTGGAAAAAATTTTGTGACCTTTGGTTAGGAAAAGATTTCTTAGATTTTTTTTTCTTTTCTGACTGTGCTTACTATTGTATCATAGAAGAAAATGTTTGGCAAATTGAACTTCATGAAAATTAAGACCTTTGCTCTCTGAGACACATCATTAAGGAAATAAAAAGGCAAGCTACATTTGGGGAGAAATTTGCAAAACACATCTAACAAAAGATTCACTTCTAGCCCTGGCTGGTGCAGCTCAGTGGATTGAGTGCGGCCTGCAAACAAAAAGATCACGGTTCAATTCCCAGTCAGGGCACATGCCTGGGTTGCAGGCCAGTTCCCAGTGGGGGACGCATGAAAGGCAACCATACATTGATATTTCTCTTCCTCTCCTTCCCTTCCCCTCTAAAGATAAATAAATAAAAATAAAAAAAAGATTCACTTCCAAATATATATAAAGAACTCTTAAAACTCATAGAAACAAAGCAAACAACTTAACTTTAAATTGGACAAAATATTTTAACAAGCCTTACCCAAAAGAAGATATGTATCTTTTATGAGTAAGTAGAACAAGGTATATGAATGGCCAAGAAGGCACAAAGAAGCATAGGATCACTGATCATTAAGGAAATAAAAATTAAACCATCATTGAGAAACCACCGCACACCCACTAAGATAGCTTATGTTAAACAGACTGGTAATACCAAGGGTCAGTGAGGATGTGGAGCTACTAAAGCCTTCATGCAGTGTTGATAGGAACACAAGTGGTACAGCCACTTTGCACAGTTTGACAACATCTTATAATATCAAATATGCACTTATCATGTAGCCTAACAATTCTATAGATACTTCTAAGTATCTACTCAAGAACATTAAAAACCTATGTCCACAGAAATATTTATATGCTTAGTATTTACAGCATCGTTATTCACAATGGCCAAAAATGAGAACCCAAATGTCCATCAGCTAATGAAGAGGTTTTTAAAATGCAATTATATCCACACAATGAAATACTACTTAGGAATAAGGGGGATGAAATACTGATTCAAGCAACAAATGAAATGAATGAACCACAACATGCTAGGTAAATATATTAAGCACAAAAGACCATATCCTGTGTAATTCCATTTATATGATATTCTGGAAAAGAAAGCAGACAGATGGTTCCAGGACCAATAGTGTGGTTGGAAACTGGCTGAAAAAAGGCCCTGTGGTACTGTATGGGGTGATGGAAATGTTCTAAAATGGGATTTGGTGGGTTTTGTCCAACTAAAGATATTTTACCAAGCTCACTGAGCTATGCATTGCATGTAAATCATACCTTAATAAAGCTGTTAAAGAAACCCACACTATTCTATGCAGTAGACATTACTCGCATTGCACAGCTGAGAAAACAATCTTAGACTGGGTAATTTACTTAAGGTTAAGCAGCTGGTCATTGTCAAACCCAAATCCATGTTGGTTATCTCTACTCCATGCCACTTGTTGGGGCATGGGAGGCACTGAGGACACCATGATGCTGCTGGGAGCTCCCAGGGTCAGCAACCCCCCCTAGGGTTGAACCTGCTGGGGGCTGCTACCCTTTGTTTGTACCACGATGTAAGGAGAGTCCTGGGCTGAGGTATAGTGTATTTCTGCAGCTCTCTACTGTGCTCTTAATGGAGAAAAAAAAAAAAGGGTGCACGAAGAAGGTTAAAATTCTGTTTTTGCTCTTAACAGTTATAAGCCCTTAGGGAAGCCATTGAACTTCTTTCAGCTTCAGTTCCTTGATCTATGAAAATGACTTAAGGACATACCACCTTGCCTTTTGACTTGTTTTGGGTATTGAATTAAATAAATAACATAAAGGACCAGATCCTTCGCAGAGCCTGAGTAAAAGTGAATTCCCTTCCTTTCTCCCTCTTGAGGAAAAAGCACTCAGTCCCACTGTTTAATAAGCAGAAGGAGGAGTTAGATTGCTTTTTAAAAATGTTCTTCACATAGGAAAAATAAGTAGAACATTTTTCTTAATCAGAGACCCTCCTGGGCATTGCAGTTAGCTGGCCCTCAACTTCTACCCAGGATCTTTCCATCTTGGGGGAAAAAAGTGCATGCAATTCATTTTACCACAGTTATTTCCTTCTCTTACTTCCTTTCTATGAAGTCTGGCCTATAAAGCTATTAATACTTCATAAGTGCCAATAAAAATGGGAAGAAATTATGTACTATGCATGTGTAACTCGCAGGTATACAAAAGACCTCGGATTATTTGAATCATGGCTTCACATTAGGAAGTAAAAGAATGCTTGGACCCCTATGCTACTAAACTGAAATCCTCAACGACTGTTTCAGAAATGTCAGGGGTTCATTCTGTTAGGCCCTGCAAATGACAGCCTGGGAGAAGTCACTATGTGCAAGATCTTATAAATTCTCAAGTTTTGAGATTAAACTCAAAGAGCCCAAACTGTGTTATTATTTAGTATTATTTGAGTAGATAGTAATGAATGCCTTCCCTCTTCATTATGTGTGTTCTACGGGGCTTCTCACGCCTGACTTTTTTTTGTGAAGATAACCCTTTTTGTGCTGTTACAATGCAAAGAGCCAAGGTCCCCACATCAGAAATTGTGATTTCATGCACCTACGGGAGGGCTCAGTCATTTTTTCAGACAAATAACCCCTGGTGATCCTGGTGCAGGTTGTTCTGGACCACACTTGACTCCTATCCTACCTATTTCTCAAGGTCTTCGTTCCTCAGGGGAAATTTTTCATGATAATTAAAGTTCAAGTTTTCCCAGTGTGCCCTTTGAGATAGTAACTGATGTTACTTACAAAACAGGATTTATGACCAAATAAGTTGGAGCACACACTGAGAAATAATCATTAAGCTTATAATAATCTAATTTTACACTTGCTTTTATAATTAATTGGCACATACAAATATGTTTTCTTATTGTGTCAATACTGAATAATTTTTTTCTTGTTTTACTCCCTGTTTCTTCTGCAGGTCTCCAGTGGGTCTCCAACTGGATTTGTAAGATTCTGAAGACAGGTGTATATATTTGTGAGTTCTTTATGCCACACAGGGCCTACACAATAACTGGTACTGCCTAAGAGCAGACCGTGCCCTGGGAAAGGCTAAGTCACTGATACACAGGCTGTGTGGGCTAAATGATACCACAATGGGGGTAGTCGCAAAAGGCAGGGATGGTGCCCAGACATCTTATTACTACATTCTAGGACCAGTTCCTTTTTGTTTTCCAAATACGGCTTCAAATAAGTTTCCAGAGGAAACCACAAAGACCAGAAGCTCATGGCAGGCCATTCCACCTGAAGTAAGCAAAGCCAGTTAATCCCTTGTTGAAATAAAAAAGGAAAGACCTGGAAGAACGCCATGGTATCGAATAGATGTGACTATAATAACTTTTCCTGTTAGAGCATGATGGCTTCTGGGCACTTGAAGCCATAAGTGTACCCCATATTTGTCTATTTCACCCCATAAAGAACGGGTGAAATAGACAAATTAATGAATTAGTTAACTAACTAACTAACAATTTTAAGCATAAGCGGCTCCTGCCTAACATTTGAACTGATATTTATACTCTCACCTGAGTTGGAAGAGCTTCAAAGGTTAGAGAATCCTCTAAAACTGTGTGTAAAAATTTGTGCACATTTCCATTTTGGAGGAACAGGTACATCCCATTCATCAGAGTCACAGAGAGATCCACAATTCAAAACGCTTATCACCTTCTGGTCTAAATATTTCATTTTGGCCCATACTATGATGAGGCCTACAAAACCGGGGTTTTTCTGATATATTTTTCCACATGACTTTTTTAGTTCATTTTGAATACTCCAGTATAGTAGTTTTAATAGAGAGCCATTGTTTATGGACCTGAAGCTGTGATGTCTTAGTGGGTCTCTGCAGCCAGATATTTATGTATTTACTTAAAGTGGCTCATGGCATAGGCATGGTTACAAGTTGAAGAGCACACATTCCTTCAGTTTTATAAATGCCAGGCAGTTTATACACTGAAAAAAAAAACTATTTCTAGTGATTAACCTCAAACTCTGTTTGCTAAGCTAATATAAACCATTGTTTTGAATCAATACAGTCATTTTCTTCAGCAATCATTGGGTGGCATTGCCCTGGACAAAGGAAGTCTTTTGCAATCTGGGGGATTCACAAAAGACCTAAGTGAATAAATGCTGAAATTCTTTTGGTATTTTTTCCAGAGACAAATGAATCATTAGAGCTGCAACTCCAAGGTTTAAAACAATGTGTTATAATCAACAAAATGTATGGTTAAAGTTGGGGCACTGTTGCCTAAAGGATGATTTTTATAGCACGGGTCCCGTGTTTTCATCTTTCCTTCCAGGGACTTACTGGTTATGGTATAAAACATCCACAAGTAAACAGGCACAAAAGAAAATGTACAGTAATTTTTCTTCAAGTGAGCTGCATTGCGTATGTTATCTGGGAATGAAAATATCCCAGAATTAGCAGGTACGTTTTAGTGGCTCTAATAATAACACACTACCATTGAAACATAGAATTCTGATCACCTCTTCCCTGCCATCATGGATTTGTGATGATTTGTCTCCACATTCTCTAACTAGCCTTCTTTAGCCAGGAACATACAAAGACAAGACAATGTCTAGAAATATACATATATTCTATGATAACAGAATATTGCAAACATGTTAATTAGCTCTGGTGGAAATGGTTACTTCTTCACTTATACACAAAGCATATCCCAGGGGAATCTCAGAGGAAACCTGGTGTACAGGAGAGGACATAAACTTTGCAGTTAAAATCATTTGTTTATTCTTTACTCATGTATTTATTGTGGTCCCCTTTTGTGCTAGGGACTGTGATAAAAAATTCCAGGTACCATCCCTGCTGCCTGGAACTTTGTAGCCTCTATTCTAGGGGTGCTGTTGAGCACTTACACATCAAAGCATTTACTTTGGTGACCCTCAGTTACCTCCCCTGTAAAGAGAGAGAATATTACTCATTTCTTAGAGGATTACGAAGAAACTCCCTAGGTAGGTGCAAAAAAGTATCTGGTTCAGTATCATACAAACAGGTAATATTTAAATTTGAATTGTTATTAGACAGCTCCTTCTTAGTTTTTGAAAAAGTAGCCAATGACTATGAAAACACGCAGGTCAGATAACACATTTCCAATTCTTTGAAGAACAAAGAGCACAACAGCCTTGTGTGACGGCTCCATGAAAGTATTCTATATTCTGGTGATGGTCTTATTTTGAAAAACTGCACCTAACCTCAGATGCCCTACATAGTAAGAGAATGCAAAAACACCCCGGGGTTTAAATAGACCAAAACCAGAAGTTAGGAATGTGTGAAACTGTGGCTAGAACCAAAACCACGGGGGGCAAACAAGAGAAGGCTCATTTATGAAACTTTTCCCGGGAAGAACTGTAACTGCCTGTTAAGAGTGGAATGTTTGTACTTCTGCATCAGGATCACTGCAGACTCTGAACTGTGACTGAAGACCTGGGTTAGTGGCTCCCAGTCTTTCCTTGACACTCAAATACCCCCTTCTCCCTCTTCGATGGACACTGGGCTTGGACAGACGTCTGCAGTGTTCAGGAGCGTGCAGCACAGAGAACACTGTGCAAGTGTTTGTTCTTAGTGCTATGACTGCTACCACACTGAGTTTATTCAAATATTGTCTCCATTGTTTAGCAAAGAAAATTGTATATAACAAATATTTCTCATCAAGACAAACAAGGGACATTACTACCACAACAAGTTAATACCATTTTAGCCCAAATCAAAGAAACTCAAGGTTCTCATGATCTTGTGCAGCTTTACTATGGTAAATAAACAAAGGCCTTTCAGATATACTAGAGCTTTACAGAACATCCGGAGCCACTGTGTGATATTGATGGGTCCAGGAAATCCAAGTTCAGAACCACGGGGTTTGTTGTGAAGATTCCTTTCCTTTCTGAAAAACATTTCAACTTATGGTCATTGAGATCACTTGAAGAGCTGCAGTCATTCAATCATTAATGTTGTCTTAATGATTGAAAAAAGATGAATAAATACTTCCTACAGTGGTTACTTTTTAGAGTCTGGTCCACAAGAGCCTCATCTCTGCACTTTCTCTCTGGGGCTTGGCCCAGTCATGTGATCTGAATTACCTGAAACTGTGTCCCGGCCTTAGCTGGCTGGAACATGATCAAATAGACACCCAAGGCTTTCTGCCCAGAATTTAGGATTTCAACTGTAATGCAAAGAGATTGCAAACAAAGGTTCAAGGAGCACAGGGCTCTAAGGAAAATCCATGGTCATACTTTGCAGTTCCCAGAGCCCTGCCTAAATCCTTGAAACAAATTTCCCATTTTGGTCTAAAGTAGCTCATATTGGTTTTTGTTACTTGCCAACAATAAATGCTTAACAAACACACAATTCAAATGCTAATTTGTTAGCAAACCCAGACTATCTATGACAAACAATACAGAAAATACCAGATCCATTAGGTTTTCTACAGAGAATCTGAACCAAACGTATGATAAGTAGCAGCACTCATTTTCAGAGCCCCAAGATACAGGAGCAGGGGCTGTCTGGGCTAGGATCCCACTCACATTAATCCAGTTTGTTGAACTGGGCACCCTCTTTGCTAAGCACAGGTACACTTCAGAGATATTGTGGGTTTGGTTTCACAGCACTGCGATACAGTGAGTAATGCAATAAAATGAGTCACAGTCCTTTTGCTAGTGAAGGGTCTAGCCTTTAATTTGCAAAAAAAAAAAAAATTATCCAAAACCTCTGTGAAGCACAATAAAGCAAAGTGCACTAAAATGGGGAGTTCCTATATCTATTTGCATCAGCTCACTGGCACAAGTTCAAGAAGGTTCCATGTCTGGAGTGGGGCAGAATCCGAATCATGTACCCAACATCAGTGTGTGTGCATGTCTGTGTGCATACACACACAACTGAAAGAGAGGGAGTTGCTTTATGTAAGCTGCTCTCAAAGAAGGATGTCAGAGCCCAAGGAGAGAACTCAGGAGAAAGGGAAAGCGTGTCTGTCTGTTGAGGAGCCAGTCAGCAGTAAGTCCCCAACACCAGGTGGGAAGTGGTGCTTGAGGGAAAGACAGTCTGGCAGTACCCCAGTCAACACCCTGCTGGTATGGTTACCCCAAGGAGAAATAGCATGGTAGACAGATTCAGAAAGCCAGGTAATACTTGGGAGTCCAAGATGACCTGCACTGAGACAGATTCCAGATCTCTCTCTCTCTCTCTCCCTCCCTCCCTTTCAGTCCTTTTGACTTGGTAAATGTGCAGCAACCCACACTGACATGCACACTTGGGTAAGTACCTGGAGTTGTGATGGGAGTGAATCCCAGCTCAACCATGAAGATGGCTCAGCAGCAGGGAGTGGAGCTGGAATCATTCTGAGGCTGAGACATTTGGGACTCAACGAGAGCAGAGCTCCCCGACTCAGGCCTTGGCACAGCTTGGATAGGGAGAAACGGTGCAGCTGGACCATTAAAGCGGCCACCTTATGCCCTGGAGGGTCTGGCAGCCACCAGTCTAATTTGCAGACACACATTTACGCCCTCAGAGGACTGCCAGTGCTGTCTGTTGGGCAGTGGCAGGGAGAATTGTGTCGGGAACTGAAGTCAGCAAAGCACACGAATCAGCATGGCTTCCCATGTTACCAAAAAACAAAGGGACACCCAGAACACATTTCTAGTGCCTGTGGATTCACCACGGACGAAGGTATTATTTTGCACACAGGAACAAAAGAAAGATAACTAAGGTCTGTTTTGGGAAGCTTAACTTGGGAGTAGGAAAGCTTAACCTGGGAGCAGGAAAGACCTTTCATATCCTGAGGGCTTATGAAAGCCTTCCCCTCTGAAAAGTAAACTCATTTTATAGACTAGCTCCTTTTCTAGGGGAAACTCATTTTTCAACAGCCACATCAATTATTTTAATAGAGGAAATAGTTCTACCTGAAGTTGATTATTTTTTTTTGTATATGAAAGAGCCTGAATGCAGAACCTGGTGAAGTAGCTTGTCTGCAGCTCTATTTAGTCATGTTATTTCCTCATTTCAAGTTTTTATGAATGACTCCAAGAAGTCACGTACTCCATGGACGAGCTCGTGGCTCGGCTTTTCAAAAAAGAGGAGGGAAAACAATCCTTTCCCTGCTCTAGCATTTAAACTTGGTGGAAACACATATTAGAATAACAAGAATTAGATAGTTCTAGGCAGTTCATAGGCAGCCTGGGACTATTTTGTCCATTGTTTCTAAGGTACGGATTTCTAATTGGGGTTTCCATCATAAGCAGTGGACACACTGAGCAGGCTGAAGTGCTTCCCAGCCTCCAAATGGCATTCTTCAGTTTATCTTAAATTTGAAGAGAAGATGGATTTTACAGTATACTGGCTAGTGGAAGGCGACTTTTGTTGCCTATATTAAATTAGCTTCTGTATATGATTCCAACTTACAGCTGCATTCAACTGCTATTTATTTCTGTTTTGCACTCTTAGCAGAGGGACGAACATGAAGTTCAGGATCTGGTGATTATTAAATGCTAGCCACCAATGAATTTTAATCCTGGTGGTTTTAAACAAGCTATATTCAAATAATTGTGATCTCATAAGCATTTTAAAATCTCCAGGCTAAATTGTGGTTTAGGAATGGGTTTTTTTAGAAGGCTGTCCTTTAATTATTGAAAAATATCCCTAAGTTTGAATCTGTCCAGAAATATTGTACATCTGCTTTACTATTCATGAACAAGAAGCATCATGGCAGGTGCTGGGGTTCACAAGTTGCCCACGGTCTCATCACCCACCTCCATTCTAAACAGATGCGGGATTATCCCATGGGTGGAGGACTAGGGACATGTAAAAAACAGAAGAAAACATTATTGAAGGGTAATTCACTCTGACTGAGGTATCATGTCTAGGGCATTGGGGTAGAAGCACCATCCTGATGGTGAGGACAGACAAAGCAGACATGTTTACACGGTGACAACTTCCCAAAGTGCTTAGGGTTTCCTTTGGGCTCTAATACTGAGTTTTAACCTGAAATCTGCTATCAATCCCTGTTAACATTTAAAGTTTAGAATTAAGTGTCTCCCTAAACTCTCTCAGTTATTTTATTGGCCAAAGTGGCAGCTGATAGACTGGGCTTACTGATAGACTGGAAATAGTTTGCAGAAACAGAGGAGTCATTATATTCAATTAGAGATACAATTGTTAAATATTTAATATGCATCCAGCACTCGGAGGATCCTGTTTCTACTCTCAATGAATTGATAATACCATTTTGGAATTTAAAAATACATACATTTTTAAAGTCCAAACTAAACAAAGCAGCTAAAAGAAATGAGGAGCTAATGTAGACTTGTGACATCAGATAGCCACCTCCTCTGGACCAGAGCCTCTTTAAGTCACCAAAAAGAATACTACCATTTGGCACCTAAGAGATATCTTAGAGCCAAGCTATGGATTTCTCTTGATTTCACAAAAAGCAGTGGCCCTGAATAAGCTGACTGACTGTTCTTGGTCTTACTAAGCCCAAACCCTGGGGCTTGTGAGAAAGGTAGAATCTTGGGTCCCAGCCCAACCCCACTACATCAGAATCTGCATTTTCAGAAAATTCCCAGATAATTTCAATGCACATTAAGTTTGAGAAGCTTGGCTATATGTTTTCCATAACTCATCTACCTAGGTGCTTTTTCTCTTTTAAAAAATCTCCACTCTGTTCCTGCCTCATTGATGAAAACTAGCCTCTCGCTGCAATATCTAAAGTAAATAAAGGGAAGAGATTATTGGCAGCTTTTAACAAATTTCCCACTTCCGTTTTCCAGAGCATATTCCAATGCCCATACCAGCTGTGTTTATCTGTGATTAGACAGGATAATAAATGCACCTGATGGTAAACCAAGTTGATTTCAATGCCTGATTACCAAGGCATGTTAACACAGTTGATTATTTCAACATGAAAAATGTTCTATGTCACACAAAACTGCAAATGCCTTTTTTGTTATGGCCAATTAGACTTAAAATAGCGACTATACTTCCTTAATACACTTATAGAAAAGTTATGGATTTTCAAATTTGTCCTTTAAGATTATGAAATCTTCATTAGAGAGGAAGAACCGTCTTGTCTAATTCGAAATATTTTAGTTTGGTCATCCGACATATGGCCTCTTTGGCCCTTCTGATGCATCGGTGAAGAAACTGAATGTTAGAGAGGAGAGCCATGGAAGAAATTGTTAGTCACCAGTGAACTTGATGCATCTTGACCCAGTGATACTAGAACTTGGCAGCAGATTGAGGGGAAGGGAGAAAAATGGACACTACAACCTTTGTGGGCATGGCCTTTATCTTATCTATAACTATATCCTCAGCCAACTCTTTACAACTCCTTGAGAAATAGCAACTGCTTCAAAAATATGGGTTGAGAAAGTGAACAAATGATAGCCATAGCGACAACAACAACAAAACCCTCCCACACATGGTAGGCAATTAGAAACGAAGGAGGAGCTGACTGTGTCCCCACGAAGCAGGGCACTACAGCCCTTGCTGAAGGGAGGAAAAAACAAAACAAAATTATCTCAGAGCACAGGTCAAAAAGAAATATTCTCTGCTGCTTCTGATTCTCCTCTTCATCCCTTTCCTTCTGGAAACCTTTCTTTGGTCTTTGAAGGAAGAAATTAGAAAAAAAATAGCTTACAACAGAGGGAACGGCAGGGACTTTGAAGCCAAGCAAACCCGAGTTTGGATGTAATTGCCTGAAGGGTGTTTTCAATCCAAATTGCACAGATGAGTGAAAGGAGAGCAGCTGTGCAGGGAAGAAAGGGGGAAATGCTGGAAATAAGCACCACAAAATAAGGAATAATAAAGATACCGAATTGCCGGAAGTACCCTTTTTTCTCCTTAATCCTTATTGCTTTATCCCTAAGCGCAAACATATCCACCACATGCTCTTTGAAAAAGAGTAAAATGCTTCAAAAAGCATATAATACTGATGATGGAAAGTCCCCACCAATCCACTCCCCAGAGCTATCCATTGTAAACCATATGGTAAATATTCTTCTAAGAATACTCTTGCTGTTTTGTAATTTAACATTTTAATCATGTACTTGATATTAACAAAGTGCTAACAGTTAATCATTGAATAGTGCCCCTACCCCCTAAGACGTACACATCCTACCCTGGAATCTGTGGATACTCCTTTGTATGACAAGAAAGGACACTGCACATGTGACTGAGTTAAGGATCTTGAGACATGCGATTAGCCTGTCTGGGTGGATCTGAAATGCGGTCACAAGTGTCCTTCTGAGAGAGAGGCAGGAGATTTGACATGGGCAGAAGAGTGGAGAAGGCAATGCGACTATGGAGAAAGAGTTTGGAGTGAGGTGACCACAGCCCGCAGTCACCAGAAGCTGGAAAAAGGAAGGGCAGGGTTCTCCCCTGGAAACTCCAGAGGGAGTGGAGCCCTGTGACACCGTGGCTTCAGCCTCGACTACTGTTAGTGAAAGCAGGCTTGTGGTTGGTTGGGGTGGGGGCGGGGGGTGGGGGCGGGGTAAACACCTTCGGGACTGAATGTGAAATGTGAAAAGACACAAAGAGATGAGAATGTTTAAGTGTAGCATTCATTAGGTTCTTTTGCCTTCCAGAAGAGTTACATTTGCATTCTCCCAAGAAAGCTTATTTGGTTCAATCTCTGAGTCTCCCATTTTCTAGAATATTTAACCTATTATTAAAACTACTCAATTCCTAATCAATCCTGGTTGGCATAATTGAGAAAACAATGTATACATTCCAAAGCCCAATCAAGGGTTTTAAGACTTCTTTCCTTCCTTCCTTCCTTCCTCCCTTCCTCCCTTCCCTCCTTCCCTCCTTCCCTTATTTTTCTTCCTTTCTTTCTAAGCTAATTTGGGCTAAAGAAAACACAACTAGATAAAAGAATAATTTATTCTTCTGGATAGGAATCAAGAGCACAGCATTTGCAAAATGTTAGGGAAACCATTTAGGTCTAAGGAGGACCAGGGGTTATTTACTGTCTGTGGTAAGGTGTAGGAGTGCCTATTAGAAAATCCCTCTAAAGAAATTTATCAAACTGGGAAGTCAGAAAATTCCTCTGGCAAGAGTCTCTCCTCTATATCATTATCTGGGCTGATACCTTTCCCCAAGTATCAGATTATTTGAACAAAGAAAGGTAAGGGTTAAATTTGATTCATAGTTCTTGTTTGAACCCTAGGTGGAGGGTTAAAAAACTGAGCCCAGCTTCCAAATTTTTCTTTTGTCTCTTTTTTTTCTTTTCATTGTTTTGGGCAAGTTGAACTGAGAATCATGTTCAGACAATAGATCAGGCTCTAAATCTAATCCAAATCTTCTTTTTTTTTTGAGAGCTTACTATTTTTTAAGCACTGGGAGAGTCATAAAGTAGTCGAAGTTTTGCTCTAAAGGTGCTTCGTTCTAAAGATGCCTTGAGTTGACCAAGAAAAGCTGGCAGAGGAGAGAGGTGTCTCTGCAGGCATGTTTGGTCATGATAAAGCTGGAACTGAAAACCAGAAGCTGAAGGGCAGGGCCTTTCAGATAAAAGGACCCGGTGAGGTGAACAGAGTGTGGACACGCTATGGTCGTGTCTGGGGAAACCAGCAGACCATGCTGATCAGAACAGAGATTTGTTTTGAAGTGAAAAGAGTTCAAGTAGGAAAAGGAAAGATCTGTAGAGGGCCATGTTGCAGGCAGCCTTGGATCCCAGACAAATGAATTTTGGCACAATTCTTGAGATGGCACGGCCCACGGCAGCGTTCAGAATCATCAGAGTGATGTAACAGAAAGGCATTTCAAGGAGATTAACTTGGTGCTGAAGCACAGAATAGATTGGAGGGAGTGAAACTGGAAGCAGAGAGGCAAGTTTTGGGTTGTGATGGCCACACACACATAAAATAATAAATATGGCATGAGAGAAGTGAAACCATGGAGAAGCTTATAAAAGCCAGGAGTGAAAGGACTTGGTGAGCCACTGAACTAGGGGAGGAAGAAAAGTGACAGAGGTTTTCCCTCAGGGTGGCTGAATTTCTGTAGCTTCAATGAGACTAGGAAGAAGAAGCAGGAGACTGTATGTGGACCAAAAAGGATAAATCATCTTACAGAGGTTGGCATCCACATGGAAATGTCCAGCAGCCAACTAGACACATGTTACTGAATTATGGGTAAGAAGCCAGGACTGGAAATAAAGGCATGAGACTCATCAGAACACAGGCAATAGCCGAAGCCATGAAAACAATTCACATCTATGAGATGGATTGTGCAGAGCTCAGAGACAGCCCTGAGTGAGAGAACCTAGGCCGGAGGAAAACATGGGAGTGGGTGGGGGAGGGGCCCAGCGAGGGAGACCGAAGAGAAGTGGTCAGACAGAAGGGAGCCACACCACATTTGGATAATGTCACCAACTTCTAGGAAACAGACCTTAAAAAAAGGAAGGTGTGGTCTTTGGTATGTGATAATTGTATCTCTGCATTGTGTTCCTTAAGCTTAACAAGTGTCTCACTCTGAGTTGTTTGAATTAGGGATGTTGTGCTCAATTACAACTTTGCTCTGGCTTTTCTTCAGAATGTTGATCATTTCCTGAATGACTTCATTCTCTAGTGGAGCAAAGCGTGCTTTGTGCGGCCTACTCAACTCAGGAGACATCGACTTCTGCTGCTCTTTCCTTTTCCAACTGCACAGTTAGGAGGTAGCAGGTAATACTGTAACCAAATATTTGCTAATCACCCTACTATGTGAAAGACCCCATTTTAGGGGCTGAACAAACATCTTATTCACTTGTACTCTCCCTTTCAACACAAAAGGTAAGCATTACAAATGTTTAAATAAATCAAATGCAGGCTGGGGAAAAAGTCTTAAATCTCACATATGGAGTTAATGGTGCCTAGTTGCTTGTTTTTATAAGCCCAAGAGCTTTTAAAAGCCGAGCACTTGGGCTACACCCATTAGGTTACACAGTCCCCTCGGACTTTGTTGTATGACATCTGGTACTTTACTGCCTTCAAGGCTAACTAGAAATACCACGCGTGCCATTTGCTTTGTCTCTGTTTTTCTAAAAGGTTCCCTTTCCATTTGGTCTTTCTTTCTCTTTAAGTGGTGATATTCTTCAAGGGTTTCAGATATTGAAGGTCTGTTGTCAATAGATTTTTCTTTTGACTTTTAAATAAGTCACACATCCATTACCCAGAAAGGAAGGGGATATATGCTCAGATGCGAACACTAACTTCACTTGCAAAAGTTTTAAAGGATAGTGTTGCCCAGAGGACTTTTAGTTTTTGATACAGAGTATATATTATGCATTGTGGCTAAAGACTAGACACAGCCAATATCCAGGCACTGACTAGGAGAGGGTCAGGAGCAGGTTAACAATAGAGGCTCAGGGTGACACTTTCTTTATGGCAAAGCTGGTATGTTACTTTAACAAAAACCCGTATCAAGGATTAGTGGCTTCAAGTGTGTGAAAAAAATAAAATTTTGCAAACATGTTTGAATTTTACACATCTGCTGTGCAGGAGGGCTTAGCCCTAAAAGGCTTTTTCAGGTAGGAGCTTTACAAATGTTTGCTGCCATTCCTGCCTATGTTACCTTTGGCAGGAAGTTTGACCTTCTTAGTTGATAAATTTCATCAGTGGTTCACAGACACTATTCTGTAGATGAAATGCATCAGAATCACTTGGTAATCATTTAAAAAATTGATTCCTGGGCCCAGTTTCTGGATACTCTGATTCAGTATATTTTGGATATGTCCAGGGTGTTTTTATTTATGTTTGTAGAATCTGCAGGTAGTTCTGATAAGTGAGCAGCTGTGAGGTCAGCTCAGTTCTTTCTAGCTGTATCATTCGGTGACTGGGAGATTCGTGATGTAAAGCAAGCTCTGATCCAGGATGAGCTCACGTTTTCCATGTGCTAAGTGTGGGCCTCAAGGCACTGGGTCTTTTCCAAATGAGAAAATGATGGTCCTCTAGTGGGCTGAAATGGACACTAATTTATGGACTTGAAAATCCGTGTCCTTAAGTAGAGCAAATGGAAAAATTGCAGGGAAACATCATCACCTTGCCCTGTGATGCCCTTAATTTCACAGGCATTAGAAGCATTTGATTTTTTCTTCTTCTATTTTCCTAACATGTGTTGGAAGGAGAGATGTCATGAACACAAAGACATCCCCAAGACATGTTAACCTAACTGAACGCAGGTTTCCTCTCCCCTCATCTTGCTCTTATGACATACATAATTACATAGTAAATTAAATCTTTCATGTTGCTATCTCAGATCATTTTAATATTTAAGGGAGAAGGGAATCTACCCTCACAAAAGACTACTGCCACCATCTCTTACCCATCTCCTAAAAAAAAGAAAAAGGAAAAGAATCAACACAAACAACATCCCAAACAAACATCCCCGCAATGCGAAAACTAGCTAATTTTAAAAATAGAAGTGTACACATTACTCTAAAACTGTGTTTTCTTTTAATTGTTGTTCAAGTACAGTTTTCTATCTTAAATGAAAACTTTGTTTTCATTTAATAATATGTCATGCACACTCCTCTAGGGTAGTCTGTGCTCATAACTCATCCTTTGTAATAACTTCATAATATTTGTTTTGTTCTAGAATCTAACTTGATTTTATTTGACCCAGGACATAATAGGACTGCAGAAATAGCTGAAGAGACAAAGCAGACAAGACAAGGTTCTATCTAATTTAGAACTAAGTTACCAGGAAGGGCTAGTGGTTAAATGCATAACAGAACAGTTGAGCTGGATGGAACAATACTCCTTTTCTAGTGCCCATACTTTGGGGATTCCCACTCTCTGGTGTCTTCCATGTTTCAAGGCCGTGAGAGATACTGTGGAAGTAAAAACCATGGTTACAGACCCTTCACTCCACAGTGCGCTCGTCAGAAGTGTCAGAAGCCTGGTTACTCTGACTCTGTACGCAAAGATCCATAATGTGGTTCCTGCACATGGTCGGGGAACTGCTATCAACCACAATGGCCCAGGCCCAGGGCATCCACATCCATCGCTGCCACTGTTTTGGCAACCCACGATCTGCCAACTGCCACTGCGCCTGCGCACTAGTGCACTGCTTGTTCCCTTTCCGGCTGGGTGCCCAGCCCTGCACTCTACCCCTGACTGCTTGATAATATTCCACTGTGTAGACAACTGAATATCAACATTTTTCCAATCATTTTTTTTATCAATGGACTTTTAGTTTGCTTTCGGGTCTTCTTTTTAAAATCACTACATAAGCATTGTAACACACATGCGAGTTCTTTTATTTTGGACTGGTGTTTTCCAATGAATGGGATTGATCAGCACAAGGGTGCCAAGGATATCTGAACTCATCTCCTGCTGCATTATTTTCCAAGGCAATGTGTAGCAATTGTACGTTTCTCATACCAGCCCTGTACGGGAGTTTTAATTTCTCCCATGCCCCACCAGCACTGAGCATTTTCAATCTTTTAACGTTTTGTTAATCTAATAGCATGCAAAATGGCATTTTATTGCTTTAGTATGCATTTCCTTCTGTGGGGAATGCACCTTTTAATACATGTATCGGCTCTCTGCATGTCCTCTTCTGTGAATGACCATCTAGGATAATATTAAGTTATACTGTTCCTCACACGATGTACAAAAAAATTTTTTTATATAGATTAAAGGCCTAAAGAAAGGGACTACAAAATCAGAAGAGAGAAAACCCACACATTTTTATAAATTTCAGTGGGAGAGATACTTGACATTTTAAACAACACACACCTAAATGTCACAAAGGAGGAAAAATGAAGAATTTGAATTTATAACTATTAAAATTGTTTACATTGTTTTTTAACTCATAGAAAAAGTCAAAAGACAAATGTTAATTGGTAAAAGAAAAAGCATATGTGTAGTGATACAAAAGATTAACAGCCCCAATATATGGTGCTCTAAAAAATTGATTTATAAAAAGGTAAAAGAAAAAAGAAAGAAGCAAAAGAAAAATGAGCAAAAGATACATGTCCAGTCATACTTTTTTACTCTCACACACTGCCTATGAAGATTCCTGGGAAGAGAAAATGTTTATATCAGAGTATTGAATAGAAGGTTTATCTCCTCTCACGTGACTTTCTCATATCTACATCCTTCTCTCCCTACAGAGGAACCTCTTGACATTTGGTTCTGATTTCCCCCTGGTACGTTGTCTTTGGTAAACTTCACATGCCTAATAGTCACATCTGAAGTTTCCTTTTGACATTTCTCTCCAACCACCTCTTTCAACTCCGCAGCCAACTCACAGCAGACCAACTGCCTCTTGAAGCCAACAGCTAATATTCAGAAGGCTCTGCACACAAAGCGAAGGGCCCCACTGAGCTCCAATTCACGATTGCAGGTGTGCTTTACAGTGGAAGGACCACTACCAGTTCTAGCGTTTCGAACTGAGTGTGGGAAAGGCACCTGTGTTGTCCTTACACACGTCAGAATTTAAAGTACGGTTCTTGTACGTCACACATGCAGACGGGGAGTAGCTGGAAAAATCTGAGATACACACAAATAATAGCAAGCAATTGGGCCAAATTTCCTTGGAAAACCACACAATTAAAAATCATCAGTGAATAGAGTGAATATCGTGTACCTATTACTCCCATCTCCTTAGATGGAGGACATTACTCACCATCTCTCATCTGCTATAATAACCATTCCCAGTAAATGCATCATTCAAAGTCCTGCCTTAAATAACATTCCCAGCAATGCCTCTCTTGTCTTAGACTCGTCCCTCCACTCAGCTGTCAATCCCTTCTGATTTGGTAGTACTGTACGACTTCTTTATATGTTTAATCACAGTTTCAATGAACATCTGCCACCTCAGTGTGAGTGTAAACTCAGTGAAAGCAAGTGCCACAGGTATTTTGTGCAGAATAGATACACTACTAGGTACTCACCACAGTACTAGGTACTTAGCTGATGATCAATAAGCATGTCATTTAGTCACTGTTGAATGACTAAATGAAAATCAAAGTATCTTTTTTATTTATACTGTACCTGTTGTATGAAGATGTGATTGTTATTAGTTTTTCATTTGTGCATTATCAATCTCCCTCATGAAAATACGGGCTTCACAAGAAGAGAGCCTTTGCCTGCCTTATTCCTCACCCTTAATATTCCTAATGTCTGAAACAATGTATATAGGTGATATATAGGTGCTCCTATATATCTGAAAATATTACAGATATATTGTCTGCAACAATATATATTGTTTGAATATATATTGCCTGAAACAATGTATATAGGGATATATAGGTGCTCCATGCAAATTTGATAAGTAAATAAATATAGGCCCCAGTATATGCAATTGTTGGCTGGCTGAATGAAATCCTGAGATAATCATCCCCTCCATTTTTAAACCTTCAAGATGAAATATTGTGGGCACTCCCAATCTCTGTATATTGAAGTCATTTACACAAATTATTTGATGTTCCAACATATTATCAATATTACAAACATATAAAAATTAAAATAAGGAGGTGATAAAATAAATGCTAGACATACAACGTTTTGGGGACATCCTGTTTCGGAGACCCATTTTTCTGGTTGGTGATGAGTCACCCAGCACTAAACTGCAACCAGCTTACACAGATGAAGAGCTCATCTTTCTCAATATTCTTTAACCAAAAGTCTTGGTTTTAAGGCAAAATTCTCTTTAATCAAGGTTCTGGAATGCACAAGAGGGAGGCAAAGAAAAGTGATTTGCAAGGTATTGAAAAGTGGTTTTTATTTGAAAGTTCTTTTTCTTTTCGTTTTAAGGTTGACGTTTCTGGTTAGGGAGAGAATCAACTATCCATAGATCCTACGTGATGTCTATCCACAAACTGAAAAGTTCAAAGTACTAAAAGTCGAGTAAAAATTAAGGATAAAAGACTTTACCTAGCAAGGGAGTGGCAGAAAATTTATGCAGACAAATTTTCCTCTCAATCCGTGCCCCACAAAAGCAAAATGAAATAGCCTTCAATCTCTTTTGGTAAGTTACAAGACATTCAACCTGGACTACATTCTGATTGTCTCTATTATGGCAGCTTCACAAAGAAACTGATGGTGTTGGAAACTGCTAGCAACTATTTTTTTAAATTTCTTTTCAAAATATTAATGGGGTAGCTCCAGCCGGGAAAAATGTATGTCATAGAGGAATACATGTAAAAGCATAATGGATTCTCTCTTTAGTCATTTCAAGTGCTTTTCCCTGATCCATTCTATTAACTTTTAAATGAAGATCTGAGTATAAATTTAATCATATGTGGTATCGAATCTACTAAAGGGTTTCTATTTGAACTCATCTACTCAGACACACATATCAGCATGACACCGGCTGTTTCTGGTATTATTCTACCCTGAAAAGACTCTAGCCCTGCTCCTGCGTTTTGCAGAGTCCCCAGGGTCTGTGTGACCGCGCAGCGAGGCAGCCGCCTTGGCCATTTAATACTCCATTGGAACACCCCCAAATCTCATGTTCACTGAAAAATAAAAAATGAACATGGTTTAAAAATGTTTAGTCATTAGTTTGGCCCTGAGTATTACATTTGTTGAATTGACTGACCCTTGATCCTTGTTTGCATTGCTTGTGGAGCGTTTTGGCCTGAGGCACCAGGGAAGACAGAACCCTCGTTACAGGACTGATTTTTTTGGCAGGGTGGGGCCGGGGTGTGGCCTTACATATGTTTCGGATTACTTTTTCTTGGAATATAAAAATTGTTTATGCTTCACGTAGAGGAGTAAATACAGAGAAAGTACAACGGGAAGAAAAATATCATCTATCATGCTATCACTTGGTCATAATAATTACTTAATATTTGGGGGGCATTTCCCCCCAGACATAGCGAACTATATCATATGTAAGAAACTATGGTCACATGAGCTGCCAGTCAATGCAGCTCTGCCCCCTGTTCTTTCCTCATTTCACACTGTACCTCAAGCCCCCAAATTATTTGTAGACACTTACAATGTGCACAAAGATTCCATAATATGTACTATAATGAACCTTTCCCTTATTGTTGAACATGTAGGTAGTTACTGAACTTTTGATTAAATAAATACATTGATGAGAAACATCTCTCCCTTCCCTCTCAATCTTTGCCCACAATTTCAGATGACTCTCTTAGGAAAGCTTTTCAGAGGAAGCTACAGGGAATACTCATGCTGTGTGTGGTTGCCTCCCACACACCTGCTACTATAGACCTGGCCCACAAACCAGGCATGTGCCCTAGACTGGGAATTGAACCTGATACCTCTGATTTACAGGCCAGCACTCAACCACTGAGCCATACCAGCCAGGACTATTCATGCTGTGAACAGCTTATATTTATAGAGTTTTAAGTGGTACCTGCTGTCCTAAGCAGTTTACATAGTAAACTAGTTCAATATTAGTTC
Organism: Sturnira hondurensis; assembly: GCF_014824575.4. Taxonomy (NCBI): domain Eukaryota; kingdom Metazoa; phylum Chordata; class Mammalia; order Chiroptera; family Phyllostomidae; genus Sturnira; species Sturnira hondurensis. The sequence continues at coordinate 34,453,010 of NW_028082759.1, forward strand.
AATTTTACAGATGAGGAAACTGAGGCAGTAACTCTTTCCAAGGCCATAGATAGCATCAGCAGTACCTGAGCCTATTAGAGATGCAGTCTTGGGCCCACCCCAGCCCACCCATGCTGTGAGCTGAATCTGCATGGTTAACAAGATCCCCTGGTAATTCATTTGCACACTAAAGTTTGAGAAGCTACAACAAAACACTTGATAAACTTGATAGATCTTTGCTACTTTAATGAAAATTTTGCACATGAGCTGCTAGTATTCCAGAGCATGAAAAATAAAAAGTCCTTAATTAAGGCTTAGGTTAGGTGGAACCACATAAAACTGTCATTATTTTAAATTTTTTAAGAAGTCAAATAGTGGCGGCTTACAGTGGTACGACTTCAGGAGGTAGAAGGGAAACAAAGATAAAACTCACAGGGATTGGCAGTCTGTGTAGGTATTGGACTTGAGGAAGGAAAAGAAAGGGTTTCTTCCCCTACAGAGTGTACAGACTAGTCAGGAAGACTAAACAATTAAACAGGCAAGTCAGCACGAAGTGGTAAGTGCTACCTGAGAGCATTCTGAGAGCTCAGGATGAAGGTAAGCGATGTTCTGGAAGATAAATGTTATGAAAGAAAATGGTGATTTGCCTCTTTTCATGGCAAGAAAGACAGGCCTTCAAGCCTTGGCCAAATTATTAAAAACGGGTCACCCTGTAAAGGGCTTGGAGTCTAATAAAACAAACAAGTAAAGAATATAAGATGTACCACAAAGTATGGAAGATGTGAATTACCACTCCAACTGTGAAAGCAACTGACTATGTATCCTTGCTGGTGACAACAGGTAACTAAAGTTACAGATCTTACCACTTAAAGTGCATTATTCTCATGAGCCCCTCACTCAGCTGTTTACATTTTTTTAAGTTAATGGATATATTTAGGTTGGGTGAAATGAAGAACTGGCTTTCCACTGAGCTACAAAATGAACAGGAAAATCTTAGGAGAAATCAGTTAATCCTTAAAGATATGTTAATGTCTGTTAATCTGTTATTCTGTTAATATGTTAAACAGAAGCTGTGCTTAATAACTTACAAATAAATGTTACAGCATGTGTGAGGGTACAAAACCTTTGTAAAATATTTACACTCCCCACCCAGTTTTTCATTCTCAGTACATTATTCTTTTGAGTATTTGCAGTTCACTGTTAGAGAAATGAGATTGGTTGCTCCTGTTGATTTAGCAACTTCCCACTGGTTAGTTCAGAATGCTTAATTCTGGGGTAGGTGGTTGAACTGGCAATAATTCCACTTTACCACTTCCACTTTATTTCTCATTAAGATCTCTTTCCAAGAAAGAACTAACTGACCAAGGGTTAGGCCCATGGCGAGCTATTCATCTGATAGTTAAACGCTCTCTATGGAAGTTACATTAAAGAAAAGAAAGCTTTTTCCCATGCAAAAAAGAGGCCAAGCTGGTGTCAAGTTCTTTGGCATGTCATACATTTTTTTGAGAAACTATGCATTAGTGTCACAACTAGAGAGTGATTCTCCAACCTTGGGACCTTCCTGTTGCTGTTTCCCAGCTGGTCCTCATCTGCCCTTCTTCTCCAACAACTCCTTAGGCCAAGGCTTTCTGAGAGACATCTTTCTCTCTGGGACCAACTGATTTCACCTTCCTGTCTGGATATTTACAGATTTTACTAAAGTTTGCTCCCACAGCCAGCATGCTGAGCACCAGTCACGAAAGGCTGTAAGTCTGAGGACACTTTAGACTACACAGCACTCTATTTGATCAATTCTGTGTGTTCAAATTTTTACTCTTTGCTTATTTTAAAGGAAACTGCTTATTCTTTCCAGGACCATTCTGTTTCTGTGGCACCTGGAATGTATATGGTGATCTGAGTAGGGGAAGTGAGTATAAAAATTGCAAACAAACTTAAGTTCTTACTGCAAAAAAAAAAATTGAAAATGCTAGAAAAAGATGAGCCCAATAAAAGAACATGGACAATAAACTTCTGAGGAATAAATTGGAAGGACTTTGGTTTGTAAAAATTGTTCAAAGACTATCGAAGATGTTAAACTCAACATGAATTGATGAAAAGTGATTCATAATCTCAGATGAGTTCATATCCTTAGAGAATAAACAACAATGACAAAAAGTTAAGGTCGCTTCTCTGTTTTTGGTAGAAGAACATGGCCAATAAACATGAGAACGAACTGATGTGCATTCTGGCTGTAGAGAGGAAACAGCAGCTTGGGCTCAACCTCAGAAATCTCCCCAGTGCGGAATGCTGTTCAAAGCAATCCTGGGAGCCCGAGAAAGTAAATATCTGAGACCAAATTTGGGTAATCATGTGAGTGACACCTGAAACACACTGAGCAGCAGGACGATGACATGAGGGTGGAGAATATCGCACTTAGGCCTGTACGGGTGCGGCTCTAGGGGCCCCCACATTCTTCCTATGCCATAAGGGGCAAATGGTCTCTATTTCTCATGACTTGTCATTGGTGAAATCTAGCCGGCAAAACTGCCTGCAAATGCTGGCAGTTAGATTTCCTAATGTATCAGTTTCTTTCCTTGCCTGTTTCCCATCTTCTTACCTCTCTCCCTCCCTCCTTTCCAGCCTTCTAACTTTTACTAAATATGTCAAGCACTGCTCGGGGACTGTGAGAATACAGATAAGAATAAGACACAGCACCTTTCTCTCAACTTGTAAGTGAAAAGGAGAGCTAGGATATGCACGAACAACCATAACACGCAGCAGTATGTGGTGATGGTGATAAATGACAGAGAATGCACTATGGGACTGCAGAGGAGGGAGCTGTCACAACTGATTGGTGGCACCATCAGGGAACTCTTGCAGGAGGTATAGTGTTGGAAGCAGCTCATGAAAAGAAGACAGGCGTGGAGGAGGAAGGGCTTCCCCAGAAATGTGCCACCCACACAAAGGCACAGAGTAAGAGAAGTGGAGGTGATTGAGATATTTCACAAAGTAAAGAGAAAACACATAGAGGTATTTGTATTTGTCAGGGGAGCAGCAGAAGCAAAGGGCGGGTAACTGCTTGCCTCAGTAACTCACCCCAGCCTCGGCGTCACCTGGGTGCCTGTTCTCCAGAGCCAGTATCAAATTTTAGCTTCCATCTTGGGAAGGGCTCCTTAAGCCCAGATTGCTGGGCCAGCCCCCAGAATTCCTAATGAGGGGGAGGGTGTTACCTGAGAGTTTGCCTTTCTAACAAGTCCCAGATGATACTAAAAAGTGTCCCCCCCACTGTTCGGAGACACACCCACCAGGCTCCCACGACCTGCTGGTCCCCATGCCTGGGACTTTCTACCCTCAGATATATTCACATGGCTCTTAGTTTCATTTTATTCATTTCTCTTATTTCTTCTTCTGACATTCTTTATCCCCTTTCTATGCTTTATGTATCTTCATAACCCTTATCAGAGCTTAACACTGTGGTTTATTAATTTCCTGTAGAATCCCATTAGAATATAAATCCCATGAAAGACTATTTTATTCACTGGTGCCTAAAGCAGTGCTATATTCCTATTGCCTAAATCCCTGTATGTCCCTAGGCCTTAAAATAGTGTTGGGCCCATGGTAGGTGCTCAATAAATGCTGTTGTTGACTGAGTGAATGAGGTATTGTGTTGGTAAGAAAGGCAGGATAAGGGACCTGTATACAGGTTTGAAGTAGAGAGGATGGAAAGCCAGGACAACTCAGGTTAGATGCTACACTGCCTCCATCTTATTAGTAGAGATACATTTCTTTGCTTTTATTAGTAACAGGTTTGGGGTTAGGAGGAACAGAGTGTGAGGCAGACTGCGTGCTTGAAGTATTCAGGAGTTTCTGGAAGCTATATTGTGGATGGCAAACTATCACAGCAAACTAGGCTTCCAGGAAAAAAAAAGTCCTCATTTTGAAAAAGAAACTCAAGACTTAACTATTTTAGCCTTAGTTGATAGGCCTAAGTGACTAATGCTTGTGGAGAGTTGTTATTCCAGGAACTAGAACACCTGATCCTGTGCCTCCAGGAGGTGGACAAGCCGTTCAACCTTTGTACCCCAGGGGATTGCAAGCTGTGGAGATTGTATCTGAGCCATTGTGTTCCAGGGAGGGAACACCCATTGCTTGTGAAATAGGTAAAGACTTGTTGATCAACAGATAAAGAAGTCCTAGGAAAATTGCTCCTAGACTGCAATTCTTATTCAATCAACTTTTTTTCAAACCCACACCTACCCTTCTGTCCAATTAACCTTTTTCCAAACTCCATACCCACACTTTCTTCTCCTTATTAAAAGGCTGGCTTGAAATGAGATGTTAAGACAGTTTTTGAGGGTAGATAACCTGCTGTCTTCTCAGATCCCTGGTCATCTGAATAAAATGCCCATAAAGATTAAGTTCTTGTCTCTATTTATTGGTTCTGGTAGTGACAGGACACCAACTTTTCTGGTTTCAATTTTAGGCAGAGGAAACAAGGCAGACTGTATTGACTTCTCTAAGAAATACAGAAGTGTTTTTTTTTTTAAATCAGATATATTAAGATGATTTTCTACTTGTCTTGCAATCATTTCCCTTTGCTTCCATGTGGAGATCTGAAAATTTAGAGGGCACTGAACTCCCCCATACATGTCTTCCTTTTCTATTCAGTAGGGCAAGAACTGAAAATCTTCAGCAGCAATTTTCTAACTATTCCAAACAGTGTGCTACCCAGGCTTGTCTCAAATGCCCCAACCTTCCCCTTGTATACCAATTCTGCTGTCAAATGCATTGCTGTCACATGCTCATGCACATGTTATATACATCCCACAGATCATGTGATTGGTAAGCTGTCACAGGACCCAAACCATACATTATTACTAGTCTTATGTCTTCATTACATTCACAAAAATCACAAAGAGGAATTTAATAGACATTTAGGCAACTCATAAATCAATCTGATAAGGAGAGGACAATCTGAAAGGTAGATAGGGGAAATTAAAATATGGCCCATGAGGTCACATGTACAAATGGTTATAGATTCTGTAAGTGCAAAGGAGACCAGATGCTGATCTGGTGATAAAGTGTGTGATCATGTAGAAATTTCATCTTTTAGCAGTTGGTCATCTAAGACTAAACTGATATAAAAAGATAAAGAAAACAAAGGTGGAAAAAGAGCAGGAAGAGGGTGTGTTGACCTAATATACTTGCATTGCCATTTTTTTTTTGCCAGTTTAAATCATTGGACTAAAACCTCAGCCCTTGGGAGTTAGAGACTCTGCCTTTGTCTCTCTACTTGGAGGATTCCTAATCGTAGTTGGGAATAAAGAATGGTGGCCAGGTAGTCAACAATGGTACTCCTGGTCCTTGGTCAGGAGGATGGGAGGACCGGAAAGATGGAGGAGGTGGTATCTCCAGTTCTCAGGTAACGGACAGGAGGAGGGAGGGGGGAGAGGGGAGGTCCATCCATCTGACTAAGAAGACACTTAAGCATTTTCATAGATCTTTTGCTTAATTCCCAGACAGATAAAAGGTAATGGAAAGGTAATCAATTCTGTAACAGGACGTGTCTACATAAGAGCCTTTCCAACTAACATTAGACATTAATTTACTGAATATAATACCTTATATTATATTCCAATTTACAGAGTACCTCATCATTTCAGTCAATGCTAGAGAAATGCGAACCAGTGGCAGCCTTCCCTTATCCTCTTTCTCCCACTGCCGTTTCATTTCATTTTGAGCTCCAGCAATTGCCCTAACACAATTTTTCAGAGTGAAGTGTGTACCCTTTCTGCTTTCAATGTCAGCTTAGTTGCTCTATCAGTCATGGTCCCAGAAGAAATAGGATTCTGCTCAGATGATGCAACTAAAGAGATTTTAATGAGGAAGCTATCTGCAAAGATGTGGGCAAATAAGGGAACAGACAAGGAATGCTGAAGCTCCAAGAAATTAGGGATTCCTGGTTCTGAAGGGACAAAAATTAAAAAAAGGAAGGAAATGATCTCCCAAAGGGTCGAGAGAGCTGGCCCTTATGGAGGCTAAGCTATCACCAGAGCTGTCACTGAAAGTAGGAGGGAGGGAGAGATGGGGAAGATAGACTCCTGCCTTTCTCTCCTTCTGCCCTTTATTCAGGAAGGGAGCCAGACACAGGCCACAGAGGTGCATCTCGCAGGCACAGAGTAGAGAAAAGCAGAGAATGCATGGGGTATTTCCAACATCACTCTTGCTTGACCTGCTTTTTGGCTCCCCAAGGGCTTATTTAAAGATATATACTCCACCTTTTGTGCAACCATACTAGACTGAATGATGAGGGTCCACAGTGGCATGTTTCAGGTAACATGTAACACGAGGAAACATGGAATGATCCTCCAAAAAATGATGGAGCTGGATTTATGGTTTCATTACAGACTCATCTCTACCATCAGCTGGACCATTAGAAATGTTTGGTGATCCCTCTGAAGGTCCAAGTCATCTCCTTCAGGAACATTTTAAAACTAAATCATCTCTCCTTTTATCAGGTACCCTATTCACTGTCTCCTTATGGGACCAGGACCTCCCACCTTCCTTTACAGAGAAAAGAAAGGCCAGCCAGCTTGTTGTCTCTCCAGAGACCTAGCTTCATCACTTCACCCCCCTCTCCTCTTTTATAGTCTCTCCCTCCCTTTTCAGCCTTGCCACTTCCCAAACGAAGGAAAGACAAGGCCCAATTTTAAGAAGTGAAAGCTAAATAACAAAACCTTTCATCATCTTGTTATTGTCTCTCCACTGGCATCACTGCTCTCCCTTCCCAAATAAGTCTCTTGAACTCATGGTCTACACTCCCCGCTAATTTTCTTACAGCCCAATCATCTCTCAACTTACTGTGCTCTGGTTTCAACTTCCCACATCAAGAAGAGCACCTTTGATAATAATGTAATTGATTTCTTATTGGCCAAACCAATGATACTTCTTTGCAGTACTTGATGTGACTGACTCCTTCTTTCTTGGATGTCTTATGTTCCAGGGTTTCTGACAATTCCTGGGTGTCTTACTCTATTTATAGGCCTTTATACTAGTTTCCTCTCTGTTCTATTTAGTTTGGGGCTCTCTATTCTTTTTGTGTAGTGAGTGCTTCCTGGGTGCTCTGTTCCACACTCAAGGTTTCAAGAAATTCTGTTTACACATCACCTACTGGAACCTATTTCACAGTCTAAATTTCTCTCTCTCTCTCTCTCTCTCTCTATCTCTTGAAGTTCAGACCCATTATCCTACTTGTAGGCACCTCCAACTATACATATTCAAAAATGTACTTAAGTTCTCTGCAAAGAGCTCAGGCCAGTTACTCATTTCTAAGAATCACTTTAAACAATTTCCTCTTTGATTACCTAATTGTAAAAATCTACCTCCTAAATATTTAATTGGTTCCCTCCTTTCCCTTCAGTTGTCACTGCCTTAAGCCAGGCTCTAATGCACATTATGATAGTCATCAACATACGACGATTTTGGGTCAAATCTTCAGCCTTCAAATATTCCCCTTTCAGCGATGGCAAATGAGACTTTCTTTAAAATAAAACCGAATTACCTAAACTTCCAGTTTAAAATTCATCATCAGCACTCTGTCAACTTTGGGAGAAGTCAGATAGGACATAGGCAAGAAGCGTTACCTCACTTTTCCTTGTGGCTGTCGAGAGAAATACTGTTTATTTTAGCCATATGTAATTACTCCAGCTTTCTAGACTTCACCAAGCTTTCTTACCTCTTATTTCTTTGCACATGCAATATATTGTCTGTGTCTGGAAAGACTGAGATCAGGGCTACATCCTTTGGGGATGAATCCTTTAAAAGAAAAATGTAAAATACCTTGGCTCTGTAAGAATATTCTCAAATTCTTGTTTGTCATTTAAGACTCATCTCACATTCAAAAAGCTTTCTTTGACTTTCTCTTCACCCTGCCAACTGCATGAAGTGACCCTCTCCTGCATTCACCCGGCATGAAGGGTTTTCTCGGTAGGCACAGTGATCCCACAGAGAAGTTGGAATTGTTTGTCTACTTGCCCACATGACTCATTATGACTGTGTGCATGGACTGCTCCTTTATCTTTGTAGTCCCAGACTCCCAGAGAGCCAGTCTGCTACAAATATTCCTAGAGATGAAATTAAATCTGCCCTCATTAAACACTTTACAGCCTTGCCAAATCACTTTACTTCAACCCCAACAACTCCAGGGAATAGGAAAGAGTAAGATGATTTCTGGATTTACCAAAGACTCTTTTGTCAACTGGAAAGAATGCCGTGCACTCGGCTGACCTGGGTTTTAGTCCTAACTATACCACCAGCTTTACCTTTTCAGAGTTTTTCTTCCTCATGTACTAAACAAAGGGATTGGGCTATGATTTTTCTCTTTGGCTCCTGCAATTCTGACACTTTATGACTTTAAGAGACCATTTATAGAATAAAAGTGCACACTTTAGCTTGAAGTGCTAAATCTAAAAGCCTATTTGGATAGACTATTTCTTGGGAAGAGCCACCTGGAGGGGAGAAGGGGCTGGTAATCATTAAATAGCAGAGTAACCACTGAGAGAAATTGCCAGTGATTTCCCAGAGTGTTCTCCCAAATCTGGTTCCCTGGCTAAAAACCATTATTTCATAGCCTCCCTTGCAGCTAAGGCCATTGAACTGATTTTGTCCATTAGGAAGTGACGTTTGAATCCCTGGATTAAAGGAAAGGAGAATGACAATTGTTTGCCTCTGGAGCTACATTTAGGAGTTGGGTGTTGAGCATGGCAGGGGTTTAGGGAATAGGGAGCCTGGTTCCTTGGCACTACCCACTATACCTGCTCCATATTTTTACATGAGAGAGAAATAAATTTATTTTTAAGCTATTGAGTTTTAGGGTTCTTTGTTATAGCAAAAAGACAAACAAAGAAAAACAAAACAAATAACCCTATAGTATCCTTAATAACATAGTAAAACAAAAATTTTAGAGTCTATTTTCAAAGAACAGAGAGAAAAAGAACAAAGATGGTAATTTCATTGAAGAGTACTAGTTATTTGAAATTTGCTCAACCTTTAACAAAATAATTTTTAAGGAAATTCACTGTACTTCCTAGAATGAGATCCTAAAGCTTTGTATTCTTTATTCCATTTTATCAGAAAGAAGCTAAGGTCCAGAGGCAGATGGGGAAGGCATTTCTTGGGCAAAGGAAATTCTAATCCTATAAACCAGTTATCTACTGATTGATCATAAGGAAGACTCTGAAACAAGTCTCCAAAAGGCTTTTATTTTCTGTTCAGTAATCCCATTTGCAAAGATAGAAGAACATGTAATGCTTTTGTAGCTTGCGCAATGTGAGCTGTGAACTTATGAAACATTAATATCCTTCATTGCTTTTCAAGGATGGAAATCATATGCTAATGGTATTACCCAGAATGTATCCTGGCGCCATAAAACCAAGGCACCATTATCAGATTGGGCTCCAAGGAGAAAGTGGCCCAGAAGCATTTGACACCCCCCCCACCCCGGCCACTTCCACCAGCTCAGTGGCAGTGGGAGTGCTGGTCTCCAGGGAGCACAGTTGGCCAGTGACTTCGGGTCAGAGGAGGAGAGAGCTGCGCACTGCAGGTCTGACAGGCAAAGCAGGAGGTCCCAACTCAGAACACACCACAGGGAGGAAAGCTTTTGTATAATCGGCTGGTAAACAATCAGCAATTAGGGACTGTACTTGGAGCTAGTGCATAAAGAAAACTAAAAATATTCTACCATTAATAAGAGCCAAGAGCTAATTGGAACTTCCACAAAGCACTGGAGAACGATTCCACTGACTATATACCAACTTGTAGGAGAAAAATTCAATAGCAACCTGAGAACCTCTCACACATCCTTTGTAGTCCCTAATGCCCCACATCTGTATCTCACACATTTCAACCTATTTTTATAATCGAGATGGCTCCTTTATGCTTTAGGCCCTTCTTGTGAATGGGGCCTGCCTGCTTTGCTTGTTAAAGATCAGCATGGCTGAAATTTCTCCTCTGATCTGACTATCTAGGGCTTTCAGGGCGGAGGAACAGGGAAACAGAGGCAGGAGAATCAGTGAGTCTGATTATGGAGACCTTGAAAGCCAGGCAGGGGATTCTGTATTTGATGGACCTGGCAGTAGGGAACCAAGTGGATCTTTAGCTAGGAGTAATACAACAAAGGTCTTATTTTAGTAAGATCATCTGAATGGAAAAGGACTAGAGAAAAGTAAATCAGTTAGGAAAAAATTACCTTAATCTAGGCTGAGATAAAGAAATCCTGAATGAGGCTGGCAGGAGAGGAGAAAATAGGTCACTCTTGATAAGAATGGAAGGAACTAGAGATAAATTTGCTCCATAGAAATGACACAAGGGGGTAGTTGAATACCTGAAATAAAGCTCATCAAAGCAACAAAGACAGTAAAGAATAAAAAGCTTGAACCCACAAGTTACCATCCAAACGAGGACCCTTCTCAGACTGAAAGGGCACACTACCAATTACTACACCAGGACAGCAGGTGCAAAATGGACAGTCTTGGGAAAACGACAACTTATAGCCATTGTACCTGAAAAGAATTTTAACTATCAACATAAGATAAACTCCCAGATTCATACAACAAGCCCTAAGTTTCTAAAAGTTAGAGCATTAAAAGGAAGTCACCATCAAGGGATGACAGAATGCAGGGTGCAGATGCTGTTTTATTGAGTTGCACAGTTGAAACCAGAGTGGTTTTCAGAACCAATGTCATTCCAATAGAAATTTTAAAATGTCTAAATGTACACTGGTACCTAGCCTAGTGCCTGGCACTTAGTTGCATTCAATGTACATTGACTAAGTTTATAAATAAAGGTATATATATATATAAGCTTCTGTTGAGAAGGGGAGGGTCTAGCCAGAGAGGTAACATGGAAACACATCTGGTTCCGTGAAGCCGAATATGATCTACTGTCACTGTATTTCTCACAGTTCTCTTCTCTTCCATATGTCATATCCCAATTCGGGGCCTCTTTGCTTACAGGATTTTGAGAACAAAGTGTTTTTTTTAAATCTTACTTCTTTCAAGTCTAATTTCTGAATATTTGTATCCCATGACCAGGGATGACAAAGTAAGTTGACAGATGACTGGGGTGTGTAGGGGTAGTGGCAGGTGAGGCCAGGGGTGGGCTTGTGGTACAGCATGGACACTGACCAATCAGAGCAGACCAGCTGGCTAGGGGCTGAAACCAGCCTGAACACACCTGTGGGCCTGGGACAAAGGCTGAGCCATGGGAGCTGCTCCCCTGAAGAGGGGAAGAAATTGCTCTGAAATCTGAAAGGGGTCTTCATGAATGCAGGGCTGGGTGAGGAAGGAGACAGGAAGCCTCTCAGGCAAATTCATTGCCAGTGGGTTCAAGTCCCCAGAAGCAGCCCCAGTGGCAGGAAGTCAGTCAGTTCTCTCTCCACGTCTTGCTGAGATACAGTGGGGCTGGCGACTACAATAGGTGAGCCCTTGAAGGGATTTCTACCCCTCCTTCTTGGCTTATGGAGCTGTCTGGTTAGCTCCATGGTAGTCTGTCCTCCATGCAGCCCTTACAAGTTGTGCACTACTGTCAGGTGTGCGGTTCTCTTCGGTAAGCTCTCCGAGGATGTTGGCCCTGCTGGTCAACATTCTTGGCACAGAGCGGGCAGTTGAATAATACCTGTTGCATGAATGAAAGCACATGCCCACAGCTGCTTTCTGCACAACCTTTTTTTGTGTGACAATCTTAAGTCCCTTCATTTTCTGTTTTTCCATCCCTTGTGATCTCTGCCTGCTTTTCTAATGATTTACCATCAGTAACTCACCATAACCCTAGAGAAGGTGACCAAGGTTAAGCTTCCAGTTTTATCTACATAATCTGCTCCTTTCCTTTATTATCCTGAAAAGATCAGTTTTCCAGACTAGAATAAACATTCAGTTTTTAAAGCTATTCTTTTCTATACCCGAATGGGTGGCAGAGTGAGAAGTACTAGTTTGTGGAGTCAGGTGGAGCTGGGTTAGTTAGTGCTGAGCTTGGGTTACCCCGTCTGCACCCCATTTAGCTTAATGGGGATACCAAAAACTAAATAAGGTGGTTGAGAAAATACTTTATATGTGTTTACACTAACTATTAATAGAGATCAGTTGTGTTAACACCCTGTGAAGTGCTTAGTAGGAGCCAAGAACCATGCACTACCTGTGCTTGTGCATTTAATCCTCACAAGAACTTGGTGAAGAAGCTTCTAATATTATCTGTATTGCACCAGAGGCTCAGAGAGGTAAAGGAACTTGCCCAAGGTAACAGAGCCACAAAGTGTGAGAAAGCAGAAATTGAAATCCAGGCAGTTGAACTTCAGGACTTATTTCAAGAATAAATAAACAGTTCTTGAAAAACCATAGCCACTATGATTCCATAGTATTGGCAGAATTTATTGCTTTGTGGTCTTGGATCTCTCTTTTACTACCACTAAAAACCCAATCTACCCCAAGTTTATGTGATTTGGAAGATCCTTATGTTTTGCCCTGAGAATCATGGTAGGTAAATAAGTAGGTCTGCTTCCAGGAATATGAGGACAGGAGAGACCAACGATGTCTGTCTGTGTCTACTCACTGACTGACATTTGTTTACCTGGGAAATGCTTGACTTGCATTTGTACAGCTGAAAGCCCTCTGAGAGTAGAGTATCAATAATATTATTTGAAGTCAAGTGATTTTCCCCAGTTAGCTTAATTTCTATGTGTTTTACCCTTGATCTTAGCCAAAAGCTTGAGAATCCTTTAATTGTGTGGTTTTGTATAGCTATCTAAAAATTAGCTTTTGTCAGATTTCCCTTGTAGTTTCTCTGCATTTTCTCCTCGAGACCCTTAAATTTGGCATTTAGTAAGCATCTATTATAACATTGGGTCTAATTTATGCAGAAGGACTGAGCCGACAGCTGCTCCAAGAGGGCATGCTGGTCTGCCCTCACTGTTCTATATTTTATTCATGTGTGGAGTCTTGCAAATGATAATCCCATATTATTAGATTCAACCAAGACCTGCAAAAATATTTTATAAGAATGCAAAAAATAGGGCTACTCCATAGTTATTAGCAACAAAACCAGAACAAATTATGTAAGGGCTAAAAAAGGAGGTGGTTTAGAATGGTAACTTTGGATGCACAACAAAAATACTGCTAAATACTATTCCACTATGTCATCCCAACAGGATCTGCTCTTGTTCACTGAAGAGCTAGACTTGCAGAAAATAGTTCCCGAGTAAATAAAGTAAAATACTCCTAAACTTACACAGCATTTGTCTTTGGTGCTGAGAGAATAACAGGTAAGTACTGCAGGTAAGTAAAATCCCCCACTTCAGGTGCTGAGTGTGCTCTGAGACATTTCTGGTTTGAAGAAAGCTCTAAGCTTCTACTGTGACAGACACGTAAGGCTGCCTTCTTCACTTTCTCATTGTTGCATCGTTTTCTTCCCGTTTTCAGATGTCTGGTAATTTGTACATTTGGGACTAAATTAGTATGTAGCAGCCAAAGAGAAAATAGCAATTGTTATTTTTATTGCAGAATGGAAAAGGTAGTGCAGCTTCCTCCAGACAGTTTTAGTTGCTGGGAATTCTAGAAGAAAGGGTGCCAGCATTGGCCTTATATCCTGGAAAAATGGCTACACCTGCTTAGCTGAAGGAGGCCCCATAACTTGTCATTGAGGAGTGCCGCACACTAAAATAATTATAGAGAGGACCAAAGCCATGTGGAGGAATGAGGTCCTGTGTCACAGGGTGTACCTCAATCTGTTATATATGTTTATGACATAGCCTGAGTGAGGTAGGGCGGTCAGAGTGATCCCTCCACAGTCTTCACCTGCACCATCAGTCATTAAACATGGGCCTCTTTATCCAGATCGCCAAGGACAGTGACAAATGACAGGATGTAAAGCCTGGACCATGTGTGTCTTAGAGACCAAAAAGCAGCCCTCAGATGTAAACTTTCTGTTTCTCGTGGGAACATTGGGGTTGAGAAGTATGGAATCGCATTACCATCTCCGGTCCCCATCTTAACCAAAACCCCACCCCCAGCCTGCATCCCATAAAACTGAGGACATGTTTTGAAAATTTCCTCTGTGAGCACTGTGTTCAGGAGTACTCAAATTCAGAGCCCAGATTCTCCAGGAGAAGGTAAACACAATTATCTTTTTCAGGGTCACACTTATAAATTCTTCTTTATACTATTCCTAGAAAGAACAACTTTGCTTTAAGACACAGGGCACTCCCTGGTTATAATCCAGACCTCTTTGAAAGCTTTCCTCAAATGGTAATTACTGAGTGATAGTATTCTATTTAAAAAAGATTTAAGACACTGGTTCTCCTCCTCTGCAGAAAGTAATTGAACTAGAGCAGTTATTTAAGGTTTTTGCAGCTTTAAAACTCAGGAATGCCGTAATTTCCAAATTCAAAGAATGACCCTCTGCAAATTCGAGCAAAGCACATGCTGTAGACATACATTCCACAGCAAGCCTTTGGGACAATGGGATGTGCGGTCCCACACTGCTCCATGTGCCCTGTGTCTCCGAGTGGAAGGCGTGTAAACACAAAGCACGCTAACCTGCAGAGGGGAAAAATGAATTGCCCCCCTTCTATGTTTCTTCCTTCAGAACACCCATAATTATCTAGCTGGCTACTTTTATTCTGCCTATTTTGAGTTGACTCATTTGCATCACTCTGATTTGAAAATCTCGCTAATAACCATGCTGTGGGCTAACGAGCAGTACAAAAAAAATTTACACAGCTCTTAAATTAATCACCGGTGAATTGCAACCCACTGCTCTTGCATACAATGCTAAAAGGAGAAGCTTTAGTTCCAGGTCATAATTCACGTGGTGTAGCAGCATCCTTCCCGCCCAGCGTCCACTAAGTAAAATACTGCAAATACTGGCCGTATCTACTGCAAAGATTATCCCATTCAACGTGGATCTGAAGAGGAAGTTGACACACTATTAAAAGTACGGAAAGCTAGACTCGCACCCACTGCATTCTCTCAGTGAGCTCAACCAACGAGCCGGGAGCACACGTAGACTTTAGTTTAGGTGACCAGGAGAGTGTACAGACTCACACAGATCACACCATACGCAAACCACCCCTTCATCCACCTAAAAGCCGCGCAGGGCATAAAAGTTGCAGCACTTACCCAGCGTAGCGGTTGCTGTAAAGGTGGCTATGCCCTGGTTGCAGAATCTTCAAAATGAGCAAGCAAAAAGGCAGAGAAGCAGCTGTCTGGCTCCTGGGCTTCCCGAGGAACTTCATAGTGTTACAGTGAAAGGAGCTGAAAGTTAGCTCCAGCAGCCAGTCACCGGAGGCTGGAGGTGGCTCACAGCACCCCCTCCATATGCTCAGGGTCTCTGGGAGGGGGTGGGAGAGAAGGGTTGGGAGTGAACAAAATGTGACACTTCTTTCCAGCCACAGGATAAAAAAAAAGTTTAAGCAGCTGAGGAGGGAAAGTTGCTCTTAAGACTTGGTCTTGGGACTAGAAGCAGCAGCACACACAGCGCAGCCCAGCCCAGCCCAGCCGCTGAGCCAGATCCTTCCCCGGGCTCTCCTGGAAGGGGCTGGGCCTCCCCTGAGCTGACTCACCGCAGGGGGTTGCTGGGTGCTGCTTCCTTTGGGTAATTCCTCTTTTTTTATTTTTTGTTATTGCTTTGATTTTTGCTTTCCAACTTTA
The DNA here is from genome assembly GCF_014824575.4 of Sturnira hondurensis. Taxonomy (NCBI): domain Eukaryota; kingdom Metazoa; phylum Chordata; class Mammalia; order Chiroptera; family Phyllostomidae; genus Sturnira; species Sturnira hondurensis. Next base: position 34,468,666 of record NW_028082759.1, read on the forward strand.
AGTTCCTAACTTTTTGGACCAACCTTTCTCCTATTACCTTCACTAGCAGGGGACCCTGACCTAATTGCAAGTGATTTGTTTGAGGATGAGCTAAACATGCAGGCATAGGACATCCCGGGCTTAAGGTTTTGATCTACCACAACTAATTTCTGCACGAATTCCACACCCTACAATGCACGGGGAAGAGCCTTGATGAGTATGGATGCAGAAGTAAGCTGGGGGATGTGGGCATGAACAGCCAGCCTTGGTCTGTGTGCTTATCTGCACCACAAAGGGGCAGCTGCGATTCCCTGTGGTCATTCCATAGCATCAGCACCCAGACCTTCGGCTATTCCCAGGGGTCTCTTGGGGAACAGGAGGCCTCCAAGTGCTTGCCCACGTTCTCTGCACATTTGGAATCACTTAGGGAGCCAGACTATTTAAATTAGAATTCCTGAGGGTGGGATCATTAATTTAAAACGCTCCTCAGGTGTTCCAACGTTCAGCCACCATGCTGGTCTTGAGTGGGCTTCGCAAACTTCAACATGCATGCAAATCAGCTGGAGCTTGTTATATTGCAGCTTCTGGGGCAGTAGGTTGGGGCTGGGGCCTGAGCTTCTGCATTTCTCACAAGCTCTCAGGTGCTGCTCACGCTGCTGGTCCTTCAGCCAGATTTGGAATAGTCAGACTTGACTTTATAATAAGGTCTAATTTTTCTTCTGTTTCTCAAAAGTATGAGTGTAGGGAACCCTGGAACAAACCATTTCCTTCTCATTTTTCTAATGTCGGTAATAAAGAATGTTTTTTTTTTCATCCACTTGCTCATATCCCAACATACCAGAACATCCATTCGGGGGCTTTGCTCATCTGGGTGGCAAAGAGCTCTGCAGGTGCCTTGGAGATGTGGAAGTTCCAGGGTCTCCTGGTTTTGCTTCTTGTTGGTTTATGTTATTATTTTCTTCTTCCTGACTTCATGGCCCAGCACTTTGTAAACTGGCGAGGCTGTTCTGCAAGGCTCACAGCGATGCTTCCTGAGGCCTTTTTGATGAGGCCCAGAAAGCCTATATAACAGCCAGTGAACTGTTGAAATAAGAGGTTACTGTGTAAATAAAACACTTCATCTCTTTGCATTTCATTATGTCAGAACAATGTATAAATCTGTCATATTATATCACAACATTAAACTAGGAATGTTCAGTCTCTGACTGGGGATAAAACTCATCCTCAAATCATTCTGAAGGCTTGGATCCAGTGAGCACATTCAGTGAAGGCTCTCTAGACCCTGAGACCAAGGTAATAATTTCCTGCACCATCAAATATGTGAGAGACACTGGCGACATCCTACAACCATCCTAAAATTTCAGATCAAAGGGCGGTTCTCAAACAATAGAAGCAATTCCCTGCAATCTTCCTCTGCTTTTCTAAGGACCAGGTTATCTGATCAAACTTCTCTCAGAGTAGATAAGCTCCCATAAAATGAGTGATAAATGGCATCCATTTAGCCAGTGGGAGGGGAAGAGAACAGTTTTACAGATGAATTCAAAGATAAAAGCTCCATTTTTAAGGCACTGAGAGGGAGTGAATTATTAAACCAGTTAGAGATTTAGAGGCGGAAAAATGAGAATTTCTATTTATTGGCTATGCTTTTGTCATATTTTAGTGAAAGATTGAATTTTCCTAAAAGAAATATTACCCTGCAGAGAAAAAAAGGAAATGATGGTAGGGAAAGGAAAATATCATCCTTGATTTGGGTAGATTTTATTGATGATTAGATAATGTCCCTTCCAGATCTGAAATTCTATGGTGTTGGGGAAGATGTTTCAAAACTATTTCTTAAGTATATGAGTGAGTGCCTTGTGGATTTAATTGGGTCATGATATCCAGAGAAGACAAACAACTGTGGTTGGCCATCTCTATCCAGCCTTCCTCTCCTCTATTCAGCCAAATTCTTCCACCCTTTCAGGACCCAGCTCAAGTCAGTTTCTTCCATGAAAATCTCCCAGCCCACTCTGTCTACAATGCTCACCTTCCAGAACAGACAGTATTCATTCATGTACACCCTTATGTTCTAATGTGTGTTGACACTTAATCCAATACTACCATTTATTGTAGACTACTTGAGGGAAGTCACTCTATTGTGTTCATCTTTATATTCCACCATGCCTGGGGAATAGCTGGGCCCACTGTTGACATCCACTAACAGAGTTGTTGGATTGCCTTTCATCCAAATGCTTATAGGACCTTTCAGCTGTTCAGGGAGTCCTGACTGTACCCTTGTCCTTGGATAGGTCTTTTATAAAATGTCTTGCTCACTCAGATTACAGAGCAATTGGAGGAGAAAGTGTTGTTGATGGACAAGTCTACTATTATATTCTAGGCCCTTGTAATTGCATGTCATAGAATGCATAGAGCAAAACCAAGGTATGATCATGTAGGAAAGTGGGAATGACTTGTGCCATTGATTCTAAGCAGCAGAATAGACTTCCCTATCTTCGGTCTCTCTGCTTTTTTTTCCCTCCCTCCCTCTCTCACCTTCTCTCTCCTGCTTTCCCTTCCTTCTTGATACATATCCCCAAAGTTCTAATGAAGAAATAAAGAAGGAAAAACATAGTAGATAAAAATACTCTGAAGACTACTATTTCAAATGACAGAAAAAGAATGTTTGTGTTATACTATTTGTGACATCAAGCATTTTATTTTATTTTAAAGATTTTATTTAATTATTTTTTAGAGAGAAGAGAAGGGAAGGAGAAAGAAAGAGGGAGAGACATCCATGTGTGGTTGCCCCTCATGTGCCCCCAACTGGGGACCTGGCCTGCAACCCAGGCATGTGCCCTGACTGGGAATTGAACCAGCAACTCTTTGGTTTGCAGGCTCATGCTCAATCCACTGATCTATATCAGCCAGGGCACATTAAGCATTTTAATGGAAATTAAGAGAAATTTGAGATATAGGGAGCATGAGAAAGAGATTAATAAAGTTTGATTAGAATTAAATCAAAGTAAATATTAAAGCAAATGATTGAAGGACTACTTTTCTACCCATTTGCTTAAAGCAGCAACAAATTAATGAAAAAAGCCCAAAACAAGTAAGAACAGAAATAATGAGTTGTCAGAAAAGACTGAGATGTAAATAAAACTTTTAAAAAAGAGTAAGTAGAAGGGAGATGTCAGATACAGCAAAGATCAAAGGGATGGGTGATGGATCCTGTCTTAAGAAAGAAAAACTTGTGAGGAATGAGAAAAGTCGGACAGGTGGTAGAAAATGTTTTATCTTCAGACTTATTAGACATTCATAGAGGTTGAGGGAGAAGGATGTTCTCCTGGTGCTGAAGGACAGAGAGAGAGAGTAAATAAAAACTAAAGGAGTTCTGTTCCAGTTGGGTTCTAATGATAAATAAGTGTACTTTGAATGTTCCCCAAATTCCAAGATAATAGAGAACTTCAATAATACTTTCAATATGCTACAATTTTTTAAAAAATACTCTTGCAGAAGCTAAGAAACATTTTCAGAATCTAAGTTCACATAATTAAAGTAGACATTTGGCAAATAAGACTAGTTGAATGATGTTGATCAAATAAAAGACAGCAATATTTTCTCTGATTTATCAATAATAAAATATAAAAGCACATATTTAAACATTCTGTCTGGGCATGCTTTCTATAAACTTAAAGAGCTATACTGGTTGGTTATGAAAGATTTGAACTGTGTACAACTAAATTGAATCATGATTTTGACAAACGTTTTATTTTAATAAGAATAATGTTTTATAGTATGTCAGCTTGAAGATAATTTCCAAGGCCTTTAGAGAACTTAACAATAAAAATGCAAATACTAAGTTGAAAAATGGGCAAAGGATCTGAATAGACATTTCTCCAAGGAAGATATAAAAATATCCAATAAGTACATAAAAAAAGGCTCAACCTCATTAGTCACCAGGGAATTGCAAATCCAAACCAAAATGAGATCCCGCCTTACTCACACTAGGATGGCCCTCATCAAAGACAGGCAATGACGAGTGTGGGCAGGAATGGAGAGAGCCCTCAGGCGCTGCTGGTGTGAATGGAAAATAATGCAATGGCTGTGGACAAGTTTTGTAGTTTTTACAAATTAAATACAGAGTTACCATATGATCCAGAAATTCTACTCCTGGGCTCTACTCAAGAAAGTTCAATCATATTTTTATACCAAAACTTATACACAAGTGGTCATAGCAACATAATTCATAATAGCCAAAAAGCAGAAACAAACCAAATGTCCACCAACTGATGAATGCATAAACAAAATGTGGTGTACGCACACAATAGAATATTATTTGTCCATAAAAAGGGAGGAAATGCTGATATTTGCTGCAGCATGGAGGAACCTTGAACTCACTATGCTAAGTAAAAGGAGCCAGACACAAATGGCCACATATGTGATCATGTTTATGTGAAATGTCCAGAATAGGTAAAACATATTGACATAAAGCATATCATCAATTGCCAAAAATGGAGAAAGGGGGAAATTGGGTAGTGAGTGCTCATGGGTGTTAAGTTTTCTTTCGGAGGTGAGGAAACCATTCTGAAACTGGATAATGGTGATGATTATATGATCTCGTGACTGTACTAAAAATCACTGAAATGTACATGTAACATGGTGAATTTGATGGTATGAGAATTATATACCAATTTGAAAAAGATCTTTAGGGAACTTGAGACCTTAGGCTGATGAAATTAATTAATGGTTAATCAATGGATACCTAAATTACTTCTAAATAGAACATGGCACATGATTACTAAGTATAACTCATGTTTATATGATTTTGCTTTTATTGTGCTACAGAGAGGTATATCTTTGGTTAGTTTTGCTACTTTCAGAAGGTATAAAAGGCTGTAGCAAATATGTGCCTGTTGGATGTTGTGTTATATGTATATATGAGTTCCACCTGTTGGCTCAAATGCTCCATTATTCACCTGCAAATTTTCTCTCTGAAATATGAGTTAGTTACTTTGGTTAAAAGTTTTGATTAATATTGGAGGTTAAGACTATAGGAGCCAGAGTGATAAAGAAAATACAGCTGCATATGCATTTTCGTTTTCCTAGGAAAAGAGTAGATTTTTCCTGAAACAGTATTTCCCTGTTTTCTATTTCAATTTTGTTTGTTTGTTTTTGTTATTGCTCTTCAGGCCCATTTATACTCATAAAAGTTACTGAGGACTCCAAGGAGTTTGTTTATGTGGATTATAGCTACTGATATAAACTGTATTGGAATCAAAACTGAGAATTTCAAAAATTATTTATTGCTTCATTTGAAGACAGTAATGGTGGAAGCCTTGGATGCTAATAACATCTTATGAAATTTCTTTTTTTTTCAATTTTTTTATTTAATTATTTTTCAAGTACAGTTTTCTGTCTATTACTCCCATCCCATTCCACCCACCCCGTGCTCCCCCCTCCCTCCCATTTCCACACTTCTCAGTTGTCGTTCATGTATCCTTTATATATGTTCCTCTAAATCCCTCCCCTATTTCCCCTGAAATTCTCTCCCCTCTCCCCTCTGGTCACTGTCAGCCTGTTCTCTATTTCAGTGTCTTTGGTTATATTTTGCTTGCTTGTTTGTTTTGTTGTTTAGCTTCCTGTTAAAGGTGAGATCATATGGTATTTGTCCTTCAACACCTGGCTTATTTCACTCAGCATAATGCTTTCCAGTTCCATCCATGATGTTGCAAAAGGTAGGAGCTCCTTCTTTCTTTCTGCAGCATAAAATTCCATTGTGTATATGTACCATAGTTTTTTGATCCATTCATTTACTGACGGGCACCTAGGTTGCTTCCAACTCTTGGCTATTGTAAATTGTGCTGCTATGAACATTGGGGTGCATAGGTTCTTTGGGATTGGTGTTTTAGGGTTCTTAGGATACAATCCCAGCAGTGGAATTGCTGGGTCAAAAGGCAAGTCCAATTTTAGTTTTCTGAGAAAATTCCATACTGTTTTCCATAATGGTTGTACCAGTCTGCAATCCCACCAACAGTGGACCAGAGTCCCCTTTTCCCCACACCCTCTCCAACATTTGTTGTTTATTGCTTTGTTTATGATAGCCATTCTCACCGGTGTAAAGTGGTATCTCATTGTAGTTTTAATTTGCATCTCTCTGATAGCTAGTGATATTGAGCATCTTTTCATGTGTCTCTGGATCCTCTGTATGTCCTCCTTGCAGAAGTGTCTGTTCAAGTCCTTTCCCCATTTTTTAATTGGGTTAGTTGTCTTCTTAGAGTGAAGTCGTGTGAGTTCTTTGTATATTTTGGAGATTAAACCTTTGTCTGAGGTATCATTGGCAAATATGTTTTCCCATACAGTTGGTTGTCTTTTTATTTTAATGCTGTTTTCTTTAGCTGTGCAGAAGCTTTTTATTTTGATGAGATCCCATTTGTTTATTCTTTCCTTTATATTCCCTGCTCTAGGGGACATATCAGTAACTCCTTATCCTTGGCCTTGCCTCCACGAGCTCCACGGCCTCGGCCCCAACCCTGACCCCGGCCCTCGGCCAAGACCTCGGCCCTGGATGCCACTGCCAAATCCTCCTCAGAAGCCGCCCGGCCTCCCATTCCAGGGCCCCCAGGACCTCCTGGCCCTCCCACAGTGCCAGCTTCATCCGCTATTTGGGTTCCTTGGGGGAAAAAAAGCTGAAATTTCTTTTTTTGGTCTTGTGAGATTTATCCTGAAGTGCCAGTGTGTTCCAGCATATTAAAATGCACAATGAAAGGCAAAACTGGGGAAGTAAGTTTTATTTGCTTTGGTTTATAATACCTGAGTCTGAAAAGCTGTGGAATGTGGTAATAGCTTAGCAAAGTTTGCTTCCTTGGTTTGCTGTAGAGAAAAAGAAGGAGAGAAATATCAATGCGTTGTTGCCTCTAGTACATTGCCTACTGGGCACCTACTAGTCACAAGACCCTTTGGTTCACAGGCCAGCACTCAATTCACTGAACCACACCAGCAAGGACTAATTATTAGAGTCTTAATGCTGTTTTGCCTGATAATGTTGGGTATCAACAGTAAAGTATTATTAATCATAAATGCCAGTTATTATTTAAAATGTTATTGTCCACAAGTTCATTCTTCATCTGAATCTAATACCTTGTAGGCCAGTGGCTCTCAGTTGGGGATGTGCATCAGACACAAGCATGAAGTTTTCTAAAAATACAGATATCTAGATTCTACTTCGGACTTACTAAATCTCTTTTCCTGATAATCTTAACCATATTTTTAGCATATCCTTTGCATATGGTTGGTATATTCCAACAACTGCTGGCAGAAAGTGGTGAGTCTGGACCCCCTTCCTCCCTCACATCAGAAAAGGAGCAGTCTTCTCTCAGCTGCTGCCCCACTCACCCTCATTGTCTGGTCCTACGCATGCATTCCCTTTTCCTATCCCACCCCAAAGTTTTCCAGGTGAGCTGGCCTTCTTACTCCTTTTTCCCTTGAGGGACCCTCTTTGCCAGCTTCTTTTCGTTCTTATCTCTCCTGTTCCCAATCATTAGTTCTTTATTATTTGATCTACCCCTTCTCTCCAACCATGGATCTCTCTCCTTTTCCCTCCCAGATATTTCCTTTTCCATTGTCACTCATGTTCCTGATCTTTGACCTCTCTCTACTATCCCGTCTAGTGAGGGCCCTCCCAGCTGACTTTCCTGCCCTCCTACTGCGTCCATTTTCTCTAGTGTGAGCTTAGTGCATAATTGTTTGTCCAGGATGCATTCCTAACTCCATTTGACCTGATGGCTAGAACAGAGAACATTATGGAACTGTTTCCGAGTTGCGGACATGGGATTCCCGAATTGAAAATCAATCCAGTGCTCCCCTAAGTGCGTTAAGTGCTTTCTGAATTAAGGAAAGGCATCAAATGACCAACCAGAATTTCAACACCAAAGTTAACAGCTGGTGTATAAAGACTCTCTTAGAGACTCTTGTTATCTGAGTTAGGCCTTCCTTCATTGAACTTTATTTGAAATGTGCAACTTGGAATTAAACTCACAGCTGTGAGGTTTCTAGGAAGGAGAAAAAATAGTGCGGGTAGAGTTACATTAGCTACAGAAGAAATCAAACCTATCTGTGATCTTAATTCTCCAGGCAGCCTGCCGTGATAGCAGGAAACATTTGCAGGGCTGCTTGGACGCCATCGCTCAGATCATCGCTGGGACTGAGGCTACTCTCCCTGGTTTTTTCAGTCTGTGTATTTTGGCCTTTCCCACCATGTCAAGGTGTAAGGTGTAAGTTTCACTGTCTGTCCAGCAGTTGCCGAACAGAACTAAATACCTATTTAATTTTGATGTCAGGACCCAAGTTTTTTTGTGCACCAAATGAAGAAAAACTGATATAATTACACTCGCCGGGGCAGGAGCCCTCAGTTTAGAATCATGCTGTTCACCTATTTGTCAGTTGCACACAGGTTTCCACTCCTTTTCTCCCCCAAATCCTTTCTATTGCCACAAGCTTCTTCAACTTAATATATTGATAAAGCTTTCTATGCACTTGAAATTGTTCTAAACTAGTGTGTCCCAAACTTTGCTGCTCATTAAATTTAGTTGGGGAGCTTTAAAAGTCCTAATCAAGGCCCTGACTGGTATGGCTCAATGGGTTGTGCATTGTCCCGAAAGCCCAAAGGTCCGCCTAACAGGGATGTGCTACAGAATTCAGTTCTCGACTATCTCTTACTTACCTTACACTTTTCCCCTTGATGAACTTACCAAGTCTCATGGCTGAAAATACCATGACGTGATGACAATTCTCATATTCTCATATTTGTATTCCTAGTTCCAAATTTCCTCCTAACTTCCTGACCCCTAAAACCAACTCCCTCTTTAATATCTGTACTTGGATGCCAATGTCCAAAACAGAGAGTATGGTTCTAGTCTAACCACTCCTCCAAACTTACTCCTCCTTCAGAAATTTCCATTTCAGTTGATGACCATTTTACTATTTGAGTTGCTCAGATTAAAAAGAAATCTTTCAGCCCTGGCTGGTGTAGCTCAGTGGATTGAGCATGGGCCTGCGAATCAGAGGATCGCGGTTCGATTCCCAGTCAGGGCACATGCCTGGATTGCAGGCAGGTTCCCTGCAGGCCAACTTCCAGCAGGGGACGCACAAAAGGCAACCATACATTCATGTTTCTCTCCTTCTCCCCTTCCCCTTTAAAGGTAAATAAATAAATAAAATCTAAAAAAAAAAAGAAATCTTTCACAGCCACTTTCTCTAGCACACTGAATCTGTCTGTTGCTTCTATTTTTCTTTTTTTTTAAATTAAAGGTTTTACTTATTTTTAGAAAGAGCGAAAGGGAGGGAAAAAGAGAGGGGGAGAAACATTGATGTGAGAAAGAAATGTCCATTGGTTGCTTTTGCACACACCCTGATCGAGGACCAAACCCACAACCTAGGCATGTTTCGTGATAGGGAATTGAACTGGTGAACCTTTTGCCTTGCAGGATAACACACACCCACTGAGCCACATGGGTCAGAACTGCTGCCTGTTTTTCAAAGTATCTCCAGTATCCAACTACTTCTGACGACTCCACTATACAACTCTGGCATGAGTTGCCATCATCTCTCACCTAGATGACCACAAGCACCTTCTCACTGTTCTCCCTGCATTTATCACGACTCCTTGTGGTCTCTTCTCCATACAGCCACCAGTGTGGGTCTTAAAGACTTAGGTCAACCATGCCATTCCTCTGTATGGCTCTCCATTTAACTTATGGGTAAACCCTGTGACTAAGATGGCCTACAAGAAGACCATGTGATTTAGTTCCCAGTCACTTCTCTGACCTCATCTCCGACTATTCTTGGCCTTGCTCACTATGCACCAGTATGTTTAGGCTGAATAATGGCCCCCAAAGATGTCCATGTCTGAATCCCTGAAACCTGTGAATGTTACTCTATGGAGCACAAGAGACTTTGCAGATGCAGTTAAGTTAAAGGTTTTGAGGTGAGGAGACCATCCTAAGTTACCTGGGTAGGCCCAATATCATCACAAAGTTCCAGAGTCAGATTCAATCAATGGAGATGTGACAGTGAAAGCAAGAGGTTGTAATATGACTTGGGACAATCACTAATTGGGCAAACCTCACTTTTATCATCTGTAACATGGCAAATACAATACCCACATCACAGGGTCTTCTTGAAGATAAAGCAAAAGAAACCTAGTATATTTGCTTTTTGAATTGATGTGTAAAATATTCTATCTACATTTAATAAATTTCATCTTATTTATTTCCCAATTTTTTAAAAGATTTTATTTATTTGTCTTTAGAGAGGAAGGGAAGGAGAGAAGGAGAGAGAAATATCAATGTATGGTTGCTTTTTGTGAGTCCCCTGCTGGGAACTGGCCTGCAACCCAGGCATGGGAATCGAACCACGATCGTGTGGTTTGCAGGCCCATGCTCAATCCACTGAGCTACACCAGCCAGGCCCCAGTTTTTTACTAGTCTGAGAAAAAAGGCAAAAATTTATTAAAGTATTTAATCTGTGTATTAATGAATTAATCATACAATTGGGACTTAAATGTCTTCTTGGTGTTCATTCAGGTCATTGACAATATATAGAAATAACTAGACCAGATACAATTCCCCTTAAATATCATTCGTTAACATTATTCAACTGCCCATGAATTCACCTACATTGAACATGCAAATATATACCCTTGCTTGGTTCATGGAATTTTTTGAGGATCTTTTAAACTGCATTGCTAAATTCCTCATATACAGTATTCGTGACAACTCCTGAACTGCTGGGTAGTTGGACAATCTTCCCCTTAGGGAACCATTTGGATTCTATGTGTCATCTTGGCCACCTCTTTGCTCCATAAGTATTGGCAAGTCATCAGCCATTTTAGGATTTATCTAGCTATAGACATGCAGTTTGTTGTCTTGTAGTCTATCAGGCTTACCTTTTGGAAAAGAAAAGCATTTTTTTTTGTCTGAGGTCTTACGAGTTCTATATTTCTAACTAGTAATCTCTTTGGCTTCTTGATTGTGCCTGCACATTTCTTTTGTATTCTAAGATACAGGATATCTTGGTCTGAAAGTATGATGTTTACTATGACTAAGTGCTCTTTGACTCCTCTTTGTATCTTGGGATTCAGTTCTCACTTAATAATTCTGGAGCTGTGTACACAGTTGGGGATCATTCTTCTCAATTGGGCAGGTAGAAGCTGTTCCTATTTTCAGAAAATGTACTCTCAATTTTTTTAAGGCATCAGTTTCAATACAGAGTAGGAAGTATTGTTTTCTGTTATGATTGCAGATTTAACTTCACATAGACAAATTCATGTTTTTCCCTACAAATTATATTTTTATTCATTAGAGTTCATGCTTTTTTGAGGGCGAGCAACATATCCCTTCCTTGGCTTTATTTTTCTTTTTATAAAAATATTAGAAAGTTTCACTTTATTTAACTTTTAGATCTTTTATATGAAAAGAGTGATTTAGGATTGTTAGTATGTAGCCCTGGAATTGAATTAGTTCCCATATTTTAAGATATTCAGCTTCTAATATGTGAAAATGCAGAATGTGTACCTGGCAGAATTCCTCCAGGCAAAAACTCCCTGAAATGTGTTGATGTCCCCTGTTTTCAGCTCCAGAAATAGCTGCTGTGTGCTCCTTCCCCCTGTGTGAGAAATACCAGCCCTCCCCCTACAGTCATCTCTAAGGACTCCAGCTCTATTGAACAGGTTTCATTAACTGGACTGCCTGGTTTTATTAAACAAGAAAACTATGAAAATAATGACAGAAAGGGAAAAGTTTTTGTTAATTCATTCTCTCCAACATTAATATCAAAACAGTGATATTCGGCATATTTGATTTTGCCTTACCAGTAAACTGAGAGCAATTTCTCAATAACCTGTAACTTTTCTCTTTTTTGCTTTATAAAGAAAGACTAATTACATGGATTTCCTTAACTCTATGGAAGGGAAACATCTAGAAAACTAAGTCTTTTTTTTTCATTTTAATTTTTATTTAATTCTTGTTCAAGTAGTTTTCTGTCTTATATTCCCAGCCCTGCCCACCCCCTGCCCAGTGCTCTCCACCTCCCTCCCATTTCCACCCCCCACCTTAGTTATTGTCCATGTGGCCTTTATACTTGTTCATGTGAGTCCATCCCCTTTTCCCCTATGATTCTCTCCCCTCTCCTCTCTGGACCCTGTCAGCCTGTTCCGTATTTGAGTGTCATTGGTCATATTTTGCTTGCTTGTTTGTTTTGTTGTTTAGATTACTGTTAACGGTGATATCATATGGTATTTGTCTTTCACCGCCTGGCTTATTTCGCTCAGCATAAAGCTTTCCAGTTCCATCATGATGTTGCAAAGGGTAGGAGTTCCTTCTTCCTTTCTGCAGCATAGAATTCCATTGTGTAAATGTACCATAGCTTTTTGATCCAGTCATTTACCGATGGGCATCTAGGTTGCTTCCAGCTCTTGGCTATGGTGAATTGTGCTGCTATGAACATTGGGGTGCATAGGTTCTTTTGGATTGGTGTTTCAGGGTTCTTAGGATATACTCCTAATAGTGGAATTGCTGGGTCAAAAGGCACGTTTATTTTTAGTTTTCTTAGAAAATTCCATACTGTTTTCCATAGTGGTTGTACCAGTCTGCAATCCCACCAACTCTTAAAAATATTGATTTACATTATAAATTTGGAAATGTTATCACCAGGATTTCTACTTCTGGATGTCTTGTCCCTCTGAGCAAGAAGGGGCAAATGGTGTCACTTAGGTGATAGTAATTATTGTAGTCACTAACACTGAATGTGTTATTTTGTGTTAGGGACTGTGTGAAGGACCCGGTGTCCTTCCATTCAGTCCTCGTGGTAACACTGTGAAGCAGGTACTATTGTCACTGTCATTCTACAGAAAAAGAAGCAGAGGCTCAGAGAGTTTAACACAATTGGCCACTGCAGACAGTTATTAACTGTCGGAGTCTAAATTTTAAAGCCAGTGTGCCCAACTTAGCGGCTCACTTTTATCCACTATGCAATATATTTTTCTGATTTCAGCCACCATCAGAGACATCCCTGAGGTTCAGTTCTCTTCCAGCAGCTCTTGCACTTGTTCTAGGAATCTCTAAGATGTTCCCCATGGGCACTCATTACTGAAACTCTAGAGTTAACTCTGGAAATCTTCCATTTCCCCACTCCCACTCAATCTTCCCTAACTATGACATTGCTGAGATCTACACCATTCTCAAAAATCTGTTGAAGGGCCCTCTCCTCTTCTCCCCACCCTGAAGAGGGACTGAGGCACTTCATGGTGGCTGTCTTCCTATGCTTACTATGGTACAAGGCTATCTACCCTGTCCGATGGGGCTGCTCTCACCAGCTGAGTGGACAAGGGTCCTGGACTCTATCACTACCTGCATGAGCAAAGTGAATGGGCCCCATCACAGGGAAGCAAGTGAGCTGGAGCAGCAGGAGTGCCAGAAGTGCCTTTGGGTGCCAGAACTTCCCAGCCTTTTCCTTGCCCCTCTATGCCTTCCAGCAAGTGTCTCAACTTGATATACCCTTTCTCCCTCCAGCTCCTCTTTACCTAGCAAGGTGTTCTTCATTGTTTAAGACCAACTCAGGAGCCACCATGTCTCAGAACCCTTCCTTGCTTATTCCCCACAACTAAATGGTTGCCCTCCACTGTTTTTCTATAATGCTCCTTACTTGCTTCTAATGCTGCCCTAACAGGCTGTATTATGAGTATCATAACACTTGACAAGTGAGTGCAATTTGCCATTTGAGGGCAGAGATTATTCTCCATCTTTGTATCCCAGCACACTGTCAGGCAAGTAGAACCAGGTCACTAAATTTAAAATACTAAACCGCTCCTGCATTTTTTAGCTAGAATAGCTGGGAGGATAAAGGATTCAGTGAATCTCCTTTAAAAGTTGCTCTCAACCATTCCCCAGTTCATACTTTTGTCCTCTATTTCCTGGACCCCTGAGGCAGCTTCTCAACTCTTTTATTGTGGTAAAATATACATAATGTTACATTTACCATTTCAGTCACTTTTAAGGACAGGAAACCCCTCAACTCAACCTGTATCCCTGGCTTTGGTAAGTCCTCCTCAATTCCACCCTTCACTTGTTTGCCCAAATTAACTAAATCCACATCCGCCTGTTATTTAAAACCTTTCACTCACTCCTCTTTGCCTAAAAAATAGAATTAAATCAATGCTTTAAAAATGTTGCATAAAACCCATGTTGACAGCCTTGGCTGGTTTAGCTCAGTGGATAGACCGAGGGCCTGCAGACCAAATAACCGCAGTTCGATTCTCAGTCAGGGCACATGCCTAGGTTGCAGGCCAGTTCCCAGCAGGGGACCCACAAGATGCAACCATACATTGATATTTCTCTCCTTCTCCTTCCCTTCCCCTCTAAAGATAAATAAATAAAATCTTTAAAAAAGATGTTTAAAAAACAAACAAACAAACAAAAAACACAAACCCATGTTGACAACTACTCAGGCCTTGATAAACAGGTGAGAGCTGGCTTTCATTCAGTCTCTGTGGGATTGCTGTGGACCTTCATAACTGCCTCCAGGTTGTTTCCGTGGGGATGTCCAGTCACTGCATCCAAGCCAGTTTTCCCCAGACACGCACAGTGTTTCTCAACAGGTTGACTTTTCATGCCAACTTTTTCAGTTTTCTCTTTCCTAGGTCAGAACCCTGAAAGTCATCTTTGTTTCCTCTATCCCATTTTTATAATATCCTGACTTTCATTGAGTGTTCATTCCCCCTTTGAAGTATTTCTTGTAATTTACCTTTAATCTCTGCCACTAACCTACGACCTTGGTTAATAGTAAACTCTCTTTATCTTAGCTTCCTCATGTATAAAATGGGATATAATGTTGTTTTCCTTTAATCTCCTAAGCTTGGGTTGTTGTAAGAATAAGTTAATACATTAAAACACTTAAAACCACAAGTGGCATATAGTGAGTGATGAATAAATACTAGATATTATTAATGATATTATTAGTAATATCTAGTATTTATTATCTAGTATTTAATATCTGGTTACTATTATTATTTCCAATGCCATTACATTGATATGGAATTATAAGGATGCTGTCCTGGCTGCTCTTTTTACCCATACCCTACCCTTTTGAAATAAAACTTCTTTTTTTTTTAAATATAGTTTATTGATTATACCATTACAGTTGTTCTATTCCCCCCCTTCATTCCCCTCCACCCGCACACTCCCTCCCCCACCATTTCCCCTCTTAGTTTATAACTACGTGTCTCAAGTTCTTTAGATTCTATATTTCTCCCACTATTCTCGCCCTCCCCCTATCTATTTTCTACCTACCATCTATGCTATTTTCTGTGCCTTCTCCCCCCTTCTCCCCCTCCCACCCCCCTATTTCTAACCCTCCATGTGTCCTTCATTTCTATGGTTCCACTCCTGATCTAGCTGTCCTCTTGCTTTGCTTTTGTTTTAGGTGTGGTTGTTAATAACTGTGTGTTTGCTGTCCTTTCACTGTTCATATTTTTCATCTTCTTTTTCTTATATAAGTCCCTTTAGCATTTCATATAATAAGGGCTTGGTGATGATGAACTCCTTGAACTTGCCCTTATCTGAGAAGCACTTTGTCTGTCCTTCCATTCTAAATGAAAGTTTTGCTGGATAAAGCAATCTTGGCTCTAGGTCTTTGGATTTCATGACTTGGAATACTTCTTTCCAGCCCCTTCTTGCCTGGAAGGTCTCTTTTGAGAAATCTGCTGACAGTCTGATGGGTACTCCTTTGTAGGTGACTGTCCCCTTATCCCTTGCTGCTTCTAGGATTCTCTCCTTCATTTTAGTCTTGGCTAATGTAATTATGATGTGCCTTGGTGTGTTCCTTCTTGGGTCCAACTTCTTTGGCACTCTCTGAGCTTCCTGGATTTCCTGGAAGTCTATTTCCTTTGCCAGACTGGGGAAGTTCTCCTTTATTATTTGTTCAAATACGTTTTCCACTCGTGGCTGTTTCTTTCCCCCTTCTGGTACCCCTATAATCCGGATGTTGGAACGTTTAAAGATGTCCTGGAGGTTCCTAAGCCTCTCCTCATTTTTTTGAATTCTCATTTCTTCATTCCTTTCTGGTGGGATGTTTTGTTCTTCCTTCTGGTCCATTCCATTGATTTGAGTCCCAGTTTCCTTTCCATCACTATTGGTTTCCTGTGCATCTCCCTTCATTTCAATTAGTTTAGCCTTCATATGTTCCTCTAATTTGTGACTTTGTTCCTCTAATTTATGACTATAATCTACCAGTTCTGTGAGCATCCTGATAAATAGTGTCTTGAATTGTGCTTCTGAGAGGCTGGCAATTTCTTGGTCGCTTAGAGTTATTGGCTCTGGGACTTTGAGTTCTTCTTGCGCCATCTTTCAGGTTGTTCGTGCCTGTTCCATAGCAGGATCAGAGCCCTAAAGTGCTCACTAGAACAGGGCAACTAAGTCGCTGGGTTGTGACGTTGTATGTGGGGGCGGGGTCAAAGAGGGACTCTGGCATCCTGTCTGCCGCCTGCCCAAGGCCCTCACTGGTGCCGCAGTTGCTGCCGTCACCGGGCCCACGCTTTTTGTCCCACTGCACGCGAGTGTGCCACCGCCGTCAGCCCTCGCCCCCTGGGGCCTGCATGGTCTGTCTCACTGTGCGCGAATATGCGCCCGCGGTCTGCCCCGCACCCCAACTGGCCCCCGTCTGCCTGCGCACCTGGGTCAGGGGCCCTGTCCTGCCCGACCCTGCTCGCTGCTGGCTCCGCCCCTCTTACCGTCCCCATTGAACGACTAGATGGAGTCGGACTTCCGTATAATTCAATTTTCTGTCCTTTGGTTGTGTCTTTGTTTCTCCAAACCTTTGTTGTATTCAAACTTGGTTGTGGGAGAAGGCACAGTGTTTCCACCTATGCCTCCATCTTGGCGGAAGTCCTGAAATAAAACTTCTTGACCATTCTTATAAAACCACTTTAATCATAGTTTTATGACAAGGAACATATAAAGGTTTCATGTTACCTAATTATTCAAACATAAATTTTTCTGCCTAATTTTTCCCATAACATGGCATTGCCTTCCTTATTATTCATTCATTCCTCTATGCATGCATGCATATATGCATGTAGTAAACACATGCTGGACACTGTGCTAAGCACGAGGGATGGGATGATGGATAGAGGTTAGAACTCTATTCATTAGAAGTTAGAAGTTAGAAGATTACCCCAAAGGAAATCACTGTCCTGCATCAATCAGCTATTGCATGATTCTAATGGAGGCACATAAGACTCTGCAGGCAATGGAAGCTCACGGGAAGATACCTAGCCCGGCTTTAACTGAGCCTCAAGGTATATAAAGAAATTAGCCAAACAAAGACAAGAGATGGGTGGGAGGTTGTGGGTGAAAGTGTTAGGGAGTGGTTCAGGGAAGGGCATGCCAAGTAGAGGGAACAGCTTGTACAAAGGCATGGGGTTGTGTGGGGAAAATGGTATGCTGAGAGAATAGCAAGTATTATGAATATTTGTATTCCCCCCACCTCAGATTCATATGTTGAAGCTCTAACCCCCAGTGGGATGGTATTTGGAGATGGGGACTTTGGGAGGTAATTAGAGTTAGATGAGGGCATGAGGGTGGGGACCTGATCTGAAAGAATGAGTATACTCATAAGGAGAAACATCAGAGAGGTGCTCACTCATTTCATCTTCCTCTTCACCCACACATACTAAGGAAAGGCCGTAGAAGTGTGTAGTGAGATGGTAGCTAACCGCAAGCCAAGGGAGGGAGCCCTTACCAGACACCATCCTGCTGGCACCTTGACCTTGAATTTCCAGGTTCCAGAACTGTGCAACAATTTCCATTATTTTAGCCGCTCAGTTTCTGGTATCTTGTTGTGGTAGGCTGACCTGACTATGACAGCAAGTAATTCAGTGGTAGTGGAGAAAAATGTATGAAGGGAAAGAGCAAGAGATGAAGCTGAAGAGGAAGCAACAATGACACTATAAAAGGTCTTGGTCCCATGGCTGAGCTTTATCCTGGAGGCAATAGGTGAGTCATTTAATGATTTTAAGCAGAAGAGTTAGTGGCGTGGTCAACTTGGTATTGGAATACCTGTGAAGGCTGTATTTCAAGCAGGCAATAAAAGAGGCAGGAAGAGCCATTTGGTGGCTGCAGCAGGAAGACAGCTGAGCCCCGAAGAGGTCCTGAGTTGGGGTGGAGGTGGTGGGGGTGCAAAGAAGTGGAAAGATTTGAAATTTGACGGGATGAGAGCTGTAGCTTTGAGTGGATTAGTGGGAGATACGGGAAGACACTTCGAGATACCAGGGTCAGCCTCAGCCAGCTGCCCTTTGGAGGAAGCCTTCCCCACTCCGACATGCTTGTCCCTGTGACTCACACTTGTCTAAACCTTCCCAACCTGGAGGTCTCCCCACCTTTACAAAATGTCCCAAGATCAACTGAAGTCATTCTTAATTGCATGGCACTGTCTCCCACTTTGGTAGTCTAAATTGCATAATTTAGCTCTTCATTATTTAGTTTCCATGTGGTTATCTGATATATTCTGCTAGTTATAGTAGAAGCTCTTTAAGGACAGGAGCCACATCTTAACTTTCTCCGTGTAATTTTCAAGGCCAACACATCATTGCATGCACTGGGCAGCTGTCCCAGCCCCTTTCTCTCTGTGACGGTCGTGAACAGTGATGTTCACATACCCCTCATGAAAATCTAGGTGTTCCTGTAACTCCACCCATTTCCATTCCACTCAGGAAATCCAATCTGAATGATCACATACTCCATCGAGACGACTTCAAACATGATCTAATTTACAAAGAGGAGAGTAAATCATCCACTACCTCCAGTAATGGTTCTATTGATGGTAACAAATTACTTCATAACTGGTGATGCTACTATTGAAAACTGTTCCGACAGAGCATGTTCCTCAAGGGCACGGACTGTGTCTCATTCATCCTCATAAGACCAGTGTCGACACCACACATGTCTGCTGTAAAGATAAACGCTTGTGGAACCACAGGGTGGGAGCCCAGTGGTAACCGAGGCTGGCATGCTGCTGGGAGAAACAGGCATCTCTGTTCATAAAAACTGTGCCAGTGTATTCCAAGTTCCAGCAAAAAATGTATTCTGATTTTAACAACTTTTCCAGAAAATGTGTAATTTCTGGGAGCTTGATGTTGCACCTAGCAAAATTTATTACCTGAGAATTAATTTCAAATAGCACAGGATTTTTCTTGCTGTGAAACCATGATGAGGGCTGTATTAAGTTGTCATATGTCTGTAAGGAGTAATAACAGGTTTTCTGAGAGAGGGAGACAGAGAGAGAGAAAGAAATTTTCTTTTGTCCTTTCCACCCCCAACCCCCACCCCAAAAAAGTCTGAAATGGTGAGCATGGGAAAAGGAGCTGGAAGTCCCCTCCTTTTTGCAGGGTTTAGATTTCAGTGGTGAATTTCTACATGGTTGGTGTGTTTTGGGCAGTTTTACAGGAACAAGAACAGCTGGGCCACTTTGCCTGTCCTTTCTCATGGGAGTGCGGCTTGTAGCCATCCCTGCTACAGGAAATTGAGTCAGGAGGCCATTTGAAAGGATGACTAAGAGGGAAAATCCTAACTTGAGCCCCATGGAGTGAGGAAAGATAGATTGTTCCAGAGGTTGTGATTAAGAAATCGACAAAACAAACAAGCAAGCAAAACATAACCAGAGACATTGAAATTAAGAACAAACAGGCAGTAACCAAAGCGGAGACGGGAGGAAATGATGAGGGGAAAAGGATGAAGGGTTTTCAGGAACAACCATAATGACCCCATGGACAAAACTAAGGGCAGGTGGAATCGGGGGAGGGCGGAGTGGGGATGGTTGGGGGGGGGGGCAGAAAACTGTACCTAAACAACAATAAAATTTAAAAAAAAGAAATTCTAAAACATAAAGAGTCGTTAACTTTCTAGAAGGTAGGCCCCACAGAACAAACCCTCACAGGAAATGTTACAGACACTTATGAAGCCCCTGTATGAACAGCCCTCAGGTTGGGGTGCTCAGTGTCTGAGAGTCCATAGCAGGAAGTTCAAATCCTGGAGGCTAACCACTCATAACTGTTTCGGGGGCTATAATCTCCCAGGAGGACCAAGGATATTTTACAGCGCCATCATTTTAAAAATGAGTCATAGTGTAATAATTATAATAGAAAAGACTGCAGAAAAATTGGGAGTGGATAGGAGCCTGCAGCACCTGAATTTGAGGAGAGTCGGGGTGAGGATGGGGTCCACGCAGCAGTAATTAACAAGAGTTGAATTTAGGTGTAAGGGAGGGTCTACAAAGTACTCAGGTGTTGTATTTTCCAACACCTGGTTTGCTAACGCACAGCTCTGCCACATACTTTCCTTCATTTATTTCATTCTCAACAACCTCCAGTGCTATTGCTGTTATTTATGTATTTTACACACGCAAAAATTAGAGCATTGGGTGTTTTGCCCAGAGTCAACTTGGAGAGGAGACGGAATTGCAAATCAGCTCTCTGGATTCCGGATATAGCAGGGAGTGGGTCTCTGTATAGTACTGGGTACATAGTACGCACTTAGTGAATACAAGGCACTGCACTGCCTTTCACTAGTTCTCTACTGCCTGTCAGTACTTGGGAGTGAGTGGTAACGGGGACCTCCTGAAGGACTTGAAGATGGAAGTAATAATGGGTTCTGTCAGCTGTGGGTTGGTGGGTGCCGTGTACTGACATGACAGGGAAATGGTTTGTGATTATGCAGCGGCGGAACTGAAGGCTGGCAATTTGCCAAACTCTCACCAAGGCAATCTAGAGATAATAGGGAGGCCAGGCAGAAAAATGAATTTAGTTTAGTATATAATTTTATTATACCTAATTTGGAGAAAGACTGTATGACTGAGTCAGGATGCAGAGGATCTTAACCCAAGTGGAGTGAACTAGGTTTCATTATAATTGGTCTTATTGACCACCTTATGTATTTTCTGTAGCATTTAAAAATTCTGAGAATGAATTCATAGGTATGGTCAGACTGCCAAAGGGGATGGTGAACCACAAAGTTCCAGATTTTATCACGTAAAAGGGGGCCTTGAAAGGCCAGAGCTAGAGGATGGTACTCATACAAGTCCTGCTTAGAAGAGATGGTATCCCATCAGGCCAATGGAAGGAACTGTGTGCCTGGCGGAACGTGCCCATGTTAGAGAGAAACATTGAGATAACAGTCCTGATGCCACAAAGCATAAAAGTGGCTATTTTAGTCCCCTTCCTTTTATCTGTTCAAACTCAGAAACCTCTGGAATAAGGCTGTCCATGCACTCTCTTGGGAGACATTGCTCAAGCTGATGTGAATTGTCCCATCACTGGGTGGCTACCTTGTTAGTGTAAATCAGCAGGTTGACATTTTGTAAGTTTCTATGCATCCACCCATGTGAGTCTGCAAAACCGAGGACAAAACCTGCTGTTGGTGAATTCAGCACTGACTGCCAAGACATAAGTGACAGGCCAACCGGTCAGCCTTCCGATGAATGAACACTGCTTCCATTGCAAACCACAAGGTTGCTTCCACAAGACGCTGGTGAAAGTTGTCCTGTGCTTGCTCTTCATAGTGAGGTTTTGCTGACAGTTACAACCAAAAGGGATTACTCTGTTATTTCACTGATTTACCGGTGGAAAAATTACCCAACCATAAATCCCAGGCAATGCTGGGTCGGGGTCATGCCTACCTAAATGCTGGGCCAGGTGCCTTGACAACCCAGGCTTTAGAAGTGGTTGCCAGCGTCACACAGTCTGGTAGGTGGGCCAGGTTCTGCATTGGCACCAACTGCTCTAGATGCATGTCTTGCACTCAAGTTGCCCACCATGTAGTTGAGTTGGTATAAATATTGTGGTGTTATGCTTAGTAGAAAGTAAAACTGTAACAGTTCAGATTTCTTCCAAATTATTTGCAATAACTTCCCTCAAATTGTGTTCTAGCCCATTTATAGGCACACAGGAAGCACTCAGCTGGTTTGACAGAGCCGAAATGCAATGCTGCTTTGCTGTTAGAAGTGAAGTTCCTCCAAGTTCTTATACTCATCCTTTGTTGTCCTACATGTGACGGAAGAATGTTCCTGATGGGAATGACCTTCAGGTGCAAAATGTGGTTTCAACAAAAAAAATTTCCTGGGTTCAACCTTGTTTTGTTTTTCTACTTTCAATGCACAGAGACATGTGTATGTGGTCTCAATGATAGGAATTTTTATAAGGATACAGAGGGACATGGTACTAGCAATCTCACAGCTAGGCACGAAGGAAGGTGCCATTCACGGCTGAGCAGGCTGCCATGGAAACGGCACCAGAATCAGGCGTCCATCTCTCCCTGGTTTCTTTTCTAATTACACCACTATTCTGGAGCCTCAGCTTCTGTGGCTGTGCCATACATCCAATGACATCTTCCCATCCTTCTTTGCCACCTCCTGATGTCGTCTTTGCTGTTCTTGTACACTCTGGGTCGTGACTTGTGCAGACTCCTGGATGCTTCCACTGCTTGGCTTCTGCTTCCATTGAGAAGTCTCTAGAGAGAATATGTAATAGCCTTGGGTTGACACTCTTTAGTGCAGAGTCTCTGCAGGGTTCTCAGGCCAAGCCAGCTCATAGTTGTTTACTGAGAGCCAAGTCTTTGATCCCATTCACTTGTGGCCAAGATGATGGGGCTGCATAACAGGAGGTCTGAAGCTGGTGGGTGAGAAAATACTGCTGGCTGCTTGGAGGCTGGTGGGAGTGGATGAGGAAGGCATCTGTAACTCAGAAGATGTCATTACAGTCACCAAAGCTTTGCCATCTCTGACTCCATTCCAGAAGGTACCGTGCAGCCGAGTAGATGCAGATTTAGATGCCATTACCGAGAAGCTGTGTCTTTAATTATAGACTTCATGCTGCTAATGTACCACACCATATGTTCCAGAGCCAGAACTAAAGCTGTTGGTTTCCACTTTCATTCAAATGTGGCTCACACTGAAGGTTTCCCAAGGGACCTGCTGCCTGGTGTGTAGGTGATGATGGCTCCCTAAAAACGTTTGGATCGAATAAAGGGCTTCATTTGCTTCTGTAATTACCTACTCTGGAACTGACAGAAGAATTGAAAAGCTGGGAGAAAATTGTTCAGCTGTGAAGTCCATATGTGATGATTTGCAACCAGAATGATATAATAACAATAAAAATAATATTTCAGTCTTCACATTTCCAATGTAGAATGTATGAAATCCCTTAGAAAAAGTATTTCCCTTTCAAACCTTGTCTGTCGCCTTTCAGGGAAATCTTCTCAGGGCTGAAGGCCTGCAGGAATTGGCTCCTCCTGACCTTGAGCTCAAGGCTTACCTTTGGGGATGCACTGTACTCAGTTTGACTACTTTGGGCTATGTAAATGAGAAGTGGGTACACTCTTCCTCTGTGAGATGTGGTTAAAACTGATGCTCAGGGTCAAGGCGAGGCTCTGGATTTTGTACAGGGTGATGACAGGGTGGAGCTGCCAAAACTCAGGTTGCTCTAACCTTATTCCATCTGTGCCGAAGCCCTTCAGAGCTCTGGTAAACACAAGGCTGCTAAAAGGCACCTCACTTCCTGTGTTTGGCTGAGGGTGCACATGTTTCAAAGGCGATCTTCAAAAAAAGGTTATCTTTGTTCTGGGTTGGCTAGCACTTTCCTCTCAAGGCAGGGCATTATATACTGTGACTGGTGAGAGAAGGGTAGACGTTGCTTAGATTATCATTCTGAATGTTTCCCAACCTTATCAAAACGTGTTATTGGCTAGTATGATGATTATTCTGTCTCCCAAGGTTGTGGCCCTCTTCGGTTCTAAGAAAGTCTCCCTCCCCTCACTTCTCAGGCCCATGTGTGGGGATGGTTTCCAGCTGTTGCCGGTCCTTGAGCACGCTTCAACAGCCAAGGTCAGTCCCCCTAACTGTCTATAGCACAGCAAACAACTCCTTCACCAAAGGCCTTCTCGAACATCCCAGCTGATGACGTCATCTGTCTTATTGCAGAACTGTGAGTGGAACATCTAGGATGCAGACATCTGCATAGTGAGATAGTTGGGTTTCTAAAGTAGATGACTTCCATTTCCATTTCTAAGATTTATCAGTATGGTACACCTTAGGCTTATCAGCTTAAAACTGTTAAAATTTTAAAACCTTTAAAAATTTAAACCTTTAAAATTTTAATAGTGTTTTTATAGAAAGCCATTACTTTATTCCCAGTTTTGAGCCTTGCCCAAATGAAATGAAAATCTTACGGCCCTGACTGGTGTGGCTCAGTGGGTTTGGAGGATCGTCTTGTAAACCAAAAGGTCTCGGGTTTGATTCTCAGTCAGGGCACCAACCTACGTTGCGGTTGGGTCCTGCTCAGGGCACATACAAAAGGCAACCAATCAATGTTTCTCTCTCCCATCAGTGTTTCTCTCCCTCTTTCTCTCCTTCCCTGCCCCTCTCTCTAAAATCAATAAGCATGTCCTCAAACGAGGATAAAAAATGAAATTAATACCCCATGAAAGTTCATTGTAATTCAATCTCTAAAGGTTTGATGTTCTTTAGTAACATTTTCACTAATAAAGCTTTTCTTAATACAAATTAATTGCCTATTTAATTCATAATTGTTAGGCATTGTGCATTTGTAATTTCATGTTGTGTGAATCAACATAAAAAGAGGCAGAAAGGTCCAAATTTTGCAGATAAGTGGAATAATGGAAACAATTTAGCAAGAGATGAACCAAAAATGTAAAAATTTTGTGAATTATGTATTTTCCATTCAGACTTTCTGGTCATCATGACAGGGGATGAACTAACCCCATCTGTGAAAACCCATACTTCACAGTGTCCAGGTTTGCAGGACTTCCTTCTCCCTGGGACTCTGGTCCTTTCCATGGGCCTCAGCTGCCTCCAGCAACCCTGCCCTCACTCCTTGTTAAAACTGATTCATGCCCTAGTCCTGGTGCATCCTCACTGCTTTTTCCTCTCAAACTTCATGTCTTTATCCAGCTTAGTCATAAATGACAGCAGTATCTCCACTCTAGTCTCCCTGTGTCCTGGTCTCTCCCACCATGCATTGCCATGAATGCACGTTCTGTATGCAAAGCACACACTTTCCCCACTAGCATTCCTCCCCTTTCCCAATGACTGATAAAGGGCATCTCACTAGTCTCTTGGCCAAATGAAGTCTAGTTTTTCTTTTCAATAGGGGTGTTTTTTCTCTCTACAACCCCACAGCGGTGAATGGTGGGGTCTGTGTGTTTCCCATTCCTCATGGCCAATTCCAGGCCCCTGTTCCAATGGAATAATGTTTGTTGCCACTCAAAGACAAGGATAAAACACAGACCAAAAGATTTGGAATTATTCTAAATGGATGTTGTTCTAGGCTGAATAATGGCCTCCGAAGATTCCAGGTGTTGGTCGCTAGGACCTTTGAGAGTTACCTTTTATTGCAAACAAACAAACAGACAGACAGACAGACAGACAGACAACAAAACCCCAGGACATTACAGATGAGATTAAGTCAAGGATTGTAGGTGGAGGAGAGATCTTGAATTAGCTAGGTGGGCCCTGGACACAGTCACAAGCATCCTTGTAAGAGGATGTTTGGGGAGATCTGAAACTGAGGAGGAGGGCAGTGTGGCCACTGAGGTGAGATGCTGCACTGCTGGCTTTAAACAAAGTGAAGAATGAGGCTCAAGAAGCTGAAAAAAGCAAGGAAACAGAGTTCTCCCTCGGGCCTCTGGAGGGAGTTTGGTTTTGCCAACACTTTGATTTCAGCCCAGCGAGACTGATTTCAGACTTCTGACCTTCAGAACTGTGAGAGAATACATGTGTGTTGTTTTAAGCCACTGAATTTGTGGTAATTTGCCATAGCAGCCATTGAAAACCAATATAAAATTCTTGGATAACTTCTAATAGGGAAATTTGGGAGAGAGTTTGGATTAAAGAAAGATGGTAATTGAGCTCTTCCGAAACACTGCTGCTGAGTTAATCCCTCTAAAAATATAATACCAATCATATTCTTAATCCTTCTTAAAACCATCTGTAGATTTTTTTATTGGCTAACTTTTCAAAGGCCTAGTTGCCTCCAAATTCTGGCCACACTTCCCTTTCAGCCTTAGCGCTCCCCGCTCATCTTTGCACACCAAACCAGGCACACCTGCCTGCATCCCACATGCAATTCCATCGCGACCTCTGGACCTTAGTCATCTTCCCCCTTCAGCCTCATTGTCCTCTCTCTCGGCCACTGTGGCTCGAGTGTCCATCAAGGTTAAGCACATGCCATGTCCTCATGAACTCTTTCCTGATTGCCTCTGCAGAAGTTATTTTTTCTTTCCTCCGAACGCCTGAAGTACTTTGTCATTTCTCTCTCATGACCCCTATTATACTCAACTTTTCCCTAAAGTCATAGGTCATAGTAGTTAAATGCATATACTCTGGAGCCAGATTTCCTGAAGTTGAATTCTTATATGAATATTTATTAGACGAGTGACCTTAAGCAAGTTATATAATTTCTCTGAGCTTCGGTACCTTCATACGAAAAAAGGCAGAGAGACTAACTGTGACTGACTCAATGGTTTGTTATGAAGATTAAAAGAGTTCATGAAATCAGTGCCTCACACATCAAACATGTTCAATAAAAGCCATCTACTTTTTAATTAAGCCTTATCTTGCCTTTTAACTGTCAATTCTGTAGCGGGAAGACCCTACATTTTATGTATTTCTGTCTTCTTCCTAGTTGCCAATGTCAGTGCACTGCATTGAGTAGGTGTTCAGGACAGTTTAGTTTAATAACAGACAAGATCCTATTTGCTGGTAAGACAATGAACAGATGTCAAGGCTACAATGCAATCAATATTAAGGAAGAAATAACACTCCCATTCTTTTCCTATGGGCTGTAAACTCCTCATTTCACTGTAACTTGTTCCAGTTTTGCCTGTGCTACTGGGACTGCCATCAAAGATTGCCAATGGCTTCTTAAATGCAGAATTCAAGGGCATATTGTAGGTCTTACTTTGCTGCTAGTCAGTTCTTTTTTCTGGAATCTCCCTTCTCTTTTTTACATTGTTTATACCACATTCTGTTGCTTTTCTTCCAATCTCACTGACATTTTCTTTTCTGATCCCTTTGCGGGTTCTTCTTTCTGTCACAGTTCTGGTATTATGTACTTGAGGGTTTAATTTGAGATTATTTCCTTTCATTCTACATATTCTTTCTGGGAATGGTTACCACTCTTATGATATTCAATACTCCCCGTGTTCCAGATGTTTGTAACTTTCTTATTTGTACTTGACATAGATATCTCCCTTGGACTTCAGACTCAAATATCCAGCTGAGTGCTGGACAGTGCATCCGTGATATTCCATAAACATCTCCAATTCCAGAGCATCTACTAAAAATAGCATATTACCTTCTTTCCCACTAAACAGCCCTCCCTTTTGTGTATTTTCATCTCTGTTGGAGATACTACTATTTACTCAGACCCTGGGACTTAGTCACGACCCTGTCTCTCACTCAAATTTCACAATTCATAAATCACAAAATTCTACTCATTTTATGACCTAAATACCTATTGAATTCATCCTCAAACTGCTGTTCTTCCTACCCTTGTCTTGGGTCAACATCATATCTTACCTAGATTTCTACATGAATTTTTCATTGTTTTATTTCTCTTGAATCCTATTACCTGACAGCTTCGAGAATAATCACCTATAAGAGGAACCTAATGGACAAAAACACACAAGCAAAATAGAACCAGAGGCATGGAAATAAGGAACAGACTTACAGCAACCTGAGGGTAGGGGGGTAAGAGGGGAAAGAAAGGGAAGGGTCTAGTTAAGGAACATGTATGAATGACCCATGGACATGGACAACAGGGTGGGGATTGACTGTGGGAGCAGAGAGGTGGGTGGGGCAGGGGAGAACAACGGGGGAAAACTGGGACAACTGTAATAGAACAACAATAAAAGAAATGACACATGTTTAAACCTCTAACAGTCCATGAATGGCTCCCCATTGCCTACAGATTAAGATCATATTTAACATGATGTTTCTTTCCCTAGTTTTGCCCCAGCCTGCATTTTCAGGCTCCTTTTCTGTGCTTCCTGCCTCCCTTATGCTGCAAACACCAGGGAACCCTTCAGTTGCTTCCCACACAGCATACAATTTCCCATCACTGTCCCTTCTGCCTGAAACAACACCCATTTCTGTTTGGCTAACTCCTTCTATGAGACTCAGTTCAGGGGGAGTTGTGGGTAAGCTCAAAAGGCTGGGGTATATTCCAGAAACTGGGAGCCCCAAGCCAAGCTAAGGCACTAGATGGGATCTGGAAAGGGGAACTGTCCCATTGCTTCAGCAGTGGCCAGGTGCCTGTTTCCTAAGGTGGCCATGACAAATTCCCACAAACGTAGTAGGCTGACCAAGACAAGTGAATTATCTTACACTTCTGTAGGTCAGAAGCCCAACACAGGTTTCACTGGACTAACATCAAGGTTTCTGCGGCCCCTGTTCCTTCCTGAAGGCTCTGCCCACCTCCTTGCTCATTCAGACTGTTGGCAGAATTCTGTTCCTTGTGGCTGGGGGATGATCACAGGCCGCAGTTTCTTGCAGCTGTCAGACAAGAGCCATTCACAACCTCTAGAAGCCACTCATGTCCCTTGGCTTGTGGCCCTGCTCTCACATCTCCAAAGCCAGCAGTGGTGGGCTGTTCCCTCTCACTCTTCTAATCTCTCCTCCTCTTTCTTCCCTCTCCTCTCCCTGCCCCTCCCCCCTTTGCCCTCCTCTTCTGGTTTTAAGGAAAATCTCTCCTTCTTCACGTCCTTAACATTAATCACCTCTGCAAACCCCTTCATCATGGAAGGTGACGTATTCACAGGTTCCAGGAGGCCGTAATTCTTCCTACCATACTAGGGTGGGCCAGCTGATCAGTGAAAGCCTAAGATCGCTTGATTTGAATATTTTGTCCACAGAATTCATATTTTATCATTTTCCTTTGTATTAGTTTCTTATTTAAATTTCTAACTTAGCTTTGTATTTTAAATCAGAGTAAAGGAAGGGAGTGAGCTCTCTCTGATTCATTTAGTGGTTACTTCAAGAAATGTTAGGTGTACAAATACCTCTCACGGCATTTACCTGGGGATCTCCTGCAAGGAGACATTTACAGGTGTGCCAGTTATGGAAACGCCCTTGGAAAGCCATTCAGAAGGTGACTAAAAACCAACAGAGGGAGTCCCTTTATTAATAACTTAAGACTTTAGCTAAAGATTTAACAACATTAAATAAACTTCTGAGAAAGCAAGAAGGGATTTTTTTCTCACTACACATAAAAACTACTAAACAAAAGATATGTTATGAGAAACATTCTTAAGATTATCATCCAGTAAAAATTTATATTTTTCTATAAACATTATTAAAGCAAAAATAATTGAGATTATTATTTGTTACATTTTTTAGTGCTCATTAATTATTTACTGGGCCATTATTTATTTACTAAATTATTTCCTTCTTTTAGGAAANCTTAAAACTTTAGCTAAAGATTTAACAAGATTAAATAAACTTCTGAGAAAGCAATCCACTGTGTGATGAATAGAAGAAAGCAAGAAGGGATTTTTTTCTCACAACACATAAAAACTACTAAACAAAAGATATGTTATGAGAAACATTCTTAAGATTATCATCCAGTAAAAATTTATATTTTTCTATAAACATTATTAAAGCAAAAATAATTGAGATTATTATTTGTTACATTTTTTAGTGCTCATTAATTATTTACTGGGCCATTATTTATTTACTAAATTATTTCCTTCTTTTAGGAAATTATTATGATCTCCTAAATATAGCACCTTTATCTTTAAGGGGTTTAGAAAATAATGTACTTTAATTTTCTGCCCTCTAGTGACAGAAATGACACATTCCGGGTTTTGTATTGAATGAACTATATGCTTTAGTCTCGGCAAATAAAATTACATTAGAGAATTTGGGGATAGAAAATATGAAGAAGTCTGGCTATAATCAATGTGCTAAACTTTAGTACAATAAATATCATTTTTATTGTACTTTTTATTCAGAGTTCGATAAATGACTTAAAATTGTTAAATAGAAGTCAATGCTTCCTTTCTAGTTATGACTTGGCTATCTATGACCTATATTTTTATAATTAGATGGTGTATACTACAGAAAACTCTGGTAACAACCAGAAAATTGATAGTTCTACAATTTTAATCTTGAATACCAGAATTGAAGGGATTCTTAATCCTCAAAATGAGCCCCAATATTGCATTCATTTGAATATTAAATTCAAACAACCAGTCTGAGAGTTTAAGCCAGAAATGAAAATAATCAAACTGGCTGATTTTTTTTGACTTCTAAGAAAGGTAATTCTATTGTCACCATATATTTTACTTTGCAAATCATATAAAGCAGTTTTTTTTTTTGTTTTTTAAAAGATTTTATTTATTTATCTTTAGAGGGGAAAAACAGAGGGAGAGAAACATCAATGTACGATTGTCTTTCGTGCATCCCCTGCTGGGAATTGGCCTGCAGGGAACCTGCCTGCAACCCAGGCATGTGCCCTGGCTGGGAATCGAACTGTGATCCTCTGTTTTGCAGGCCTGTGCTCAGTCCACTGAGCTACACCAGCCAGGGGAATCAAACTGGCTGATTTTTTGTACTAGGACTAAATAAGGTAGAATTGCTAGATTTGATCACGTGTGATGTTAAAATTTTTGGTATTCTAATTACTGACTACATCGCTGCTTTCCCTTTCTAAACATTTTGGCACTTCTAGGGTACAAGAACGTACGTTCCATTAATTCATCATCAGTAAATGTATTGAGTGTCTCCTCTATGCTAGACTCTCTCTTTGGTGCTAAATGACTGAATTCAAATATGAAGCAGCTCATTCGACATGCCACCTTCCCAGGCCTTGTGGGGGTTCTGGGTTTCTGCATCCTGAAATGGTGTCAGGAGGGCTTAGATGACAATGCAAGCTCTTGGCTAGCTCTTTCTGCGGCCACTGTTCACTGGCAATCACAACAGCTCTGCAGCATCTGTCTTCCCTAAGCACAGCCAGAAAGGTCCCTTGAAAGTGTATGAGTTCTCCATTGGCATTTTATGTGACTGCCCTTCTGTGAAGTGTGTGTGTGTGTGTGTGTGTGTGTGTGTGTGCGTGCAGGGGGTGGCACCCTATCCAAATGCACTAGGATATGAATTAGGGACTGACACACTGCATGCTGGGCCCTCACTCACTGCACATTTGCTGTGTGTCAGGTTCTACGTCAGCATCTCTTTCAACAGCCTTGTCAGGCGAATGTTAACATCCACGCTTACAGAGGAGGTGGCTGAGAAGAGAAAGTCTACCTGAGGGTATGCCCAGAGCCCAGGTCTGTCTAGCTCCTAAACTTGGCATCTTTCTAGCACTTAATGCTGATACTACTATTTTTTTTTAAACAAACTACTGATACCTGCTTTAATTTTGAATTTAGGAACGGAACATTTCAGCGGTATTGTATTCAGTGCATCAGGAGAAACATAATACATCACTGAAGGGGAAAGCAAGGGAAGTAGAGAACCAAAATGCTCCTCCAAACAAAATAAACCAATGATAGAAAAATAGGAAAAACCCTGTCTAAGGTAAGGTTTATGATTTCCATTTAAGAGCTTAGGAAACTAAGGCTCAGAATTTAAAAAAAGTAAAAAGAACCCTGGCTGGTGTGACTCAGTGGATTGAATGTGGGCTGTGAACCAAAGGGTCTCTGTTTCAATTCCCAGTCGGGGCACATGCCTGGGTTGCAGGCCAGGTCCCAGGTGTGGGGGTGCATGAGAGGCAATCACACATTGATGTTTCTCTCCCTCTCTTTCTCCTTCCCCTTCCCTCTCTAAAAATAAATAAAATCTTTTAAAAAAGAAAATATTAAAAATTTTGCACAGAGTCCATTGCTAAATGGCAAACTGGGGACCCCACACAGGTTTGGCTAGATCCACACCATTCCCACTATACCACATGTGCTTTTATCTTAAATTGCCACACAACAAATATACCCTCCTTATTTCTAGGTATATAAAAAGGTGGAATAATTTTAACATTATAGAATGATTTAAAGAAAGTAAAATTTTTAATTTATTTAGAAATTTTGGCTCTGAATATCCACTCTGTTTAAACAATTTCTATGATCATATTTCAAAATAGGATAAAACTCTCACAAGTCATGACTTCTGATGAGAAGTCTTCCAGAAGCCATTGTTCTGTTTAGCTGTCCAATTATTTGGCCACTTGGGCTTCCTCTGTGCGCAGTCCTTCTTGATCACTCCATGTTTTTACAGGGTGATGGGAAGAGAGTTCCTTCTGAGGAGGAACACTGTTTTTGCTTGGAAAGCCTTGGTAAGAGCTGGGGACAGGGGACATCCCAGCAATGGCAGGACCAAGACTTCACAACAGAGTGGAACCAGCTCTCCTAAGACTTGGCAGGAATTCTCTTGGCTCTTGGAAGAGAGGAAATGAGTGGAAGAGAAAGAGGAAGGATGTGGAGCTGATAAGATAGCATCTAGGACAACCAGAAAGGACAGGGAAACTCCACGGTGGTGAGTGGCCAACAGACCCTTGAAGATCAATGATGTTTGGGGTGCCTGTTGACATAGTTACATCTCTTCTAAGAAGCTTTGGTGAGTCGAGGTTACACCTACATGCTTTGGGGCATGGAAACCTTCTCCTACAATCCCTCTCATGGCTCTTTCTAGGCAGCCTCTATGGACCTGCAGAGTTCGCACTGAGCCAGGCCCTCCCTGCCATGCCTGTTCCTCGCCTGCTGACTCTTGACCCAAGTTCAGACTAGATGCAGAGACAACATGGTTTCGTGGAATAGCTCACACAACTACAATAGGACAGTGACAAATACACCTGCTTAAAAAAGAAACAAATAGATCTCACTTAAAGGGAACACTGGTCATTGATCAAAAATGTACTGGGTAACATTCAAGGAAAGAGGGAAGGAGTGATAAGCCATAGACAATGTTTTACAAACCAATTCAAAACTGGCACAGGAGCAAGGTATAATAATGACAGCAGGGATTCCCCCCATCCAGATGGACACTTGCCAGGGCTCTTCCTGCCAAGAATGGAGCATTTGAACATGTATTGATTTTTTTCTTAATGGCAATTTGATCTCTCAAAAGCCATAAGAAGCAACAAGAGAAACTGTTGCTACTAAATTAGTCCTGGTCAATAAGAAAGCTTGTGAGTGGCAGATGTAATGAACTGCAAATGTATCTGTCTAATGCAGCCTCCCATTCCGTTGAGCTCTCTGTATGAAGACTGAGGCTTTGGGTTGGGGTTGGAGTATTAAAAGGTACTGGAGCACTTTGCTAGCAGGGGGTGGGGGGTGGGGGGTTTGGAGTGCCACCAAAGCTAGCCAATGATACATGGCTCTAAAGAGAACAGTCCAGACAAGGGGTGGAAAGACACTACATGGGAGAAGAGAGAATGATCAAGGAAGTCTTAACCTATTTAATATATAATAATAGTAATCCTAGAAAAGGAGAAGTGAACCTTGCTTTGTCTTCTTTCCTCCCACTCCACCAAAAAAACTTTGTTGTCTGGACCTAGAGTCTAGGCTGTGCTAATGGAACTGTGGATGAGGTATGTCATGGCCTGGCCTACCTGGTGCAGGCAGTCCAGGAAATTATCTATCATTTATGTTCATAAGAGGATGCACTCTGAGTTCCAATTGGCCAACTTTCCAAAACATTTTTGGAATACAGTCAAATTATAAATTGGGAACTCTTTGTAGCTTTCCTGTGTGCCAATGCATGTAGTCCTTCTTAAAATGCACATAACCAAATCATTCAGCAAAAACTTGAAATTCATGTGTACTAAAAAAAGTGAATTATATTTATCAAATTTTAGGGGAGCATGGAAGATGCATTGATTGGACTGGTATTTCTGGATGAACAGCTAAAGGAGACTAACTCAACGCAAAATAATGCTAAAAGGCCAATTATAATTTCAAAATTCTGAATGGCATGTCTATTTTAGTTTTAAGAGTTTCCTTATGTAGCTGTAGGACTGAATTTAGTTTTGCACTTTTGGAAAGTCCTCGATTTTTTTTTCTTTGCAAGCTTAACACACATTAGTCTCTCTCATTCCTCACTTCTCTTATTGGCTCCCATTGCTGTGTGTTTTGGCTCAGACTTCCCCATAGAGCAGAGCTGTGGTTGTCAAAATCATCTGTAGTGCCTGAAAAATTTTACAAAGAGATGCACAATATCAAGTGTTATGTTTTATCCCATTCACAAGGCTGGACTTCTAAACTTTATATTAAAGAAATGGAAGAGTCATTACTAATTTCTAAATCATAGTTTTTATTATATTCTTTTTATCCTATCCATTTGTATTCTTTCACATCTGACATCTGCTGATAATCTATATGTCAATTAAAGTTGAAGTCTATACTTTCTTTTAGCACTGCCTATTGACAGAGTTTGCTATTTCCAAACAAGAATGTCATTCTCCCAAATATATTTTTTATTTAATAACATTGCACTTCATTCTGTTAGAGCTATAAACCTTTTCCTAAAATCATTTGAGAAAACAGGGTTATATGGACTGAAGGATGTTTTAAAATGATATCTTAAACAACTACTTCCCAAACACAGTGTTAGGGCAGTGTCAGGGGGTCAGTGGGGGATCAAGGCCAGTGCTGGGGGGTGGTGACACTGAAGTGTATTCTCCCCTGGGGTTACACTTAAAGCCCTGGGTCACATTATCTCAGAAAGTGATAGTTAAACTCTTCCAGTTGCAGTAAGAGATGTCTAACTTTTGAGGACAACACACAGGTTTTCATAACTCGCCGTGAGCTGTTTATTTATTTATTTATTTGTTTGTTTATCTAAGTTTCACTTCCAGGTGCTCTCATCCATTCTCCTCATTCCTTTTCCTGTCCAGTGTCTCCATATGGACTTTTGCACACAACTCTTGTAGCACTTGACATGGTGTTAAAATTTTTGTTCAGGTAATGTTTTGCTGTGCACCCTTCCTTCTAGCTACAAGGTGAGCTTATTCTTACATGCAGAAACCCTGTTTTATTCATTTTTGTAGCACAAGACTTTATTCACAGTAAGCACTTAATAGGCAGGTGCTAGTTAACTGAGAAAAATGAAAAAAGATGAACTATTTTCCAAGGAAAGGTCAATTAATTTATTGGTGACTATTAAATGCATTACAGTTTTTGTCAGAGAAGCAAGAGGATACCAGGGTCCTCAGAGGTAGGAATGAAATAGAATGTGTAATACTTAAATTGCATTTATGAGGAGAAAAGATAACCTTTCTTATTCAGATAAGCAAACATTATTCGGGAAGGACCGGTGCACAAAGAATGTCCCAGCGACCCCCTCAGCTGTTCCAGAGCCGCATGTCATCTTCTGTGACAGGAGGACGGGACTGGGCAGCCTGGAAGGTAGAAGAATTCTGAAGTGCAAAGTGGGAAGGCGACCAAGAAAGAGCTTGTCACTCACTTTTCTCTTGATTTAGTCCTATTCTGCCTGAAGTCTTTTTTTGACCCAAGTTTTATTTTAGGGTGCAGTTGGGTGGAAAACCATAGACAATGACACTTTGTGCCTATGCTTGTATATTTTCAAATAAAGTGACTGGAGGTGGAAGACAGGGTGGCAGGACAGATGGCCCGACCCAGGACGGCTGTGAGGAGGTGGGCTGGGCAGGCCTCCTCCACCTCCTGTTTCTCCTGACAAGTGTACACATTTGTCACAGTATAAAAAAGGTG
Source organism: Sturnira hondurensis (assembly GCF_014824575.4). Lineage (NCBI taxonomy): Eukaryota > Metazoa > Chordata > Mammalia > Chiroptera > Phyllostomidae > Sturnira > Sturnira hondurensis. Next base: position 34,504,398 of record NW_028082759.1, read on the forward strand.
TGAAAAACAATATGGAAGATACTTTAATAAAGGTTGAAAGCAGACATATAATGATACTACATTAAACTGTGAATGCTAAAGCCCACTTACTTGACGTGCAAGAACATGCCACTCTGGCATATAAGCATTCTTGCGGTGTCTCCATTGGACATTTGAAGTCCTGGAGGCAGATACATGTGTTTGGTTTGTGACTATGTGGAGCGGGTATGTATGAGGTATGTATCTATGTATGAGGTGGAGCGGGGAAGCTACATGTTAGGGAACACTAAAAGTTGCCAGCTATGTTTATTTTTTTAACTGTATTTTATTGATTAGGCTACTACAGTTTTCTCAATTTTTCCCCCTTTATCCCCCTCCACCCTGCACCCCCAGCCCTCCAGCATTCCCCCGTGATAGTTCATGTCCATGGGTTTTATATATAAGCTTGTTTCCTACACTATTCTTTACCTCTTACCTGTCTATTTTATGCCTATCAGTTATGCTTCTCATTCTCTGTAGCTTCCCCCCATTCTTCCCCTCCCTTCCCACTAAAAACCCTCCAAATGATGTCCATTTTTTCTGATTCTGTTCCTATTCTAGTTGTTTGCTTAGCTTTTGTTTTTTTTTTTAGGTTCAACTGTTGATAGTGGTGCGTTTGTTGACATTTTACTGTTCATATTTTTATCATCTTCTATTTCTTAGGTAAGTCCCTTTAATATTTCATATAATAATGGCTTGGTGAGGACCAATATGTGATTCGTGGCCCTTAGAACCTACTTTGGGGCTGGACTGGTGATTGCTTTCTGGATACAATATCATTAGAATGGGAGCAAATGCCTCATGGATAAATTTGTTCTCCTGTGAACCTAAGTGCAAAGATTGTGTGACATTCATTCAATAAAAGCAGACTGCAGCAGTCCAAAGTTGTATCAGTCTGGCATTAGCTCCTTTGGAAAACTATTTCCATTCTTATTAAATTATTAAATGTGTGTTCTTCTCACTCTGAGCAAATAATCTTTTCAAATTAATTATGAGATTTAACTTCTTGTTATGCTTACTAGTGCTTGTTCTTTTGTGAATTTCCTGTTCTTTGGCTTTGCAAAATTTCCTATTGGGTTTGTTGTTGTACATATTTTTGTCCTTATTGAGTTGTAAGAGCTTTTTCTATATGGAGGATATTAGCCCATCGTTTGACATATATATATATCATATATATATGATATATATCATATATATATCAACATATATCAATCTCTCCACACCCTGTTTGTTTTTTAATCTTTTAGTTTAATTTATAGTGTTGTGCTATATAGAAGCTTCACAGTTTTAGTAGTCAAACAATCTACTCCTTTTGCAAATTCTGCTTTTGCATGCACAGTTACTTTCTGGTAGCTCTTTTAATGTTATCTTTCCAACCTGCAGTATATGTTAATTTAGATTTGCCCTGTCTCAGATAATGTATGAGGAGACATTATCTCATTAAAATGGTCAGTCAGCTTTCTTTCTCCAGTTCTTGTGCCTGCCCTTCACAGTGTGGTACAATAATAACAACAATAATTATTATTACAAATGACCCAACTCACTTTGATACCAGCATCATATTTTAGTAGAGCAATGAACAATTGCTATTTTGTTAAAGCTTGTTGTCATGATGTTGTGTTCAGAGTGGATGAAAATGAGTGGACTTAGTTAACAGGCAGACTCCTGTTAGTGAAGATTAAAGGGGATCTGCACAGCTTTCCCTGAAAGGCGATCTTGCCAAGGGAAATGACAATGATTGAAATAAAAGGCCTCTCCTGCATCTTCTGGGGCCCTCAGCTCAGCTCAATCCTAATTGAAGAAGAAGTCCAAGAGAGTCTTTGCAGAAGGATCCCATTATAACCACAGCTCCATATGGAACACATTGAGGGTTAGCATTGCAGCTGTGGAGCATTATTGCATGAAACGCACACTGGAAACATCTCTATACAAAACATACAGTGAAAAATGGTTTATTAAGCGTGGCATTATGGGAGTCCTTTAGTGTTTTTTATACCAGGAGCCCCCCTTATTCCATTAAGCCCTGATTGTGCATTTTTCTATGCATTGGTATTGTATGAAAACTTTCGAGTTGTTGGAGCACCCTAGTGATCCGTGAGAGGGGCATGGTAACCGGTTTTAGATCTTTATCTTTGGGCGGTGGACTTGGATTGTTACTCACTGGATGAAGTTAGAATTGAAAATCCATTGGCTTCCAGGTCACATACTGCTGGGAGACTGGTGAAGTGCGTGGTGAGGGCAAGAAGACAGAGGGCATCGGGGGTGAGCACAATTGTCACTGATGTCCACTCAGAACCAGTTGATATGATACCACCAACAGAGATCATGACCGGGGGGGGACCAGAGATCTGCTTGTTATTTCAAAAACTGAATAAGATTTTAACGTTGCCTTGGCAGCAAGATATGAATATCTTAATGGTTAAGACTTTTTTTATCCTCCTATCAGGCTATGTAACTCAGACACAGTTTGCACCAATAGTGACCCAACACGGTAAGGACCAATACAAAAGCACCCAGACGGGAAGGAAAAAGCACATATCACTGAAATTTAAACTCACTATCACATTCTATTTTGGCTAATATTTCCTATTCCACTCCAATTTAACTCTTGATAGCTGTGTAGTAATAATTGTCAGTCGCAACTCCCAGGTAAAGCTGGTGCCCAGGGGAGTGAGAGAGCGAGCATCCTGAATGCCCTGCTTCTCCCCCGGCTGCTCACTGTGCCCACAGATTCAAGAGGCAGAGAGGTAGAGACAGCACCCTTGGGCAGTGGCAAGAACCAAGAGACCAGAGGGCCTGCTGCCATGCCCTCTGGGTCCTCGAGGGAGGATATCCATAGGGGGACATCTTATTCTTCTGCGAGGCTTTGGGCTCCAAACCCGTCGTAGTCTCTGGGGGAATTTGGCACCTGGGAGTGTTGTGACTGGCTTGCTCAAATTAGGCAGGTCCCAGTGGCATGGGTGAAGCCCCTTTCCCTAGGCTATCTGCTCCCCATTTGTTATTTTTGGATAAGAAGGGTCACATGAAAACCTTCTGAGTATAAGGTTACATCCTAATTATAGGTTGGGACAATTCCAAAGGACCTGGAGAAGGATTGTTTTATTGGGTTTATAGAACCAAGGTTGGGAGACATTTGAGATCCCAAAAACAATTCTGCTTGTGGCCTAGAATACTGTGTAACGCCACCAAATTCCAAAAACATGAAAAGCTGAGCTTAGAGACAAGCAATTCAAAGTCTTTATGTTCATCATTGGGAAAGGGGTAATGGTTTATTTTGATAATGGCTGTGTGTGGTGAGGCAAGGAGAAATTTTCCTCACCAGATCCAGATTAGATTTTTAAATTAGCTTCAGAGAGAGAGTCTAGTCCAAAGACTATTCTGGCTTTCAGAAGGAAGGTGAAATGTGATGGGTAGAATAGCCTTTAGGGCACAACTCATGAAAAAAGTTCTTTATTTATAAGAATCACATAGCTGCTCATATAGTGTAGCATCCAGAGGCAGAGAGATGGGCAGGAAGGATACACTGTATGGTAAATTTTGAGCTACATATTACTAAGTACTAGGAAAAAATGAGAAAAGGACTGAGAATGGATAATTTGACAAATATGTATGGAGCCTCAACTAGATGCCAGTCGCTGTTTTGAGTGTGTAGAAGCCATCAATGAATGAAGGAGACAAAGACTTTCATTTTCATGGAGTTAAATTCTTGTGGGTGCAGTGTATTCAGGAGTAAGTGAATTGCATAACATGGCAGAGAGCAATACCTGCTCTGGAGAAGAGTAGAGCAAGACGATGCAGGGCAGGGAGTGGGGGCAGAGCAGTGTGACAGAGTGAGCTGGCTCTCCCCTCTCCTCCAATATGGACAGTGATCCCATCATGAGGACTCCACCTTCCCGACCTGATCCAAATCTAATTATCCCTGAAAGGCCCCACCTCCAAATAACCATCACATTGGCAGTGAGGGTTTCAAAATACGAATTTGGGGGGAAGGCAAACATTTAATCCATAGAAAGGGGGCGTTTCTACTTGTAGATAGAGACCCGAATCCTCATTCGGTTAGGAGATGGAGTTTCAGTGATGCCAGAAGCAGCCAGAGGTGGCCTGAGCAGCATGTACAGCGATGCATCACTTAGGTGACTCGTCCCACTGGCAGGCAGTTTCTCACTGTGAGCTACGTGAATGTGAGTGGCATGAACCTCCTGCTGGTTTGCTGAAGCCCATACTTGCACTGTCTTGAGTCTATTACTGCGGGAGCTGTGCTTCTAAACACCATCCTCATGTCCCAGCATTACTTGTCTGAGAGCAAACAGATGTTGGATCTCTCCCTGCATCTACTCGGCCAGAACCTGTGAGGATAGAGCTCAGCTCAGCAAAGCCTCCAGATGGTGCTGGTGCACACCCAGGTTTGGGAGAGAGTAGCCTTTTACTCAGGGGAGCCTTGGAATAAATGCCATTGAAATAATACCTTGAATCATTTCAGAGGCTTCTGGAAACAATATCAACGAAACACTAGTCAGGACACTTAAGGAGACTAATCAGAGCAATGGCAAGCAACGGAGAAGTGGCTGAGAGAGAGAGATTTTTAGTAAGTTGTGGTCATGGAGTATCACTTGTTAATGCCCAGGAATATGCGGACAACATCGATTTAAATGTTATCTTCATCCTGTAGTTGATTTAGTCCATTAAAATTTGTTCCTAATTATATTTGTGTCTTTGGAAACTAAAAATTGAAATTCTGAGCAAACATTATTAGTCCAAAGTGAATAATTTACAAAAATGAATATTATGCTGGAATAGAAGACTAGATGAAATTTTATGGTACTTAATAGAAAAGCACTCAGTGTAACTTACCGACTTAAACTTCTTAAAAAGACTATTTTAAGATATCTTTGACACAATTATTAGCAGGGGCTCTTTTTGCAATTTAAAAAATTAGGAGTTACATATAGTTTTAAAAATATATCTTCAGGAAACAAAATTGAAATGCCTGGTGATATTTTTAAAAAGATTCATTTGAACAAATGTGAGAGGAAAGTAAAATCATCATTAATCGCATTAGTCAGAGTCGGCCAGAGACTGACTAGTACAACCATGGTTCTCTAAAACGTTCATGTAATATATATATATATATCATGAGGAATTAGTGTTTGGGGTTAAGGGGGGCTGTGTTCCTGTGTCAGCCCTTCCCGGGGGTTTTCAAGGCTGCTTTACCCCATCCTCACTAGTGAACGAAAGACTCAGGTTTATAAATTTAAGAAGATATTATAAAATTATGTAAAGTGAATGTTTTAATCTGTAGTGTTATCATTGTGATGCAATCATGACATCTGACACCAATAGCATCTATACTTACAGATATTCACAATATTTCCTCCAATAAAGATTCCCCACACAGCCAACATCAAAGGACATTGAGTGATTATTCTTAAAATTTCTTAAATTGAAGGTAAATGTGGCTCTAAAATTCTATACTTTTAGCTCAAGTTCTTTGAAGTGGGCCATCTCTGCACTTCACGTTTTTGCCTCACTAGGAACAAAATATCTTAAAAAATTGGAATTAGAAGAGGTTGAATAATGATTATGATAATAATTATAACTATAATAAATAACGCATACAACACCATGTGCCTACAGCTGTCTAAATACTTTCTATATTGTTATGCTTATTTAACCTTTACAACAGCCCTATGCATCAGGTACCATTATTATCCTCATTATTTGGTGAGGAAATTGAGACACAAATAGGTTATATAACTTACCCAGGACACACAGCAAGTAAGAAGGATAGCGAGGATTCTTAGAGATTATCTTTTGTGATTCCCTTTGTACATTCATCTCCATTTACTTCTGTATCTCCTCCTATACGGAGAAGCTGGAAGGGTAAAACCTGCATTTCCCAGATTACTTTGCAGCTGAGGTTCTGGGTACACTCTGCCTTGGATCATGAGCTTCACAGACCTGAAGTAGCTTAGTGGCAGCTACTAGAGGTAGGGGCAGCTGCTTCCTGGCCACATTTCAGGTGCTGTGACCTTAAAACCAAAACTCCAGTTCCAAGGTTCCAGTGGCAGCTCCTCCAGAACTCTCGGAGATTTGTAAGAACAATTTCTGTATTAATTCCATTCTGCTTTAAATGCGTACAGGTGGTTTCTTTCCTGCACTAGATTTTACAGATGACAAGATTGAAGCTGATGTGTGATAAATATGAGTTCTCCAAGGTTATAAGAAGCCAGGACTAGAATTAAACTGTTTCAGCCTGGTAAAAAAATTCAAAATACAGTGGAAAGTTGGATTTGAATTTTAAACTCAGGTTTGCCACGCACTGGTTCTGGAAGCATGGTAGGTTTTTAAACATTTCCTCATTTGTAAGGCGGAGACAATCCCTTTTAGGATTCTGGTGAAGATGGAATGGTTCATGAGGAGTTGGTTTGGTGCTAACGACAGATCCAAAATGATAGTCACCTAAACTAGAGGAAGGGTTATGTCTCTGTAATGCTTACGTGATGCTGTGCAGTTCAGTCTCGATCTGGCACCAGTCTGAGCTTCAGAGGCCCAGCTCCTGCCATGTTGCTCAACAGTTGTCAACAACTGTTGAGCAACATGCGACAAGCTTTCACTTGTCCTCTAAGATGACTACAGTCATGCACCATGTAGAGGCCTTTCCATCAACAAAGAACCTGAAGGATGGTGGACCCCTAAGATTCCTTAGGGGAATCCATTATCCTTATAATGGATTATAAGCGAAAGGTTTGCTTGTGATGTTGAAAGAAATGCTGAACCCAAGTATGACGGCAAAGTTCCTGTGAGCTCACAGTGGCTTAAATAGAGGAAGAGGCTCAGCATGCTATTCACCCACCATGTGCCCAGTTAAGGCTGGGGCCAAGTCTCCAAGTCCCCAAATCCCCATGAGGGAGCCAAGGGACTGGCCTATCCCACACTAGCTCGTGCACAGTCACACCCACATGCACTCACACTTACTTCTCTTTGGTTCTCTCTCCCTCCTTCCAGTCCCATTCCTTTATCTCATTTGTGCACTAGCTCACTCACTCTCTCTCTCTTCTTTCCTCCTTCCCTCTGTCCCTTTTATATTTCTCCTCTCAAGCTTTATCTCTCAGGGTCTCTTTTGATCTTTCCTCTTCCATTCTCTTCCCCTTCTCTTTCTCCCCCTCTGCCTCCATCCCTCCCCACTCACAACATCTACTCTCCCTTCATGGCCCCACACCCATGCTTGCACACACACACACACTTTTATCTTCTATACTGTACTTTTACTGCACATTTTTTATGTTTAGAAATGTTTAGGCATACAAATGCCACTGTGTCACAATTGCCTGCAGTATTCAGTTACTCACACTTTTTAGATGAAGGAATCTCTTATGCCAAAGAAATGAAACCTAAATGCTTGGGAGAAGGTGCCAGAGATATCTGGGATAAAAGACTCTTCTTTGTGCTCATAAACAGATACCATATTGACAGCTGGTTCCCTTGGTAGCGGTGATGACTGGTTAGATTTGCTGGAAACTAAGCATTTCTATTTGTCACAGAGGAAGCCAAAAATGGTTGAGGATAAATAAGCAAGGGCCACTTGGCCTGCTTACTGAGACTGTTATAATATTTCATGATTTTGGAGTGGACTTTGGATTACAAGTGTTAGCACTGTTATTCTTGATGAGGGCAGAAAGAAGACCATACCTCTCTGAGAATTTTCTACTTATGTGCAAATGAGCTCTTTGAAGTAGCTCTGCCTAGAGAAAACAGCCCGTGTCACAAAGAAGAGACAACGGGTCTTCAAGTAGAGTTGTTTTGTTCAATGGCATTGAAGATTGTCATTAATGTCATTATAATGATGACCCTCACTATAATGTTGAGGGGAAAAAATGGATTCCTGGCTGGGGCCACTGTGTGCATGTGGTCTGCACATTTTCCCCATGTCTGCATGGGTTTCTTCCCACATCCCAAAGGTGTGCACATGAGGTGACCAGAATGTGCACATTGTCCTGGTCTGAGCGAGTGTGACTGTGAGAGGCCCTGTGATGGAACTGTGTCCCTGTCCAGGGTGGGTCCTGCCTTGTGACATGAACTTCTGGGACAGGCTCTTGCCACCCTGTCCCTGAACTGGAATAAGCAGGCCGGAAAATTATTATTATTACTTGTTTTCATTCATTTCTCTAAAATGCACTGATTTCAATGTTTAATATCAGAAGTGTTTGGGGTCTTTATTCAGAAGTTTGGTGATGATTTTGTGACCAGAAATACACCTTGGGAACTTAACTCTCGTTTATATCACCTACCAGGGGTGTCCAACCCACAGCCCGTGGGCTGCACGAGGCCCAGGATGGCTATGAATGCAGCCCAACACAAAATTGTGAATTTACTTAAAACCTTTTTTTCTTCCTCATCAGTTTGTGCACTTAATATGTGGCCCAAGACAACTCCTTTTCTTCTGGTGTGGCCCAGAGACACCAAACAGTTGGACACACCTGATCCTGGCCTAAGGTGAATTTGATTTTGTTATATGTTGTTTCACTTAAAGTAACAGGTTTAAGAACCTACCTACAACTTTCAGTGAAGACTTAATTGTATTTGAATACCTTCCCCCTGCTTCCTGCATAGTTAGGTGCCTGTAAATGGGGGCAGCAGTGACTTCTTTCTCCCCGGCCCTTGCAGCTGCTAAGAGTAGCTGACCTTTGGGAAGAATTCCTGAACTCCTCAGCTGCGTCGGAGGGAGTGTGGGTTCCAGTGGCTCTGTGGTGTGGCCCTGGGCCTCACGAGTCATTTTAGTGTTTTGTTTCAAGCTCCACACTGTTTACTTAAACTTTCATTTTAGGAACTGAGAGTGCTGATAAAGTTTAAAACCATGAAAATTTTGTTTACTTGATAAATAACTTATATAGATATTTTTCTATATCCCACCGTTTAACTCTGTCAGTTCAATCTTTCTCCCAGAGCAGGTAGCGGTAGAGGGATGTGGTAATACAAAGAGAAGCGCAAGATGTTTCCAAACTGGGCAAAAATTAGAAAATACAACAATAAAAAAAGAGAAATCCTCTAACAGTAGAGCTTGGGCCTTTCTTAAATTAAATTGGCTGTCAGATATGGCTTTGCCACTTGCAAGAATTAAAAAGAACTACAATTAATGATTTAAATGGAAAAACAAACAAAAAAGGATGAAATTTACATTTTGTATCAACATGCCTAGACTAAAACTCAACAGTTTGTAAAATCGATCAACGAACCAAACATACAGAAAAATCGATGAGTAAAAGCTAAGGCAAACTCTGGCTTTAAACTTGCCTGCCAATTATATTTCTCTAGCAAAAGAAAGAAACTTGAATTTGGGCTGTGTTTTTGTTTTTGTGGACAACAAAAACGGACTCTTTCTAAACACAAATATTTGTAATGCACTCTGCTATTCTTTTTTTAATTTTATTTTATTTAATTCCTGTTCAAGTACAGTTTTCTTATATTCCCAGCCCCGCCCCCCCAGTGCTCCTCACCTCCCTCCCATTTCCACCCCCCACCTTAGTTATTGTCCATGTGTCCTTTATATTTATTCATGTGAGTCCATCCCCTTTTTCCCTATGATTCTCTCCCCTCTGCTATTCTTGAGGAAATGGTGTGATTTGAATGCAGATGTTTAAGGGTAAATACCAGGTTGTTGACTTCATAATGCGAATTCTTTTGGGTTTAGTCAGGGTGCCATTCTTGCACATGATAATTCTTTGGGAAATATTGCTCTTCTCTGGGGACATTAAGCCTGGGTTTGAGGTATCTATAATGTGGAGATGTGGGTGAAACCACTCACCCACAGGGAAGCAAGACCGAGTACAGGCAGGAGTTCCCCACACTAGAGAAAACATGCTCAGAACTAACTGCCTGCTCCTTTCAGCCTGGGATTGTGGTCCAGATTCTTCCCCATGACGAAGAATCATCTGGCTCCACATGTCAGTAGCACTGTGAAACCCTGTTATAAACGAAAAAAACTAGGCCTGGAAAGGGGAAGTAATGCGTGCAAGGACCCACGGCCAGCAAGTGGCTGAGCATCCAGAGCCTTCTTCATCCAGCCTAGAATGCAGCCCACAATGCCTGGCTCACAATGATGCATCCAAATTTGGCCACTTTTCCCCGGTAAACTAAGCAGGCATTTAATTTTGCCCCACTAAAATTGAGTTCAGCCATTGTATAAAGCACAAAGAGCTTGGATTGTTTTTTCCAATACATTTCATTTAAGCATTGAAATTAGGCTCATTTTATTTTATACCTGACCAACACTGAGGTGCTTTTATAAATGATTCTCAGGTTAGCTCTTGTCTCATTAAGGGTGAGTGCATTGTGTTCTAGAATGTCTTCATTGTGGAAGAGCCTCAGTATTACCCTTAGTGCTACCCATTGTCACTGTTTTCTATCAATTCTTTCCCTCCACTAATTCCTACATCAGAGACTTTTTTTTTTGCCCAGGAATAATGCTTTTAAAATAACTTAAGAAGGGATAGGATATACTTGAGAAGGCAAGATTGAGATCTGATTATAGATTTGATCATTTACAGACATGAGCGGAACCAAACAGGTACATGGCATGATACTCAAAGAAAAAGAAAAACAACAAACAAACATGAGTAACAACTGCTTATATTAATGATATATGGTCACATTTCTGATTGAAAATTCACCTTTATGACATTTTTTAAACTGAGAAATGATTTGATATGATTTATACAAATACTCACTTTAGAGAATTTATGAAAGTGAAAAAATGTAATATAAATATCTTAAGACTTATTTCATTGGATTTATTGCCCACTGGCTTTGCATTTCTCACCATCTCACATTTGAATTACCCACCAAATCACTTCACTGACTTGCTTTCAGCTAATGAAATGCCCTTCACAATTTTAATTCCACCAGACTGAACTTCCGAAAATTAAAATCTGACCATGCCATTATACTGCTTAAAATTCTTCAACGGTTTCCATTAACTTCCCCAAACACCTGTGGAAACACGGCAGCCCTGCAACCTGCCTCACAAACTCGCCCTTCCCCCACAGGCTCCCCGCACCCAGGCCAAACGGAACTGGTTGCGGTTTTCCTCACAAGCCACCTTCCTGGTGCCTGGCTGTATTTGCATTTGGAGAAGCTTGATTGCAGCCTTGTGTAGCCAATAAAGTCACGTATTGTTTAAAATGTAAATAATGCTGCTCCCGTGAAACGTCCCCCTTGGAGCTGTATGTTTTCTCTGTGTTCTCATTCTTAGGGGTAGAAGTTCTTACCTCTCCACACCTCTGTTACAACGCTTACCAATACTGTATTTTAATGATCTGTTTACCCATGGGACTTTCCCACTGAATGGGCTCTTGCTCAGCGGGTCCTTCTCTCGTTCATGTTTGAATCCTCCATGTATCTCATACTTTCTGGTATATAGTAGATGCTCAATGAATATTTTTCAAGCTGAGTGTGAACAAGTATGCTGAATATATAAATATTACAGTAGAATGGAATTTAATCAATCACCTTCAGGAGCTCCTCTTAATCAGCTTACTCTTTTTGTTAAAGTATTCTGTAAAGAGATTTATGTCCAAGTTCAGTTGTGGTCTATTCAAAATGTGATCAAGGTAATTATTATAAGCTAAACAGATAATTTCCTATGCTCATTTTTCTAAGCATTGAGGAAATATTTTTGCTACGGAAAGAGAATATAAAAGTGCTTTCAAAATAAACTCAAATAGCGTGACTTAAAGTGCCATGTTATTTCAAAATTTCATTAGACAGCAAGCGCATTTTCAGTGTCCAATAACCTGGTGGTGAATTACTACCAGAGCAATATCGAACTCCACTTCTGAAAAGATTTTTTACCAACTAGAAAAAAGACAGTTACATGGAATGATCTTCTTTCTTGTGTATACATTCAAGAGAACTAAAATGAGCTTAACTATAGTCATGCTTACTGGAACAGAGAAAAATAATAGCTTTCTTCTAGAAATGTCCTTCAATCATTTTATTTTCCCACAAATTAGTTACCTGTGAAAGTCCTGCTATTTAGTTAGTGTTCATCGTAAATTTCTGCCCTGAGAAAATCTCCTGTTTTTAATCCCCATTTCCTTGTGGAATGTTTGCCGTATAAGGTTTACCAAAGACAAACGAGATAACCACCTTACGAGAAACAGCTCCACCCACAGGTACTATTTGAAAACACGAGAAAAAGTTACGGTGCCGAGACACTGAAGAGGAAGTTATGAGAAACAGAGTAGATACCAAAAGACAGGAAGTATTTCACCAAACCAAATTCGGAATGGAACAGGTCAAATCGCAGTACATTGGAAGTCATCTGGCTGTTACCAGAACTTCGTGTGTCCAAGGGTCAGCTGGAAGGGGAACCATCTAAGTTTTAGCTAAATTTGACCATTGATTTGTGACTTTTGTTTGCAAAATGAAAATAGTTGTTGCTTACCTAGTAGTATCGAGGCAGCATTTAAAGGAGCTATTGAAGTTTCTCCTGACAAATACAAAGTCATTTTACCCAGAGTGAGTTTAGTTAGAAGAAATAGTTGGTTCAGGAACCACTAACGCGATGGGCCAAACTAGAAGTAAACCAACACTGCTGTAGCCACTGGGGGAAGGTCAAGTTCTGGGAGAAATGAACGGGTACTTTTTTTTTTAGATTTTCTTTTTTTTCCTCTTTTTGTTTTTATTGCCGTTCAAGTACAGTTGTCTCCACGAACTGGTACTTTACCTTAACATCAGCTCATTTAAATACAAGGCTCTTTTTAAAAAGAAGTTTTGAGGATTATTGTGTAGTATTTGCAAGAGCATTTTAAAAGTTTCTATTAAAGATTGAACATCACTGCTAAAAGCTTGTGCATAGGTTATTTAAATTTTTCATAGATTTTGTCCATCTCCAATCCACTGGGGGGCAGCATACAGTAAGAGTTATGGCTGGCCGCCTGGAGTATGGATTGACTTAAAACATAAAGTGTGTATCACATTACAGCTTAATTTTTTCTAATGACATACAGTTCTGTCTGTTTTAAAGTTTAAAAAGATTTCCCACACTTAGTGCCTGGACAAGTCTGGGTACTTCCACTTGGTGTGAAGGAGGAGGAAGCTGATTATATGTTGAAAGCATGTCTGTCTTGGGGATAAATCAAAAAAGTGTGAATTCAAGTTTCTGCACTCAATTGAACAGTGATGCATCCATTTCAATCTGGCTAAACTGTAATTTATACTCTCTTTCCCTAAGGAAAGACACCAGAGACAGTTGCCATTAATTGAAGCTATGCCTTATTGCCTCACATGCCTTGACCCCAGAGCACTGAGTCCAATGTGCTGGATCCTATCAGTTGCCTGTTAGCACCAACGCCCTCAGCGAAATGGACTTGACTTGATTTCCGAGCATTAGTGACACATCTCTGAGATAAAGCTTGGAATTCAACTTGTTCCTTTAACTGTGGAAAGAAATACTACGTTTGATTAAAAACAGTCATCTTTTGCTTATAATAATCCTTGCCTTCTCGTTTTTAGTTCCCTTTGTCTTCTCTCCAACTATTCATTCACCTATCCAACAATTAATTCATTCAACATTTATTGTTCTCTATCTATGTCTGTGCTGGGGTTATAAGGTGAGTATCAACTTTCAGTTCAGATATGGAATAGAAACTAAGCTCATCAGAAGAGAAGGGTTTGGGGAGACTTGGGTACCCCTCAAATAATACTAGCAGCTGTGTGTAGCTCCATGAACCAGACCCTTGTTAGGAGCTTTCTACATAACAGCCCTGTGAAGTAGGTTCTGTCATCATCGTCATCATCACCACCACCATCCCTATTTACAGATGAGTACATTAAGGTGCAGAGAGATTAAGCCCCTTCCCCATGGTCACACAATACGAGTGGCAGAGTCTAAGACCTGCTCCAGACCCCATGTTTTAAGCAACCAACCAAGTTGCACTACTCCTTAAGAGCCGGGATTCCCAGTGAAGGAAAAGTCAGCTTGGAAAATAGATAATATAAGGCTGGCCTTTTCATTTTGTGAAAGATACAATGTACCAGACAGTTAAGGAAATGTGTTATTCAGTCTGTTGCAACAGAGACAATGTTCATGAATGAATGTCACAAAGAAGAGGAAGAGAATACAGAATTTTAAAAAACAAGGAAGTCATCAAGGAAAGGCGGGTGTACAGCATATCTGCACCTTCCAGGGCAGACTTCTTTGCTGTCAGCTGGTTGACCACTTTCTGGAACTCAGAAGGGCTACAAAACCATGGAAGGATTTCTTGACCCTGTTGCTTCTTTCCAGGAACACAGGGCTCAGGTGAAGTTAAATGCTCTCGGCCCCCACTTTTGTTTAAGACAGTTCATGTTATTGCATGCCAGATAGCTGTGAGACAGCCATAAACCTCCCAAAGAGGGGAGGAAAGTAGGAAACAGTCCCTCGAGGACCCTTGCTGGCTGTTTGAGAGTGCTGGAGGGCTGGTTCAGGTATCAAAAGAGGGGTGCTCAAAGGAAAGAGAGAAGTATTAACATCAAAGGTTGAACGAAGATGAAAAGCCAGGAGTTGAATCCTGAGAATAACTAGATCAGTGGATTCCAAAGAGGGGTGGAAGGAAACTCTTACTAGAATAAGAACCCCTTGTTGAACTCGGAGCTGGGGAGCTAGAATGACAATGCCCATGATGCTGTCCGCACTTGTGGTTACGTTTCTCATAAGTGCGTGTGACCACACATGTCATGGGACTTCCTTAGTGGCCAGACAGGGCACTCCCTTAGGATCCAGGAGAAAATCTGGCCCATGCATGGTCTTTGGTGGTGGTTAGTCCATTGCGGTTGATACGAGATCCTTGGGCTCCAGCTCCCGGAGTTTTTCACAAGCTGGGGGAAGGGCCAGCTGTCAGGAAACCTAGAGTCCTGATAGGGATGTGGGCGGTTATCACAGAAAGCAAGAATAACATTTCGCAACCACTTCTTCCAGCAGGCCGATGATCCAAGAAAAAAATTCCACGGTTCTGTGTTTGTACCAGTATCATATATCTGACAGAAAATTGCCTTTTGAGAATCTGATGAATTCCGTGCGCTAGGCAGAAAATTGGCCCCTCAAAGATGTCTGCTTCCTAATCCCTGCACACTGTGAATATGTTACGGTACGCAGAGAGGAATTAATTCTATTGCAAATGGAATTAAGGCTGCTCGTTCTGAGACCTTAAAATAACAAGATGGTCCTGAATTAGCTGGTGGAACCAACACGGTCATGACAATCCTTTAACTGTGGAAGAGGGCGGCAGAGGAATCAGTGTCAGAATGATGTTGAGTGAGAAAGGCCTGGCTGGCTGCTGTGGCTTCGAATGGAAGAGCCACCAGCCCAGGGATCCAGGCAGCCTCCACAGTCTGGACAAGGCAAGAAAACCGACTGTCTTTCAGAGGCCCCTGCAGGAATGCAGCCCTGCTGATCTGCTGATTTTAGCCCACAGCATCCCTGTTGGACTTCTGAACTGAAAGATAATAAGCCTGGGTTCTTTTAAGCTTCCAAGTTTGTGGTAGTTTGTTACAGCAACAATAAGAAACTCACATGCCCATCATTTTTTTTGTCATGTTGGATTTGACCGTGACAAAAAAATTCTCTTTCAACAAAATTTTCTCAATATTATATATTCACTCAGATTTTGTCCTACATTTTCCTTTTCTCAGTTGGGAACAGCCAGTCCTTTTCCATTAGGGCCAAACCTCTCTTGCTTCCACGACACAAACACATCCTTTACAGCACACCTTCTCACCAGGGCAGATAGACGTGCTCTTTAACATGCTTTTTCATATCATAAAAGTAAGAGGCAAAAAGATAAAAATTTCAAATTATGCTGAGTAATTAGTGGTTCAGTAGTTTATCTTACTAGAAGTGATCTTGGCATCCTGGCAATACTGATTGATCATCTTAACATCACTGCAAGTTTCAAGTTACCTAACAATCTTGGAAATGATGCTCACCTTGACATGCCACAAACCATAAACACTGATAGTAATGAAGAGTCTGCCCATGCTGATGTCTGACTGCTGACGGCTTTGAAACCTCACCTTCCCCTCTCCTGTCCCGCATTAGGGGAAGGTGGTGAGAGAGTGCTCCCTCCTTTGGTGCTGGTGAGAAGTTCAGACCACACCAGCTCTTCCTCGCACGTGGGGAACTTCACTCTGGCTCCACCCCAACCTTCACGGAACCCCACACCCCTCTCCCTTCCTTGTTGGCTTTCAAGCCATTTGGGCCTGGTTGGGAAACCTGTCCTGCTCTCCAGAAAACCTCCTTGTGTGAGGAACAAACCTTTTCCTTCCTTTTTGGTATCTGTGAAACATCATCAGTCTCCAGTCAGAACCACATTTTGGGCGGGTGTCCATCCTTTCTTTGGAGAGTGTCCACACAACTGTTGCAATAAACTTGGTCAGAAGAGTGACTCAGGCTTTGCTACACAGATCTATATTTGTCATCAACTTAAACATCTGGTAGAAGTAGTGCTATCTTATTCAACCAACAAACCTGCATATGTTTAGGGACGACATAGCCAAGTAGAATAAGGCTACATGTATATTATAGTTAACACGGATGTAACGGAAACTATACAGCTGTTTTTAATTATATCAAAATGATCAGATAAGTCTTATTTGCCAAGAATTTACTTAAATCATGTGAACTTGAATTCTTTAAACATCTTTTTAGTTTGTTTCTATAAGGATACCTCTCTTTTTAACTGAAAATATTATAGGGGGTTCAATTATCTTAGTATCTAGGGATTTTAGAGATATTCAATTTATGTAAATGTTTTTTATTACAAACTAAGCCAATCAGAATAGGACTCTTCTAAGAGATTTTATAACGTAATTTATTAATACCATGAAGGGTGGGAAAATATATACTCTCACAATGAGACATAAGGCCTTCCAAATTATAGATATATAACCATATCAACAGACACGAATACAGAGCTTTATTTTAAAATTTTTAGTCATGGGTCAAGCATAATCATAGAAGTACAAATCTCATTGGTTTAAATCAAAGAGAGTTTTGTTTCTTGTGGTTACAAATTCTTAATTGTAACCAAAATAGACAAAAAGTTTAACAGAAAAGACTAAATCAGATTCCTTGTTGCCTTTCAACCATGAGAAACAAGATCTCCATTAGCCATTAATACATTTCCAGAAATCATGAAATGATCAAACCATGAAACCAAGAGAGGCCAGCACCAGCTATGAAGCAAATACTCAAAGAAAATTAAATTCAGTCTTTATTGTGGCTGGACAAAAGTCCAGAACACAGAATCAGGACCTGAGCTCACACTTGGGTGCCTGGATCACTATTCAAGAGGCCTCTGCACCTCTTGGTAGGAGAAAATGGGGTCCTAAGGCAGGGACACACACTGTCTGAGTCACAGCACCAGTTTTCCTGAAGACGAAATACACCAGACAGTGTGGGAGATGGTCTTACCCAGGCTATTGCAACAGAGAGAACATTCACTAATGATTAATGTTTCAAAGAAAATGGAGAAGACTTGGGCTTTTTTTAAAACACAGACTCATCGAGGAAGGGTGAAGGCGGGTCTATTTCAAAATATGCAGGGACACGGGGACCCTTTGGAGTTGGCCAGTTAGCAGTCAGCAGTTAGCTGGAGTAAGCAGTTAGCTGCTTAGTTAGCCATTTTGCATGGGAAAATGGATCGGGAGGCAACCAATCCATGTTTCTCTCTCACGCTGGTGTTTTTCTCTCTCATCTCTCTCTCTCAAATCAGTAAACATATTCTCAGGTAAGAATAAATTTTTTTTAAAAAACAGTCTTATATTTTATTAAGCATTTAAAAAAGATTTTATTTATTCATTTCTAGACAGAGGAGGAGGGAAGAAAAAAGAGAGGGACGGAATGACATAAGGGTAACGAGGTTTCTCAACTGTCACTGCTTTGCAGGAGCACAGGGCTCAGATGCAGCTCAGCATTGTCACTTTAGGATAAACTCTTTGCTTTATCACCTCTTTGGCCTTGGGATCCTGATATACACATGGAAATGGTATTGTCCTGAAGATGACATTTTCTTTTAATCCTCACCCAAAGATATGTTTATTGATTTGTGTGAGAGAGAAGGGGTTGGGGGAGAGAGAGAAATATTGATGTGAGACAGAAATATTGATCAGTTGCTTCCCATTCACCAGCATCATGACCACAGATTGGGCCTGCATTCTAGGTATGTGCCCTGACTGGGAATCGAACCCACAACCTTTTGGTGTACAGAATGATACTCCAACCAAATGAGCCACCTGCCCAAGGCACAGGAGGACTTTCTGTGCCTTGTAGCATCAGGAACTATATCAAAATTTTAGTGTCATTCAAAATGGTTTTTAATGCACTAAATGACTCTGTATTTGAAGAATTTTTTTGAAAAGAAAAACATTTGGTGCTTACAAAAGTTTTTATGGACAGTGTGAAAAGTAAATTACCATCTCTTAATTTAGTTTCCATTGAACTTGCAGGATGGGGAACATAAGTGATTTTAAGAAAAAGTAAACATGTTCTAGAAGCATCAAGAGGGACAAACACTAGTCAGGATTTCCTGGGCATCTATTTAAAATGTGCAATTTTAGCTTTCTCTGAAGAGCTTCGTAGAAGCAAGGGAAGAGGAAGACACAGTTTAGACCTGCGAGAACACCAGAGACCCTGGGAGATTAGATATTACACTGACAGTTTGAGAAATGTTGAATGAGTTAGTGCTTAGTGTGGCATTTTAGTTTGCAAAATAGCAGAAATAACTCAGCCAGCTGATAGAAACTATAGAATCCTACCAGAGGTGGCTTTGTGTAATAATTCAAGATGTACAAGTTTCCAGAAATGTTCCCTGTGGGAGAAATATAGGTATTGCCTAATTATGGATTTAGAGTTCTATGCACATCTATTAGATCAAGCTTGTTAAATCATGACATTGATAGTAATTTTTACCTATTTTTAAAATATGTTAGTTCAGCCCTGATGGGTGTGATTTAGTTGGTTGGGCATTGTTCGACACAGTGAAAGTGGCCAGTTCAAGTCCTGGTTGGGGCTCATGCCTGGGTTGCAGGTTTGGCTCAGGTTCGGGTGTGTGTGAGAGGCAACAACTGATTGATGTTTCTCTCCCTCTCTTTCTCCCGCCCTTTTCCTCTCTCTAAAAATAAATAAATAAAATCTTTCAATATTTATAAAAAAATAAAATCTGCTTGTTCTATCCACTATGAGAAATGTGTCAAAAATCTCCTGTGATGGTGAATTTGCCCATTGCTCCTATCATTTTTTTTGCTTATATTTTTGAGATTGCCCAATTAGGCAACCTCAAAATAAAATGAATTTAGAATTGTTTGATTCATCTGGTGAGTTGAAACTTTTATTATAACATAAAGAAGTATTTTGCTGTAATTTCTCTTCTGCCTCATGTAAGTGTTGCTGACCAACTATTCTATTGTTTGATATTTGCCTTATGTAGCTATTTACATCTTTTTATTTTCAATCCCCTCTTTTTTGGGGGCGGGTTTCTATGTGTCCCTTCCTTTGGGCTTATAGATGAATTCAGACTCCCTATATGATTTTTTTTGCCATTTTACTGGAGAGCTCAACTCTTTCCATGAATGCATTTATATTTATTATAAATACTAACATGTATGTGTTTACCCTCCATTTTACTTTGTGCTTTTTGTTTTTGTTTGTTTGTTTTTCCCTTCATTTGTTGACTATGTTTTAACTGGTGGGAAGCTCTTTTCTCCTTCCACCTTTCCTCCAGTGGTTACTCTTAAACTCATACCATACATATTTAACTGAGAAAATTAAAATTTAATCAGTATTGTTATCATTCTGGGTCCAGCCAGGAATAGAGAAACCACTTTCAGTCTCTTGGTGGAGGAAATTTAGTACAGGGAATTGGTTACAGAGGCAGTAGGAATGCAAAGAAGCTGTACAGAGAATAGTAAATCACAGTTGAGCAACATCGAGAAGTTGCTTCCGCCTCTAGGTTGGAGGGACAATGGAAAGGAGCCCAAATTATACACAGTAGTTTCCCCTTTTTCTGTGGTTTCAATCAGCTATGGTCAATCATGGTCTGCAAATATTAAATGGAAAATTCCAGAAACAAATAATTCATAAGTTTTAAATTGCCTGCTTTCTGAGTAGTGTGATGAAATCTCACACGTTCCTGCTCTGTTTCCCCTTCATGTGAATCATCACTGTGCAGCATCTCCAAGCTGCAGATGCTCCCTGCCCATTAGTCACTGACTAGGTGTCTCAGCGTCTTAGAGCTGATGTCCCAGTCTCCCTTATTTTACTTAATAATGGCCTCAAAGTGCAACAGTAATGATGCTGGCAATTGTAAAGTGACTCCTTCAAGTGGAAAGTTATGTATGTGTAGGAAAATCCATAGTATATATATAGGGTTTGATACTATTCCCAGTTACAGAGATCTACTTGGGGGCGCTGCTTTCAGTGTTATCTTTTTACTAGGCCTTCGCTTCCTATTAATCTGCCTTCATTACTTTTCATCTGTTGTCTCTGTTCTCTGCATGCTGTGTGAATTTGTCCAACACCTTCAAGCTTCCTAGTTCTCAATTATTACACCATTCATTTGTAGAACTTCTCTTTAGGTCTTTAAAAAATCTGCCTGTTAATATGTTGATAGCATCTTGTTTCTGCTTCATTTCATTTTTTTATTTAAGCACTTTTAACATAGTCAGTTTGTATTCTATACTCGAAAATTCTACTGTGTTATGTTTTTGCAGGTCTAATTCTGTTGTTGTTGTTTTTTTCCCTAACTCTCACTCACAGTAACTTATTTCCTTATGGTTTTCTTGAGTTTTTTTTAATTGTGGACTTATATTTGTTGGAAATGTTTCTGAGAATTTAAAAAACCTGGGCACAAGCACGTGTTCCTTCAAGGATATTTTGTGTCTGCTCCTAACATTACCCAAGGCATTGTAATCTTGCATACACTTTAAAGTATAGGCTTTGGTTTACAGTATTTAGGGCCATGAGAATACTTTAAATATGGCCCTAACTCCACATGTGATCTGGCCAGTGATATAGAATTCTCAGGAAAGACTTTTAAAGAAAAATTTCCAACCAGAACCAAGACCAAGATCAGAAACTCTCTTGACAACTGCTTTTGTAGGCAGGTTATGACACTTTTTCCTAGTTTGCCCTGTTCCTAAGAGTGTTTTTCCTCCAGGATCCCAATTTTAAGTGAATGGCCTTTGGCCCAGCTCTCTTTTCTACCAGGGTCCAAGACTTTTTTCCCAGACCTTTTTGTGCTCTACATTTCAGGGCCGTGCTTACCACTGAGCATCCTGCAGATTTAGTGCTCAGTCACATCCCTCATCTCTTACTTCTGCTTTGCTTCTCTTCTCCTTGTTTCCTTCACACTTTCTCACAGGTTTATTCAATCTATTAAGAGTCTAAAGTCCTGGCCAGGTGGCTCCGTTGGTTGCAGCACTGTCCTATACACCAAAAGTTTGCAGGTTCAATTCATAGGCAGGGCACATACCTAGGTTGTGGGTTTGATTCTCAATTGGTGCATATATGAGAGGCAACCAATCCATGTTTCTCTCTCACATTGATGTTCTTCTCTCACATTAGTGTTTTACTCTCTCATCTCCCCTTTCCTCTCTCTCTCAAATCAACATAACCTTGGGTAAGGATTAAAAAAATTTTTAAAGAGTATTAAAATGTATTTTATTAACCATTTAAAAAAGATTTTATTTTTTCACTTCTAGAGAGAGGGGAAGGGAGGGAAAAAGAGAGGGAGAGAGCATTGATGTGTAAGAGAAACATAAGTTGGTTGCCTCTCATGCACCCCAACCGCAGACCTGACCTGCAACCCAGGCCTGTGTCTTGACTAGAAATTGAACCAGTAACCTTTTGGTTTGCAGGCTGGCGCTCAACCTACTGAGTCACACCAGCCAGGGCTTATTAAGCATTTTTAATAGTTATACCTAGAAGGTAAAAATTCCATTCATAAAATAAAGATATGGAAATAGCAAGTAAACAAGGGTAGGAACTTCACAAGTTATCTTTTGTAATAGTGTAGAAATACTATTCAAAAGATATTTTTTGTGTGTGTTTGTTAATATTTTTCTCCACTATGTGTCAACTTCTCTGCTAAGCACTTTGCTTACATTACCTAACTCCATCCTTGTGACAACTCCATAAAGCACATATTATTGTTACTACCCCATTCTATACCTCAGAAAAATGAGGTTCAGAAATACCAAGTAACATAACCCAAATCTTGTAAGTAATAAGTGTTAGAGGTGCATCAGAACTCTGGTATCTCTGACTATAAAACCTATGTTTTTAACTTCTCTCTATAAAGGTGAGTACAAATAGAATAGGTGGACTTCTGTAGACTCAATAGTCTTCATAAAATCTTCATAGTCTTGAGCCAGAAGCTATTTATTACATTTTAAATATTTGATTAAAGGGTATAGTGATAAGACTTTGAAGTTGAAAATTTCTAAATCCACTTTATTTTTTTGAACTCCACTTATATCAAAGACTTCACTGGAGTTTGGTAAGCTCCCATCAACTTTATGCTCATATCTGTTCTTCTGGTCTTTTTGAAACACTCACCCTTAAAGCATGGAGTGGCAGATGAACAGGTAGAAGAGATAAGGAAGACAGATAAAGAATCAAACAGAATTTTACATGCCATTAGACAGTCACGCTTGAGACCCTCTCCATAGCATATTTTTTGAAACTATGATTATGACAGTGACAAGTCTTTTTTCTATGGCTGTGAATCCAAGTTAATATATGACACATTGCAAATCAAAAACACAACTGGAAAAAGACATTGAGAGAGGAGACTGAGCCAATTCCTGAGAAAGAGAATTAGCCTTCATGGGAGCCTGAGGTTCCTACAGCACACTTTTCCTGTGTGATCATTATGAGCAGTCTGCAAAGCAGGAGAAGGCTGGCTTCAAACAGGAAGGAGAAAATAAAGAAATAAAGTCAGAAACTTCTATGAGGTTTTTGAAAAAGGAAATGTGAGCTAGAGAATGGACAGTGGTGGTTAATCACTGTAACAGACATAATGCAACTCAGACAGAGAACAAGCCTGAAGGAGAGCCTGAGGGGGAGAGATCATGTCTCCACCCCTCCCTGTACGATGAAAGCAGGATAGTTCAGCAATTGAATGAGGTTTGGTTATTATCAAATGTTAAAATTCCTTCTCTCCTTGTGCCTGGGAAGAAAAATAGCTTTCATTTCCCAGGATCTTTCTGTTCTTAACAGCTAATGCTAAAGAATTGAAGGGATTCTACATGAAATCCCTAAAACCCGAGTTAAAAACTACAATGCCATTACAATTGAATGCTCATTGAGAAATATTCAACCTTCTCCTTAATCTAATAAAGATGTTTAAAAATGTAATATTACTGCTACTGATAGAGAATGGCAGTGTCTGGAAGTAGGTGAAGCAGCTTAGTTGTTTTTTGTTTGTTTGTTTGTTTGTTTGTTTGTTTTACATCTGAATCCTGAGGCTGATTCAGCACAGGAGACTCTACTTCATATGTGAACTAGTCAGATATAGAGGATGGATATCATTAGTGTAGTGAGATAAGCCGAGTTTTCAGGCTTTCTCTGTGAATAGAAGCATTGGAAGTGGGCAGCACAGGGGAATGAATTCCTGGTTTCTACTTATGGTCTGTCATCATACAAAGCCCCTTTAAATTATAGGGTGCTGATGCAGAAAGTCCATGGCATATATAGGGACAAACTTACTAGAAGAGAAAACATTCTACTCGGAACCTCTGGACCAACCAGGACAACCAAGCCAGAGTTTTTTTTACTCCATTATCTCTTCTCTCTTCAATGATTTGCATCTCCACCCTGCAGCAGAGCTTCCAACGTTGCTGCTGTAAACCACAGTTACTCCCCAGGGTGCAAACTCTCATGAACATTTGATGTAAATAATGTAGTCTAACCTTACCCATTCATGCAGAGTTGGTCATGCTATCCATGCTCTAAGGACAAAAAACTGTACAACCTTGTCTAGCTATATATTCACATTGACCTCTGTTCCCTGTGTATATTCCACTGAAACAACTACAAGGGAGTGATAAATTTTAGTAATTTTTCAGCACAGTGTTTGGCCACGTGTCCTCAGTCTTGGGAAGTAAAGTGGTAGTGATGGTGTGGAAAGGGCAAGTAAATACTTATCACTTTTATTAGGTTATTTTTGCTGTAGTTTTATGGGTGAAACAAGTCTGCAACTACTTCAGTTGTATTATGGGATTGAGCAAATGAGTAAATGCGTTGAGGTTTTGGGGAACCAAGGTTCTTACTGTGGATGGAAGGCCATACCTGTACGGAACAAGAGAAGACCAGAAAGATCCCTGGGGAAACAAACTATTGTATAATGGGAAGTATTAATGTGAACTCATGAATTCTAAAATGAATAGGTATGAATTTTTGAAATATTTATTCTAAGATCTGTGAAATATACCATTGGTATTTTAATAAGATATGGGTTCAATCTATAGGTTACTTTGGGTAGTATGAAAATTTTAATTTATATGGAACCAAAAATGACTCTGAATAGCCTCAGCAATCTTGAGAAAGAAGAAAAAAGTAGGAGGGATCATAATATCTGACATCAAACTATACTACAAAGCCACTGTAGTCAAAACAGTCTTGTACTGGCATGAGAGCAGACTTGTAGATGTGTCCACTGGCATGGAACAGAATGGAGAGCTCAGAAATAAACCTCTGTCTCTGTCTCTATGGTCAATTAATATTTGACAAAGAGGGCAGAAGCATAAAATGAAGTAAAAATAGCCTCTTCAATAAATGGTGTTGGGAGATATGGATAGCTACATGCAAAAAAAGGAAACTAGACCACAAACTTACACAATACACAAAAATAAATTCAAGATGGATAAAAGACTTAAATGTAAGTTGCGACATCATAAAAGTCCTAGAAGAAAACATTGGCAGTAAAATCTCAAATATTCCATGCAACAGTATTTTTGCCACTATATCTCCTAGGGCAAGGGAAATAAAGAAAAAAATAAACCAATGGGACTACATCAAATTAAAAAGCTGCACATCTAAAGAAAACATCAGCAAAATGAAAAGGGAACCAACTGTATGGGAAAATGTATTTACCAATGACATATTGGACAAGGGTTTGATCTCCAAAATATATAAACGACTCATATGACTCCACACCAGAAAGACAAATAATCCAATTAAAAAATGAGCAAAGGACCTAAATAAACACTTCTCCAAGGATGGCATACAAATGACCCAGAGACATATGAGAGGATGAGCAACATCACTATCCATTAACAAACTAAAACCACAATGAGATACTACTTCACACTGGTCAGAATGGCCATCATTAACAAACCAACAAACAACAAGTGCTGGCGAGGAGGTGGAAGAACGAGAACCCCAGCGCACTGTTGGTGGGAATGCAGACTGCTGCAGCCACCGTGGAAAACAGCATGGAATTTCCTTAAAAAAAACCTAAAAATGTAACTGCCTTTTGACTCAGCAATTCTATGGCTGGGATTATACCCTAAGAACCCTGAAACACCAATTCAAAAGAACCTGTGCATTCCTATTTCATTGCAGCATTATTTACAATAGCCAAGAGCTGGAAACAGCCTAAGTGCCCATCAGTAGATGAATGGATGAAAAAACTGTGCTACACTTACACAGTAGAATACCACATGGCAGAAAGAAAGAAGGAGCTCCTACCTTTTGCTGTAGCATGCATGGAACTGGATAATATTATGCTGAGTGAAATAACCCAGGTGGTGAAAAACAAATACCATATGATCTCACCTATAAGAGGAACCTAATGAACAAAACAAACAAGCACAATAGAACCAGAGGGACGGAAACAAGGAACGGATTGACAGTGACACAAGGGGACTGGGGAGGGGGATAAGAGTGGAAAGAGGGTACGGGAGTAGTCAAGGAATGTGTATGAATGACGCATGGACATGGACAATGGTGTGGGGATTTACTGGTAGTGGGGGATGGGCTGGGTGGAGAAGAGGAAAAGGGAAAAAACTGGGACAATTGTAACAGAAAAACAATAAAATATTTAATAAAAATACCTTAAAAGTGTTACCTCCTTGGATGAACAGTTAGATTTTAAGATTTATTGCAAATCTAAACATTTAAAATATGAAAGTAAAAATAAAGTTATTTTAAAATATAGGAAAAAATACAGGTATGTGTTCATTATATACATGCAAACTTGTTTATGTGTGCATATACATTTATATGCATACCAGAGTGTGTAGAGGCATGCATATGTGTTCCCTCTTTATCTGCTAAAAGGTCCTAGAAATAGACACATTCTAGGAGCAATGGCTGCCTCTAGCGCTCAGATCTTGCTCTCTACGTAATTCCATTCCCAATTGTAAGTACCCAGGCTCCTCAGAAAAATGGTTGGTTCCAAAGCTGGGGTAGGAAAAGTACACAATGAACTTAGAATACCTCTTTAAAGCCAAGAACAGGGACGTTTTGTTTTTTATTTGTTTGTTTTTAAAGATGGAAGTCTGTTAAAAGGACACAGGTGCCAACATACATAAAGGCCCCCCAACTGACTAAATATACAACATGGTGATGCCATTGGTTTGTCTCATGTCAGCCGTGACTCTTGCCCTGACTCAGTGGGCAAGAAATAGAGGGTAAAAGCTTTGTCTCTGTGAATACTTACAGACCACACCCCTTCCGCATTTTAGTTACACCTACACTTGCAAATAGTAAACCCTCATTCTGACTCTTGTTACCTCAAGCCTGATCTATTGCAATATACTCCACCTGTTTTCTCTACTCACTAATCCACTCTGTCAGCCTGCCAAAGTTATCTTTCTAAAAGAAAAAGGTATTTTCTGCTGAAAGCTTTCTCTTCTGCTTCGAATCGAGAATGGTTTTGTATTTCTTGTGTCCAGAAGGGATTATGAATCCTTTTCTGAAGTCGATGTTTTGAGATCCCCATTGATGCTGACTTAGACCTTCTGTTTCTAAAATGTATTAACAATGCCACTGGAGGCAAACCTTTGAGGGAGATGCCATATGAAAGTTGTTTGGGGACTTTTGATCATCTCAAATGTCACATAAATATCTAGCAACACCAACAGTAAACATACTCCTGTTCCCAAGGAGACACAGTTGAGTATTGACCTTCACTGCAGTATCTGGAAGAAACGGATCTTGTCCTTTGATCACAGAGCTCATCTTTCCTGTCGAGCACATCTCGCTGTAGTGTCCTGGGAGTGCTACATGCCTGTGCTTTATTGTCCTAAAATTCAGTTAAAACAGGGGGTTGTAAAAAGAGTGATGAGACCCTCTAAGTAATAAATACAGTGTGGCCATTGTGGAGATAAAGAAGAAATAAAATATGCATAGTTAGTAGCATTGACAGAAACTTTCTATTTTGTTAGATATTTTATTCTTAACAAATTTGAACCAGATGCATAATATATATACATTATCAGTTTAATATAAACCGACTCGGTCCCTGCTATACTTAGTGTGAGTTATCATTGGTCCTTAATGAGGATAATATTATTAAATCAAAGTTGTTTTTGAATGAGGAAAATTTTAATGTATCAGCCATGTAAAATGAATAAGGATAATTTATCATGCCCATTCTGTCTTCTGATTCTGGTTCTATCTGGAATATTATTTTAGTTTTCATGATACTTATCTCTTGAATGAATTAAAGAAAATATTAAAATTAGTCATGAATGATTTGCTCATATACTATATAACACAAATATTTTTCAGACAGATTAGTAGCTCTGACTCTGATGCAAAATTCATGAACTTGGATTTTTTCATGCTTCTTAAAGTCTTTCACATGTTCCTGAGCTTGATTTTGAAATTTTGACTTACCTCTACTAATTCTATGATTTTGAACTATGTGCTGCTAATTGTCAAACTGAAGATTTCTTCTCATATAGCAATGCTTATTATACACTATCAAGTGAAAAGTGGAGTCTATACTTTAGTTTTTGTTTTTTAACTTAGTTGTTTTTAACTTTACTTAGGAATAACATATATACAATAAAATTCACCCTTTCAGAGAGTATGGTTTTATGACTTTTGGTAAATGGTATAAGCATCATCATAATCAAAACAGAGAACATTTTTAATTTTTTGACGTAAATTCAGTACTGCTTTTCATAGTGGCTATACCAATCTGCATTCCTACCAACAGGGCAAATGGCTTCCCCTTTCTCCACATCTTCACCAGCACTTGTTTGCTGATTTATTCATGATGGCCATTCTGACAGGTCTAAAGTGATATCTCATTGTGGTTTTAATTTTCATCTCTTTAATGATTAGTGACATTGAGATCTTTCCGTATGTCTATCGGCCATCTGCATGTCCTCTTTGGAGAAGTAGTGCCTGTTCAGGTCATTTGCCCATATTTTAATTGGTTTGTTTGGGGGGTTCTTTGGTGTTGAGTTTTATAAGTTCTTTATAAGTTTTAGATGACCCAGTGATTCCACTTCTGGGAATTTATCTAATGAAACCTGAAACACTAATTCAAAAGAATGTATACACCCACATGTTCATTGCAGTGTTATATACAATAGCCAAGATTCTGAAGCAATCCACGTGCCCATCAGTAGATGAGAGGATAAAAGAGCTATGGTACATTTACACAATGGAATGCTACTCAGCCATAAAAAGAAGAAGATTTGCCCTGACCAGTGTGGCTCATTTGGCTGGGTATTGTCCTGCAAGGCAAAGGCTGTGGTTTGATTGGCAGTCAGGGCACATGCCTGTGTTGAGGCTCCTATCCCTGTTTGGGGCACATATGTGAGGCAACCTGGCAATGTTTCACTCTCTCTCTTTCTCCTCCCCTTCCCTTCTCTCAAATCAATTAATAAATGAACATTTTTTAAAACAAGAAAATTTTACCCTTTGGGACAGCATGGATGGACCTGGAGAAGATTGTGCTAAGTCAAATAAGCCAGTCAGAGAAAGACAAATACCATGTGATTTCACTCATATTTGGAATCTTATGAACAGTTTGAACTAACAAGCAAAACAGAGAGAGTCTCATAGGTAGAAACCAGTCTGACAGCTCTGGAGAGGTTGTAGGGAAGAAGGACTGAGTAACACACAAAAAACTAGAGATGGGACACATGGACACAGACAACAGTGTGGCGACTGCAAGGTTGGGGGAGGCAGGTAGGTGGAGGTGGAAGAGGGTGTGTGGGAGATAAATTATAATGGAAAAAATACAATAAACAAGTGGTTTACATTTTAAAAAGAGAGAGAACATTGCCATCATCTTTCCACCTTCAGCTGTAACACCTACTAATCTTTCATATTTATTTTTTAAATTTCATATAAAATTTCATATACATTAATAAAATTTCATATAAAAATTCACAAAAATTTTAATTTAGTGTATGATTTATAAATCAGGTTTTAAATTTCAAATTTTTTACAATTGTCTCTGTGTGTATGTGTGTAAACATTTCCATATAAGAAAATGTTAATGGCTGTTCTCTTTCAGTGATGGTCTTACAGCAGCAGACATTTGGGATTTGTCTCCCTTTCCTATTCCTTCTCCTTCACATGTCAGCCCCAGGTCTCATTCTGGCATCAGACTCTCCACTACTTGCAGTTCTCACTGCCAGGGTGGCAGATGCCAAGTCACCTGGTCCCCCAAGTCAGTCAGCACACTGAACCTGTGCAGGATTCAGGGATAAGCCCACTCAGAACTGACTCAGTTCTGAAGCTTTGGTTTCAGCCATCAGGGTGCAAAGTCTTTCTTTTTTCCCCATGCGATTTGGGACTGGAGGGAAGATTGTGTTAGTGTAGCTAGAGTGTGGCCACACTTCCTAAGAATGGAGCCAACCTCATGGATGGCAAAACCAGAGCTAGTGAGATGGAAATCCGGTTCTGGAAACATCATTTGACCTCAAAGCAACTGGTGCCTGAAGCTAGTTCAAGTCCTGCTCTGTCAGTTCTAGGAGCCAGTAGTTCTCTTTGCTTGAGCAATTTGGATTGGGTTTTCCTATTACCTATGTTAGAGAGTCCTAACACTTCAAAGCACCAATCCCAAAGAACCTATGCACCCCAATGTTCATAGCAGCACAATTTACAATAGCCAAGAGTTGGAAGCAACCTAGGTGCCCATCAGTCAATGAATGGATCAAAAACCTATGGTACATATACACAATGGAATTTTATGCTGCAGAAAGAAAGAAGGAGCTCCTACCTTTTGCAACATCATGGATGGAACTGGAAAGCATTATGCTGAGTGAAATCAGCCAGGTGTTGAAGGACAAATACCATATGATCTCACCTTTAACAGGAAGCTAAACAACAAAACAAACAAGCAAGCAAAATATAACCAAAGACACTGAAATAGAGAACAGGCTGACAGTGACTAGAGGGGAGAGGGGAGGGAATTTCAGGGGAAATAGGGGAGGGATTTAGAGGAACATATATAAAGGATACATGGACAACAACTGAGAAGGGTGGAAATGGGAGGGAGGGGGAGCACGGGGGGGGTGGAATGGGATGGGAGTAATAGACAGAAAACTGTACTTGAAAAATAATTAAATTAAAAAATTGGAAAAAAATTATAGATAATTTTTCTTAGTATTTAAAAAATATTTTCTATTTTTCTATGGTGGACATAATAATTATAAATAGAAAGCCCAATAAATGTTACAATATTATTTTTAATTTTCCAAAATAGTATTAACAAAATATTCCTTTTATCTTTGGTGTTGAAAAATCTAGTTATTTTCTTAATGTTGTATCTGAGTTTTATTTTGCAGGTAAAGAATATATTCTTTTAAAGAAAGAACTTTTTCCTAAATCTTATTCAAGCTATTTTGGCAACAGATGATACCCAGGATGGTTTTAGAATAATCTTCTTACTTTCTTTGAAGCTAACTTAGATTCAAGAAAGCCTCAGTTCTTTTTTTATCTATGTCAAAGTATTATAGACAACAGTTATCATTCTGTAGTGATTTCCACCCTAGGCTAGGAAAACTTGGACACTTCTTTTTCTTTTGGGACAACTCTATTTGCAACTTGTTGGCATACATTTTATTAATACAAGGCCCTAAATTTACTATAAGCCCTCACAGATTAATTTTGGTTATTGAATATTTGCTAAGAAATAGTCTGAGCTCCCAATCGCCTTAGGTTAAAATGTACTGAATTCAGGGAAGCTGAAGAATAGCAGTACAATAAAGGTAGGTGAGGATATGTGTCACCCTTAAATAAAAGGGGCCAGAAGGTCTTCATGGAAATCTGGAAAAAATAAATTATGTGTTGTCTTAGTTCTTTCAAGCTTCTATAATAAAATGCCATAGACAGGGTATCTTATAAAAATCAGAACTTGTTTTTCACCGTTCTGGAAGCTGGGAAGTCCAAGATGAAGGCACCAGAAGATCTGGTAACTAATCTGTTTCCTGGTTCAGAGATGGCTGTGTTTTCACCGTGTCCTCACACAGTGGAGGGGTGTGAGAGACCTCTCCAGAATCTCTGTTACACGGCACTAACCTCATTCATGAGTGTTCCACCTCATGACCTAAGCACCTGCTAAAGTTTCCGCCTACAAATACCATTAAATGGGGGATTAAGTTTTAACATGGATTTTGGGAGTACACAAATATTCAGTGTATAGCATGTTATGTTTCAGGAATTTGTTTTGGACATTGATATACATAGATGAAACACATCTGCAACCCTCCCCTTGAGGACCTTATTGTGTAGTGAGTGGTGACATTCTGGGTGACTTTAGCTAGGTCACTCATGTGCAAGGGCTGTGTGTCAGTTTGGGCTCCTGGTAGAAAACAAGAGAGACTGGCTCTGGAAACTTAAGCAAAGCGTTCACTTTTGGAAGGATCTGACGTGGTTCACTAAACAAAAGGTCAGCTGAAGAGCCCAGCTGGAAAGGACAGGAAACGGGGGTGCTCTGGGCATCCTGTCGCAGGAACTAATCTACAATTTCAATAAATCAGCTCCATATTTTTTCCTTCTCTTTGTTTCTCTACTAAAAATATAGAGTCCTGGGAAATAAAAGTCTTAGGCTGATAAGGGCAAAGCACCTCGTCTAGATAGATTCATCAGTTCTGCTTTTACCAGAAGAAGGGCAACCAAAATTATGTCTACTATATTCAGTTAGGATTTAGCAGTGGGTATAAAACTTGCCCACTCAAAGCCCCCACTCATGAGATGGATAACTCATGTTTCAGGATAACTCCATATGGATGCCTCCTGTCTCATGAAATAATTCTGTAAAATATTGAACACAATGCTTGTCACATATGAAGCTGTCAATAGACGGTGGTAGTTACTATGGCTTTTGTCGCTCCAAAATCATGCTTTTAATATTTCTTTTATATATTTCATTGTGATGTCCTGAGACGATTTTATATTTAGGTCACTCCTTCAGAATATCTGAGGATAGTGGCATGACAGTCTACTGTCACATCATGGAATCAGGTCTGGACAAGGCAGAAGTATGACCTTTGACCTGGAGTGAGACCTGAACTAGAAGTAGAGCAAGGACTGGGCAACTGACCTGGCTGACTACAGGGTTTGCCTTTAGAAACACATCCCAGTGGGCCAAATGCAGGATTCACAGTTCAAGGGAGCATAATTGTCCTCATTGATCCTTACGGTGGGTTGACTTTTCGGTCCCAAAGCTTCATTCTCTTGTAGTAGAATTAGACATCTACGTTGTTGCTATGGCCTCACTTCCCTCCACCCTTGCACTTTGAGCCATGTGGCTTGCTCTGGCTAGTAGGATTTTAGAATGTCAATGAGTGGAGGCTGGAAGTGTGCTTGCACTTTTGAGTTTTTTAATCTTCTGCCATTCTCATGAGAAGAACAGAATGAGACACAAGGCTCTGGAATGAGTCACATGAAGCAGAGCTACCTCATCTGACCCTCAGATGCATAACTGAGAAATAGTTGCCTAACTGTAATGTGTCACAAAATTTTAGAGTGCCTGGTGATGTCATATTGTCGTGGCAATAACTGACTTATATACTACTTTTTACATTTCTTTGTATGTGACTAAGAGATAGAAGATGAGAGGATGTGCAGTGATCTCCAAGAAAACAAAAATTGTTAATGAGTTGAGATTTGATTGACATACTTTTAAATATGATTGTTATAAAAGATCTGTATTTCACAAAAATGACTTTCCAGGATTACATAATATAAAATTCACACAAAATATATAATTTTAATTTTAATTTATTTATAGAGAGAGGGGAAGGGAAGGAGAAAGGGAGGGAGAGAAATATCAATGTATGCTTGCCTCTTGTGTTCTCCCCACTGGAAACCTGGCCCGAAACCCAGGCATGTGCCCTGACTGGGAGTCAAACTGGCGACACTTTGATTCACAGTCTGTGCTGAATCCACTGAGCTACACCAGCCAGGGCCACACAAAATATTTTATGTTGTTGACATTAAACAAATAGACAGATATTTCTCTGGCAAAATAGGTTCCTTTTGCAATTTGGGACTCACAGTCCAATAGCAAATCACACACAAGTCCAGAGAAGCAAAGGAGAGTAACGTTCTTTTATGGACTTGAGAACAGCTATTATAAACAGACTCTAAAGGGAAAACAAAAAGTTTGAGGTATTGAGACTTTTCATTGGGTGCATTATGGAAGTCTCCCATTGGCTGAGCTGTTACCGAGCAAGGAGGAAATATTTTTTCTTCCTGCTGAGGTAGTGAAGTAGTACCATTTTCTGTTGAATATGCAAGGTGCTCTCTACCTGGTGGGGTCAGTCATGTGCATTGAGTGGCACGTGCTTGAGAGGTCTATTCTCGTCTCCCTGTCCATTTTCAATAAGGTTTCTGTTTATTAATATTCACAGTCTAATATTCCAAAAGAAGTTATCTCTTTATGTCTGCCTAAATAAAAATTATGTGGCTCCACCAATTACCTAATTAACATTTTGTTAAGTGACTATGAAAGAAAATGATGGTAGCATTTGTATACTATTTTTATTTTTTTAAAGATTTGATTTATTTATCTTTTAGAGGAGAAGGGAAGGAGAGAGAAATATCAATGTATGGTTGCCTCTGATGTGTCTCCTGCTGGGAACTGGCCTGCAACCCAGGCATGTGCCCTGACTGGGAATTGAACCGCAATTGTCTGGTTTACAGGCCCACGCTCAATCCACTGAGCTACACCAGCCAGGGCCCAAAAGACAATATTTTTTTAAAGATTTTATTTATTTATCTTTAGAGGGGAAGGGAAGGAGAAAAGTATCAATGTATGGTTGCCTCTCGTGAGTCCCCTGCTGGGAACTGGCCTGCAACCCAGGCATGTGCCCTGACTGGGAATCGAACCGCGATCGTCTGGTTCGCAGGCCCATGCTCAATCCACTGAGCTACACCAGCCAGGGCTGTATACTATTTTTAATTTTAAGAAATAAATTGCATCATGTGTGAATAGAGTAAGTGACAGAGCAGCACTAACACATGTGCTCAACAGTATGTAGAAGGCAAGTTCTATTTTTAATGCTATTTCAACAGAAGCAGTAGGTTAATTTTAAATGAATACCATTAAACAACAAAAAAATAATTTTTGTACTTACAGTTATAATAAAATTGTGATAATATGCCTTCATTTTTCCTAGTGTTGTATTTCTTATTCTTTTATAAAGATGTCATGCAAAATTTTGGAAATAAAATGTTATTTTCAGGGAGGATTTTTTTTTCTAGAACTTTGTAGAGTTAACTTAAAAGATTATAGTGTTACTTTGAGTTTTCCCAGAAGTAGGTTTTTCAAAAGATCAAAATATGTTCAACTGATGTTTAGGACAAAGGTGAAGCCTTTATGTCAAAAGCTATTTCTGCTATAGATAAGTTAACAAAATTTAAAGTTTATCAAATAACTTAAGTAAACATTAAGGGCCCATCTTTTCAGAAGAGGATAAAAGTAAAATGGAGCACTGGTAACTGCAGGAGTTACTTCCTGTCTCATCTATTTCTGCAACAGAATCACCCGAACTTACTGGTAGGCAGCAACAACCATCGCAGGTCACACAACCATCGCAGGTCATGAGTATCTCCCACGGAGCTGTGGGCTGACTGGACTCAGGTAGGTAGTTTCACTGAGGGTGTCTCCTGCAGTAACAGACAGTGGCTGCGGATGGAGTCGTTTTGTTGTTTTCTACTTTCAATACTCTGGTAGGAGTATTTATCTTCTTATGGTGCCTCTGCAATTTCATTTTGTGATCTAGTCTTTCATTTATTGACAATTTTCATGATATTAAGAAGGGCCTACACTTTTATCTAACTGGTCTTAGATAAGCAGTTATTGATTTATTATACATGCTTTTAATCTTTTTCACATTTGGTAAATCCCAAAGAGCACTGAAGAGGAAGTTGGGAAAATAACTTGTTTTGATGAGCTAAAGACAGTATTTTGTAGAAATTATGGTATCTATTATTGTGTTACTGAGATGCTAAAAAAATTGCGTGACATCTCCTCTGACTCTGATTTATCTCTATGAAGTAGACATAATTAACTCCGCACTGCTTTTCACAAAAGAATCATTTCAGTATCTAATTTATGTTCAGTGCAAATATTGAAGGAAGTATAAATGTTTTAATGCCAGTTGGCCTGCATGAGTTAGTGCTAAATTTCTGTTATTTATTCAGTTTTCTGTTTTAGATTTTAGTGTGAAATCTTAAGAATGAAGACCTTATTTTAAGATTTCCTAACTTGAGTTTGATTTGATTAGAAATGCCACTGAAAATTGGACACTGTGGGAGTCTAGAAACATTTCTATCACAGAATAAAAATAGCAATGACAAAGGAACATAAAAATAAAAGCATAGAACATTATCTGTGTTTTTGAACATTCCTTTAGACATAGTTTGGATTTCAAATGAGATTTGGGCAGAACTTCAGAATATTTTGATATAGAATTGAAGTTTTAAAATTTATTTCTTATTTTTATTTTTAATTCTATTTTATTGATTATGCTATTACAGTTATCCTAATTTTCCCCCCTTTACCCCCTCTACCCAGCATCCCCCACTCCCTTAAGCAATCTCCACACCATTTTTCATGTCCACATGTCATGGATGTAAGTTCTTTGGCTGTTTCATTTCCTATTCCGTACTGTACATCCCCATGACTATTCTGTAAATACCTATTTGTACTTTTCAATCCTCTTACCTCTTCACTCATTCTCCACCTTCCCCTTCCCATCTGGCAACCTTCTGGTAAACCAATTCCTTTTCTCTTGCCTTTAAGAGTCTCTCTTTATCCTTAACCTTTGGCCTTTTAATAATGATTTGTCTGGAAGTGCGCCTCTTTGCATCCATCATAATTGGGATTCTCTGTGCTTCCTGGACTTGTATGTCTATTTCCTTAACCAAATTTGGAAAGTTTTCTTTCACTATTTTTTCAGATAGATTTCCAATTTTTTGTTCTTTCTCTTCTTCTGACACCCCTATGAGGTGAATGTTGGACCTCTTAAAGTTGTCCCAGAGGCTGCTTATACTATCCTCATTTTTTAGATTATTTTTTCTTATTGTTGTTCTGTTCCTTATGTTCCAAATCATTGATTTGATACTCAGCTTTATCCATTCTGCCGTTGTTTCTCTGTAGATTTAGATTTGGATTTAGATTGTTCTTTATTTCAATTAGTGTCTTCTTCATGTCTGACTGAATATTTTTTAAAGATTTTTATTAAAGGGAAGTTTAATTTTCAGATGGAATTAAGCTTTCTAATCAGTTGATTTTTTAAAAGATATTTATTTATCTTTAGAGGGGAAGGAGAGAGGGAGAGAAACATCAATGTGTGGTTGCCTTTTGTGCGTCCCCTGCTGGTAGTTAGCCTGCAAGGAACCAGCCTGCAACCCAGGCATGTGCCCTGACTGGGAATCGAACCGCGATCGTCTGGCTCGCAGGCCCGCGCTCAATCCACTGAGCTACGCCAGCCAGAGCAAGATTTTTTAAATTTATTTTTAGAGAGAGGGGAAGGGAGGGAGAAATATCAATGTGTGGTTGCTTCTCACGTGGCCTCACGTCCCCCACGGGGGACCTGGACCACAACCTAGACATGTACCATGACTGGGAATTGAACCCGTGACACTTTGGTTCCCAGCCCGCACTTAATCCCCTGAGCTAATACCATCCAGGGCTAACTGGATCTTTTTTTATGCTGTGAGGTCCTCATTAAGTTCCTTCAGCATCCTTATAACCAGTGCTTTGACCTCTGCATCTGATAGATTGCTTATCTCTATTTCATTTAGCTCTTTTTCTGGAGCTTTTATCTGTTCGTTCATTTGGGCCATGTTTCTTTGTCTTCTTGTTTTGGCAGCCTCTTTTTATTTATTTCTATGTATTAAAGAGAGCTGCTTTGACCCCATGTCTTGGTAGTGTAGCCTGATGTAGTAGGTATCCTGTAGGGTCCAGTGGCATAGCCTCCCTTACGACCCAAGCTGCGTACTTGAGGTGCACCATTGGTGTGGGCTGAGTACATCCTTCTCTTGTAGTTGAGCCTCCTCTTTGTAGTTGCTGTTAGTAGGTCAATGGGAGGGACTTACCCATGACAGTCAGCTGCAAGGACAGACTATGACCACTGACCACAAACCCCTGCACTCTGTGGGGGATCATCTGTGTAGGGGCAGGGTGGTGGTGCTCCAGTGTGGTCTGTAGCTGTCCGCTGGGTACACTGGCCCTGGGGTTTTCCAGGAGGTGCTGGCCAAGGTCAGCTTCCACCTGTGTTTCACCTGGGGCCACCCAGCATAAGCTGTAAAGAAATGTGAGATGGCTGCTTGAACTAAATTTTGAACTGGCTTCTTATTCTGATGTCTTAAGAAGGGATTTTCATTTTAACAGACCTCAATTATAGCTTTGTGTAGCTTGTATCTCCACCCCTAGGGTAACTGGGATACTCCTTGTGTGTGCTTGTTAACACCCTGTGTGTACAACTCAGTCTTGGCCTTTATTATAGAGAGTAGTTTGTGATGTGTCTGTCTTCTCTATCAGTCCCTAAACTGCTTAATGACAAGGTCCATTGTGTGTGTGTGTATATTCCATACATTTGATGGGGCAAAGACTAACTTTCTAAGCTTTCTCTTTTGTTATACTTTTATTTTTTAAATTAACATACAGTACCACACTCTATTGATTCTATGTTTCTGTGTTCTGTTAACTGCCTTAGTCCACTCAGGCCGTTAAAACAAAGTAGACCGAGAGGCCTATAAAATTAGAAACTTATTTCTCACAGTTCTGGAGGCTGAAAATCAGAGGTCAGGGTGCCAACATGGTCAGGTGAGGACTCTCTTCCAGACTGCAGACTTCTTGTATCTCTACATGGTAGAATGAGCTAGGGATCTTTCGGAAAGCCTCTTCAATAAGATATTAATACCTATCAAGAGGGTTCTATCCTCATGAGTTAAGCAACTCCCTAGTGCCCCACCTACTAATACTATCATCTTTGGGGGTTAGAATTTCAACATACAAATTTGGGGGGACACAAACATTCATACAATAGCAGTAACTTAGCACAGTGCCTACCCCACAGAGAGGGTCAGCAAATACTTGTTGAAAAACATAATGGTGACCAATATTTATTCATTCTACTTAATTGAATTTATTTGGGTCATACATTTTTCATAAACAAATAAAGTAGTTTTAAATTAACCTATTAAATTAATAGTCTTTCTCCTTAAATATTTTAAACAGTTCCTTTACTCTCTTTCTTTTTCATTTGAGCTATCTACAATAAATTTTTTTCTGAGTTAAAATAAACTTTACCTTTGTCCAAATGGAATAATTAGAAATTTGGAACAAGTTATTTGAATTAATGAGTTTTTACTGTGTTCAGTATCACTCTAGAATATTAGACTCAGAGGAAAACTTAACTTTGATGTGTTAATTAATGTCTTCCATGTTAGCTAAGGAGACGGGAAAGGAGAACAGAAAAGCCTTCACCAGGCACAGGGGCCTGAAAGGAAGGTCATTTGAGGACAGAGAGCATGGTGCCCAGTTTCTAACAGCAACTCTATGGTTAAACAGCTCCTAACTATCTTCTCCTGAGTGGACATTCACTACTTTCAGGGCTGGAGCTGCTGTTATAGAGACCTGGTTGCTCCAACTGCTTCTTGTTCATGGCTTGTGCTGATTCATAATTTCTACCACTGCTCTCCGCCTGCTTTATGCTTCCGCCTAGACTAGCAAGTACTGATGCTCTCCATAGGCTGCAAATTCAAAACGAATCCAAATTCAAAGGATCTAGTTGCTTCGGATTGTCTCTCTCCTTTGGCCTGGTGGAGATCTTCTAAAATGCTGGCCACCCTATACTTTAGCTGCTCTGGATGGCAAGGTTTACTTTCTTAGACAGTCTGTAGGGATGGAATGAGCTCAAGTTACACCCCTGGCAGCTCTTCTATTAATCAACAGAAGCAGATAGCAAAGCCTAAGAAGTTAGGTGGATCTAATGGGATTTCTTTCAAAGCCTATCCTGATCTAGGTCTCTGAAGTACATCATCTCCCCGATTGAGAAACTTCATCTCTTTGTCCCATTCCTTTCAACCTTCTCCACATATTTGGATGAAGCCTGCAAAACTTGAATTTACAGACATATATTGTTTATAGAATGTTTAAATATGTTGCCAATGTGTGTTTCATTAGAAAAATTTGTGCCTAAAAATTAAGAATGGCTATGTTTTCCAGTTCAGCATGTAATGACATTAGAAGATGCCCGTCTATCTTAACAACAAATAAGAAGCTGAACAAGCTGTGAAATCAACAATTCTTTTGAGACTGGTAAGAGAATCAAGGTCTTAAGGCAAATTGCTGTCCCCAAAGTTGGAGAGAGCGGTGGATACAGAGAATCAGAACATACTGGGGCAGAAACATCCCCAGGAACCAGTGATGGGGTAGGACAACATAAATTGTTATAGACAAATTGCTGGAGGCTAGGTGTGAACAAATCCAAGAATTTAAAACTCCAGGTGAAGTCATGGGGACATCCCACACTTTTGTGAGATCTGTTTTCAGAGGAAACTAGTTCAGCAGAGCCTAATTTAATAGAAATGCTAGGAAAAACAGATGAATCTATCATTATAATTGGAGACTTCAGTACTACTCTTTCAGATATAGACAGATCCAGCAGGGAGAAAATCAAGAGGGATAGATTTGAGCTCAACATTGTTATCAGTCAGCTGGATATAATGAGCACCTACAGCCTATTTTATCCAACAGCAGAATACACATTATTCTCAAGTTCATATGAAACATCCATCAAGATAGATCCACATTCTAGACCAGAAAACACACGTTAACAAATTTAAAAGAATAAAAGTTTTTACAAAGTCTGCTCCTAGACCACAGTGGACTTAAACTAGACAACCATGACAGAAGGATAACTGGAAAACACCAAAACCACATAGAAATTAAAAAATCTATTACTAAGTAACATGAGTTAAAGAAAAGAATCTCAAAAGAAATATAAATTTTTTAATATTTTGAAAATGAAAACACAACTTACAAAAATTTGTTAGATACAGGGAAAACAGTTCTTATAGGAAAATTTATAGCATTGAACATATTAGAAAAGAAAGGAGATCTAAAATCAATCATCTTAGCTTCCTTCTAGGAAACTAGAAAAAGAAGAGCAAATTAAATCCAAAGTAAAGAGAAGAAAAAACCTAGTAAGAATCGGAGCAGAAATCAATCAAATTGAAAACAGGAAATCAATGAAACCAAAAGTAGATAATTGATCAGTAACATCAATAAGCCCCCATAGCCAGGCTATTAATAAAAAAAGGAGAAGACACAAATTACTAATATCAAAAATGAAAGAAGGGGCATGACAATGGATCCACAG
Source organism: Sturnira hondurensis (assembly GCF_014824575.4). Lineage (NCBI taxonomy): Eukaryota > Metazoa > Chordata > Mammalia > Chiroptera > Phyllostomidae > Sturnira > Sturnira hondurensis. Next base: position 34,545,264 of record NW_028082759.1, read on the forward strand.
ACATTAAAAGAATAATAAAGAAATACCTAAACAAGTATATGCCCACAAATTTGATAGCCTAGGTAAAATGGATTAATTCCTTGAAAAGCACAATTTGTTAATACCAACACGAGAAGAAGTAGATAATCTGAATAGACCTTTATCTACTAAAGTAAGTACAGGTAAGGAAGAAATTATACCAATTTTCTACACTCTCCTCCAGACAGTAGAAGCAGAGGGAATATTTTTTAACTCATTCTATTAGGCCAAACACATTACAAAAAAAGAAAACCACAGACCCAAAGCTTTCATGGTCATAGACATAAAATTTTTCAACAAAATATTAGCAAATGAACTCCAAAATATATAAAAATAATTATATATCATGAACAAATGGGATTTATCACAAATAGATGGGCTGGCTTAACATTTGAAAATCAATCAGTATAATCCATTCATATCAACAGGCTAAATAAGCATAATCACATAACCATATCAATAGATGCAGTAAAACACTGGACAGTATACAACATCTATAAATGAAAAAACTCTCAGCATTGTAGGAATAGAATTTTTCAACCTGATAAACAATATCTACAAGTATCTCCAGTTAACATTCTACTTAATGATGAGAATCTGAAAGTTTTCCCACTAAGATCAGGAACAAAGTAAAAATGTCCCTTCTTACTACTCTTCTCCATGTTGTATTGGAAATACTACTCAAGGCAATATGAGGAGAAAAGGAAATAAAAACTATACAGTCTGGAAGAAAGAAATACAAATATTTTTGTTCATAGAAAACATTATTATGTATGTAGAAAATCCAAAAGAATGCACAAAAAAATCCTAGAACTAACAGATAATTATAGCAAGATAGCAAAATATAAAGTTAATACACAGAGCTAATTGATTTTCTATATACTACCAATTAACAATTGGAACTTGACATTCAAAAATGCAATACCATTTACATTAAAATCCTCAAAATAAAGTACTTAGGTGTAAATATAACAAAATAAGTATAATATATGTATGTATGTGAATATATATGTGTATATATACATATATATTTATAAACAAAATTGTGATGAAATACATCAGATGATATAAATTAACAGAGATACTCCATGTTCATGGATAGAAAAACTCAACATTGTCAATGTCAATATTTCTCAAATTGATCTACAGATTCATACAACCGTGATAAAAATCCCAGCAAGTTATTTAGTAGATATCACTGTACTAATCCTAAAGTATATAGAGAGTGGCAAGAGATCCAGAATAGCCAACACAATATTGAAGGAGAAAAAGTGAAAGGACTGATGCTGTTTGACTTCAAGTTTTACTGTAAAGCTACAATAATCAAAACAGTGTGGTACTGGTGAGAGAACAGAGCTATAGGTCAATGGAACAGAACAGGGAGCTCAGAAATAGATAACACAGACATAGTGACCTGGTTTTTGGCAAAGGAGCAGAGGCAATAAAATGGAGCAAAGATAGTCTCTTCAACAAATGGTAATGGAACAACTGAACATCCACATGTAAAAAAATGAATTTAGACACAGACCATATACCTTTGCAAATTAACTGAAAACACATCATAATCCTAATGTAAAACTCAAAACTATAAAACTCCTGGAAGATAACACAGGAGAAAATCTAGATGACCTCATGCTGCCAATGACTTTTTGGACATAACACAAAAAGTACAATCTATGAAAGAATAAATTGATAAACTGGACTTCAATAAAATTAAAATTTTCTGCCCCATGAAAGATGCTTTCAAGAAAATAAAAAGTGAGAGAAAAATTTTATAAAAGATTTGTATGGTAAAGAACTATCACAAAATACATAAAGAACTCTTAAAACTTAACAGTAAGATAACAAAAGCCCAATAGAAAATAGAGCAATGAATTTAAAGGTACTTCACAAAGAAAATATACAAATGGCAAATAAGCATATGTAAAGGTTCTCCATACAATATATTGTAAAGGAAATGCAAATTACAATGAGATACTATGACACACATACCAGGATGGCCAAAATCCAGAACACTGACATCAAATGTTGGCAAGGATGTGGAACAACAGAAGCTTTCATTTATTTGCTGGTGGAAATGCAAAATGGCACATCTACCCTGAAAAATTGTTTGGTGTCTAGCAATTGTAGTTCTTGGTATTGACCCAAAGGAGGAGAAAACTTACATCCACTAAAAACTCTGTATTTGGATGTTTGTAGCAGCTGAATTCATTATTATCAAAACTTAGAAGCAATCAAGATATTTCTCAGTAGTTGAATGAATGAATGAATAAACTGTGGTGTATCCTGATAATGAACTATTATTCAGCACTGAAAAGAAAGGAGCTATAAAGCCATGAAAAATGTGGAAGAAACTTAAATGTACCTTACAAAGTGAAAAAAATCCAATCTAAAAAGGTATAGACAGTATGATCCCAACTATGTTCTGGAAAGGGCAAAATTATAGAGACAGTTACAAAATTGGTGGTTGCCTGGGGTTGTGGAGGAGGAAGAAATGACTAGATACAGGATTTTACCTCAGTGAAACTACCTAAACTATGGAAAGTAGCGGCTTCCTGGAATCATTAGTAAAGATTAATTATTAAATACCTGAGCACTTGCTGAAACATCTGCATTAAGACACACAAAAATAGAGCTACTCAATATTTGAGGTGTGAAGCAAAGGAAATGTGTTATTTTCCATTAATTCTTGATGTTGAAGCATTCAGTTTTGGGGTCTCCCATATGTAAGGTAAAAGATCTGAGACATTCATTAGTTTATAAATGTCATTTAAGGGAGAAGAATTTTAAGTGAATGATCATTCACACATCTACTTTTGGCTTGTAATTTAAGGAGATGGGAACAGCATCTTCATTTTGGGCAGGCGCCTCTGAGAGTAAGTACAATAAATTAATAACACAAAGTCTCAGAATGCATTCTTCTCCCTTTCTCTAGAATGGCTTATTATTGAGGGTGTTCTCCTTTGTATATTCTCATATTTGTAGACGATATCGCAAAGTTTTTCTAATTACCTCTTTGATAATCGGAGCTGTTTATAACCCACGTAAGTGCATCTGCTCCTGAGTTGCTGGCTCATATCTTCCTGTCCAGGTGTCAGTCACTGTGGCAGATCCCCGGGGCTGCAGTGTGCTCTAGGCTTCCATCTTTAGACGGTCCCCAGGCGTGAAGGACAGAGATCTCATTTAGGGAGGGACTCAAACTTTTTCTGAAGTCAGGCTGCTTGGCAGTCACTGAAGAGTTCTGAAAGCGTCTTTTATTGAAACTTTCATGGCAGAGTTATTTTTTTTGCATGTCTGCTAGTTCAATTTGTGACTCTTACGGTATGGACTTTCTTCTTGAATACAGTATGTCTAGCACAGTGCTTGGTTCATAATGGTGCTCAATAAATAGTATTTTGTATTCTTTCCCTGCAGGGGAGTTACAGAAAAACAACTGCAGAGGAATTTTAGAAGACGGAGAGACTACAATACATAGTGGAGATGGAAATCAATACGTTTTGTGGATGAGGCTGACTTGAACCAAGGGCCAAGGAGTGGGTCCCTTCATTTATTCGACAGGTGCTGTAGCCTGCCCACCGTATTTCAGGTACTGCTAGAAATGGGAACATTATGCTGACCAAGAACAAATACAAAAGTTTACAAACAATCACTTGTGAGGCAAACAAGCATTCATCAAATAGTCACATAAAAAATAATCACATTTACATGGCAAGCAATGTAAATAACCAAAAGGAGCATGGTGAAATAAATTATGTCCCATTGACTTAATCTTATGTAATCATTGAAATTGTCTCGACAAATTGCATAATAATTATAATAACACTATTTTAACAGCAGGAAATAAAAAAATACAGATATAATCCCTATTTTATAAGAACCATGCATATTTGCCTGTGCTTAGGAAAGTTGATTATATGCCACATTGAACAGTGATTAATCCTGATAATGAGATTTCGAAGCGTAGAGCATGTTCTCGTGAAGAGTGATGCTTTGCCAGGAGGCAAGTAGATTTGGCTTTCCCTTGTTTGAATTTACAATTAGAGTCTTTGCATGCTTCACACGGGACACTAAAATTTTGACATATTTTCTTTCTTTTCATTGTTTCTTTTTTTGTTTTAACAGGGGCAGGGAATAAAGTGAAGGTTCCTGAGAGAATAAACTTTTAAATTCTAAATAAAATATGCTTCTAGTGGTCTTATCAATGTTATAATGTATTGATAAATTATTACCCTGCATTTAGTCTGAAAGAAGCAAAGAATGTTTAATTTTGCACTAGGAAGAAACTCAACTTTAAGGAAAGTTCATTTTGGTGAATTTTTCCTTTGAATCCTGGATGGATGTGACTAATATTACTACTAGTCACTGATATCTGGTTCCATTTACCTGAGGTTCACTCAGGGCACTGAACCCTACTGACTGCTTGTAGTTAGGCGTGTCCATGTGACTAGTTCTGGCCAATGCGGAGGATCCTTTCTGATGAGAATTTACAAAATGCCAACAGGAGACCTACTACTTCTGCTCTTCTCTGTGAGGCAGATGCAGGCACACTTGCTGAAATGGGGACTCCTTCAGCTTGGGTCCTGGGGTGACAACTGAGCAGACACCCCCCAGCCCTATTCCCCCTCCCACCTACCGCCACCCCAGGCCCATGCTGGACACGTGACTTAAATGAAAGCTACATCTTGGCTGTGGGAGCCACTGACATTTGGAATGTTTGGGGTTACCCCACATAACCTAGCCTATCCAGAATAACTCAGTGCCTGACAGGCCCTGGATTTTCCAAAGATCAAAGCAGCCTTCTAAATGCTCAAATTCTCTTTTAGGACAGATTTCCATGCTGCTGTTACTTTCCACACACAGTGGAGTTTCTTTCAGAACAGAAAACAACATTGTAGGGCACACTGTACAAAATGCCTGGAGAATGAGTTCTTTCTGTAATTTCTAAAGACTGTATTTAGTGCCAGATACCCAAATGACAGATGAAAAATTCAATCAGACATCTACGTGTTCTCAAATAGCAACTATCTGGATACTTGATATCAGATAACACATCTGAATTGCTGGATTTTGAAAATTTTCATGAGATATTTAGCATGTCCATAAAAAGGTCTAAAGTCAAGGATTTGGTCTGAGTCAAGGATTTGGTCAAGGATTTGGTCAAGGATTTTGGGAATAGAAATCCTATGTTTGGTGAAGTGGACCCAAGATAGAATTGAGCAAAAGCAAATTAGATGTTTTTGTTAAATGCTTTGTAGCTTTAAAAGGGGGAGAATCCAGGCTCCTCCCTCAAGATATATCCCTTAAAAATACATTATTAGTGACATACCACTTTCTTTTTTGAAATACAAATTTTCTCTTTCAAAATGCATATAGGGCTGAGGTGGTCATAGCACTTTGTCATACACATACCTGAAAATCATTGAAGGACAGGATGTTTAGGTGCTTAGGTGAGCTAGAGTAGGCTGTGAAGTAGGACGTGGTTAGGTAGAGAAAAATATAAGGAGAAAGAAGCATTGTCAGGGATGGGAAAGAGGTCCTCAAGTGAGGAGATCCTGAGATCTCCCAAAGTTCTTTTCTTCTCTGTGCAGAGGACTCTTTTTTTTTTATCTAAAATGGGATTTTAATTAAAAATGTGCAAGTGGATTCTGGAATCAGAGAGAGAGAAACAAGCTGTTTTCATGATCACAGAATCTATATGTAAGCTATGAATTGAGAAAATTCAACATTACCCTTGAAGACCAAAGATGAACATTACTTTTTAAAAACCACCAAATATGGTAGAAAACCATATTTAGGCTTGTTTTCCACATAAAATAACACTTTAGTGGTAGCCAATGATTGCTTTCCACTTGTCATGTTCTGTTTTCCATAAAGTGACAAGTTTAGCAAGGCAGTGGCTGTAACCCTGGTTCCATCTCTCTTCTCCAAAGCAAGGAGTCCTGGCCTGCTTCCTAATTGTCAGTCTTCTTTCTGTCTTCCTGATGTCAGCTACTTTTCTTCTGGGAAATGCTGCTTCATTGCTGTTGGCTTCACAATAGGATCACAAAATGGCCCAAGGTCATGTTCAGTGCCCTCTGGAACTGAGGTGGAAGTAGAGGAAACCCAATTTCCTGCTAGAATCAGTGGAGCTTCTGGTACAAAAGGTCACCATTGGCTATAACATCTTGTGTGGCTCTAGAACTCATTGAGGGAATTGGGCCAACCAGACATGGGTGTGGAGCTAGAATTGGCCTTCCACTAATTTACTTGGGCTAGTGCTGATGAATAATAATGACTTACATGTCACAGATTTTTATCTAATGAAAGCATGAAGAGTTTCAAATCCCCATACTCCCATCAACCTCTATGCGGCTAACTGAAACTTAAGACAGGCATTGTTCCTATTGTTTCTATTATGGTTTAGGAGGGAAGTTTAATACAAAATATGCAGAAATATCTGGAAAGAGATAACATTTCAACTCCCATGATTTTGATGAGATTCCTGCATCTAACATCCCTTCCTTCAAATCATTGAAGGTGAATGCTCAGAAAGATAGACTTACATTGCATCTCTCAACATAGATAGTCCAATCTCATCATTGTTAACAAATATTAAAATTTCCAAAGACCCATTCCTCTTCCCCTCATCCCTTTTTTTCCCTTGTAAGTAACCCACAGCTGTCTTTAGAGGAAAGCTGGTAATAAATTTGTTATGAGAGCAAACAATTTTTTTATCTGTCTGTTTTTTAGCCAATGTCAATATCAGTTCCCCTACCTGACTGATAAGCGTACTGTTACTTTGGATGTTCAACCTTCAGTGGTGTTGCCAGTAGTGTTGATCATTTGACTTTCTGCCTACGTTTGGAGAAAACATATACGTAAGCTTCTTGGGTTCCTATATGACGTGCTGGGTGTGCCAAGACTTTAAGGCCATCCCTCATGTTTTTTTTTTTTAAAGCAGATGGTAAACTGGGAGATAAGTAATATATCCCTTCTTGGACAAAGAACAGACTGGTTTGCTTTTTGCTAGAAAAGCTGTGGCTCTCTCAAGCTCCACATGATACTTGCTGTATTGTGAGTGAGAAAGTCCTTCGTTTCTGACCCAGGATCTCATGCTTTCTGCTAAGCAGCCAGAAAACTGTTATAGGCTAATTTTGTACCTTATACGTGGAATAAGACCAAAACCAGGTCCAGCAGTCTATACCAGCTGAACTGTTTTTATATACATGCATTCCCCACCGCCTCTTCAGATCAAGATTCTGAGTCCTCTTTGCATCCTCTTTGATAAAGTGGTAACAGCTATTCAGTTAGTGTCCACTGGCCGCGATGATGAGATGAGCTTATGTCATGACGGGGTGAAGTGTTGGCATCAAGAAAACAAGGAAATCATTGTGGCACTTGTAATGCCTTAACAAAATGCCACTCTTTGCTCACGTCTTACTCATGCTAACTTATGATGTAGGTAATACTTTTTTGGTGGAGAGGTTCTTCTGTAGGAAACAGATGTAGAGAATTAAACTGTAATGCGGAGGCACTGAAAATACTACAGACATGGTTACTCAACCCTTCTGTCCCTACCGCAGTGACAAATAGCTTCAGGAAGAATCGTCATTTGTCATGAAGAAGAAAGGCTCACTTCAAGAAAACAAAATAACAGAGCTGTTATTTCTCTATATTTTTGGAATAATACATTTTTTATCCTTTACCATTTACCGAGAAGGAAGTGGCAACTTTGTTTGAACTAAAAGCCATTAAGTGGCTGTCTGAAGAGCACAGTAGGTACAAAAATTCTTTGAATAATTCATTTATCTTTTGGAGGTAGAACACACTAATTTCTCTACCAAATATATATGCAAATTAATTTTCCTCCCAATTTAAACACATATTTTTAATGCTAAAAGATGAACAAATATACTTACATTATACTAAGTCTATGCCTTGTGAGGCATTCCCAGAAGAGCTGACTCTTTGGTGTGACTGCCGTGAGAATTCATCGTTCAGACCTCCTCCCACTGCAGGGACCATAATTGACCTAAATCCCCAGCTACCTGGCTCTGAAATCCATCGCCACATTTGCACCAAAGCCACACTTCCCGCGTGTTGCTCTCAGTCATTGACTGAATGTGGCAGGAATAATGTGGCAGTCTCATTCCTGGGGTATGTGGGACTCTTCTCATGAGTGGTTGTGGTTGAGGACTCCTCAACAACCTTGTGGTACTTAGCTTACAAGTCGCTGCAGTCCAAGACACTTTCACCTGAACATCCTTTCTTCTTTCTATTTTTCACTTGGGGTCAGACCTGTCTTATAGTCTAATGGCTCTTCTCCCCCCCCTCCACCCCCCACCCCCAGCTCCCTTAACATTTCCTCTCACAGAAAATACAACCCATTGGTTAAATTGCATTTTATGAATATCCAGGTTTATCTTTTAACAAAGAAACAGCTCTGGGCCCAGCTAACAGTATGAGTTCAGTGTGTAATTATGGAACTGAATGTCAATCTGTTCTTAGTCACCTGCTATTTAACAGGGAAGCACTTGGATGTTTGGCAGATTAGATCCCATCAGTGGGAATTGTTTCTGCTTTTTTGTCTGTCTCTTACTGCTGAGAAATAGTGTTGCCTTGGCTGGTGTGGCTCAGTTGGTTGGGTGTCATCCTGCAAACTAATAGTTCACTGGTTTGATTTGGTCAGGGCACATGCCTGGGTAGTGGGCCAGGTCCCCAGCTGGGGCATGTGGGAGAGGCAACCCATTGATGTTTCTCTCACACTCACTGTTTCTCTTCCTCTCTTCCCTCCTCCTTTCCCCTCTCTTTAAAAATAAATAAATAAAATCTTTAAAAAGGAGTTAGAAAAGAAACAGTGCTAATTATAAAATTAAATAGTGTTTTCTATAATACTCTTTTAAAAAAACAAACAATGATTTAAGCCAGTCAATTGCATCTTGAAATTTGAAATTATGACTGCTTTCTGCAAGCACAGAGGCAAATCTCACCTCTGACTTTTCCCTCAAGGTCCTTCTGGCGGGAATGATCAACTCTACATTCCATTCTCCTCTTCAATATGTGGCAGCATTGTCCTTCTCTCAACATACTCTGCCTCATGCTGGATTTGTTAAGATACATCAGAATAATTTTTTTGTATGGAAAATCACCTTGTCCTCCCATGGGAGTCATGAGCCTTCTGCTAAAGACATCAGAGTGATAGAGATTGACTGCCTGGACTTCTTGGGACTGAGAGCAGAAACCAGGTTCTGGCCTTTCATCTTGACATCTATAGAGCTAGCACGTGAAGGAAGAGGTTTCTGACTGCTGCCAAATTTCTGTTAGCTTTCATCCCTTCACTCTCGCCTGCATCTGTGTGTCAATTTGCACTGGAGGTACAGAAGCAGATTAGAGAATTTATTTGCATGCAACAGCTTATCAAATGATCATATTATACCTTTGCAAAACAATTGTATGAAAATATTGGAGAGCTTTTAAAATATCATGACACAGCCCCTAATAAATGCATTCGCCTATATTTACCTGTCAGCTGCTATGGAGTAAGTTAAATTGGCTAATCTCCCAAATTATGGAGTAGTAAGGTTGGTGAGCAACTTCTCATCACCAGGTGAGGCAAGGTTTGAATGTAAAGCTCACCTGAACCTTTTATTCCTGCAAAATGTAATAGCTTACTCTTGGATGTATGCGATTTTATTGGACATAATTAAATATGTTTTGAGCTTGACTTTAAACTCATTGTATCAGAAACCTTATATTCTTTTGGTGAATTGCACTGTTTCATGTAAGAAGTTTAGCATCTCCCTATGTCCCATGAGAAGGAGGCTCAGCAGTTATTTCTGAGGTTCTTCACTGGTCCATATGTGCAAGTGTGGTATACAGCCACCCACTCTACTATTTGTCATCATGAGAATGCTGGAACTGTCGGTGGGGCTTGCAGCCTCTACAAGTAACCAGGTAGGAAGCATAATACTCTTCCCTCAGCTTCAGGTCCCCTCAAAATATGGAATTCTATCTTTCTCTCTTGCTAGAAATCAGCCTAGGAAGTGAGCACAGATTTCATTTCTCTGGGATGCTCCCTGATCTAAAATCTTCCTTTCAGTTCCTTTCTTCTATTCACCTTGAAGCATTTTATCAAGTACAGGGAATTGGTGTGTGTGGATGACAGGCAATGTAAGTTGTACCTGATTGAACCTTCAAATATTTTTCTTCTTTTATGCCAGGATCTAGTCTTCTGCACACACAAATAGAATTACTGTTAACTTTCTTCTCTGCTTTCTTTATTACTTTCCCAATTTAGAGCAATCACTGATGCCTCACCCAATGGAGATGAAATTGTGTGCATGTTTCTGGGTTCCTACAATATCCCACGTGTCACCCTGCCACCTATGTCAAGATAGAATCTTCAAAAACAAATAGGTAATTCACATCATGTGTAAACTTAATTCAAAATGTAGTAACAACATAAATATAAAAACTAAGCCTTAAAACGCTTAGATATAAATATAGCAGCAGTTAATCTTTATAAGCTTAGAGTTTTATGGTTTTAGTTCTTTTATTTATGTTGGCAGTGAATTCTTAGATCTGACACCAATGCATGAGCAATGAAAGAAATAATTAATTGAACTTTATCAAACTTAAAAGGTTTTGTGTATCGAAGGACATTATCAAAGAAAGTTGAAAGACAACCTATAGCATAGGAGAAAATATTTACAAATAATATATCCAAGAAAGGTTTAATATTCAGAATGTATAAAGAACTCCCAAAAAATCAACAATACAAATATAAACAATAAAAAATGGACAATGTCACGCATAGATATTGGTCAAATAAATACAAATATATACAAATAGGCAATGCACCCATGGAAAGATGCTCAATATCACTAATAATTATGATAATTCAAATCAAAACACTAATAATACACTGATTCATACCCACTTGGATGGATGTAATTTAGAAAAATGGAAAATATGTGCTGATGAGCATGTGGGGAAATTAGAACTCTCATTCACTGCTCATGGGAATGTAAAATTGTACAGCTTCTGTGGAAAAGTTTGATGGTTCCTCAAAAACTTAAATATAGAATTACCAAAACAGCCAGAAATTACACTCCTAGTATGTACCCCACATCATTAAAAACAGAGGCTCAGACAAATTCTGGTATGCCAATGGTCATGGCAACATTATACACAATAACTAAGAAGCAGAAACAACCCAAGTGTTTGTCAACAGATGGATGAATAAACAAAATATGCTACATATATACATGAAATATTATTAAGGTATAAAAAAGAAATGAAGTTCTGATAAATTCTGCAACATGGATGTACCTCTAAAATATTATGCTAAATGAAATAATGTAGACACAAAAATATTGTATTATTCCACTTATACAAAATAGCTAGAAGAGGTAAGTCCATAGACAGAAAGCAGATTAAAATTTACCAGGAGCTGGGGGAGGGAGAGGAGAATGGGGAATTATTACTTAATGACTACAGAATCTCCAGAACTTTTGAGGATGATGAAAACATTTGAGAAACTGATAGTGGTTATGGTTACACAACATTGTGAATGTTATACCAATAGACGAGTAGCTTTGAAAGATGGGTTTAAGTGTTCGTTTCCAACAAGTGGACATGGATATAGTTTTTGCCAGGAAGGTGATTAGGGTGATTGTAAGAGGTGAAATGGAGACAGCAGTGTTTTATAAGAACCATGCAAAGGAAGGAGTACTGCATCCTTTGTTCAATAGGTTCCTGCTCCCAGAAGGGAGTTCTCTGACAGAGATAGAGGAAAGGCCCCCTGAGCCACATTGTCACTGACAGCAGATGAAGACAACTCACACCGGAGGGTACTTGGGTTGGTGAAAGTGTTCCATGAACTTTTGCTAGTTTTTCTTTAGGAAGTTAAAAAATTCTTTAAAAATATTCACATTCATATATACTTGCTTTAGGTGCATAAATCTTATTGTCTTTGTTGATTAGTTGATTACTTTTGGGTCAACTTTTCTGCCTTATGTTTTTGCTTGAAGTTATTAATAGGATTTACTAATATTTTAAGTAACACCTTTAATTGGTGCTTGAATGATTACTCTGAACAGAACTAAAATCATAATGGCAGAACATTTTTCTTCACGGAAATTTGAAATCCTTGGACTTATTTCTGTTTCAATTTTCTTAACCCTTTTGGAGGATAAGGGAAGTGGTCGATCGAGGGATAAATAGAAAAAATGCCTCAAACACTTCAAAATAGCCCGCATGAGTAACCAGCTCAAAATACTGCCTTTTCATTGCTTTTGCTTGTCCTGTGTACACATGGGAAACATTCTGTGTGCACCTACTTACAGTATGCAACATAAATGTGTTCCACATGCTGTTCTCTGACTGAAAACTGATTTAGGCAGAAATGATAAGCATGTGTTTACCTGAAACCAGTGATGAAATACCATTTCTTATAGAATATTTATTTAGTGTCAAAATCTTTTTTAAAATTTTTATTTAACTCTTGTTCAAGTACAGTTTTCTTTCTTGTATTCCCAGCCCTGCCCCCCGCAATGCTCCCCACCTCCCTCCCATCTCTGCCCCCCACCTTAGTTATTGTCCATGCGTCCTTCACATTCGTTCATGTGAGTCCTTCCCTTTTCCCCTGTAGTTCTCTCCCTTCTCCCCTCTGGACCCTGTCAGCACCTTCTGTATTACAGTGTCTTTGGTTACATTTTGCTTGCTTGTTTGTTTTGTTGTTTAGAATCCTGTTAAAGGTGATATCATATGGTGTTTGTCTTTCACCACCTGGCTTATTTCACTCAGCATAATGCTTTCCAGTTCCATCCATGATGTTGCATAGTGTCAAAATCTTGTTATTCTGAAGGAAAAGAGGCATTGTCTAAAAATAGAATAACTTTTTTAAAATATGTTTTGTTGAAAAGTCATTGACCAACTACCCAATAAACAAAGTTTTCATGCATTTACATGGCAACTGACCAACACATTTAAAAAAATTCCAGAACTGTTCTTCTTGATGTTAACAAATACTTACTTGTAATTTGCAATAATATTCTTGCTAGAAATAAGAAATCATTTGTAGTTCATGTCTACAAATGAGTAGTGTAATCATAAAAAGTTTCCATAAATATAAAGCGATGCACTTGAGATAAAGATATGCACACAAAAACCAACACAGGCACATCACAGTCCCAGATAGTCCCTCAACTTTGTCCTGTTAGAACCTTTGACAGGGACATAAGGGAAAGAGAGAGAGAAAGGAGATACACGTTAAGTAAAGTATTTACAACATCAGAAATTGGATGATGACACACAGAGAAGAGTCCCTTAGATTAGTACTAGGAAGGAAACAGCTAGGGCGAGCATGAAAGAAGAATGAATAAAGGAAGATAAATGAGTATAAGACAAGGCCACATAAAAGGAGGGGGAGGGGTGTGCTGGCGCCTTCCCCGAATACGTTCAGGTGGGGGGAGCACTGTACCGCTAGCTGACAGGGCTCCAGCTTTTCACCCTGCTCCTTCACTCTGCCACCCCCACGGGTTCACCCTCCAGAATCTATAGGTGTCATGTTCACGTATCTCTAGTTTCTGCTTCAAAACTGCTGAAAACCAGTGTGAGGGATCCACCATATTCCAATAAGGCAAAGACACCCCAGATATACAGGGATAAATAGCCTTTGTAGCAAGTTAAATATTTTGGAAGATATTTAACTATTGCAGTCAAAACAACTTCATTGGCAGCAATTGAACAATTTGAGCAGTGCTTTACATAGTCTTTTAGTAAGACTATTTGAAGCAGCACAATTTACAATAGCCAAGAGTTGGAAGCAACCTAGGTGCCCAGCAGTAAATGAATGGATCAAAAAACTATGGTACATATACACAATGGAATTCTATGCAGCAGAAAGAAAGAAGGGGCTCCTACCTTTTGCAACAGCATGAATGGAAATGGAAAACATTATGTTGAGTGAAATAAGCCAGGCATTGAAAGACAAATACCATATGATCTCACCTTTAACTGGAAGCTAAACAACAAAACAAACAAGCAAGCAGAATATAACCAAAGACACTGAAATAGAGAACAGGGGGACAGTGACCACAGGGAAGAGGGGAGGGAATTTCAGGGGAAAAGGGGAAGGATTTACAGGAACTAGTATAAAAGACACATGGACAACAACTAAGGGGGGTGGAAATGGGAGGGAGGTGGGAAGCACTGGGGGGTGGGCTGGGATGGGAGTAAAAGACAGAAAATTGTACTTGAACAACAATTAAATTAAAAAAACACGCTTCTTACAGAACAGCAAAAAAAGAGGCTATTTGAAGAACAGTGCTTTGTCATTGATTAACTATTCATTTTGCAATTATGTGCTTTGTAATACACTCTGACCTACCTCACCTTATGAGGGCTTAGTTGATGACTTTTCAATATAACCTATCTTTAAAAAGTTATCTTATTTTTTGGACAATGACTTATTTTCCCCAGAAGAACAAGATTTTGACACTAAATAAATATGCTATAAGAAGTGGTATTTCACCATTATGATTTTAGGCAAAGACATGCTTGGTGATTCTCTCTAAACAAGTTTTTAGTCAGAGAACAGCAAGTGAAACGTATTTAAATTGCACACCATAAATGGATGCACCCAAAATGTTTCCTGTGTGTACATAGGACAAGCAAAAGCAATGAAAAGGCAGTGTTTTGAGCTGGTTACTCATGTGGGTTATTTCAAATTATTTTGAGACATTCTCATGGTTACTCAACCTTCATTTTGCCCTAGTGGTGTGTTTCTGTGCTACAGCTGTGAGCATAGATTTGAGAGCAAGATTCATAGAATATGTCTCTCACACCCTTCCTCCACCACCTGCCAACCACTACAATTTTCATTATATAACATTTTAAGTATAAAATGTATTTATTTACTCAAACTGTTTACTAATTGCAATAACTTTTATTGTTCAATTCATATAGTTTTCTAAAAAATTGTTTGGATATTTGAGCTTTGGGCCCAAACATCATAAATGCATCATAACTTTTCCCATTAAATTTAATGGCTTTTCTTTTTCCATTTAATGGCTCTTCACTTGGTGGCAGCACTTCACAAATGAACTAAAGTCATTGAGCACAGGAATACATTAGTGGGATAAAAGAGATAAATTAAGTATAATCCAAGCTTTAAAGGATTTTGCAATCTTTTAGAAAACATGAATAGATTTATACCTAAGAATATATAATGCTGAAAAATTCTTGTGAACTGCAAAGAAATAGAATTGATTTTTTAAAAAATAAATAAGCATATCTGAGATTATACACCAAATTTAGTGTTGTTTCTTTTTTAAAAAAACCCATACAAAGTTTACCCCATCATTTCTTCAATGTATATTCCACTAAAAATGAGCTGTGATGATACAGTGATGGGAATGGTATCACAAAGAGATTTGGGATGCAAAATGTCCCGAACATAGGAATAATGGTCTGTAGGCACCCTTTCTGTGATCTACTTGAAAAGGTGAATTGTCTCTGTCAACACTTCCTACACAATACAACAACAAGGTTCAGAATGTCTGACACAAAGGGAGCGTTCTGGGGCTCATGTCCTGTTCAGGAAGTTAGTCCAGCTCAGCATCCCACAGATGTGGACATTTGGGTAGTGAGAAACTACCAGATGCTAAAGGAAGTGACTTTGTATAGTAAGGCCAGTAGACTTACTCTCGAAATGAGTCTTTCCCTGCTTAAAACCATTGTGGGCAGATGGTGGTGGGAGTGAGGTAGTCTAATACCTCCCTATGTTCAGCAGAAACAAGCATTTGCAGAGAATATTCATGAGTGTTTTAGGACATTCGAAAGGAATTTAAACAGCAAAAGAAGTAGGGCTAATCAGCTCTATGTTTGAGAGGGGTCAACTCTCAATCACAAATGATCACCTTCCATGGACCAAGCCGAGATTCAGAATAAATGAGATTGAGGATAGCACTGCACCAGCATGCAAAGAGGTTCCAGAAAGGCACTCTCTTATGCTTCCGGCCAGGCTTTTCAGCGTGTCCCATGATGGCGCATTGGTGGTTAGCGTCCGTGCCCTGTATACACACACTGGTATATGATTTGCATATTTTGGTATGTTTATTCCATATATGAGTTTATTTCTACTCAACCAATTTCTTTCTTGTTGCAAAGAAACAAGAAAGAAAAGTTTTTCTTCTTATAAAAGAAAAAAAACTTAAAGGCTTTGTTAAAAGGAGTTTCTTGAACTGAATGGACATTGTGAATGGACATTGTATTTCTGAATGTAATGAACATTGTATGTTCTTATACCCTGATTTGCTGACAAGCAGATATCATATTGGCCCCCTTATAAACAGGTCCATTATTCCATTAACCATATATTAATCCACTAATAATTGCACATTGCTAGTGCTTAAAAGTTTTTCTCCCCACCTAGACATAATGACTTCTTTAGTACTATACTGCATGTTTAGTGGTACCTAAGTACTTGCGGTGGATTCATTCTGGAACTTGTGATGAATGTGCTAAAGCCAACCAAACAAGCAAGGAATGATGAAGCCGTTTCTCTTGCAGGGTGGTATTGTGGTTCATACAAGTTCTAGCAAGTGGTACAAGTCCCAAGCAAGCGCTGAGTGCCGAAACATTGTTTTCTCATCAAAACGTGATGAGTACAGGGTTTGAGGAGTTAGGAAGCTGGCGAGTACTGAGGTATGAATGTACCTCATCTCAGCTGCATCATCATTTCTAAATTGACAACAGCAAGGGAATAAGACTTCGTAAGTCCCTGCCAGTGCTGGTTACTTCGTGTGTCCCTCTACTGACAGTCTTTGCTCTTCTCCATCCTGCCCCAAGAAGCTGACTGGGAAGGTCTGCATCACTCAGGCTCACCTGCCCTCTGGTGTTCCGCTGGCTGTGACAAATGCAATGCAGGAGATTGGAGAGTGAGAGGAGGGACAGGTTAGGGTATTATTCCTGCTGCTCCCTGCCTGGTTTGGCAGGGTCTGCCTTACTTTACCAGATGGCCTCAGCTCTTGTCAGCTGGCTTCTCTCCCAGGGTTCCAGCTCTTGCCAGGCTCAAGGCCAGCTCCCTCCCTCGTGCCTGTAGTTCTAGGAGTAGTGACAGGTCTTCCTGCTGCTGCATCAACATCCTTTGTTGGCTCTTCATCCTCTGCAATCAGCCCTACACCAAACCATCTGCAATTCTCCCCTTTGAATGAGCTGCCTTTTTCTTGCCTGAAACACTATGTCCCATAAATTACTTTACTTAATTGCCACAATACGCCTATGAGAGGTATCACTGGAAAGGTCACCAAAAAAGAGTACACCTACTAACACTTGTAACTTACTTTTAAACCTATGTTCAACTGACTATAAGCCATTTCTCTTTCCATAGTATATAATTTCTTTCTAGAAGGTTAGTTAGTATTGTTAGTTACTACTACTAGTAATCTTTAGTGCCATCATCCATAAATTTACTATTGTTATTCCCATTTTTCAAATGAGAAACTGAGGCTCCTAACCATGTACCTCTGCCCCCCAAAACACAGCTAGCTTACTGTCCACATTATCATGATTCTATTCTGCCACTGTCTTCTTTATCACAATGTCTTAACCATTTCAGGATATTTTTATCCAGAGAGATAAAAGTCAAAAATAACTTTATTGTTCCTTTCAGGAACTTTCTGAAAATTTTATTTTTTCCTATTTATTTATTTATGTATTTATTTTAATTTTTGTACAGTTTTCTGTCTTTTACTCCCATCCCAGCCCACCCCCAGTGCTCCCCCCTCCCTTCTATTTCCACCTTCCTTAGTTGTTGTCCATGTGTCCTTTATACTAGTTCCTGTAAATCCTTCCCCTTTTTCCCCTGAAATTCCCTCCTCTCTCCCCTCTGATCACTGTCAGCCTGTCTATTTCAGTGTCTTTGGTTATATTTTGCTTGCTTGTTTGTTTTGTTGTTTAGGTTCCAGTTAAAGGTGAGATCATATGGTATTTGTCTTTCAATGCCTGGCTTATTTCACTCAGCATAATTAATGCTTTCCAGTTCTATCCATGCTGTTGCAAAAGGTAGGAGCTCCTTCTTTCTTTCTGCTGCATAGAATTCCATTGTGTAAATGTACCATAGTTTTTTGATCCATTCATTTACTGCTGGGCACCTAGGTTGCTTCCAACACTTGGCTATTGTAAATTGTGCTGTTATGAACATTGGGGTGTATAGGTTCTTTTGGATTGGTGTTTCAGGGTTCTTATTTTTAATAGACATAAGACTGCTTAACTTCTTAATTATAACATCAAACAGTTCTTTTTCTAAGACTCTTCCATAACCTTACATGAAAACCCTCATTTTTCTGTGCCCACCAATCCTAAAGTATTCTATCTTAATCTTACCCAATCCTAACCAAGCCCTAATGCTCACCTTAAAAGATTTGCCTTAAGCCACACCCTCAAACCTCATAAATACCAACTTTGCTCTCTCCTCTCCAACATGCTATTAATTTGTTGTGAAAGCAATGTTCTCCCTTACTGAGATAAGAAATAAATTCAGACTCAAATAGGTTATTTTGGTGATATTTTCAAGGATTCAGCATTTGACAACACTAACATTTACAGAACTTAAATAATTGCTGATGTTCATCCAGACAGGAAGAAATGGAGCTGAGAATGAAGCCCAGGGAGCCTGACCCTGAAAGTCCCTCATATATAGCACACTATTTGCCTCCAATTAGCTATAATGTCAAAGGAAATATAGAAAGCACCCAGCACAAATATTGCTACTTGTTCCTAATGTCATGAGGATGAGAGCATTATCATCTTTTCAGCTATTCAGAAATAAAAATGACTAAATTAGTCTCTTCAATTTCCAAAGCTGGACTTTGAAGGATTGTGTTACTTAGATTTACAAATATGTTGTGCAGGTAATTAGCAAAAGTAATAGAATTTCTCTATAGTATTATCTTGTCACATGAAAATATTGTGTCTTATTGTTACCAAACAGTGAAAAAAGAGACTTCCCAGAATGCCTATTTCTGAGTCTTCATTGTGTGGCATAGGTTATCTTATCACCTAAACAGAGCAGAATTTTATTTAAAAACATAAATGTTACAATAAAAGTAGATACTTAAACTTTGTACATTTTTAGTCTCAAGATAACAAAGGATGTGACTCACAGAAACTAGAATGAGAATGAAGAATTTTAAATTATATATTTCAAGGTAATCATGAAAATAGGAACTATAAATATAACTAAAAGGAATCAAGTAAATTTCTAGAAAATTATGGAAGTGAATTCCCCTCCTCTTTTTGTTTACTTTGTTTTTCATGGTAATCTGTGTCCTTTAGGGACTCAATAAATCTGATGCAAATATTTAATGTTTAATGTCCTTCTAGCCTGGTGTATGGAGAGCAACTCTCTAAGCAAACCTAACTGACTCTCCCTATTAATGGACTCTCTCTCATTCCCCTGTCAACAATACTGGCTGATTCCCACAGCAAACTGATCCACATTCAGCCCATGTACTTGTACTCTCACCAGTTGAGTTGTGTGCATCCCTAGATTCAGTTCTGTTTGATCCCAAACATGATCAGTGTAATAATACAAAACTACATATGGCTTAAGATGACAAGTTTTGCGGTAATGCAAGGGACGGGCTGACAAAAAGCAGCATGGCTCTTGTCTTAGAACCCTGGTAGAACTTGGGAATTCAGGTATCAGAAAACTTTGAAAGATCAATGGAACATATGTTTATGAAACAGGTCCTCACATCTGCTCCTTTGATCTCCAGCTGGTGTGGGTTACCTGTCCTCTTACCAGCAGAAGATGGAAGGAACCTCACTCTCCAGAATGGTTGAATCTTTCTTCAGACAATGATGGGAATGCTCCTACCCTCATTTGTACACATCAGGTTAGAGAACAAAGGATACCCTCCAGGGACAACTGACTTGCCTGAGGTTAAAAAAATAGAGATACTTACATTTATGTACCCCTCAAAGAAAAATCCAGATGACTTTCAAGTGATATTCACCACTGTCTAATCTGCTTATACAAATAGAACTCTTAACATGAAATTCAGGAAAAAGTTAAATGTACAAAAAAATGTTGAGAAAATGGAAAATACAACAAGGATAAAAAGACTTCAATATATATATATATATATATATATTAAAGATTTTATTCATTTATTTTTAGAGGGGAAGGAAAGGAGAGAGGGAGAGAAATATCAATGTATGGTTGCCTGTCGTGTGTTCCCCACTGGGAACTGGCCTGCAACCCAGGCATGTGCCCTGACTGGGAATGGAACCGCAGTACTCTGATTCACAGGCCCGCTCAAAATATATTTTAATAATATTTTCAAAGAGTTCCAAGGTGATGTTATACCCACAAAACAAAGGCAGAATGTTATAAAAAGTAAACCATCAAAGTACAAGAATGCTCTTATGGATATTAAAAATATATGAGAACTAAAGGAATCAATACATTGGTTGGAAGGTCAAGTCAAAAAAATCTTTCCAAAAATAGATGAAAAAGAGATGGACAATAGAAGAAACTTAAAACAACTTTAGATCTGTGTCCTGGCTAGTGTAACTCAGTGGATTGAGCACGGGCCTGTAAACCAAAGGCCCCCAGTTCAATTCCCAGTCAGGGCAATGTCTAGGTTGCAGGCCAGGTTCCCAGTGGGAGGCAATCACACATTGATGTTTCTCTCTCTCTCTTTCTCCTTCTCTTCCTCTTAAATAAATAAATAGAATTTCTAGGAAAAAAAGAGAAAATCTGTGCAGGAGGACAACCAATATCTGAATAATGGGAGTTTCAGAAAGAAAATAGACAGAAAAAGGTTACAGAAATAAAACACAAAAATTCTTAGGTTTGAAGGATAGATGTTTCTAGATTAAAATTGACTAACTATACAGCCATTTAAATGAAAGGAGGCAAATAAGAAAACCAAATTCTAGCATATTCCAGAGAGAAAAAATAAGGCCATGTCCAAAAGCTAACTCTGAGTGGCTTTCAAAGGAATTCTAAACAGTGCTGGGAAACCTCTGGATCTGAGGAAAAGCATGTTAGTACAGGGTGCTCTTAAGAGAACTCTCAGATGATGAAGGGCAGTCCCTGCATGACGGCTATGCAGCAAGGAAAGAGAGGATGTGGAATGAGTCAGGAGCCTTGACTGCAGGGAAACCTGTGGTAAACAACATTGAAAGGCATTGTTCCTTCTAAGACCCCTCCTCCACATACAGCACCACAGTATAGCAACGTGGGTTGCCCTCACCCTGATGGATAGCTAAGGCTCCACCCCTTACAACATAACAGGCACTTGCAGACGAAGAAATATGGGCCAAATGAAAGAACAGATAAAAGCTCCAAAAATAGAACTAAGCAGTGAAGAGAGAGCCATCCTACCAGATGCATAGTTCAAAACACTGGTAATCAGGATGCTCACAGAAATGGTTGAATATGGTCACACAATAGAGAAAAAAAGTGAAGGCTGTGTAAAGTGAAATAAAGAAAAATATACAGGGAACCAACGGTGAAGGGAAGTTAACCTGGACTCAACGATTTGGACCAGAAAGATGAAATAAACATTCAGCCAGAACAGAATGAAGAAACAATAATTCAAAAAAATTACGAAAGGCTGAAGAACCTCCCAGACAACTTTAAACATTCCAACATCCAAATCTTAGGGTGCCAGAAGGAGAAGAGGAGGAGCAAGAAATTGAAAACTTATTTGAAGAAATAATGAAGGAGAACTTCCCCAATCTGGCTAAGAAAATAGACTTCCAGGAAGTCTAGGAAGCTCTAAGAAAGTCCCAAATAAGTTGGACCCAAGGAAGCACAATCCAAGGCATGTCAAAATTATATCACACAAGATTAAAGGTAAGGAGAGAATCTTAAAAGCAGCAAGAGAAAAGGAGAGAGTTATCTACAAAGGAGTGCCTGTAAGACTGTCAGCTTTTCTCAAAAGAAACCTTGCAGGCAAGAAGGGGCTGGAAGGAAGTATTCCAAGTCATGAAAGGCAAGAACCTACATTCAAGATTACTCTATCCAACAAAGCTATCATTTAGAATGGAAGGGCAGAGAGAGTGCTTCCCAGATAAGGTCAAGTTAAAGGAGTTCATCTTCACTGAGCCCTTATAATATGAAATGTTAAAGAGAATTATCTAAGAAAAAGAGGATGATCAAAAATATGAACAGTAAAATGAAAACAAACAATATCAACAACTGAACCTAAAATAAAATAAAAAAACAAAAGCAAAAGCAAACTAAGCAAATAATCAGAACAGGAACAGATTCACAGAAATGGAAATCACATGGAGATCAGTGGGGAGGGGAGGAGGAATAAATAAGGTAGAAAATAGGAGAAAAGGTACAGGGAATAAGAAGCATAAATGGTAGGTACTAAATAGACAGGGGGAGGTTAGGAATTGTATGGGAAATGAAGAAACCAAATAACTTACATGTATAATCCATGGACATGAAGTAATGAAGGGGAATGCTTCTGGGAGACACGTGCAAGGTGGGA
This sequence comes from Sturnira hondurensis, assembly GCF_014824575.4. Lineage (NCBI taxonomy): Eukaryota > Metazoa > Chordata > Mammalia > Chiroptera > Phyllostomidae > Sturnira > Sturnira hondurensis. The sequence continues at coordinate 34,567,781 of NW_028082759.1, forward strand.
GGTGGGGAATAAAAGTGGGACAACTGTAATAGCATAATCTATAAAATATACTTTAAAAAATAAAAATAAAAATAATTTTAAAAAGAATTCAGGATCAACAGGAAGGCAGGCAGTCAATGAGCCTGGCCCCAACTTAGACCATGGTATAGGGGGCCTAGACATGGCAGACCCAGAAGTATGAACCCAGAAATGGATTTGGCCCTGTGAAGGTTTGTTCTTCAAGAATGGGAAGGCTTTGGCTTTTTGCACTGTGCAAAATGAGACTTCAAGCCTGGCCCTATTTAGATCTCATAGGGGTAGGAGAGCAACCCCACTGATACGGAGATTATACATCTAGTAACACCTCACTTCTGTGACAAAGTCTTACCTGTGACTTGTTTTCTTTAATAGCCAGTTCCTTTTCATATTATTTTAACTTAAAGTATGTTTAGTCCAAGCCACTGCTTGGTTTTGATTCAATTACTTTCAAAAAAACCTCGTGTGAAATTAATTACAGCTAATGAATGGTATGTTGTGGGGTTTTTTGCCACTTTCTCAGACTTCAAAAGTGAGGCCAGTTCCTTATTAAATAAGGGGTTGAAAAATCTGATTCCATTATGCTCAGTGTGTACCACTTCTCTCATTTTGTGATGCATAATATCACCTTAAGAACACTGCTCTTATGTTCCACGTATAGGCTAGATTTGCTTTTCTGTCCACACTCTCGATATACGTGGTTTTTCCTGTTACCTGTCTATTATCCAGTTTCTCCTTCTTGTAACTGGAAATTTCACTTATTGGCAGCTGGCCATCACGGCACAGAAGTGAAATTATAGCTTAACTAATCTATTTCCTTTTCCTACTTCTTGTGCTTCACTGTCATTTTTTTAACCAGACTAATTTTCTTTTCTGCTGACTATCATAGATTAAATTGAAAGGCTCCTCTGTGGTAGTTCAAAGATTTTCCACAGTTAACATTGCTTCCCTGAACTTCTGTTCAAATCAGTCCCCACAATGAAAGTCATCTCCATTAACATGAGCTAAGTAAGAAAAAACAAAACACGAAAAACAGAAGGCATCATTTTACTTTCCTTTGTCTCCAATATCCAGGCCTGATTTTTAAATAAGCTGGTGGCTCTCAGTGCATTTACCACAACCTGTGATTACAGGCATCCTTTCTGAATGAACCCACCATTTATTTGAAAGATTACTGCCTGACTTCCAGAGTTGGAAGTTAAACACAGTTAATGAATCTGTTCCTAGAGCAGAATGAGCAATGTCAACCATAATTTCACAGAATGAGCAATGTCAAGCATAACTCCTAATCTCCCTATCTCAGGATTCAGTTCATTTGTGAAAAGAACACAAAAATCCCATTACACCATCACCAGTTAATGTTCTTAAATAGCATAATTATTAGAATCTGCACATAGCTGAGGTAACAATAAAAGATAAAAGAAAAAAAGAAAAATACCACTTCTCTAATTTTTACATTGTTGACAGATATACTTACTCTCTACCTTTTTGGAAGAATAAATTGAAACCACCAAAAGAAACTCCCTCATTCCCCTTGTTAAAAAACAAAATTCAACCAACTAAATATGAAGGTCCAATTTTTCATTTCAGCGATTCAGAGTTCGGGCAGCACCCTAACCAGCAACTGGAAGGGCACTCCGGGTGTTGTACAAGAAGGAAGGTTTTTATGGCAACGAAGGGTGCAGCAAGGAAGCTATTTGCAAAAGAAAAGAGAGGAATATTTTTTAATTAGGACATCTTCCTGTGGGGGGAAGGAAATGGCAAGTGTTTTTATCACGCACACTGCTTCTTCTTTCCATGGAGGTGGTGATGGGGAATGGAGAGGGTCCAGGTGCCAGATTACATCACTGGTATTGACCCGAAAATCCCAGACTGGTTGATTAAGATTACATTTCTGGGAGAGGTAGAAACAGCAATTAGGCCAGGTATCGTCTAGATATGGTGTCATGTACTATAAAATGAGTGATGTCATTTTGGGCCTGTGGTTTTCTCAAACACCGTGTTTGAGCAGTGGACTTGCCAGCCTCTTTGGGCCTGTGGTTTTCTCAAACACCGTGTCTGAGCAGTGGACTTGCCAGCCTCTTTCTCCAGCCTTTCCTCCTTTTCCCCAGGGGAGTCGGCTTTTACAAGGGTTGGTGTTTTCACATGCACTTGGGATGGGATCCTCCCTCAACTTTGAAAAAAAGTCAGCGTACCAAATAATTCCTTCTTTGCCCGTATTTTCAGTTTTGATTCATCCCATCAACATTTAAGTATGTTCTAGTTTTCCTACAACCATTTTAGGATTGTCCTTCTTTTTACAGTCAATCACTAAAAAGTTCTCTGTGTTCACTCACTGCCTCTGTTTTACCATCTTGTTTGTCTCTCCATACCCTCCACCTGGCTTTGAGCCCTGCGATTTGAGCCCCATGATTTCATCAACATGATTCTCCTCTCAAATCAAGAGACCTTTATTATGAAGACAAATGCACACTCTGGAACTTTCATTCTATCTGGCTTCTCCTTGCTTTTTGACACAATTTACCACTGTTCCTTCTGTCAAACACAATAGCCGTGGCTTCCATCACCACCTAGTCCTCTGGTGTTACACTTACTTCTCTGGCCACTCCACTCAGGCTCATTTTCTGAATCCCTCTTTCACTCTGATGCAAGCTATTTGTTGCAGCTGCTCAGGGCGTGGCCCATCTTTCTCTCCTAATTCTAACCTCTTTCTCATGCATTCATACAGAACCCGAGGTTTTACTTTCCATCTTTTCTCAAAAGATTTATTTAAGTGCCAATTAATGCTAAGGACGGCCCTGGTAACTCTTGTTTTTGGAAAGCCTTTCTCTTTCTCTTCAGGGAAATATTCATTGAAAAAGGTATGTCAATAGTTGACATTCTGTCGTTTCCACATGGACAAATAATCAGAGTAAGGAACTCTTTAACAGATCATGAGTTCTCTGAGGAATTTTGACAGATTTATAATCTTGTCTTTCCTCCGAACTCAGTGTGATAGCTCTCAAATTACCTTTGGTTTGTTTTTAAAGTTTTTATTTAGCTTTTAAAAAGCTTATTTCTTACATTGGCTTATTGCTTAGTTCCTCCCAAGGACAGGACATATTTCTAGGCTCTTTATAATATGACTTATTTTTACTACCAGGACACTTGATAACAACCTTACTTTTTAAAAAAGATTTTATTTATTTATCTTTAGAGGGGAAGGGAAAGAGAGAGGGAGAGAAATATTAATGTATGGTTGCCTCCTGTGTATCCCCTGCTAGGAACTGGCCTGCAACCCAGGCATGTGCCCTGACTGGGAATCAAACCGGGATCCTCTGGTTCGCAGGCCCGCGCTCAATCCACTGAGCTACACCAGCCAGGGCACAATCTTACTTTTTTCAGGTATTTCTTAATCAAGATTAGCTCCGTGTTAGAGGAACTATTTGTAATATTCACTCTAAAAAATTTCTCAAAGCATTTTAGTTCGATATAAGTTTTGATAGTTGAATGGATAAGGAAAATGGTTACTTCAGGCAGCATGATTGCTTCAGTTACTTCAGAAAATTTTGCCAAACTAGAAACATTTCTTAGAACCTGTGTGTTTGAATTTTGAGAAATATCAGTAGAGTGAAGGAGTCTTTCCTTATGGGGACAGTTTACCCCTGAATCAATAGACTGAAAGTCCTAGTCTGATGACATGTTAACAGTGTATCTTATTTGATTTTCGATGGGAGGAGATTTCTTTAAAGCACATAGGACTTCTTCATTAGCCAGGTTAAGATCCCCCACTATTATAAACAATTATGTAGGACAGTTGAAAGTCATGTGCTTTGGTCCTGTCTGCATGACTCAGTTGGTTGGAGCGTAGTCCAGTGCACCGAAGGGTTATCTGTTCAATTTTTGTGAAGGAACATGCCTGGGTTATGGGTTTGATCCGTGGTTGGAACATACAGTAGGCAACCAATTTATGTTTCTCTCTCACATCGGTGTTTCTCTCTCTCTCCGTTCCTCTCTCTTTCTCAAAAATCAGTGGGAACATGTCTCAGGTGAGGAATGAATGAATGGATGAATGGATGAATGGATGAATGGATGAATAAGTAAGTAAATAAATAAATATTGCAAAAAATCTTGTGCTTTGTAACTAGACCTGCTGCTAGTGCCAGGCCTAGAGTCACTTAGCAAAAGGTACAGGGGTTGAGGGTTCACTGAGGCTGGCTGGTGCTTCTTTGATAGGATTTAGGAAGTTATGAAGTATGAGCCAAGAACATCCATTTATATGGAAAAATCACAGTTAACAGCTTTGGTGGGCCCTTAAGTTGAGTGGTACAGAGCTTTAGGAAATCTCCATGGTGGGGCAAACAATGTTAGCCAGGTTGATGGAGTTTCAGATATGGCCTCCACCTGTCAGGTCTGTGGCTCTGTGGAGGGAGGGTTCAGAAAAGGGGCAGTGGCTTCTTCCCCAGTTCCCACCTTGATGCACACTTCAATTTCTCCCTGTTGTCACTGGTGCGTGCAAGTTGCTACCTCAGTGCTAGAGCTCAAAGAGAGTGAGTTGGCATAAATTCATGTATAGTTTCTTTAATAGGCACTGCTTGGAACTCCAGAAGTTTCTTCCACAGATTCAGTCCCTACTGGGTTTTGCAGCCAGAAGTTATGGGGACTTGTCTTCCTGGCACTAGAACCCTGGCCTGGGGCCTGGTGTCGGGCTGGGACTCCTCATTCCCAAGACATTCCTCCTAAAATTTTATTCACCATGGGTCGATGTGGGACCAACACATTCTGTATTTCTGCCCCTCCTACCGGTCTGGATGGATGTGGTTTCTTTAATTCTGTAGTTGTCACACTTCCATTCAACTCAATTTATGATGGTTCTGAGTGATGGTTGTTCTATATTTTAGTTGTAATTTTGATGTGGTTGTGTGAGGAGGTGAGCAGTGTTAACCTATGCCACCATTTTGTCCAGAAGTCCTACATTAATTGATGTTCAAATGTTAAGCCAGCCTTGCGTATTTGGGATACAATCCAGTTGACCATGGTGTATAATTCTTTTTATAACTTTTTGAATTGGATATGCTGTTTTTGAAGGGTTTTATAACTCTATTCATAAGAAATATTGGTTCATAGTTTTCTTTTCTTATAATATCTTTTTATGGTTTTGGTATTACAGTAAGTCTATCCTCATAGAATGAGTTAGGAAGCATTTCCTCTACTTTCGTATTTTTAAAGATGTAGAGAGTTGGTATAATTTCTTCCTTAAATGTTTGGTAGCATTTTCCAATTAAAGTATCTTGTCCTGATGCTGTACATTTTGGATAAATTGGTTTTAAATATGCTTTTGTTGAGGAGTTATTAGATAAAATAATGTATGAAAAATGTCTGGTAGTAATAATAATAATAATAATATCACCTTAGGTCAGAACCAAAAGCTTCCTCTTGGTACTATGACTTTTTGAACCATACATACTTCAAATTAGATATCATAATTAAAGTGTGGATAGAATTTTGTGACATTTCTATATATATGTGGTATATTTCTATGCTTGAAATAACAATCTGCTTGGAAGGATTTATCTCTACTTTGAATAAGGAGGCAGAGTATGAAAAATGCTGGGCACCTTCAAGTCCACGCAGCTAGATCAGTGCCTGAGCCAGGTGGTGAAATCAGAGTGGCACTACCCTACAGTATCTTCATGGGCTAGCCTCTTTGCTTAAAATGAATCTTAAGTCAACTGTAATAACATTCAACATGATGCCTTACAGATCAGTTTTTTATGATTGTCAAGTGAATGCATCCCCCTAAAGATATTACTAAGTGTAGCAAAAGTGTAACGCTCTTTTAACTTTTTTTTATTCATGATAGTCAATGTAATTAAATATTAAACCTATTTGCAGTACAAACTAGAGGAAAGCTGGGAGATACTTAAGGTGCTAAATCATTTTTAAGAGTTGAAATAACTTCTCTTAAGAGAACAAGGAGAGTTTTATATTATCTCTCATGTGATAAATAACTTGGTTTTTCTGATTCTTCAGATGGATTATTTTAGAATTTCTATCACTGCAATGTGCCAATTTTACATCCTACTCCTGCTAGTGTTTTTAATATCTAATGTGTAATCAATTTCTTTTTCCTTTTACCCCCAAAACAAACTGGCACACACACTTGCACACACATGCACACAGAGTTAAGGTTCACATCACACTACTAGGTGCAGCTTGAACCTTTGTTCAGCACATAGACAATATGAGAACATAAGTGAAACTGGAAGCTTTTTGGCCAATTATACAGCTTATAGTTTTTAACCAGATTATTGCAGTCAGAGGAAAGTGAATTTGATTAGTTTCAATGACTACCATCGAGAATTATTTAAAAATCACAGTGCTGTGTTAGAGAAAGGTTTTATTTAAAAGGTGAAGTCATGGTTGTCATACAAATATAAAGTGACCATATGTCAAAAATTTTATTTATCTCATTAAATGAGGAAACAAAAATATGTAACACCTGGCGCAATGATATCAAGAAGCAGAGGCATTTACAGATCGGAAGTACTGAATACACGTGCCAGTAAATGCAAAACTGCTTTCCCCCTCCTTCTGTCTTCTTCCTGAGTGAGGTGTAGGGGGAGGGCTTCCCTCCCTGAACAGAATGTATTCATACGTGTACAGACAAGACTCAGTGCACTGCGATGAGCATCTGCAGCTTAGGGAATGGTGAAAGAGCCGGACGACAATAACGTTCACAGAACCCCCAAGGAAGCCCCATCAGATAACCCTGAAGGCTGTGCTCTGAAGCTGTAAACAGTGCACAGTGTTCTACTGGAAACACATTTTTCTACTGAAATCAGCTGGAAAATGGTGAGAGGGTCTTCCATCTTGTGAAGGACTGAAGTCAGGTTGTGAATGTTCACTGTGTTAGTGTAGCTTATATTAAGGCAAAAATTTTTGTTTACTTCTTAGAGGAAACTTGCTTATCGAAAGAATTCATGGATTCCATATTGGCATGGGAGAATGGGCACGGGGTAACTTCTAAGCTTGTATATTTTGACAGAGTCATGGAAATGACCTTTAGAAGATCTTTATGAGTTTTTCAAAATCTATAATTCTAAGCAATGCTTGCAAGGAAATAATTAGTTTGTACCCCAATCCAGCCCAAATCTACTGAATCGGTCTTTGCAAGATGAATGAGAGGCTTCCTGAATTGGGCACTTTTCAAGCCCTTGAAGGGGAAATGAGCTTCTGAAGAACTTATTCTAATTTGCACATGGCTCCATGCTGCTCACCAACTTGATGAAGAATCTTATTTTGAAGCTCAGCAAGAGAACACAGCTCTGGCTTTTAACAAGCGTCAGTGAGTGACTGGACTTGGTAATGCAGTGACTGGAGGCGTCCCAACCCTGGGGGCAGCTGGCTTCTGGTAGGAAGAGCCTCCTCAGCAGCTTTGTCTGCAACCGCGGGCCAGAAGGAAAGCTAGCAGACAAGAAAGAGGTGGGGGAAAGTGGAGATTTGATCATTTGGGGCCCCTCTGTTATATTATTTGAGGAATGTCAGTATCTTCATTTTTGAGGGCTTTTAAATTGTTGTTTCTCACTATGATCCGTGTGTTTGGAGAGTTAGCATATAGTATTTGATGGAATTTGTATTTTTCTGTTGATGAGAATGCAGTTCTTACTAGTATTGATCACAATTGTACATTGCTCTTGAATTCACAGCCCTGGCTGGGTAGCTCTCTTGGTTAGAGCATCGTCCCCATATGCCAAGGTTGTGGGTTGGATCTCCGGTCAGGGTGCACACAGAAAGCGACCAATGAATGAATGCACAATTAAGTAGAACCACAAACTGATGATTCTCTCTCTCTCTTTCTCTTTCTCTCCCTTTTCCCCTCTCTCAAATAAAAATAAAAATAAACATATCTATGCTATGATTACAACTATGATTACATCTATGCTATGATTTACAACTACATAAAATTTTTAAAAAGAAAAAAATACATATAGTACATAGTTGCAACAAGTTCTGTGTGTGTGTTCATGCATCTGTTGTGGACTCACGAGATTATTTTAGTATAAATTGTAAATGTCCTTTTTTGGAAATAAGTACAGAACAACAAAGCATATTTCCTCCAGATAATAGTCATTCTTTAAATGAAAAGTACCCTTGGCCATTGTTTCATTTTTAAAGGTTCCAATTAGTTTACTATGATTAAGGAGAACAGCAGTTTCTCGACACCTTTAATAATTATATCCTGTTAGTTTAAGACCTCATTTTGCCTAGTTTGTGGTTAAAAGCTTTAATTACAGTTGAAGGTAATGCAAATAGTTCTTATGCTTCACTATGACTGAATTTGGAAACTGTAGTTTCGATCAAAACAGCATCCTCGCAGAGATGAGAGAGAATAAATAAGGCTCTAGTCCAGTTACCTTGTCACCTGGCTCTAGTTTCAGTTTTACTGACTAACCTGGGGTGTTTTACCATACAAATTAATAATTGACAGAATCTCAAAATGTTCAAATGGTAGAGGTTTCCTTAAGGAAAACCCCAGTGCTTATTCCCCTCATCCTTGATCTTTTTTACATGACTGACACTTCTGAAGAAGAAAACAGAACCTGTAGGTCACAGCCAAGACTTTAGTGGTCTCTGCCCTCGCTTATCTCTGGAATTCTTATAGTCTTGGAACTTTTGTTTGCCGATACATGAGAGTCCCCTCTCCAGCCTCACTGCATATTGCTTTGACTCTGGTTTCCTCCAAAATTTCAAACAGGAGGCTGTCTGTCCTCTGTCAATGACCCACATCTTTCCTCTGAATTATTATCAAGGCCAAAATTAACCTCCAGTTTTGCAATTCTACTTTATTTTCACTGCATCCAGAATAGCCTTCTTAAAACCCAAATTCCAACTTCTCCTTCTCTGTCTTCAAGCATCTTTCCCCTCAGTTCCTTTGGGAAGAGACAGAAGCCCAATCATGGCCCCAGCCCCAGCCCGAGCTATGACTCACCACAGACACTTTGTTCTAGTCCGGGATTTCAGGGTAGGTCCCCAGGCCCACAGCATCCGTACCACCTGGAAACTTGTCAGATGTGTGGACTCCTCAGGGTTCCACCCCAGACCTACAGAATTGGAAACGCTGGATGGAAACCAACAATTTGCAGTTTAATAAGCTCTCTAGGGGATTCTGAGGCAGGCTCAAGTTTGCAAACCTCTGCTGACGTCTTACACTCTTAGAATTCTACAGCCTGTTTTCTCTTTCTCACTGTTCCCACCCTTCTACACACTGGACTAACTCCTATTTGTCCTCCAGTACAAGACATAATCTCCTCTGAGTGTTCTATAAATCCCCAAAGTAGGCCCCACGTCCCTTCTTTGTGTTCCCATGCAAACCTGTGCTGCTTATGCTAGCCTTTGCCACCTATCAGCCTGATGCTCTCACACTGCCATGCTCCCTCGTCCTCCAAGACTCTACGTACTGTAAGAATAAGGCAGTAGGCAATAGTTCATTTAATTTTTTCTTTTCTCAGCTGAGCATAAGCAAAGTATGTCAGTACAAGAAACATGTCTATTGGATCAATACCCTATCTATTTGCTTCTGATGGTCATTTAAGAATGACTTGGTGCCATTTCATACATGTGTATGTTTTCTTAGCTTGATTTTAAGATTGAAAAAAATTCTCAAAGGTACGCATCATTTTTTTACATATCCCCCTTGCTTTCTTTAAACAATGCTAAAGCAACATGTTCTGTCCATGGGATTTTACTTCAAAGCATTACTTGAAATGGCAAGTCCATACAAGTAAATTCTTAGCATCATTGATTTTTTTTCAAGAGGAGGATAAGAGTGTGGGCAGGATGATGTCTAAAAATAGGCTTGACTTTTTATTATTCATTTATTTAATAATCCTCACCACAGGATATGCGTATTAACTTTAGAGAGAGAGGAAGGGAGAGAAAGAGAAAGAGAGAAACATCAATGTGAGATAAAAACATTGATGATTTGTCTTCTGTATGTGCCCCAACTAGAGACTGAACCTGCAACCCAGGTGTGATCCTTGACTGGGGATCAAACCTTGCAACATTTGGTGTATGGGATGATGCTCCAGCCAACTAAGCCACACAACCAGGGCACTAAGTTAATATGAAATGAGCTTTTATTAATTCATTTTCTTCATGTATGTTAATGTGCTGATGAAAAGTATATAAAGTCCAAATCAATAAATGTGATATATCACATAACCAAAGTGAAAGATATCAATAGATGCAGAAAAAGCATTTAATAAATCCAGCATCCATTTATGATGAAAACTCTAAGCAAAGTGGAAATAAAAAGAACACACCTAAACACAATAAAGAACATATATGACAAACTCACTGCCAGCATCATACGCAATGGGCAAAAACCACAAGCGTTCACCATAAATAAGCTGGGGAATAAGACTGGGATATTCGCTTTCATCTCTCTTACTCAGCATACTACCAGAAGTCCTAGCAATAGCAATCAGACAGGAAGAAGAAATAAAAGGCATCCAAATTGAAAAGGAAGACATAAAACTGTCTTTATTCACATATGACATGCTGTACATAGAGCGCCTTAAAGATTCCACTAAGAAATTACTAGAACTGATAAATGAATTCAGTAAAGTTGCAGGATACAAAATTATTGAATTGCCCAAAACCTCTATTTAATTTTTTTTCATAAAATAAAAAGCATATTTTTATTTTCACCAATAACTTTATTGATTTGGATATTTGAGTAGGTTAGCTATCTCCTATGTGGTATACTGTTGATTGTTCTCAATTAATGTTTTAATTTGATTGCTATCAGCTTCAACTGGTCTACCTGACTTTGGAGCATCATCCAGAGATCGATCTCTTGTACGAAACTTTGCAAATTGCTTTTGACATGTTCAATCAGTCACAGTACCTTCTTCATACACTGTACATTTTTTGTGTGTGCTTTAGTTGTGTGTTCATCTTTCTTGAAATAATAAATCATAATATGCCAAAATGTTGCATATTTTCTTTTATCTTCAATACTAAAATGGCTACAGGAAAATTCACCATTTTGATACATTTTTAAAATACATGCTGCTATAACAGCTGTCACAAATACAATCTAACAAAATTGTTTCAAATGAAGTTAAAGACAAGTAAGTGCTATTACAGCCATCATTCGGAAAAAACAAACCAATTTTTTGGGCAATTCCATAATATCCAGAAATTGGTTGTATTTTTATATGTCAATATGCCAATAATGAATGATCAGGAGAGAAATTAAGTACATAAAGTCCTCTGAAGTTTTTCAGAAAGACTGAATTTTTTATTTACTTGGATATTGAAAGTATGTTCTCCTACTGCCAAGCCTGTAGACTTTTTATGTCATTACAAGCATTTATTCCAGAATAAATGCTAGGAGACGATGAAAAGCTAGTGAATTACCTTAAATTACTGACTGATTTCTACCAAATAGCACCCCCATGGGTAACAAAGTAAACAGAGAAGCTTCTAAGGTATATCTTAATAGTTTCCAGGTTTGTGCTTAGTAAAATCAATGGGTGAATTGAGTCAGGGTCCCATCTTCTTTTTAAGGTAATGGATTTATGATTATTTTATTTCATCGTTATTTTCTTTTTTTAATTGTTGTTCAAGTACAATTGTCTCTATCCCCGCCCCCATCCCCATTTTATGGAACAGTTTGTGAAACTCTAATTCAGAGAAGGTAAGTGAAGATAATTTAAAAGTGATTTCAGATACAAAGTTGCTGATAATGTCAATACTACCGAATATCACTATTCACTTCCATGTTGAAGCAAATATAAATAAATATTAAAATGTAGATCTTAGGCAGTCCATTTCCAGTCCCTGGAAAATAATGTTCAGTGTGTGAGAGAATAAATTTATAAGAATATGGGGATTTTAGTAGGATTGAAAGGTCTTACTCTTCTTTTTCTGAAAATAATTGTCTTCTTGCTACATTTGTAGGCTACTTTTGAAGTTTATATGGAGTAAGACAAAGCCGACTTACTGAACTACTTCTTGAGAAACACATGCTCTTGATACTTCTAATTGAAAATAAAGGCTTTGCTATGGATCATATGATTAGTTATTCATCTTCAAGGATAGTATTGCTTTTGGGTTTTATATAGATGCAGAAGGTCCTAGAGACTGACTATGCCTTAGGATTTTGAGATTGAACCACTGTCTTTCATATTCAAAAAAAGAGTGTGAGGTGTGGTTATCTCTAAGGATCCAAGCTACTTTTCTTAAGTGGAATGTTGCCTAGTAAAAAGAGAATAGGCTTTGTAGTCAGGTAGCCCTGGAGTTATTATCTGCTGGCTGTGATCCTGGAGAGTTAGTTATTCTGTCTCGTGAGACTCACTTTATACACCTGGAAACTGAGAGCACTGATGCCTATACCATAGAATCATAGTACAATTTCATTCATGGTCACTGAACCTAAAGTACACAGGCTACAGCCTAACACAGTGAAGATGCTCATTCACGAGATGCATCATTAATTAGGTATGGTTCTACCACTGCTGACAAGAAAGGGTGCAACTTTAGGAAAGCCATTTAAATTAAAGTTCCTACCAACAGACATACTGGGATTCTAAAGTCTAACAGTTACTACAGTTGTGAGGTTCTTAACAAATAGGGAGTGTCTTTGGGAGAGAATATCCACCATTTTCGGGCTGACCTATTGCTATTGGGTAAAAAAATCCATGGTTATTATTTCCCTGGGTGGTTTACTATTTAAAAGTCAGTTGCTCTGGAGGAGAGAGGTAAGTGCTAAAGAATGCCTTTTCACTGAATTTGCAAAACAGTTTTATAACTTTACACACACTCCTTAAAGCAGTTAGTAAAAATGGTGCTTGATGTTGTATCCCTTGGCTTAGCGCCTCCAACTTCCCCTGGGCACATTGAAAATAACACAGGAAATACCTTATTCAAGAGAAGTTAATTTATCCTTTCTTGAGGCAGCCTCATCTGTGCCAAATCTAAACCATGCTTGAAGGTCTACGTATCAAGCTGTATTGCTTATGTTTTAAGTGAAAAGGAATATGCTGCCCTGTGTCCGGCTCCAGGGCGAGTGTGTGCTGTTGAATCAACAGTAAAACTAAAGTCAGGTCACGTCTTTCCACTGCTCAAAACCTCTTTTTAGAGGAGATTTTATTTATTAATTTTTAGAGAGAGGGGGAGGGTGGGAGAAAGAGAGGGAGAGAAACATGGATGTGTGAGAAACATCCATCGGTTGCCTCTCTGCCAAACCCACAACCTAGGCATGTGCCCTGACTGGGAATCGAACCAGTGACTTTTTGCATTCCAAATGAGCCACATAGGTCAGGGCAAAGCCTCTTAACAGAACCCATTTCACTCAAGTCCTCACTCTGGTCTACACAACCACGCATGAATGACTCTCCTTTATCTCTGACCTCATCTACTACTATTCTCCCCAATATTCACCTTATTTCCCATCAGCCTCCCCAGATATACTCCTGCCTCAGGGCCCTGACACTGTCTTCACTTCAACCTAGAAAGCTCTTTGCCCAGATATCTATCAGTCTTCATGCTCTCTGCCACACTTCCTCAAGGCCTCTCCTGACACTGTCATCCTCTCGTTGTGAACCTCTCTGGCTACCCATGCCATTTCTTCCCCCTTGCATCATTATTTATTTCTCCTTAGTAATTATTATTAAGTTACATGTCATATACAGGGAGGGGTAAAAGTAGGTCTATAGTTGTTCACATGAAAAATGATACAATAATTAATAATACTACAAGAATAAACTGTTTCACTTATAATGTTAAATGTAGCTCTGCCCCATTCTGTTTTCATTAATTAATTTATTTTGTTAATTGTCTTTTCCCTCCAATATCTTGTAAGCTATGGGAAGTTAGGTGTTTTTTAAAATTTGTCATATTTACCATTTATGTTTCAAATAGGACCTGGCCAAGAATAGGTTCTAAATACCTTTCTATTGAATGAATGAATAAATGAATGTTGAATGTCTAAGGAGAAGTGATTTGTCAGGACAAACCATCAGAGATCTTAGAATGTAAGGTCTCAAGGAAAAGACCTTGTCTTGAATCTCTACTGCTCCTCAGAGATTTGTGCAGCTCTAGAATATAGTGGGCATGCAATTAACATTTATTTTATAAGTCAATTAATTTATTAATGATTGAAGCTTCCTAATTGTCACAGTGTGTCCTAAAATAAAACATCCTACTTTGGTCGACTGGTTTCATATAATTTGGCTACCAATTTTGTTTTAGATACTTAAATTTCTCATTTCTGAGCCACAATCTTTTTATCTTTAAATAGGCCCAAAATTATTTTTAGTATATTTGAGTATATACATCTTAGAATTAGACTAGCTAAATTATATACAATGTCTGACAGATAATAATTTTAATAAATATGATGCTATGTTTTCCTTCTTTTTAAATCACTGTAGCTCCAGATGATTCTTTTAATACAATTCACACATCGCTCTCTTTGAGAAAAAACTTAAAATCTCAGCTGCAACACAACCTACAATAAAACAAATTGTAAATTTATATTCTCTTCCCTAAGTTTCTTCCTAAATTTCAAGCTACACCTGTGCAGGGAGCATTATGCCACATAAACAAAGCCTTAATCGTTGACTACCATCACAAAAGAGAAAAGGGGGGGCGACATCTACAACTTTCAGAGGAAATTCCAAGCACAAATTCTCACAGTGGCCTCTATTCACTGGTTGTTACTGCTTTAACCATTGTTTTACCTATGGCTCAAAGAGAAACATCAGTTTCATGGTACTTTTGCCTCCTTAACACAAATCACTTTCGCTGCTCTCCAGTCTTAATATTTTTATTGTATTCTTTCCATGACGATTTATCCCCTGTATACCCACCCTCCCCCTCCTCAGTCACCACACTGTTGTCCATGTCCATGGGTCCTTTTTCCCTTTTTGCTCAATCCCTCCACCCAGAGTGTCAATCTGCTCTCTTCCGTGAATCTTAATATTTGTAATAATTGCACTAATCAGCCAGGCTAAATTAGGTAACCAAGGACGTTAACGATTAAATTCTGGAAGTTAAATGTAAAGTGGAAATTTTTAAAATTTAAATGTCATAAAGCCTGTATATTGTCCCTTCAATTGTCACCCTAGAAAGCAGACGCTGTGGGAAGGTATGCTTCAGTAACTTTCATCTAGATAAGCCTGGAGCAGATGAGCATTATCTTATAAAACTAATAATATGGCTATAATTTTTTATTATTAGAAATAGAAGATTTGAGAAAGAAATTATTTTAAGAGAATCTTGATAAGGGAACTAATATAATACTTCAGAGAGACTTCTAAATTTATCCCAATTGTGAATTTACTCTATTTATCTCAGTTCCTGGAATTTATTTTTGTTTTGTGCTGACCAGCCTTTGAGTCATTTATCTCATTAAGCCTTCTTTGTTTAACTTTAATTAAGTTCTAAGAGATGCCATGGTTACAGAGTAGCACTAATTGTATGTAGTATAATTTGGTGTCTAAGCTGATAAAAATGTCTCTGTTTTGGCTAATTTTAGTCATTTTCTGACTTTCTTCAGAGTGGTTAAAACGTTAAGCAATGTTTTAAGTAAATAGGGTAAATTCACAATTAGAAGAAGTGTAGAAATAGCTTTAGAATATCTTGCATACTTTTGGGGTAATTTTTTGGGATACTAATATTTTATTTAGATCTCATTTTAATCATGATATACAAGATTGTCTTAGAAAAATTATTAAATTCAAATACAATGGCTTCTTAGTTCCATGTGAACTAATTTTGAGCTTAATGTGGCAACATTTTGTGGAGTGCATGCTTTTGTAAAGGCAACACATCAGTTCTCTCATCTCTAAACTGACTCTTGACCCCCCCTTCAGATCTAGTGGGGGAAAATAATAACCGTTTTCATTTTCAACCTCCTCTGGGATAAATTTTTCTCTCACTAGTTCTTTGCTGTATATGCTTGACTGCATAATGCTCTTACAAGGACAAAAAATGTGGTATTTAGAGAATTATAGTTGAGGTTGTAAGTCTAAGATTTTAATTTATTTACCCTGCACATAGTTGGTGAACAGTATCTATTGCTGAATAACAAACAACTTCAAAATGTAGTAACTCAAAAGAACATTCTTACTTTGCAAGATTCTGCCTGTTGGCGGGGGCTCAGCTGGGTGGTGGGTCTGCTGGGCTGCCTGGGGTCTCACACAAAATCGCAGTTGGGTGGTAGGTGGAGCTGCTCGTGGAAGATGGCTTCCTCCCTGACTTGTGGGCGCACTGGGTGGCCTCTCTCTCTAGTAGGCTGCATATGTTTCTTACATAGTGGCTGGCTCAGGACTCTACCTGGCAGTTAATGGAAACTGCCACTCTTCTGTAAGTCTGGTCTCAAAGTCCCACTTTGTAACTGCTATTGTGTTCTGGTGGTCAAGGCCAATCACAGGGCCATTAGCAACTCACAAAGATTATTAAAGGAAGGAAATGAGAGTTTCAGCTCAGAATAGAGAGCTAAATAAAATGTCTCACACACCTCTACAATAAGACAAAACCAGGACAAACTATATACTTATGACATTTTGTGAACCCTTCAAATTGCTATGGCCACTGGACAATTACTTCAAATCTACAGAGAGACAGGGATCGGCAATAAGAAATAAAACATGAGTGTTTGCTTACCTTGAACAGACACCACCATGCACTATAAAAGCTGGTAAAATAACTCATCTAGCAAATTTTAATAGATTGCTAAAAACCAAGTACAGGGGATTGAATCTTTTTGCTGGTTTTCCCTCGAAGAACTCTACTAGGTACTCACAAGGAAGACCAGATAGAATCTTGAGAAAATGTGCCTAGGGTGCTGGTTGGGACAGGGAATAGCAGCTACTGTTACAGCTCTGTCCAGATCTTTCTCCTCTATCTCCCTATGAAATAAAAGTCTTAATCTATAAGGTAAAGGCCAACAAAAATCATGGCTTGAAGGCACTAGTGGAAACCCACTGTAGCTGGCAGAGGAAAGAAATATGTTCTGGGCCAGGCTTTCTACCTGAAGGAGATGCAGTAATACTTGTAAAGGGCGTATTCCCAAGGTTCATAGAGCCTGCCTAACACTGAGACCTAATCAGAACATCAGAGCACAAGACTCTCCATGCAACCACACTAACAAGGGTTGAGTATAAATAAAAGTGGAATGTACAGTGGGAAAACAGTATTGATGGAAGACCCAGGGCTAAGCAGTGTGTTTTCTCCAGCAGGTGTTGAGAAAACGCACTGACAAATAAACCCATAGTGTAAACATATAACATTATTAGAAAAATTTGAAGCTCCAGTGTACTGACGACAATAATAACAGCAACAGACTTCAAAACCAGCCTCACTTCTGACTATATCAACACAAAACTCTACCTTAAAAGCCTCAGAGAAGGGAAACCAGGCTCATCTCCAAACTTAAGAATTATTTCCTTCAATATCTACTATCTTATACAACATGACCAGATTTTAACAACAATGACAACAAAACTAATGAGGCATGCAAAAGGATCAGAAAAAATCTGAAAAGGTAAATCACTTATCAGAATTAGACTCAGATATGACAAACGTCAGAACTATCAGAGAATTCAAAATAACTGTGATTAATTTGTTAAAATCTCTAATAAAAAACAAATGTGCACAATAAGAGAGGCAGTTCAGCAGAGAGATATAAACTATAAGATGGAATCAAAGGGAAATGCTAGAAGTCAAAAACTTAGTAAGAGAAATGAAAAGTGACTTTGATGGGCTGATCAGTAGGCTTCATATAGCCTAGAAAAGAATCAGTGAACTTAAATGTAAGTCTGTAGAAATTACTTGAATTGAAAAACAAAGAGAAAAAAGGTGAAAAACCAAACAGAGCATTCAGTATGTGTGGGATAATATCAAATTTTATACCATATGTGTAATTGGAATCCCAGAAAAAAAGAGAATAAGGCAGAATTAATACTTGAACAAATAGTGACTGAAATATCTTCAAAATTACTGACAATAGAGATCAAACCATAAGTCTAAAAAACTCAAAGGACACTGATCAAAGTAAATTTCTAAAACAATCCCCAAATCAAAAAAACAAACCTAAGCCATCATATTCAAACTGTTAGACCCTGAAAACAAAGAGAAAATCTTGAGAGCAATGAGAGAAAGCTTATCAACAAAAGAGCATTAGTGAGGTAAGTAGCAGACTTCTTACCAGCAACCACACAAGAAAGATGACAATGGAGTGATATCTTCAAAGTTCTGAAGGAAATTTCATATCCAGTGAAAGAAACCTTCAAAAGTGTTTTCCATAGTGGTTGTACCAGTCTGCAATCCCACCAACAGTGAACTAGAGTCCCCTTTTCCCCACAACTTCTCCAATGGACGTGTCTTTTGACCCAGCGATTCCACTGTTAGGAGTATATTTTAAGAACCCTGAAGCACCAATCCAAAAGAACCTATGCACCCCGATATTAATAGCAGCACAATTTACAATAGGCAAGAGTTGGAAGCAACCTAGATGCCCATTGGTCAATGACTGGATCAAAAAAATGGAATTCTATGCTGCAGAAAGGAAGAAGGAGCTCCTACCCTTTGCAACATCATGGATGGAACTGGAAAGCATTATGCTGAGCGAAATAAGCCAGGTGGTGAAAGACAAATACCATATGATATCACCGTTAACAGGAATCTAAACAACAAAACACAAGCAAGCAAAATGTAACCAAAGACACTGAAATACAGAACGTGCTGACAGGGTCCAGAGGGGAGAGAATCACAGGGGAAAAGGGGAAGGACTCACATGAACAAGTATAAAGGACACATGGACAATAACTAAGGTGGGGGCAGAAATGGGAGGGAGGTGGGGAACACTGAGGGGGCAGGGCTGGGAATACAAGACAGAAAACTGTACTTGAACAAGAATTAAATTTTAAAAAATTTTAAAAAAGAAACCTTCAAAAGTGAAACAAAAATAAAGGCTTCCTTAAACCAAGAGAAAATAAACTGCACTTCTGGATTTGAGGAGTGGTGTGTGCATACAGGGAGAGAGGAAAAATTGGTCGGAGGCCACCTTTGGAGGCCAGCGAAAAACATTCTCTTCATGTAAGGTAAAGGTTATGCTATTTGAGGAAAGTCCCTATTATCTCATTGGAACAAATTTTCTGATTTATAAAATACTTGTATTGGTCCATCGATTTCCATAGTTCATTAAAATTGCATTATTTATTTTGTTCATAGTTGCACATTGTTGTTCAATTCTTTTATAATCTGAGGATAGGTATTTTTGTGTGTTATTAAAATAGTCTATTTTAAAGTTAAAGAATGACTATCTTTAAGACATTTTAGAATGACTGGCTACACATAGTGACTATAGCTGATTACAATCAATCTATGAAAACATAAGCCAATATCCATATTTTAATATTAATAAATGTTAATAAAGAGCCAAATTGATTAAGAATGGTCAACAAATGAATTTCAGTTTTAGAATTACTGTTTTTTAACATTATCTTTCAGTTTGTTTTTTCATCTTACAATATATTAGGGGAAAACTCTGGATATTCTGATTCAATTTTGACAAATATACAACGAGGCCTGTCTGGAAAAAGTCCAGCCATTGTTAATGTAACAAGAAAGATTGTGTGACATTGATGTAACCTGGAAGCCAAAGAGAGTGCACTGGAATGTGCATGTGTGAACAATGACAATTTCATTATACTAGTCAGTGGGGGTAGTAGACACTGTTGAGTGAGCATATGTACTGTGTGGCCATCACATTCAAAATGACTAAGTGAGTAGAACAACTAATCCGCATCAAATTTTTCATTAAGCTAGAATATTCCTCTGTGATAGTTCAGAAGGCCACAGCTATGGGCAACTGGTGATTAGCAGCTTCATCATGACAACGTGCTTGCACATGCCTCTCAGCTTGTGCAGACTTTTTGGTGAAAAATCAAATCACGCCTGTGACTCAGCCCCTCTACAGCCCAGATTTGGTGTCCTGAGTGTTCTGGCTTTCCCCCAAACTAAAACCACCTTTGAAAGGGAAGAGATTTTTGATCTTCAATGAGATTCAGGAAAATTCAATGGGGTAATTGATGGCTATTCCAACAAACAATTTTGCAGAGTGTTTTAAACAGTGGAAAAGATGCTAGAAGAACTGTGTGAGGTTCCAAGGTGCCTACCTTGAAGGGGACTGAGGGGTCATTATCTTATGTACAATGTGTCTTATATTTTATATCTTCTTCAATAAATGTCTCTGTTTCCATAGTACATGGCTGGA
This sequence comes from Sturnira hondurensis, assembly GCF_014824575.4. Classification (NCBI taxonomy): domain Eukaryota; kingdom Metazoa; phylum Chordata; class Mammalia; order Chiroptera; family Phyllostomidae; genus Sturnira; species Sturnira hondurensis. The sequence goes on from NW_028082759.1 coordinate 34,588,068, forward strand.
TACTTTATGGACAGACCTCATATATTCAGGTGATTTCTTTACTTTTTATAATGCTAATGAAATTATTAGAGTAAGTTATATATGTGGTAATTTTAAAATTATTTTACTGACACTTATAAGGGTATTTTTTATTTTATGTCAACAGTGGCTGAGGTATACAACTTCTAGATAGTTTGAGTCATGCTTAATGCATTTGTGCATATTTGTTAAAGAAAAAAATATTCAGTGATGCTTGTTAAAGATGGTGAGGCAGACTTTACTCAGGACCATCAAGACAGGTATAGGGACCGATGCAATGCAATAGTACAGTGTGGGAGAGAGCTGGGGCTCTATCCCAAATATAGGATGGACAAGTGAGAATTTATGGCCAAAGAGTAAGGTAGAAGTTAGTGAATGGAAAAATTACTAAGAGGAAGCATCAAGAGTAAAAGAGCTTCCAAGTACATTGGGCCTCACAGGATTTTTGCAGAAGGCAGGCTAGGGTGATCCGATGTCACATGGGGGAAGGTGAAGGATGAGCAATCTGATCGTATATTGAAGGAGATCAGATATGGAGGGCGGAGGATGCTGCTTAAACGGACTTAGTGTCTGGTCAAAACTGGATTTTACAAGAAAGTGCACAGACAGGCCTAGGAGAAGGTTCAGGGGACCGAGTAAAATTTGGTTAAGTAAAGAATCTTTGTCATATTCAATTAATCATAACATGGTAGCCTGTATTAAAGGTAGAATAAAATAAAGCAGTGATTCTCAAGTTTGAGCAGGTGTCAGTTACCCAGGAGCTTGTTAAAAACCAGATTGCTAAGCTTTACCCTCAGAGTTCTCATTCTGTAGATGTAGGGCAGGGCCTGAGAATTTGCATTTCTCACAAGTTTCTAGATAACACCATTGTTTTTGGTCAGGGGGTCACCACTGAAAACTCCTTGTAAAGGTGAACACATAAGCTTTCAGGTCAGACCCACCTGAGTAATACCCAAATCTGCTACCAGTTCACTCTGAGGAAGTTGGGTATAACCTTAATGTTTTCATCTATAAAATGGAGTATTAATAACTACTATGCAATTATTAATTACATGTTAATAACTATATTCACTATATGTTAACTACTATGTCATTATTAATTGCATGTTAGCCGGTGTCTGGAACAGAGGATGTGTCCAGTACAGGGAAGCTGTTTACACTGTTTTGAATGTTTAATGATGAAGGTACCGTTGGACTATTGTTATGCTTTTTTTAGTACACTTGCTTAATGTATATCTTCACATACACTGAGAAAATTAAGTAAATTGGGTAAATATTTTGATCTTGATTACACTAACAGAAAAACTACTTCTGAATTCAACATGACTCTTTCAAGACTATTTCAATTCTGTCTCTCAAGAGGGTTCTCTATTTTGCAAAATAAAAATTGATCAGTCAACCAATATTTATTGAGTACCTTTGTCCCCAGGCAAAATACACACATATAGAACATGCTCACGTATACACCTATAAACTTGAAAGTGGATCCTTCCCCTTGTCATTTTGCCTCTGGAGTTGGTGCTTCAGTAAGCAGGTTGCATTCATTGGTTTGTGCCCCTCCCCCATGCTTCCACAGGTGCATCTTGCATCAACTGAGTACCTACAGCCAGAGTGGCTAACAGATGGGTGGGCTCTGTTGTATTTTGGTATTGTCATGTCCTCTTACTGAAAAAAAATAAGAGAGAAGTGTCACCAAGGAATCCAGGGGAATTTTCTGACTAGCAGTGCCTTTAAAGTTAAAGAATATTTCAAGACAGAGGTTTTTAATTGCAAAGAATCTTAATCATGTAGAGAAGTACGCCTCTGAAATATTTTTCTTTGAACAGCACATTTACCAGTTTAGGAAGTTCACTTCTAAGAAATGATATTCTAATTTTAATGCATTTACTTTCTTACCTTGCTGCAATTTTATTCTTAGTCTTATTAATTACACTCTGAAAATAAGGCGACTTGCTTTAAGCTATTCTACAGGGCCCGTCAGAAGTCAGGTTTGCTGAAGTATGGTTGATAGGGTAATAACATGGATGCAACAATTTATAGTTTTAATTTGAACATTTCATCTAAAATGTCATGTGGTGTGCTTGAGTGTGATATTGTTATGTTACAAAATTACATGCTTATTATTTTGTAATAAACAAGGGGTATTATTTGTGCCAGACTGTGAACATGTTTCATTCCCAGAACCCATTATTTGAGAGATGCAATTTTAGCCTTTAATTGAAGAGAACAACGTAAAGAGGCTCTGATCGAAATTTTTCTGGGTTTATTCTCCTGTAATCTCTGCAGGGGGCTATTCTCTACTTGAAAAATCTGAGAATTTCCACTAATGTTGATTCTGGGTATAAACTCATCAATCTGGAGGAAATAGAGACTTTACTTCTAAATTTCCCTAACTAATTACATTTGCTTGAAATTTGAATAAACTGGATTCATCTTAAAATAGATATTTGATCATGCAAAAGCCAACACAAGTGGAAGGCTTGCCATTTGTTTAAGACTGGAGAATGATACTTTTCAAAGTTTATCTGAAAAATGCATTTCCCTAAATATTCCATTATTTATTCTAGTTAGAAGGTAAGATCCTAAGTAGTATATACACCAATCAGAAACATATTTTGTCTTTGGTTATGGTAACACACACACATACACATACAGAGGATCACTGAAGACCAAATAAAATGACATTGAATAGGAAACCATGCTCTTTTGAATTAAAATAAATGTTTTAAATACGGACCCTTTACTTAAAACACAATCACTAATTGCAAATGGATAAGCTGATATCATCAACCTAGCCCAAATACATTATCTACCATATTTGTAAATATATTAAGAATTATTATATATGTATGCATATGAGTATGAATATATCTTTGGCCCCAAGGTCTCTTAAGATCTGGGTTGCAGATTTAGTTTCTAGGTTGCTTGTTCTGCCCAATTTTTGTTTTTAGTGGTATTAGTAAATTTGATTTTGACTAAAGGAAAGACCTGCTATTATGTTCTTTTATCTTTCCTACCTATGCATGTGGAGTTAAAACCTCTGGATAAGCAATAATATTTGCTCATCACAAATGAAGTAGGAGGCAAGGAAGACTGTACCAGGTAATGCAAGTCAGGTGAGGTCTCTTGAGCTGAATTCCCCCTTGTATCCTTGGGACTCCAGTTACAAATATAAGTCAGGCCATTTGTTATTTTCTCACATTTGGAGGATGCTCTGTTCAATTTCTTGTTGGGTTTCATTTTGGATAATTTCTACTGCTCTGTCTTCATGTTCAGTGGTAATAATTCCTTCTCCAGTATCTAACTGGCTTTTGATTCTATCTAGTGTCTTTCATTTTAGATATTGTATTTTTCATTGCTAGGGGTTAGATTTGTACCCTTTTAATAGTGGCAGCCTTACATTTGTGTAAAGGAAAGCTTACAGGGGGTGAATCAGGTAGGGAGGAAAACCTTGGGGACCTTATCTAGAAGCTGGGCTTACACAGCATGTCACACAAAATTGAGAAGACAAGTCCATGTAACAAAGAATGGGGTTGGGGGTGAGGTGGGGTGTGGTTGCATCTGCAATGATAGAAATTATGGTTATGGTAAAGCTAATCTAAGGTAAGTATAAAAACGGCAACTTTTGGTGTCAAGAACATTATTCTTTCTTAACTGGGAGACAAGCCACTTAATTTTGGAAAAATAAGAATTGTCTGGACTTTCCAAATATGCTTTTATCTCTGCTTTAGTGACAAACCCAGAAAAAGGCCTAAAGTGGCTTATTTTTGTTTTTTTCCCCAATTTTTTTATTGAATTATTTTTCAAGTACAGTTTTCTGTCTATTACTCCCATCCCATCCAACCCCTGTGTTCCCCCTCCCTCCCATTTCCACCCTTCTCAGTTGTTGTCCATGTATCCTTTATATATGTTCCTCTAAATCCCTCCCCTATTTCCCCTGAAATTCCCTCCCCTCTCCCCTCTGGTCACTGTCAGCCTGTTCTCTATTTCAGTGTCTTTGGTTATATTTTGCTTGCTTCATTGTTTTGTTGTTTAGCTTCTTGTTANATAGAAATTATGGTTATGGCAAAGCTAATCTAAGGTAAGTACAAAAACGGCAAGTTTTGGTGTCAAGAACATTATTCTTTCTTAACTGGGAGACAAGCCACTTAATTTTGGAAAAATAAGAATTGTCTGGACTTTCCAAATATGCTTTCATCTCTGCATTAGTGACAAACCCAGAAAAAGGCCTAAAGTGGCTTATTTTTGTTTTTTAATACTCACCTGAGGATGTATATTCACTGATTCCAGAAAGAGAGCCAATGGTGGGGGTGGGGGAGGAATGAGGGAGAGAGAGAAACATCGATGTGAGAGAAACGTTGCTCAGTTGCCTTCTATATTCATCCCAACTAGGGACTGAATCACAGCCTAGTTACATGCTCTGACCTGGAATTGAACCTGTGACCTTTCGGTTTATAGGACAGCACTCCAACCAACTGAACGACTGGCCAGGGCCTAAAGCAGATTATTAAGTCACTGGTTTTGGTTAAAAACAAACAAGCATATTTTTAAAAAGTCTCACATATCACCTGTTCAAATTTTTCTTAGAGACTAATAACTAGTATTCCTTTGAAAAAGGAAAATGTAAAAAAACCTTTCCTTCATATACCCTGAGCACTAGATCCTGTGAAAATGGGAATACTAGAAATTTCTGATTAAAATCAAGGGCAACTTTTCCATGATATCTAATTTGGCTATATTTCCCCCCATTTTTTGAAAAGGAAAGTTTGTACTAAGAATTAGCTGGTCCTCAAAGATAGCTCCAGAGAAGCTATTAAATATGCTCCCTAATGCCTGTAAAATTTGAAAGGCCATGTCAATCAAATCAAAGTAGTCTTTTCCCATTTAACAGATTATTTTCAATTCCAGAAAAGGGATGTTAATTGAAAAATGCATCCCTTTATTCATAAAGATTAGGGATTAAGGTCAACGTTGATAAGTAAACATCTCACGTGTGGCAACAGTTAAGGCATATTTTGATTTTAAAGCACTTTAGAAGCATTTTAATTTTTTTTAAAAAAGGGCAATTTTTGATCTTCAGGGTCTATAGTTGAGGACCCAAGAAGATGATTCTAACGCCAGTTCCAGTGAGTGTTGTTTTTTCCGCACACCTGGAAATTCTGTGACACCCACTGGGTGATATGGACACCGGCCCGCAGTGTCCGCGTCATTACGGATGAAATGAGACATTCACATGGACTACCGAGTCCGGTGGAGGAAAAGGGACAGCATGGCTTTTCTCTCAAGGGGGGCAAAAGCTGTGGCCTCTGCCATTACCAGCCTTCATCAGGTTTCTCTGCACATTACAGGATGGTCCTCATTTACTATGCACAGGTTGCTTTAGGTGGTTACCTTTTACAAACAACAAAGGAGCCAGTGCTGCTAATCACATCACAGAAGAAGGATATTAGCAAATGAAAAGGCAAAAGTGGTTGAACTGGTTATACTCCTCCTTGGAAGGTTTAGCATGGATTTTAGGAAGTTATTTTGCAGTCAATGTTTGTCACAAATCTGGGTGAGGAAGTTTTTAACAAAAAGCAAGACTCAAAGCAGCCTAGGCATATTGTAGGCCTGATTCCCAATGGGAGAACCTATTCATGGGCATGGGTCCTGTGCATCCCGGAGTGGGAGCTGGGCCCATGGCACGCAGAATGGTCTCCTACAACTGGGTGTCCTGCCATCCAGCACTGACACTGTCTACCTGGGGCACTGTCAGATCCCGCAGGTTGAGGGCTCAGTCCTGGAAGATTGCTCCAGTCACATACACACCATTGGTCACTAGTCCATGTGGCCGCCTGTGCTTCAGACCCATGAGCTGTAGACTGCAGGTCCCCAGGACCTCCTCCTTCAGTTGGATGAATGTGTTAGAACAGCTCACAGGATTTAGAAAAACATTTTACTTACTAGATTAATAGTTCGTTATAAAGTTATAAGTGAAGAACAGCCAGATGAAATCAATGCATAAGGCAAGGAATGGAGAAGGGGCATAAAGACTCCCTATCCTAGCCAAGCATGCCACTCTCCCAGTACCTGAAGGTGTTTAGTAGCCTGGAAGCTCTTCGAACCCCATCCTTTGAGTTTTTATGAAGGCTTCTTAGATAGGCATGACTGATTAACTCACTGGCCCCCCTCCCCTACCTCTCATCACCCCATCATGAAGGCCCCATCCTGATGATCTCCTCTTAACCTCAGTACCTCCAAAAGGTTCCATTTCCAAAAAATCAGGATGGGGGTGAGGGCTTTAGCATATGAATTTGGGGGGAACACATTTTAGTCCATAGCAGTGAACTTCTTAGATCTGTATGTTTATAGTTTTTATTATCAAATTTGGAAAATATTTTAGCCATCATTTCTTCAAATATTATTTCTGTCCCCCTGAATTCCCCCTTGTATCCTTGGGACTCCAGTTACAAATATAAGTCAGGTCATGTATTATTTTCTCACAATTTGAGGATGCTCTGTTCAATTTCTTGTTGTGTTTCATTTTGGATAATTTCTACTACTCTGTCTTCATGTTCAATAGTAGTAATTCCTTCCCCAGTATCTAATCGGCTTTTGATTCCATCTAGTGTCTTTCATTTTAGATATTGTATTTTTCATTGCTAGGGCTTAGATTTGTACCTTTTTAATATATTTTCTTTCTCCCCTCCTTACCCCACACTTTAGCTTCTTGAGTATAAGGGGTTTATTTATAACATCCTTGTCTGTTAATTCTAGCACCTTATTTCTGGATCTGTTGATGTTGATTGAATTTTCTCTTGCGAAATGATTAAGGCTTATTTTTTTCCTGCTTTTTTGCCTATCAGTTAATTTTTATGGAGTGCCATTTTTATGGAGTGACATTGCGAGATTTACATGATTGAGTGCTGGATATTTTTGTATGTTTTTACATATTTGAGGGCTCTGTCCTGGACAAATAAAATTACTTGGAATCAGTGTGGCCCCTCAGTGTGCTTTTAATCTTCATCGGGCAGGTTAACTTGGGGATGATTGGCCTGATACTAAACAAGACCCTTCTGTGCACTCTCCCTGATTGCTCACCTATTAGATCCTTCCACTCCGGCGAATTATTCCTGGCTCCATATGAGATCCAAATGTTGCCCTGCCTACTCCATTCTGGTGCTCTTTCCTCACCCTTAAGTAGTTTCTCACACATACACAGAAATCAGTTCTTAGGGAAAATCCTGAGAAGGCCCCCCCCCACCCCTGCAGATCTGTGAGTCCTTCCGTGTGCATTTCTCTCCTCCCCAGCCTTCTACCCTCAGAATTATACTTCTTTGGCCTGCTAAGTTCTATCTCCTCAATCAATGAGATTGTTGGGGTTTTTGAGCTCCTCTTCCTAGATATTAGCTTAAAAAGGCTCTCCATGCAGTGAGCTAGGTTACTCAGGTGTCTCATCTTTCTTGTTTCCCCTTTCTTAGGAATCACTGCTCTAAGCTGCCTGTAGTTCAATGTCTGAAAACTGTTGTTTCATAGATTAGCTCTGCTTTTCCAGTTGTTTAAGATGAGAGGATAAATCCAGTCTCTATCGTGCCATCATGGCTAGGAGTAGAGGCCTCATTTTCCTTATATTTGAATATTGCCTTTGTTAGATATTGAATTTGTACATACACTATAATATATATTGACTGTTTTCTGTGACTCTGATATAGTGGCCTGTTTATGTGCTAATAACACATTCTTTTGATCACAGTGATTTTATGTTAAGCTGTGAATGTTTGCAAGGGAAATCAATCCTGTACTTTTCATACTTATTTTTTACTGTTCTTAGGTATTTTTTTATGATATAAAGACTTTCTATTTTTAGATCTTGTTATAGGACCTCAAATAATAGCTTATAGTTACATTCAATTAAGTGTTTTATCTTTATTGTTAGAAATAAATGTTATGTTTTTAAACCACATGATAAATGACTTGTATTTTTTATTCCTATTTCTTGCTCATTATTTCCAATATAGAACAAAGCTACTATTTTTTGCCTATCTATCTTTTAAGAACTAATCAAATCTCCTTTTTACAGCATATCATATCAGCAAAAAGATAATTTCATTTCTTCTTGTTCAATATTGAACAACATTTTTATTACTTTGCCACAATACATCCCCTAGAACCGCAGTTCCCTAGAACTGTAGAATCAGTGTTATTATTGATCATACTAGAGAGCATTTACTTCTTGTTCCTGATTTTGATGGAAATTGTTTTAGTATTTCACCATTTGGAATAATATTTGTTGCCTCGTCATATTTAAGCCACTTATTTCAATGTCTTCTAAGAGTTTTTATTAGATTTTCTGCTGTATTTTATCAAGTGCCATTTCAGAATATATATTGAAAAGATAAAAAAGTGTTTGTCTTAGTGTGTTACTTTGTGGATTATGTTAATTGAAGTATTTTTATGTTGAATCCCCTTCCATTCCTAAAATAAATCTTCCTTGGTCATTTTGATACACTGTGAGTAGACTGAATTCTATATTAAATGTTAGATACAATGTTATATATTAAATGTTAAATCCAATCTAACAGGCTTTTTAAAAAGAATTTGCACCATAGTCATAACAGTGAAGAATGAGTAGTTTTCTTTTTTTGTGTTCTTTTTAACAAGTTTTGTTATTAAATTTAACTATATTTGTAACATATATGAAGAGGTTCCTAGAAAATAAATCAATGGTCTGGATTTAAAATCTAAAAAATAAAATTATATCAAGAAGAATCCAAGTGTTGGCACCTTATTTTTTTTTTTTGAAAAAAGGAAAATACAGCTTGCAACACATAACAGATGTGTGAGGAGAGAATGTCAGAGCTAAGAAAAACCTGGCCAGGGTATGCATATTTTTTTAGGATATGCATATTATTTATGAACATCATTTCCCTCCTCTTTTTCTTTCTCATTCCTCCCTCATCCCTGAGAATGACTGTCCATGTGTCAACCTGAGCTGGGCTCAGCTGCAGAACAATTTTGTACTTTTGCTGCAGCCAAACCTATGAAGTTGGAATATACAGTCTCTTAGGGCTCAGCAGTTGTTAGAGTGAGAAAATCATCTCTGGCAACTGTTGAGGGAATGCACGAATGTCAGGGACAAAGGACATCTTGGAGGCAAAGGGCCACTCTTCAGAGATGCAGATGTGTGACTTGCAAGGCATGCTCACTCCTGATTCTGTTGTAGCAGCTGTCGTGGGTGTCCTGGAACTCAGAATACTTCCTCAAACCCTGGGTCCTAAACTGTAATGAACATTTCTCTCTTTCATAGCTGATTCTACAGTCAGAGCTGTTCTTGCAACTTCTCAATCATTTGCAATTGTAATGGAAGGAACATGTGGCCTTTCCCATCCCATCCATGGGTCCTTTGCCTTAGCAAGCTACCCTTCTTCTCTCCTGCAGTTCATTTCTTATTTCTGCCTCATATCTTCTGTCTTTCCAACTTTGCATTTACCCCCCTCCATACATTGTTCTCAGCCCAGTTTAGGATGGAATGTGGTCCAACACATTGACTGTATTTGCTGCTCACTTTGAATGCCATGTTCACTTAGGATGCAGAGTTTTTTCATAATGTTGGCAGCAATAGGCTTAGAGTAATGACAGCAGTACAGTGGACTCTGAGGTGGCAGTTCTGATGGTCCAGATTAGGCAAGGATGCAAGCAATTTCCATGGTGACATTGCTGGCTTCAAGAGAAGCAGGGCATGAATAATGGTCAGTTGCAACCCTCCACCCCCCCATCATGGATGCTGTCATTGCCTTTCCAGCATCATTTCACTCCTTCTCCCTTGGCTTGGCTGAGACTGAACTCACCCTCACTTCTTGGAACGGGGCCTAGTTTGATCTAAGCCAATCATTACAATTTCTTGCTGCAACAGCTAGTTCAAGGTTAAGCAAAAACTCAGCCCTGTCCTACTTAGTGCACAGAATTACTACAGCCACAGAGACTGTTGGAGAGATCGGCACATACCATCAAAATGGTCCAATTAGAGACAGTGTTAAGAACTTCTGTTAGATATTATCGATGTTGTTTCAGGAATCTATCACTCAAGGAAAAAACCATGCCAAAACTTAAATCATCAATGATTTATTATTTCTCTTAATTTTGTGAGTCAACCATGTGTCTCCTTCTCTGGTCTTGCCTAAGGTCATTCATGTGTTTGCAATTACGTAACAGTTCATTTGTGGCTAGAATTCCCAGCTGGTATCACCCTGATGTCTGACAATGGGTACTGACTGCTGGTTGGAGTGCCCTGGCTCTCTTCTGTGTGGCTTATCATTCTGCAGTAGGGTACCCTGGGTATTTGTCTTACATGTTGCTCTTAGGTTTTTAAGAGGGCAACAGTGGAAGTTAAAGTTTTTTAAGACTTAATCTCAGGAACTTGCATATCATCACTTTCATCATGTTCTGTTGGTAAGCACAATTAACAAGATCAGCTACATTTAAGCTGGAGAAAAAAATAGACTTCATCTCTTAGTGTGAGAAGCAGAATTGTCAAATTACTAAGTGATATGAACACAAGGAATTATAATTCATTAAGGAACATTATCTACCCATAATGGTAAGTAATGTTAGTTATACAGGGCAAGTTACATATGTTGCATAATCCATTGTCCAGCATTATCTTTAAAAAACTATCATGTAGACTCCTCTATATGGTATATTACAGTTTTCATAACTTTTTAAAAGAAACTGGCTTTCTGTTCTACCACATCTTATAGTGTGGTATGCTTATTTTAGTGTCAAAATATGAAGATATTACTGTTTTTTTTCATTTTAGATTATCATAATCCTTTTATTTAAATGTCCCACTGACAGCTACATTGTATTGAATTTGAAACTTGTAAGTAAAGACGGTTCAAGGTAATGGTCTGAGGATGTATATTTTTCTGTATCTTTTCACCACCACAGTTAGATAATAGTGAAAGAAAACACCCATTGCCATGAAGAGAAATGTATGAGATTTCAACAAATAGCTGAAAGATGAAAAGAGGATGGAAGGTTTCGACAAGAAAAAGAGAGCAAGGCAGCGGTAGAGCGGAGTCACAGGAGAAAGCTGAAGGAAAGGAGACTTGGCGGGGACAGAGAGGCAGGGGGCTAGTGACTTACTTGAGAAGTTGCTCTGCAGAGCAAGTTATGCTTTCTTGCTGACAGGCCTATGTCTTCGTTTCCCCTCTCTGTGTTCTCTGATGACTAGTGTAAGAACCAATCATCACTTTCAGACTGAAAACATGTAAGGATTCTGTTCTAATAAGATGTACGTATACCCACAGGCAGAATTAGAACTTTTAGTGCCGGCACCCCAGAGTAAAGTTTTCCCATTTTGGCAATTGGAAGTTCCCTAGCTAAACACCACCTGCCTGTTCCCACTGATGGTTCATTTCATTTAGACAAGGCTTGGACACAACATAAAGTTCCCAATCAGTGTTTCTTTTTTAGAAAATATTTTATTTATTTATTTTTAGACAAGGGAAGGAAGGGAGAAAAAGAGGAAGAGAAACATCGATGTGCGCCACCTACTGGGGACGGGCCCACAACCCAGGCATGTGCCCTAGACTAGGAATTGAACCAGCGACCCTTTGATTTGAAGGCCAGCACTCAATCACTGAGCCACACCAGCCAGGACCCAATCAGTATTTCTATTAGTGAGAGAGACCAAGCAGGAAAACAGACCTAGCTACAAGAACATAGGAAACAAACCCCTGCTACAGAGAGAAACTATCCCCTTTCCTTCTCTTAAATAAAGGAATATCCGAAGATCATCAGCATCATGAATGAACAGGATTTAAGACAGGATAAGGTAAAGAAAGGGTGAGATTAAACAACAACAACCACAACAACAACAAAATAAAGTGAAAAAGCAGAAAAAGTTGTCTTACAAGAAACAAAGCAACTTCAGTGAAAGATTACAGAAGGTAGTGCCCCTGGAGTGCAAGAGCAGAATGCTATGAGAAAAGGAAACTCAGAAAACAAATTAGAATGTTACATGAATAATCATATGCCACATGAAAAACTTAACAAAGGCTAGATTATAAAGTGAGTA